>NC_092793.1:51192074-51889032 GCF_918797505.1 Bemisia tabaci
TGATTGCATAATTTCAAAAATGATCTGCGCACTTTTTATCAAACTGTATTTCTAACTGGAACTTGGTGTTTGATCCAAATTTTAGATTCGTCATCTACCTGGAGTTGAGTGCAACAAAAGTCAACAGTTAGAAAAGATTCAAGTCCTAAAAACGCAGCTACTCCTGAAACAAGAACTACTGCAGAAGTACTGGAATATGAGCTGTTTTGACTACCTCAAGGAGTGATTAATTATTGTAAAAAAAATGGTCCTTAGATGGTTATTTCGTTTATTCACTAACACTGCCCTCAGTGAAAAGTTGGTCGATAAGTTAGCTGAATCTTGGCCCATGCGTAGAGCAGCTCAGCATGTTGTTTATTTTTTCAACAAATCAAAATCAATAGTTGATAAGCAAAACATTTCTCCTGAGGAAATTAAAAAGATCTCCTCTGATGTAGTAGAAAAACTGAAAAACATTCGTGACGAACTGGAGAAAAAAGCGAAAAAGTGAGTTGGTAGATAAATTCTCTAATTCCCTTCTCACCTTCCTAGATTCCATGTATTTAGTCACGAATGGTCTTCTTTTTCAGTTTTGAAATTATCGGCATCAAACTGCAGTCAAAATCATTATTCATAAAACTTTCGTAGGCATTAATTCTGTCCTGTGACTCAAATACAACTAAAGAATAACTTAGTTGTGGCAAATGTTTTGTCCATACTAGGTGAGAATTAATTTCTATCCAATTACCTATCACTTCGAATCTTGCAATTGTATTTAAATTTTTATTTCCCTAAAAATTGGGACCCCCCTTAACAAAAGGACTTGGAAATTTTCAACTTATCATCCAAAAGCTGTCATGACAAGAAAGAAGCACTCTGTCATATTCATTGGGAATACCCCTGAATATGACAATCCAAATATTGGGTGGCAAAAAACTAAATTCTTGAAAAAGTATTTTTCAGTGTCTCCAAGAGAGTTACCAAGAAGGGTCTTTAATTCCTTTGTTCCACCGTTTATTTCAAGTGGCAAGACTTACCGAGTTCATGTAGACTTTGTTGGACCCTGTTTGGCACTCTTAATTCTCAATGGTCTTCTCAGCCTAGGGCACTCGTATAAGTCTCCTAGTGCCTCAGTAGACACCGCACCATTTAAGGTGTTACTGCTATACTCTATTTTTACCCCAGTTATCAGCTACTTTCTCGCTCACTTATGTGAGTCAGCCATTAAATTTAGTGAATTGGTTGCTTTGTTTGGTTACGGTCTCTATGGCCATATTTTCACCCTGATCTTGCCCTTACTTCTAAGCGATGAGTCAAGTAATGTGATTTTTGCCATGTGTCTTGTAGCTTTCTCTGGTATGAGCACTTTGAGAATTGCATTAGTCTTCCTCACCTCAATTCCCAAGCCAATTTTTCGACTGTTATTGTGCAGCGTTGTAGCGATTAATCAAATTTTGAGTGTGCTTTTCCTTCATTTTCTGTACATGCATCGAACCTTCGTTTATGCTGCTAGTGCATTGGATTACGAATAGTCAATTTTTGTCTTTAGTCCACATAGTGAATACTTAAGTTTTCACCAGAGCACTTTCGTTTTAAACCAACATAACAGCTCATTTTGGCCGAAGAGATTTGAACCGGTGTAACTCCATCACGGAGTTTCTAAATGTCCATACATTTTATAAATTTACAAAGAAATCCTTGCCTAGTTCTTTCTGGAGCTTTCAAGTGTGGAAGAATTGTTAGACATTTCTTCAGAGAAGTGTGCACTAGTGCCTCATCAAGAATACGAATTGCCACTAAGCATGAGAACATTTTACAATGGAATATTAGCACTATCAGTCCTAGCCAAGACCAACCCACACAAGTCACTCATTCGTGTGGACGAGTTTTTAGACCCTGATGGGCATTGGCGGCGGAAAGTCTAAGTGCAATGCATTTCTTATGAAAGAAGCTAATTCCACATCACACTAGCCGCTGTCAAGTGATAGTCCGGTGGATGAGTGGATCCCAAAAATATGCGCAATGGCTCAATTGTGTGGATTGGTCTTGGTTCTGCAGTTGAGATGTAAAATATCTCATTGATGAGAGCACAGGCCAAGCTTTCGATTGCTTTTTTCAAAATTTGTGTTTAATGCATAAAATCTAACGGAGAGTTCTGCTTTTGTTGTTCACCCTGTTAACATCCAAGTTCTCAGTTTAAAGATTGTTTCACCCAAAAAAAGTTTGATTTCTTACTTCACCCTTAGAAGTTTTATGACATAATGTAGCCCCTGTATTTTCAGTTGATGATTTTGTATCAGTCTTTGAATTCTTAGTTTAAAAAAATCACAATAAGTTTCATACATTTTTCAAATCAAATGATTGTTTTTCAGTGTTATTTGTAGTAGATATCCATGATTTTTAAGAAATAGAGTACTTACCTCAGAAATACTTCTTGGAAATTTAATCCTATTAATTTCAACCAATCCCTACCAACAATATCAACTTTCCGACTGAAAAAAAACACTAAGAAGTGACCCAAATTGTTTGTAACAAGGTGGAGAAATGGTGCTGGGTCCTCACCGACTGAATGTGACACCAAATTATTTACCCTTACAGTTCACTTATTGAGGATTAAATAATTTGATTAACTGAATCTTTCTTTTAAAAAAAAAAAATTTTGGGTATGATCCCTTGGTTGCAATACTACCTCAGTTTGAAACTAAATATTTTTATTGGCAATACAATGGAAAGTCACGGGAAACCAACTTGTGCAACATTAGCACAAAGACAAGAGCGGCTAGGACAATATGGTCAAGAGAAAAAGGTGAAAACCAGCAACCACTTTTCAAATAGGTAGCCCTGAATAAAATTATTATCATTTTTTAAGCATGGTTCATTCTCATTTTCTCAGTCTTTGCACGGAATTTTAAGTACCAGACATCTAGTGACACATTTGTATTATTACTCATTTTTTATTCTGATGTTGGGGAGTTGGTTAAAGGAAGACTAGGTAGCATCAATAAATTTTCATGTGCCGTGTTCCAGCTTTCAGGACCATTTTACCTACAAAATTGTTTCACATGAACTTTTCAGTTAGGTTGAAATGTGACTCTGAGTTAAAATTCAACTTAGCTCCTTTACATTCGTATCAATGGCTAAAGTTGAAAAGTGCGTCTATCCATTTCAGTATTCTCTCCAAAATCTCAAATTACTTAATCATGTTTTACTTTCTAAAGGAAACTTATCAAATATTTCCTTGAAATTCTCTGAGATTTTTTAATGCATCTAAAAAAAATGAAATTCATAATGAATTTTAAGAATAACTGAAGTATCAACTCTAAGAAAAAAATGAAATATCAGCAAAAACTTGCAACATTGCAATTAGAGTCATACATTTTCTAACTTTAACCATTAATATTCAGACAGAAGTAGGTGCAACCTCTTTTTTTTTTTCCATTTCTTTTCTTAGATGGAAATTTAACAGGAATGAAATTTAGCCACTTTAGGTTTGAAGTTACATCCTATCACTAAGTATGTTGATGACAAAGTTATTTAACTACCATACTCATTTACTCAACAAATTTTTCGCCTTAAAATCTTTGACCAAAAAAAAGTTACGGTATGTAGGTAGTTGCATCAAAAACTCTTCCCAACTCATTTCTTTCCATAACACACGAGGGTTTCTGTTCAACACGGTCCACCTCAATTATAGTAGGCGTCCACAGTACATACATTTTACGTAAAGTTATATACTTATCCTTTTATAACCAAATGGACAAAATGGATTTCGATCTTATTTATTAAGATAACTATTGGGACCAGGGCCGGATTTACCTAGACTTGCCGCTCATGGGCCGCCTGTATTTTGCCGCCTCCTTCTCATTCGTATTGAAACATCAATAAAAACCATCAAGTGAACGTGCGGGGGGGGGAGGGGTGCATAAGACGCGTTTACTCGTGTTGAACACATGTTTTGGGAATGCCCTGTCAACACCACTGGCTAAAATTAAGTTTCGTAAACCCATCTCTGTGTGGACAAGGCCTTTCATTCATAAGAAATTAACAAAAAAATTGTGAAAGAACAAACATGAATGTGGTTTCATGATTTTAACTTCCGCCGCCGCGCCGCGTCGCGCAGACCGCACCGTGTTTGGCGTAATGCGTGAAGTATTCTTGCAGTCTTGTAGGCGCTAATAAGTCTTACATGCCGATCGCCGCGCCGAGGGCTTCTCCTTTTCATCTCAAGTCCTCGTCATCATTGCTCTCCGCGCGCGCCGTTCCAGGCCAAATTGCGTGTTTGGTTTCTCTCTTATCTCGACTACTTAAAGGTGCTGTCTCTTGTATGTATCACTAAAAGACGACAAAATAAAAAATTACTGTACTCTTAGGAAATGAGAGATTTTGTTGCCTTTTCTTTTTTGTAATTTTTTTTTCTAAATCTGATATTTTCTTATACCTACATTTAAAAAAATTGCAAAATTTGCCGCCCATGTGGCCACCCCCTTAATCCGGCCCTGATTGGGACGAGGGACGGTTTCAGCCGGAAGAAGTGGAAGCTTTTCTACAGCAGACATTGCCTAACTTTCACTCATGCTTTATTTTTTAACAGAGAAGTAAGTGTGCCAAGATGGAACTTGAAATGTTCTATAAAATCTCTCTGAACCACTCGAAAGGAAACAAAATCAACCCAATAAATTTTTCTTTAGAAAAAAGTTCTCAAAAGCCAGATTTAAATTTGGAGCCGCCGAGCCGCTGCAGCTGGCTCCTCGTCCCCCCTGTAGAAACCACTCGGGATGTTTGGCAACACTGTAGAACTGTTTGCCTACTCCTCCTACTCCATTGCCCTTCCACCCTTCCCCTTCTCCCATCTTAGTTCTCTTGTCAAGACGAACTAAGGTCGTGAAATTCGATTTTCTAGTTTTCCGGGAGTGCTTTTAATTTACTATGGCGACTAAGAGGTTTTTGAAATCCTCTGTGAACTGGGCAGCACTCGCCGAAAGAATGGCCGACTCCCCCCAGAAGCCCGAATTTCTTGCTTTTAAAGCAAAATGTGATTCATACTTCCAGAAGTAAGTTCTCATTTGCTTACACTTGCCTATTTCTAAGTTGGCCTCGTTTTCGTAGGTAAACTGAGAAGGACCGCTGTATAATCTACTGTTCTGAAGTCAGATAGATTTCCTAAGCTTCTAAATGCCTCGTTTGTGCTACCACGGTAATTATTGCTGTCACGCAGGTTTGCCTTGAACATGTCCTCTCGCGTTTGTCTACAGTTCTTAGGGAAACCAGACTATAGTTTCCGTCAGACAAGGAAAGTGAAGTCTACCATAGCTGATAAACATCAGTTATTGGATAAAAATTGCTCTAATGTATTTTATGCATTAGTGAGGTTAGGTCTTTAATTGAGAACCTAAGTTGGCTTATCAGACTTTCCATTGCCTGTGAAGAATTAGAGGTTGTTTCTATATTCAGTTTTCACAGCATTATTTAAGTGATTCGTCAAGGTTTTTGACGTGGTCGAAGAGGCATGTGATCTATCGCATCAGTTAGGTATGTTTAAAACCTCAGCAGGTTGTGAATTTTAAGCCAAAACAAGGACGGTAGCCCCTGCGCATGAGCTTAGAGAACCATTCTAAACCAAAAATTTGACAGAATTCAGAGATTTAGTACCCTGTTGAGTCACTGTTGACCTCCTTAAGTGGATAAGTACTTCCATAGAGAAAAGAAAGGAGGTGTTTGCATTTCGAGCATCTAGGATTTTTTGATGATGTAAGTAGGTTGGTATGGACGGTTTTTATCATCGATTTTCTTTGAAATGGTTTAGCTTAGAGAAAAAAATCATTTTTCTTAAAGTGTTTGAAATTAGATCATGAGTTGATTTCAGCTCTAAAATTTGATCGAATTCCAGATTTTGCTGGAATATCGACGCCATGTCGTTCTGACCTACGTCACGGGGTATACAATCCTCCAGATGCAAACACCTCTTTTGCTTCCTCTATAAGGCACTTCTACCGGAGATTGCAGAGAAAGTACGTTTCTTAAACAGTTCATATTTTCGTATTGTCCTGAGAGCAACGAATTCAGTTGCAAAGTGTCTTCCTTGCATGCAGCAAAGCTATTTTAATTGCTTTAGTGAAAAAATGCATATCTCCACTAAATGTGTCAAAAACGGATTTGGTTTTCTATTAGTCCAAAATAAGCGGATCAAAGTATCTTCTTGCAACTTTCTGTGAGTATGTTTGAATGAGAGTAGAAATTTCAAGGAAAACTTTGTTGGTTTTCTTTAAAAAAATTGAATGTGAGTAAGCATTTGTGAAGCTGTTATCAGATATATCGACGTTGAAAGTCGGCAATCACATAACTCGTTTGCGGTGTCTGAAAATTTCCGCCTCTATCTATTTTTTTTTAAGGAGAACAAATTGACGTCATTCCATGACATTTTTGCAGAATTTTCTTCGCACAGAGAAGAAAAATCATGGCGGTTTTAAAGAATTGCCGTTGAGTAGTTTTCCGTTTTCGCAAACCGAGTTATGTGATTGCCGACTTACACCATCGATATGCATTTTTTAACTTCAGCCATGGACATGTAGTTCAAAGAATATATTTCCTTTTGGCTACCTTTCTAAGCATCATTAATTTTTCAGAGTTGCAGCGCTCCCAGATGAACCCCCAAAAATTGACTGGAAACAATACAAATCAGTATCACCGGAAATACTTGATTCCTTCCAAAAGCAATATGAATCTTTCAAAGTTCCCTACCCAGAAGACAAGTACAGCCATATCTATGATAGTGCGGCAGAAGAATCGGTATGTAAAACTGTCTTCCAAATGCGTAGATGTGACTCGCATAGTTCACATACAGGGGGAGTAATCTTACACCTAAATATAAATATAGAGGTATTGTAAGGAGGAGGTGAAAATAGAGATTGGTGGGCTTTTTATATCAAAGTGAAAGTGGGAGGGAAAAAACTAAATATTGGGGATGTGTACAGATCACCATCTAGTAGCGAAAAGAAGTTTATCAAATGGTTTTAATTATGGATAGGAAAGGAAATAGAAGCAAGGGGGAAGGAGATAACAATGGGGGACTTCAATATAAGAGGGGATAAGCAGGAGGATTGGGACACAAAACTGCTAAAAGAGGTGGAAATAAATTTGGGTTTGATTTAGATATCGAACGACTTTATTAGAATTACTGAAAAAAGTAAATCAATTATTGATTTAGCTTCTAAATGTGGTAATGAAATGTTAATGGAGAAATTTTGGGTTGAGCACACACCAAAGATAATGGACCACAGTTGGATAGATTTTACATTTCAAATGGAAGTGAAAAAGGTGCGTAGAATATGAAGTAACCTTAAAATAAGAAGAAAAGACGACAAAAAAGTGGAAAAAATAAAGGGACAAAAATAGAAAAAGAAACAGCGACGAAACTTTATCAAAAATTTGAGAAGAAGCTGAAGGAAGCAGGGTTAAGGAAAAATAAAACTATTGTGAAAGGAGAGTAAAAATATGGAATGTAGAATTTGGGATACTGAGGAAGAAAGGGACAAAGGTATATGGAATCCAAAGAACTAAAATCAGCCAAACCCCACCCAGTTGGTTGTGTGAGCCCCTAGACTGACAATACAATCTAGATCGCGCTCTACGATCTTTTAATGAGACAATAGGCAACCCGGATTACCTGCAGTGCCGGCCACACATGCCATTGTCGTTGCTGTTGCTGACGCGAACCAAGTGAGCAGCACTACACTAACAGTGGTCGGCACTACATGTATATCAGGCTGTTTCAACTAAGCTGAAGGGACGTCTTTACCTTGCTCTACCCGCCTAGCCATCTTACCCTGAAGTTAAGCCTAACGCGTAGTTTAGATTGCAATATAAGCCTGGGTCATTCCATGAGAAATCATCCAGTGCAGTCGCTTGACCGGCTCGAAAATCATTTATATTTTTTCCTCACATTCTGGCATACTGACTAAGCACAAAAATGGCTGTTTTAAATTTTTCAAAATTTTTCCACACTGGTTTACAAGAAAAACAGCGTTTACGGAACTTGGAATCACTCCAGAAGGGAATGTTGGATTTTGGTCCGGTAAAAACAGACTAAAAGGTATTGATACAAGCTATTCACCTAGTGGAACACAAATTTTCTATTAGCGATTCGATATTTGATCCTCGGGTCTTGAAATTGCTGCCGTTATAGGTGAAAATCACTGATTTCTGGCTCACATATCTCATAACTGAAACATGCTGAGGATCTGAAATTTTATGTGGAAGTAGTCTCATAATAGGTAAGTCAAAAGCCAGAAAATTGGTCATTCATGGTGCATTTCTCTGCCCACGGTAGAACGTCAAAGTTGATACACCCTTCAGTTCAGGCAATGTTCTAGGCGTAATATCTCAACCTGTAGTGCACAAAAATTCCTGAAAAAAGCGCCAAAGCTAGTCCTAATAGTAAGTATAATATGGTGTAAGTTTCATCAATTATACTTCATTCCTCTGCTTGTAGTAAATTTTTGGATTTTGGCTTTTCAACAGTAATATATATAGATATATATCTATTAGCTGTGCACGATTCTGCAGTTAATGGTTGGTGTTTGACTCATCAAGCAATAAAGGCAAACTGTTTTGTTATTATTCCTAGAATTCCAAGGTTTTGCTCTATTAAAATATAACATAATTATCTCTCGAATCATTCATTTTGCTTGCAGAAAGTTACTGTGGAAAAATTTCAAGCTTTCTGTCGCCTAGGTATTAGTCGAGCAAATGAGCACTTGGCCATCTGGAAAGCGATGCCACCAATAGAATCCATGTCCCTCGGAGAATTTGGTGAATGGCTCCCCACCTTTTTGCCTGATTTTGTCGAGAGACCAACATTCTGGCCCCACACACCAGAATTCCAGCTCACTGAGCAAGATGAAGAAGAATGGCGACAAAAATTAGCAGGAATAGAGAAGGGTGAACATTAATTTTTAATTTTGTTAGGTAGTGCTTTTCCTTCCTTTTTTTTCTAATTATTGCTTTTGTTGTTATCAATTGTTGAAAATTTCTTAGTCAGCGTTAATTGCTTTAAGGTTATCAGGTAAGATCCTGTTTCTTGTCTGAAGTAAGCTATAAACACTGGCAATAATATGTTCAAATATCTTTGCTATGTCCAAGAAAAAAATTCAAGGCATTGTATATTGTAATTAGATAAAAAATAAAAAGAATTCCGTAAAGTAATTTTTAAATTATTTCTTGAACTTCCATAGAACTAAGTCCTTTCTCACTTTCAAAGCTCCTCCACACATAAATTCACATCTAATACCCTCAGCTTGAGGAACAGCCTTACCCAGGGTGTCTACTAGTCGTTATATCCGGAAAAAATGCTATTTTTTTAAGAGTGGTCTCGAAGCACTGGAATGATTTGTTTCATACCATGCGTATTTTTTCAGACATCATGGCAAGTATGCAATCCCTTGCTCATTGATTCTCAGAGTAGTATTAACCTGCATGATTGCGATTGCGCAGCCAGTTAATTTTCCGTCACCAATTGAATTTTGGGGCCACATTATTTTTGTCGCGACATGAGCGTGAATTTCAAATTGCATCAAACAGAGGTACGGTAAAAGTACTAAATTTTTCTGTTAAGGAAGTACTTAATTTCTTGGGAACATACCGGAAAAGTACTGATTTTTGGGCAGTTTTAGTTGACACCCTGAGGAATGAATTAACTTGAACAGTTTTATCTAGTGTTTTCAAATCACAAGAGAATCAAGGTTTTGAAAATCCTAAATTTTTTTCACCATCTTCATTGGAAAGAAAAATTTTCTAGATCAATAAATTATATTTTTAATAACACATTGTTTTAAGAAAGAGCCCTGATTTTGATCTGCACTAAAAATTTATTTTTTATTTTATAATAAATTAAGTCTCCAGAGAGTGGAGTTGACTTGGAACATTTTTTTAAGAATTTTAAATTTTTTTATTTTGAAAAAAAGTATACTTGGAAGAGAATTCACCTAAAAAACTCAATTCCTATCTTTCCATTATTTGTTTTAAATTTTTTCTAAACCTTAAGATTTGATGGAGTTTTTTCAATTTGCGTTTCTCAAAGTAACAAGTTCATTTACATTCTTCATTCACCGAAGGCTTCAATTGGAATTAAATTAAAATGACCAACTGATAAATTTGCACACCTTTTTTATTAATTGATGGCTGTTCATTAAAAACACGCGCAATTTATGCCATATAAAAGAAAAGAGGGAGGGGGAGGGACAAAACACTGTAAATACATAATCAAAAAATTACAGGATAAAATGAATTTTAAACCATGAAAAAAAAGAGAAGAAAAGAAGCATATTTATTTAACGCTTATTTTGACTCCCAAAAAGTTATGCTATTTAGAGCTGATACTGGAACCAGTTAAGTCTAGGAAAAATAAATTGTTATTGGGGAAAAAAGAAAGAAAGAAAAAAACAATTGCCTTCTATCCACAATTCACTGCAGTGCAGTTCAATGACGAAAATTATTTACAAGTGTGCTGTACTTCACAAATGGTCTGATTGTTCATTAAATCTAAGAAATTGGTAATTGTTTGAAATCAGTTGTTTTAACAAGTATAATCTTTGTCAACAACAAAAATGAAACTTTGGTAGGTTTGGGTAAATTATTACAGTAACATAGAATTTTGCAATTTTCAACAAGGTTATTTAAAGGAAAATTTTTCCCCCACTACAATGAATAATAGCCATTCCAGCAATAAATTCGTCTCCTTTCTCTTAGTTAAGGATGAATAAATGCTGTAAAAAAGGTTAAATCAATCATATTCTCGGCTCTTCAATGGGCTGAAAAAGTTGAAAATTGGCCAATCAGTTAGCTGAGAAAGTCCGTTTTGATGGACCAACCTCCTCTCAGAACGGATCCAAGATTGTAATTTCGACCTTTACTTCCCGCAGAATATCGGAACCAAAAAAAAAAATCAATTGTCTTCAAAATAAAAAATTGTCAAGAGCCTGTCTCACATTTCAAATTAGTCTCTTCATTTGTCCACGCACTTTTGCTTTCTGAAGTCTTCAAAACCAGGAAAAAAGGCTTTCTTCATCTCATCGTGGGTGACAAACTTACTACCTTTATTATCAGATTTCATTTCCTGAAGAAGTTGAAAATCAAAAAGGAGCTGAATTTAAAACGAGAAAGCATGAGAAAAAGTGCCCCTGCATAAAATTATCCAAAAAATTCTGAATGGTTGCTACAGAATGTGGAGAGCCACTCAAAAAACACTGATGCAGAGATCCTCACTTCTGGACACACACGGAGATTCACTCGGTAAAATGGATTTTCTTAACATAATAATGAGCCAATTTTCAACTTCTTCAGCTCGTTGGGGGGCTGAAAGTAAGACAGACACATCATTTTTTATTATTGCATTCATTTTCATAAATAGTTGCAAAGAAATAAGACTGAGAAACTGACATTCAGAAAACAACCTTCGCAAATGCGCTGATGAAGGGCTCTTTATTCCATACCAGACATTGATAGAAAGCCTGTGCAAGACAAGCTAGAGTTTATACTTGATAAAAGCCACTGGTGTTGTAGATGTAACAAGGCAATACAATGATAAAGTTTTCTGAGAGGAGAGGTGAACGTGCCCCTCATAATTCATGCCAGCAACAATGAATAATGATAGCCGTGATGGCAATTTCTTTATTGAATTTGGTTCGATGAAATCTTCAAAAACATTTCTAGTCAGAATTTACAAAATTAAAATCTTACAATCTTAGTTATGACTTGTGAAAACAATTGTTTTCACAAAACAACAACCTGCTGGGAAATTATACCAAATGAACACTACCTGAACTCTAACTTGGTTAGGTATGTCGTAACAATATTTATTTTGTTGCGATAGAAAGGCATATGAAACTACAGCAAGAGAAAAATAAGAAAAACAAAAAAGTACCTTTAATTTTTACACAAAAACATAATTAAAATCTTGTGCTTGGCATACATGCCAAACATATTTTTTGATATGCTCTATGTAAAATTTGACTCACTGGACAGAATAGCTACCTAATGTTTTAAAGAATCCAGAAATTACTGTCACCTGAGTTTAGAAAAATTCAAGAGTCCTTCCAGCGAATTTAAATCTTAAGTGTATTTGAAAAAACGGATCTTTTCATGTGAAATGCATTTCTGAAAAGTATAAAAAATACTTAACATAAAAAATAAAATTAACAGTGGTTAATTTGGCAGGGCCTTCAGAGTAATTTCCTGAAATGGAGGAAAATAACATTCACAAATATGATCCTTTCAGCAAAACCATTTTTGTTAAAAGTAAAAAAATTCATCTTCAACTTAAATGAGAAACTGGAAATAAAAATTGGAACACTCTATCTATCTTTGTCACAGATTTTTACAACATGTGATAAGAACAAATGAAATCTTTCATCTCGACAATTAAATCAAAGTCTAATTTCCAATGTAAAAAAGAACTTTAAGAGACCTTCTAACCCTGAAGGGATGTTAAGAGTGTAACATTCATGCTCCATTCAAAACTGTGAGTTCAATTTTGAAATGGAAACAAATAATCCGTTTTGCTAACATGAGATTCTGACAAGATGTCTCATGAGAATTTCAATTTTCCCTACATAATGAGGCTATGAATCTGTAGTCAAGCTACAGAAATTATCTTAGAAAACACAGACTTCCTTAATTAGATTCAATTTTTTGAAGAAAAAAAGGAGAAAAAAGTGATACAGATTCAAAATTAAAACAAAATTGAATTATTGAGGCAATGTCTGCTTGAACTATCCATTTTAAGTTGGTAAAGTTAACAAAGCGCGGACAAAAATTAATGAAAACAAAAATGGAGAATTAAAAATTAGTAAGAACGCGGTTACCAGATGTTTGATGTAAATATTAAAGTGAAAAAGTTAATTGACAAATTAATGACCTACTGAAGAGAAATCAGAGCATGTATTCCAGAAAAAATGTCTAGTATATATTACTCATGTTATTTTTGTTCTTGCCAGTTTACTCCTTACATTTTAATCTGTAAGGTATGCACAACACTGATTTTAAGTAGATTGTGCAAATTTTTGAGGGACTAAAAGCCTGCGTATATGTCAGAATTTTAGAGATTTTGCAAATAATGCTGCAGTTGCTTGAGTTTTATTACCATTAAAGTTCCGAAGTTCAGATATCACCTGAAAATTTAAAAAAAAACAAATGATGAGATTATGGAAAATAATTTGAGTACTTAGTAGCCAATCTGAATATAGAAATGGGTAGAGTTGCAGCCCTACTATTGCATTTGTTGTTAATTGGCATTTAATCATCGCTTCATCTTTGGGACAGTTGGTCATAACAGGTGCAATAGCCCCTAGTGATATTTTGTCCAAATCTACCGTTGTTTTGGATATTGGCCCCGAAAGATTTTTTCCCAATCCATGATACATCTTTGATAATTTAAAACAAAAATTGAGTTCTCAATTTTTCCCTTAAATTTTAGTTGGTTGGCCTTCCTGCTAGACCCAAACTGAAACAGCTAATCCTACAAACACGTACAGCTCAGAAAGTAATAGGTCGATAGAGGAGCAGCAGGTTGAGCCTGCCTCTCGCTTCACATTTTATAATTCTCTGCTTTTGTTTGCAAGAAAAGTTATTCAGCAGTAGGGTGGTTACAGTCTTATAACAAGATTTCTTTTGCTTTGAACTTTGCTCTGAAGAAACTGCAGATCGAGAGGTGTCAACTGAGCAGCCTCTCAGCGGGTCACCAAAATCAAGACACCCAAGTATTTCATGGTAGTTTTTTTTCCTATTTGAGGAGTATATTACCTCACCTTCTTGTAGTGAACTCCTTCCGTCAAAATCAGTAAATTCAGAGAATATAATAATATGTGCAGAAAATGTTGCCATATCTCATTGTAAAATTGTAATAAAAGCTACCTCTGTAAAGCTTAAAAGCACTTGTTGACACCTTAAAAGTAAAGCTAAGTTAAGGAGCGCAAATTGAGTTGCAGCAGGCAGAGTTTTAAAAATCCCCCCCTCTTTCCCTTCACATTGTAAATATTTTCCTCTTTTTTTTTTAAAGTTAGAACTTACGGAGCCTGAATCCAGTAACACCATAGTGGTTCATCCGGCAACCAATGTAGTATTGATGGCGGATCTTTTTTCCGAGGTCTGTTGAGGCCTCAGAGGACTCTGTTCTGCTCTAGCAAATACAGAGAGATCAACCTCATTACTCAAGAGAGGTCAATTTTATGGATACATACATGGGTCTACACACAAATTTATTCCAGACGGAGGGAGTTTGAGCTGGCGTTACACAAGGGAGAGGCATTATGTGATACATACAGTATAAAATACCAATCAGGATACAAGAAAATTACATACACAGATACATGTAAAATAGGTATGATTACGTATATTAAATATTTGTAGAAACTTGGTATTTTTGACGTATCTTATTATGTTTTAGATACGCATTTGATTGGTATCAAGTTATTTGCAGCCAAATTTTTTTCTACCTTCCATCATCGATTAATCTGTAGAGTTGTACACATCCATGATCTCCAATCTTCATCATACTTTGAACATGCTTACGACCAAACTTAAAGGGTTTTAACAGTTTAAATTCAAGAATTCCAATCACGACTAAAAACTCAGGTATTTCAATGAGACATTTTCAGTCCTAATTAGTTTGGATGAGACTCATCTAGGATACGTCACTTTGCAGTGAAACTATTCCTTTCTTAAAATATTCTGCAAAAAATAGAAATGAAGAAAAAGATCAAAATTACCTGTTCTCTGGTGAACCCTAAACTGACTAGTTCCTTGATGTCGTTTTCAGTAAATTTATCACTAGGTAACACTGATTGTGCAGAACTCGCAGAACTGCTATTTCTTGAGCTATTACTACTTGAGGCTGCATTCCAGTTTGGTGCATTTGCTACAATTAATTAAAAAACAAGAAAAAGTGTTTCAAATTGTGTACAAACAATGTTCATGCATACTTTTTCAAACAAAACGCACTATCAAACAAATTGCAGTTACATTATTTTGAGTAAAATGTCAAGAACAAGCATTTTTGCCTCCTTCATATTTGTAAATCAAGGCTTAAGCGGTTATGACTGGAAGTTATTGGAGCTCACATGGAATTTCAAAGGCTAAAAATTAAATTTCATTAAAATAACTGAACATCCAACTGAAGTGAGCATTGAGGCACTGTGCCTTTTTTCTTACAATATTATAGGGAGAAATTTTAAGAAAGGGGATGCTTGGTTTTGGTTGTTTTTTGTACCGAATGTTTGCAAAAATTTCCTCTTTGCTTCGAGACTAATGACACAATTAGGAGTGTTTGTAGACTAAAGTCCCTTTTCCTTTGGACTATTACAAATAGTCATTTAGCCCACCCATCACAACTCTACCAATGTATTCAGCACTATTTCTGCAAAAAGCTGAATTGAAACTTTAAGTAAATTCTTATGCAGGTACAGACAATCTTCTCCATTACAGCTTCAATTTTGTGAGCACTTTTGAGCCTAGGAGTTGAGAAAACTAGAAGTGAGAGTCATCATGTTTCTCTCAAAATTTTACATGATCAAATTGAAAATCCTTGCTGCATGCAAAATCTCCTTCAAGAAAATATTTAATTACTTCGTGCAAATTTTCACAAGAAGGTGCTGCGAAAACACTGAAATAACTACGTAATTTCATGGGAAAAAAGGAGGATACTGAGAGAAACTTGCAGTTTAAATGAACTCATGAAACTGACGAAAATCTGCTCAACGATTTACAAAACAATTCTTTGGCGCGTTTACTGTTGAATATGTAAAATTACGGTTAATCTGTTGTTTTATCAATTTAGATTTCTTGTAGTTTATAAGAATAAAATTGATTTTGACAATATTTTGGCTAGTCCAGTCTCGTTTTCATGATTTGGAGACAATTACTTTACTATGAATTCCAAGATTTCGATGAATGAAATTTTCAGTGATGGATGAAATCTTGGACAAAATTTGATTCATGGAAAAGCAAACAAAAGATGATTTCAATTTCATGCTCTGGGCTCGTCATTCAAGATGAACTAAAAAAGGATATGGAAAGAAACCTTCAAAAATATAAATAAAAAATGAAATCATAAAATTAAAAATATAAAACGAGAATTGTACCAGGAGCAAGAGCTACTGCCCACCTAAAAATCAAGCACACACATATTTACTTTCTGAGCAAGGATTTTCCTTACAATAGAAATTATATTGGAGAATTTTGTCCTTAAGTTTTTCTTCGAGGTATGATTTTTTCAAACGCAACTGCATCCTTTCAAACTTTTTCCAACTACACAAAGATAACAACATAAAAATAGAAAAAGAATAATTAAACGGGTGATAAATAATGGGTCAATGACAAAATAAGAGGAGAAAGAGGAATGAAAAGAGCAATGATAGGTGACAGAGACTCATTTTATTTTAAGGCACTCAACTGACAGGTGGGCTAGGACATTCACAAGGTTTCAATGCTTATTGCAATGAAGATTTAGAAAAATCCTCACATGACTAAATGTTCTTATTGGGGGAAAAATGTTTTGTACACCTCATAAAATGTCAAATGCAGAACTCTACCAATATTGGTCTGGCTGGGAGGCTAAGATGAAGTTTGCAATTATGAGTTAAAAATTAGGATGGACTGGGTGGTTTTTAGAAAAAATTATTCATCTTGTTTCAATCTTGAAAATTTAGCACCAAGAAGGATTATTGTATCAGGCAAAAAAATTTTCATCCAATTAATAAGTTTTTATCAAGAACTTATGATCAATAAAATCCACTATTTGTGTATCATAATTCTTCCCATGAAATTTGGTAAGGGAAGAAAAAGATCAATGGCTAAACTTGGAAACAGCGAAACTCCAAAATGAGCAGTTTTGTATTAATGATTCTATCGAGCTTTTTCATTTGATGGATCAAGATGAAACTTTTGTCTCTGTTGAGAGGCTAAAGAAAGAAAGAAAAAAAAATAAAAGAATCAGATAGTACCTTTCTACAGCGGACAAAAGATATGAGAGTTAAACAGGCAAGGAAGAGAATAAAGTAGAGGTTGAAAGGCAACTGACAAGAAAACTGATCATGAAAAAAGAATAAAATTAGAAAAATTACTTGGAGGGATCAGGTTTTTTGTAAAGAAAAAAGGAATGGGGTGAGAGGTGCAGGAATTTAAGAACATGCAAATCAGTTCAAAGGAACCAACCTCTATCCTTTTTACTATCTTCGATTGCTTTTTCTAGGTCTCTTTCTTCAACTTTGCGTACAACATCTGGATCATCAATGTTTGTTGATAATCGAGCACAAGGCGGTAGTTCTGTTTCCGCTAAAAATGGAGTTTCAGTTCCTGTAGTGCCAATTCTCAGAACATTTTTTTCTAAGTCTATGCAGCACTGTAATCAACAAGATAAATTATAATTAATACTGACACATTCAGTAATCTATGAATTCCTAAAGTCTAATGCTTTGATGGATTAAAATTACAGCTATGAATGGTAACTTGAAGCAAGTCATCAGCGAAGAAAACCACAAAGAACAAAACAGAAAAATGCTTAATTGTCTGGTTTGGATGATAATCACTTTCCTTAGCAGTGTTCTAAAATTCAAAAACCACACTTGCATCATACTCAATACAAAAATAAAGAACATACATTCAAAGTATATAAAGTTTCAGAGGGACCTTTTGGGGGGGGGGGGGGCTATTTTCAGTGAGCTCTTCTAGAGACTATCTTCAGAGGCTTTATGAGGCATATAGACTTTGGGGGATCTAATCAGAGGGCCAGCCCTTCAAGAGTGGGGATATGCCCTATTGGCGGCATGAGGCCCTTCTGAAGGGGTACGCCCCGCTGGCTGAGAGGGAACTTTTTTTAGGCATATGCGCCCACAGGCTCAGAGCTACCCGTTGTTAGGGTAAACTCAGTTTAATTGTTCAAAAGTTGCAGAAAAAAAGAAGGAAAAAAATTCAGGATCCTCAAATAAAGGACACTGCACACAATACCAAGAAATTCAATGGCAGCTAAATTTCGATATTTATTTATATAATGCTCCTTACGACCTCCTGAGCACACTGAGCTTTAATTGAACTTGCTATTTGCCAATTTTGAGAAAAATGGGTCTGAAAAGTGCAATAGTTGGCACTTTGACAAATTTTACGATACATAGAAGTGGCATCATTGCTGGGTCAAAGATGCGGAGCCTTTGATTTTAAACTGATTGTGAGTTGACGCGCCGTCTCATCTTCAGGGCCAACGAAGACAAGGAAAAAGGAGCTCCTACTCAATCACCTACATTTCCCCACTTGATAAAAAGTGCAACTGCCAAAAAAACACATATTCAGACCAATTTTCTCAAAATCGGCAGATAGAAAGTTCGAATTTAAAAGCTCATTTTACTCGTGAGACTGTAAGGAACATCATTTCAAAAT
This sequence comes from Bemisia tabaci, assembly GCF_918797505.1. NCBI lineage: Eukaryota > Metazoa > Arthropoda > Insecta > Hemiptera > Aleyrodidae > Bemisia > Bemisia tabaci. The sequence goes on from NC_092793.1 coordinate 51,210,474, forward strand.
ATCTCAAAATTTAGCAGTTGCCGAATTGCTTGGTCCTTTAACCATTAAATTATTTCAATGTGACTGTAAATAAGGTTATTAGAACTTTGCTTCACCATTCATTTTGAAAAGCTCAGTTCTATTTTTGAAGAGTCCTATTCAAAAAATGTTCACTTACCTGATGTCTTTTGAGCATGTCTAAACCAAGCAGCATGTCCATTGCTTGCTCCTCAAGGACAGAGAATGATGTTGTTAAAAAGTCATTTTCGATTGCTACTTGAACCATGTGTATTCTACCGATGATTCTTTGGACACCTACACCTCTGGCAATACCAGCCCACCGAGTGTCAACCAAACGCATGATATTGACCCGTTCCGCACAAGCAGCAGACATAATTGTTGTTTGGGCTCCTAATAAATATTCAAAAACAATGATTAAGTAAAAACTGAGGAATAACAAAGATGACAGTGAGAGAGCTCATCGAAAGAGGGGCGTGTGCGTACAAATTTTTATACAGGAATGCAAAAAATGTCCCATCTTGCAATCCTAGGATTGCGGCAAGTAAGAGGCAAAGCTTGGGTCATCGGGCAGTTTTTAAGCTTAATGACCTCCTTTCTTTCCTCCATTTTTTCGAAAAGAGGGACAATTATTGCACACTTGACCTGAAAATTAGATTACATACAAAAACCTTACCATACGATGCCCTCGAGCCCTCGAGGAATAACGCCATTAAAACATTCAGACATTGCCAAACATTAACATTTGTTTTCCTAAATGTTGAAAAACTTAAAATATTACTTGAGCATTTCAGAGAATTTAATTTGCAAAATCCAGAATAAATGAAAACCTCAAGGAATAATATTAATGATTTTCCTCTGAACTGAGTCTATGTAAGAGGAAATGTGGCAACATTTAACTATTGTGTGAGATTTTCTTTGGTACAGGAGTAATAAGCTAAATTCCAAAAAGGCTGAAAAGCTTACCAGAATCAATAAACGCTTTGACCGGAAACCCGTTAACTTTACAGTTAATGTAAAGCATAACAACGACACCGAATGTCTCTGGATTATACTCCATGGCTGCCTCCATATTTGCCTCGATATTTTTCTGTTTAATTTCATCAGCAATTAATCTTTGTGCCTCTGTATCAAATGGATGAGCGTTCATCATACGATTTCTTTGCTGCTGTCGGCGCTCTTTTTCTTCCAACTGTTCTCTAAGAACTTTTGCAAACTCATCTATTGAAAGAGCAAAAAGTTATATTACAAAAAGACAGTTTGTAGTAGTTAAGGAACACATGACCATGTAGAAAATCGCTAATGAAAGACACATTGTGAAAAAACTGTTGTCGACTTTCTCCGGCTCAATTTAAATTATTTCACCTACTAAAGTGAAAGATTACTTTAATGCTGATTCTTTAGAGGCCTTAGGGGTGCAGAAAGTTCTTAGTCTTCCCCAATTTGTAATTTTCTTTCCCCAAAATTTCATATTTTGCTGTAGTTGTGATTCTAAATGAAGCAACGCGCTTAGTAGTTTCTTTCTACACATGTAGTGGGCTTGAAAGGCATCCAACACAGAATTCAATTTGTTCCAGTCTTCTTTCTATTATTGATAGATATAGGTAGAAAACAAAGTCTTCCAAAAATTTTACAGTCTTCTCCAATTCTCAAGCAAGTAACGTTGCGATCATGTTTGTGTGGTCGAGAACATTTTGCAGCCCTAAGAAGCCCTTCTCAGAATCTTATATCCCTTTCATTTTTTAGTGTATTTTCCAGGAGTTTCCTTAAAGCTTTAAAAGTAAGACAGCAAAATCCTACATTGTAAGAACCTAATAATAACTTTCACTATTGTTTTCTTCTTAAAGTTCAAAGGATTAGAGCCCTCAACTGGATAATGTGCCATGTACTTTTTTTGCACTCTTCCTCCTCTCATATTTCTTCTTACTTTTCACCCCCCTTTTTTTCCAAATTTGGGGGCCCTTCAGTAGTAAGGCTTATTTATGGTTCTAAAACACTGTGACACTCGAGGCCAATTTGACCACAAGACCTAACTTTTTTCATGCAGAAAACAGGTTTATCAAAAGTCATGGGGAAGTACTTGATTGTGCAAGTCTGTTAAAGGCAAAAGTTTTGGATAAATATTTTTTCAGTAATCTCTATTCTGATGCAATGCAGTAGGCTCTAATCTCTAATCTGATGCTTCACTTAGAATTTTTTGAGGATCACTAACAACCAATTTTGCAGTTAAAATATTGTGTATGAACTTTGCAGTTTCACTATTTTGTAGGTATATTAAGTTGCTGCAAAATCAAAAAACAGGGCGTGCATTTTCTGCTGGCTAAAGCAGTGCTCGTCATATACTAAAGTGTAATTAATTAATGAATAAATAAATAAATTACCCAATAATAGAATGACTTGGTGCTTTAGCAATGTAATAAAGACATTTTCGAAAATTTGAAAATCATGATCATGGTAAGAGACTGAAAATTTCATTCTCAATATGCTTAAAGAAGAAAATTTTGTAAGGATGGATCTCAAAATCCCTCCAAAATAGCCTCTAAAAGTATCCTTCTTAGAATCTGCATGCCCCCCCCCCCCCTATTTTTACTCTGGAGGCCATAATTTATACCTATTGGCAGTTCTGCTAATAAGTTTTTCATTCCATAAAAATATACCTAAATTTCCAGTAGCAAGAGCATCAGCAAGACGAGGATTGTTCTGCTTCAGAAGGGCTAACTGATCCGGGTTTGCCAGAAACAAATCGCGCACATGTGCTGGGTCGTCCATTGGCGCACGTGACATTATGTCTCCTGCTGTAGGTCGAGAGCTTGAAGCACCTGGTATTTGGATGCCACTAAAATCAAGCTGGTTTGATAATAAGCCTGAAAACAGAAAAAAGCTCACTTATTATAGGCTAAGGGAGTTTTTCCAACAAACTTTGGCATATGTGTTGCCATAATGTTTTGGCATAATCGGAATTGATTTGCTCCATAAATTCCGGAACTAGGTATAGACTTTCATACCTGAATTGAGATAGTAATATTAGGATTATAACTTGTGGATGGAAATTCAATAATGGGTCCCAGCCACAATGACCTCGCTGTTTACTTGACACTTTATTGCGCAGCCAAGAAAGATTTACAATCTTTGTACTGAAATGGAACAGCAATGGGTACCACAGGTAGTTTTCATAATGTCCAGATGAGAAATTCAGAGTACCCGAATGTGATGCGAGTCACATTTCCACCGATATCAAAGAGAAGAAAAGGAGAAAAACGTCAAAATTCACTAGCGAGAGATACTGTTTATTAGATTCAACTTTCATCCATTTATTTGCACTTTGATAATTCCAACATCTCCAGGTATATATCTAGTAACCTCCAGTTGAGTACCATAGCCGGTGCCCGAATGATCCCCCTCTACTTTCCTGCTCCCGCGTCATCTGCGCATCACAACGTAGCTATGTTGCCCATTGTAACACAAATCTGGAGGCTAGAAACATCAGCAAAATACCTGGGGAAAACATACTCCGTTGAAAGAGAATGATTCATGAAGTCAGTTTGTTTTTTGTATGAAAAATGAGTTCTCGCAATTCAGTTTGATTTTACAGATTGACTAGGCGATCACACAGTCAATTGTGTATTTACATTGGTCTAATGTTACAATTTAATGAATATATTTTGATGCAATTTTAGAAGAGCCCATGTTTGTGCCCTGTCATCGGTATGGTTGAAATGCAACACCGCTAAGACTCTTTCACTCTGGATCTCAGAAACCATCCAACTGATTTACCTTGAATTTTTTATGATTAAACTTCGCATTATGTAGGTACATGATGTAGATGTTACCACAGTCTTGGATTCCCTGATTTGCCTGACTATTGTTGCCAGGTTTTTCTTACTAGGTTAGGTTTGGGACGCTACACGACTAGTCGAGCTTAACTAACACTAGATTTCAGCATTATATTGTGGTGAGCTTCTTCGGGGAACCTTCCGTGCAAAAGGCAACATATGAAGCTCCAAATTCTCTCTTTAACATTAACATTGGAACTACCTTTATAATTCGTAAAAGATAAGTCCTTCAACGATCGAAATCCTGAACAATGGCCTACTAAAAACCTTGAGGTATAGGTTGGATATCATTAGTATCTTCACATTTCAGAGTTGAGGTTCCAATTATATACTTCTGTTGATTAACGGGAAGATGCTTCTGAAGGAAGCATTTCCATTTAAAAATCATAGGTGTCAAGCTAAGGGGTGCATGGTATTGGGTGATGAGGCTCACTCTGGTCTGGAGAATTGAATGCCATCTGAGAACTTGATGAGATGTGCTGGAGAATAACGACGTCTCCATCCGTGACTCCGTGGGCTTTCATAGATTTTCGGTTATCTCCCAAGGGTCTTCCATTGTGATTGATAACCACTTCATGAGCAGGGAATCCTGACTCAACCTCACAAAAAGCTTTGAAATTTTCTAGTTCCAGATCTTCACTAACATCTAAGACAAAAATGTCATCATTTAAAGTGGTTACTGTAATTTTCATCTTGAAACTTCGCGAGCTACAGTTGTAAAATTATCACTCAAGGGTTCAAGAATCTAAGAATTAAGGAACTAGAATACAGAAAAGGAAAAAGTAGAAATCAGAACATGACAACAAACTTATCACAGAAGTGCACAGACACAGAATCAAGCTTGTCACGGTTTTTGGAGCAAGTGAGCGAGGAGAATGCAAAGCAAGTTTTATGGTATCTGGTTGACGTCACCACTTAATGAAATGACGGTATTGGCCGATGATGATGAAAACAAATGACATCATAATTCATAAGACCTACACGCATCATCGCTTCTGCATCATGTTTTGATTGTTTTGATCATGATCAGATGATCAGAATAATCAGGATCAGGTTCGTTGCCTGTTGCTGTTGTCTTGGAAGTCTTAGATTTGCAATTTGACATTTGATTTGATTTGATAAGTTTGATAGTTGTCAAGCTGTATGAAGCTGTTTCTATCACACCCTGCTACCCAGATAAGTTGTATAGTTAGTTTCTTAAGCAGGATAATCTTTTCCAAATTCTCACCGTAAGTGTTTCTCCCTATAGTAATAATGTCGCAGTGCTAAAATGAAGAATAATCTGAATTTGTTTTCTCGCGCAAGACTTGAAGAATTATTTTCAATCGACCCTGAGAATCTTCTGTCGCAGCATGGCCCGTCTTGGCCATTTTTAAAATTAAACAAGGACTAATCACAATTTTGACACCCTCCGCATCATTACTACACGCTGTAAATCACTCTTGTTTCCAGCCATAGCGTCAATATGTCTTCTGACAGTGAAGATGAGGATTTTGTGCAGTTTGGCACTCCGTTAGAGCCAATGGAAGAAGGTATGGTATTTTTCCACTAAAACCTCACTTATTATCAAACTCTAATAGTCCATGTCAAATAAGTTTAAGGGCTGTTCTACATTATATGGACTGCTGAATTTGACTTGTTATTTTCTGCAGCCTGATTTTTGAAATTTTTTATTTGTCAGGACAACATAGATGACATGGGTTAAAAGGCGGAGAGTGATTGGTCGGCTATATCTTATCGCTGCTTTGTCGTGCCTATGTCGGTTTGAACTCAGGACAAGCTAACGGCACCTCTTAAGTTTCCGACAGTATGTTGTCCATTCCACCAGACAAAGGCACTACAAAGCAGCAATAAGACATAGCCGACCAATCACGCTCCGCCTTTTAACCTATGCCCTCCTGACAAACAGAAAATGTTAACAATCAGGCTGCAGGGTAGTTAAACCATCGAGACAGAAAGATAATTGTGAAATTTCGAGTGTCAGAAATTAAAAACAAAAATGTTACGACCTTTCAAACTTTTTTCATGAAACCAGGGTCAGTAAAGATTCATATTCTAAGCTTCAACAAAAATACTATTTCAGCTGTTACTCATGTCCTTGTGGATTGAGCTAATCTAATGTAATGTAAGAAAGAACCCCACTAACCTCTTATGGGGAAGTATACCATGATCAATTTCCAATTTTCTATTGCACTAAACTCATATGTGGATGCTGATCCAAAGTCTTTTTTGGGCCAACTTTCTACAAGCTACGGTTTTTTCACAATCCGTGGTTGAAGTTTTGAAAATTCCTCGAATTAAAGGGGGCAGGGCGGCAATAAAGAGTCAAAGAGATCACTCATTTCAGCACTTGAGTACAGTCAGCGGTGTCCCCATGAGGACATCAGGAGGCAGTCTTATCTCAGATTCTGCATGCCTTTTCGTTTGACCATTCAAATCAGTTTCTTTCTCTCTCCCACTCACTTCTTTACATCTCTCTGGCTGGGGTTTTCCCAATTTTATTTAGAACATGCTGAGTGTTCCAAGAAAGAGGGGTCTTTTTGACTCTTTATTGCGGGGCTGCCTCATTTTATTCACAGAGTTATCGAAACTTCAACCGCAAATTGTGCAAAAATGGTAGCTTGTAGACAGTTGGCCCAATGATGACTTTTGATCAGCATCCATAAACAAGTTTAATGCAATAAAACAATTGGAAATTGATCATGGTACACATCCCCATGAGAGGTTTGCGAGGTTCTTTAAAACCTATCTCATTCAAAGTTTCACCCGATGATCCACCCTCACATAAAAGAATTACTGTCACTTTTTGACGTCAAAAGCCATGCCCAACCAAATTGCTTATACAATGATCTCGAAATATTTAAATTATATATTCAAGTATCAAAATAATATTAAAATAATCATTCCAAGATTAATTACTTTAAATTGGATGAATGCACTCTTTCACTAGGACTATACAAGTTTTATTATTATTTATAACAAAATTAATTAGCAAAATTTTGACAAGACTTACTTCCACAAATTATTATTTTTTTTAAAGCATTTCAAGGGCCTTGCCCTCATCTTCAGTTTTTTTTCCTGCGAATCCTTCCTACACACTGACTGCATAGTTCGAATGCTCAAATGGTTCATGTTCGCTATATTTTTCAGATTCAATCAAATCAAAAAAATTTCAGAAGGTTGAGGATCAGATAGCAACAGATCAATATGGAAGACGTCGATTCCATGGTGCTTTCACAGGTGGTTATTCCGCTGGATTCTTCAACACTGTTGGTTCCCTTGAAGGCTGGAAACCAGCCAGCTTTAAATCTTCAAAAAGTAGCAAAGCCGAAGTCAGATCGCAACGTGCTGAGGATTTTATGGATGAAGAGGTTTGTTTCAGTTGGGTAGAGAACATCAACGGTGAAATTTCCAAACCGCGTATCTTGTTTCTGGTGCTTAAAAATCTCTGCTCTGATTTTATGGTTATCAAAGAGAACAAATCAACATCAATCCTTGAGCTTTTCACAGAATTTTCCTCTTGCAGAGGAGAAAAATCAAGAAAATTTTTAAGAAGTGACGCTGAATAGTTTTTCATTTAAAAAATGAAGTATGACAGGAAGTCTGTCACATTGCAAACCGAAATATATGGTTTGGGAGTTTCACCATCGATATGTCAGTTTTTTAATAGGTATTCAATAATTATACAAAATATAGTCAGAGGTCTGTTAGAAAATTTGTTCAATAGGAGCTTGACACTTCTCCTTTGAAGTAAGGTTGCTAAACTTATGAACTGTTATTCAGAACTCATCCAGGCTCCAACTCATACAGAAGTTAGTTCTTACTCCAGGTAATTCCGACCCAGGACGCATATTCCCAAACCCCGCGTGGATTGTGAAAAATCTAGCCTGTCCTCAAAATCGTTAGCCGCTGCCTTCTGAGCCCTGCCGCGGTCGGCATGGGCCTCTTCAGCAAGTGGCCTTGGGCACTGCGGCCATCCTCTCTCCTTTCTCCTTTCTCCCGTCTCGCGTCTCGCCGCCCCGTCTGATTGTCTCTTCAACCCTTCGGAATGAATGGGGGTGACCTCGCGGTCCACTCTTTTTGTTTTCCGGAAAATATCTTCTTCCTCCTCAAAACAAGCCCTTCGCAGAGTTGTCACATGTTGAGTGCATTTTGAAATGCACCATTGACAGTATTTTTAGGTTTCTGCCTTCATTCATTATGTTCAGTCTCTCAAACAACGTAGTTGAATGATGAACTTTTTTTGGGGAACATTTATTTTTCATAAAAATTTCTATTCCTATTTAATGGGGTTTTAATAGCTCTCCTATTGATTCGGGTGAGACACCAAGTGCATATTCATCCTCGCAAATGCAGAGACTTTTTTTTATAACTTTTCTTCACCACCAGGTTTACTGTTTATCCTTTCAAGCAAGGTGATAGGTTCTGCGCAGAACTATATAAGTAAAAGAAAGGAAATAATTGAAAAAAGAAAAAAAAAATTACTTGAATTTTTCGTCAAGAGTACTGCTCTTGAATCAAGAATAAGGTCACTGGAATAAGGCCGAATCCTGCTTGATATGAGCGGCAGCGGCTTTTTTCTCAAAGTAGGTACGCATTTTGCAGCTTAAGCCAAGAGAAATCTCCTCCTAGCGGCAAATTCAAGAATATTAATTCTTACGTAATCATTTTTTTCCAGTACAAAAGCTCCGCAAATTCCACTAATCAAAGAGGCTTGTGAGATGCATATGCATTGCGCTGCTCTAAAAATGTTCCGAGAGTTTTCCATCAAAAATGTTTTTTACAAAGAACAAAACGGTAGGCATAGCCAATAGACAAGTTTATTGATCATGCGATCAACGAAGGTGACGTCATGACTCTGCATTGCGAAATTTTCGGCATTAAAAAATATTTCCACTGCACGTAATTTAGGCATTTTTCGGTGAAAGGGCGTATGAGACGTCCATTTCTGCTAAGATTGTGCAACGTAGTTCTCTATCCGACTGTTTTGCTGTTTATTTTTCGTTGAATCTGCTCAGAGTTTTTCCTGGCGATTTAAAGGACATAAATCGACTGTGAATGAATTTCATTTGCCGCGAACGGTAAGAAAACTGCGCAATCGCAACAGCATGGCAAGCTCCATTCGCCCTTTTACCGAAAAAGTCCTCAAATTCTGCTGTTTCAAAAGATTCAACTGAATAAATAAATATTACATCGATTAATTCGTGGCCAAAACTGTTGAGAAGAAATCAGAGGAAGGGCATGAAGGTTGGACGGAGATGAGAGACTACCTGAGCCGAGCCGGTGCGGAGGAGTCTCGGACCCGCACAAGGGGCTTCGGTTGGGGTCTAAACGGGATTTCACAATCCACGCGGGGTTTGGGAATATGCACCCAGGACTCCTATGAAGTAGAATTTGAGCAAAATTTGCGCATTCATTTTGAAATGCCAAGCCTTAAAATTTTAGTGCAAGGAAGTTGGAATCCTGAAATGAGTAGGTCAAAAACGCCATGACTCCGAAATACATTTTTATCGGGCAAATATTTTTTCTACTAGTTGGTTGTAAGCAAAAATCCTTTTGGACAATAGGTCTGGGGCAAAAAACTGTTTGATAAATTGTGTGTTGTCGGGGTGTGGAAAGCATTCTAGCAAGACAGCAAGTTATCCCAGCCTTGTGTGTGAAGTGAGGAAATCTATGAGCATCGAAGCACATTTTTAAGAAGCCTTATTTCTTTTTATTTCTCTCTGCATGGCCAAAATAGAAGAAAAAACATTAAAAAGCATTGTCTTTTTAAAAGACTTTGAGTCATAGCACATTTTTGATCTTACTGCATTGAAAAAAATGTCCAATAATGAGGAAATTTTAAGGCTAAGATTTCGACTAATATTTGCCCCTAAAAACTTTTTGCACCTCTGTGTCTCTTTAAGTGGGTCAAGGATAAAAACTTTCTCTTTGCATGGTATGAAGAATCATTATTTACAGGAAGTTAATACTGTAGTTACCTTTTTGTCCTTTTTCGGTGAACCTAACACATCAGGGTAATGACACGAAGGTCACTGAGGCTTTTATTCCGATCTGGAAAGCCAAGGTGTAACCTTTTACTGTTGTGGAACTGGCTAAAACCCTGAGATCCAAAGACCGGGATATTACATATCCTGGATCTCAATGATAGCCTCAGCTCTAGTCTGACCCGTCTTACGTTTATCTTTTTTATATCATTTAATTGTAAATTAATCATAGTCAATAGATACCTTAGATTTTTTTTTAGAATCAAAGTTTTCCTTTGATCTCCTGTCCGGAAATTTGTTAAATTTTATTTAAGCTTTTGAGCCCTTTCACTGGTTTTTGTAGTGTTAGCTGCAAAATAGTTACAGTATTTTTCTTGTAAATTTAAGTGGCTCTTTACCCCCTTTCCAACCTTGTGCTGCAATCCTTTTTTCCCAATGGTGAGAATGCAAGTTCCTCAAAAACAACTAAAACAACTCAGCCTGTACCGTGCATTTTATTTTATAGGTTTTTTTTTTTTTTTTTTTTTAAAAAAAAAAAAAATTAGTGTACAACTAAAACAAAACGAACTCAAAAAAAGTTGGTGAAGTCCAAAAAACCTCAATATGGTCCTATTTTAAGCAATTCTCAGAAAACCAATTGAACAGAACTGAACATAATATGTATCTTTTGCAGGATACCAGTGAATTTGGAATTGCACCAAAGGCTATAAGAGTCAAAAACACCTTCAGTGATTCAAGTGGTGCCAAAAGGAAGTTACCGCAGTATCATTCTGGACCTATTCCAGGTGTACCCGTTTTATCAGAAATCTTAAAACCTGTTAGGTAAGTGGAATTACCTATTATGGTAGTTATTTTATCCCCCTCCCCTTCCTTTTTAAGAGCCCAGCTGATACGCAGCGCTTTTTGATTTTAACCTGCCACTAGAGCTCTAGAATAGTTAAGTATTGCAGCAATTAAATGGCACAACAATCATTTCCAGTGTCGTAAAAGAGTGTCTCATATTTTTTGGAAAAATTAACTCATATTACCACTGAAAATGCAATTAATATCACTGAGTAAAGGGTATAAATAACATTTCAAAAATCTACCTTGCTACAAATAGTGCACTGAATGGTCACACTGATGTGTTCTTGCTGACAGTGAATTCTTCATCCATCCCAAGTGTGGATCCTAATATGTATTGTTTCCTCCTATTTGCAATGATAAAAATTCTTTGCAGAAGCTCAGGGGAAGTTTTTCTAATGTCATTAATATCATCTAAGTACTTTGAAAATAGAAAAGTTACTGTTGGGAAGAAAGAAAAGCTAGTGGTTGGAAACAGCCTTGAAATTAATTTTATCTCCTGTATTGTTGAATTTATTTACTCATTTATTTTTGGTTCAATGATCCGTTTGTCCTCATTATTTCTTCTTCTTCTTGTTTAGTTATTTTGAGATTTTTTTTTAATGAATCAAGAACCGTTTTTGCTGTTTATATGACATCTGAAAGATTACTGAATGTTATTATTGTGTATTCAAATGTTCTTAACAGTAAAGTAAATTTATTCTTATCACTTTGAGGCCCCACTGAGCGCTTCTCTAATACCCACGTACCAGAGCTTCCCACCTGTTTTTGTTTTTCAATTACTTTGGTGAGTTACATTTTTTCAGTAAATGAAAGAATCAAGAATAGTTTAAAATATTCTGCTGCCAAAAATCATGTGTGCTCCTTGTAATGTAAGTTGATATTCTTTTTTCAGTGAAACTATTGGTGTAAAGCTATTGAAAAGCATGGGGTGGAAACCTGGTCAAGGCATTGGACCTCGAATTACAAAATCTGAAAAATCTAAAATGAAAGAGCGTCTAAAAAAATCAGCAATGGGAAAAAAAGTATACGGTTGTGCTACATTTCCACCATCTGAAAAACAGAAGAGCTCTAGTGAATCAGACGATAGTGGAAATGATGACCGTGAAGAAATACTGTTAGCACCTTTGGAATTTGAGCAATATGTTGTACAGCCAAAAAACAACTCATTTGGAATTGGCTATTCTGGTCTAGACAGACACTCAGTCTTATCATCTAGGCATTACAGTCTCTTTGATCAACCGTCTGGTGTGAATTTAACTGAAAAGCAGAAGAAAGTCTCCATTCGTGGGCACGTAAGTTTTTACCATTACTCCCTCTCTCTCTCCCACCTCTTTTTTCCTCTCCTTCTCTTCCTCTAGCAAAAAAAATGCTCAAAATATTCTTTCTGCAAGGCACAACTCATTTTGAATTAACTTTATGTACAGAATGAGATTAAATGTTGAATAAGAATTCTGGGACATTTTTTGCAGAGGTTTCAGTTCCCAGCAACCTTTTTGGCCCATAAGATTAACCTATTGTACCGAAAATGAAAAAAAAAAAAACCTAAAGCGTAAAAATGAATTAGCTTTCTGCAAAAGGTGTTTCTCAAGTCAAATGTGCGATTCTCCTCTATAAGCAATGTAGAATTTACTAAGGATGACTCCAATAAAAGTTAAACTTATCCTCTCTTACCAGGCATTTGGGGTTGGAGCTTTTGAAACAGAAGATACAGATATCTATGCACAGGAAGATATGTCCCAGTATGATTTCAGTCTACCATGTCCTACAGCTTCAAAAGGGGTGAAGTCTAGTTCAAAATTAGCGTTACAGTATGAAAGTGAAGTGATTGATGGCTTCGTCGTTGCTGAGAAGTTTATTCTGAAGAAAAAGTTCTTTCCACCACCACAACTACCACCCGGTACGTAAGTTCATCGCTTTTTGTGATCAGACTGAAGGATATTGCTATTCAGAACTGTTTGATTGGTTTTTTAAAGTTATTTTCAGAAGAGTCAAAAGTAGTGTCCAAAGCTGTTCGATGCTTTGGAAGGTTTTCTGAAATAGAAATTCATGAATTAGGAATGCATGAACTCCCAAATTTTGCACTATCATTTCCAAAATTCTCCAGAAAAATTCTTGAATAAACAGGAAACGCTTTTTTCTTGATTTGTTTGAATGTGAATGCAATGCGTCCTAGAAATATTGTTTACAATCTACAAGTAAACTTCTGAGAAAGGTGTAAATCAGTGATCAGAGTTAATGCCATTTCTGTGATGTTTTCATCTTGGCAATAAAGGCAAGAATGCACAACACGGCTAGAATATTTTTATTGAGAATTTTTTTGTTTTGTTCAGCATTTTCTTCTCTTACTAGATAGTATTTTTTGCCTTAATAATTTTTTTTTTTGGATTAGAGAAGGAAATAAATAATTCACTCTTTAGTCTTTGTTGCCAGACTGTATGAATGGGTGATAGAAATCCTCTTGAATAGGGTGGCTCACAAAGCGGTCATCAAAACATCGCACAGAGTTTAGATGTTTAGATGTGTTTTAAGTTTTTTAGTTTAGATGTGTTTTAAGTCTATGGAACATCCATCATGATAAATCAATTTAATAGGTTATCAGATGACAGCAATGAACAAAGTTCTGACACACCTGCTATAGAGCGTGCAATGAGTGCTTCCTGTACTACACCAGTGGCGTGGCGTGCTTTGCGATATATCGATTGATTTGCCATTTAAACCTATGGTAAAGAATCGATTTAAGGTGTTCGCTGCAAACACCCTGTTTATCAATCCTTTTCCATAGGTTCAAATGGCGTAACAATGGATATATTGCAATTCACGCCACGCCTCTGTACTACACATTTCAGGAAGGCGCTGTCTCCTATTTACACAATCTGGCTATTTGGAGACAATGGCGAACAACAACTGAAGTGGCACCAAGTGGCAAATAATTAGCATTTTTTTTCTGAATCTGTATCACTGGAAAAAAAAGTAAATAATACAAAGCTTGCAACCTGTGACTAACATGACCATGTACTGACCGTTTTCTGCCTTTAAAACCTAATTCATGTTGAATTTCCAAGCATTCTCAGTGGCATGACACAAAAATAATTCCTCGGAATTGTTGTAGTAATCCAAAGTTTCTTCTAAGAAATTAAGTTTAAGTTAAATTAAACTAAATTCATTTTTTTAGGGGAGGGGGGGGGGGAGATACTCAACAGCTATTTTAATTCTCTGGTATTTTTACAGAATTTTCCATCTTGGTACTTTTCTATCAGAAGTCTCTCAAGTAATCAAAGTTCCATCTGAAGAAATTATCAAATGATTTACTCTCTAGACCTTTCAATCTCATTTTACAATCTTCAGTCAGTTTTCTTAGAAGAACTGAATTAACTATCATTATCCTACAGAACCTTTTCATTCATCGGATACCTTCCTCGTGGTTTATTAATAAATGCATTTAAACTGTGATGCTGAACTATTTTTTACAGGTTTTCATCCGACCAGTTTAAAATCTCTGAATACTTCTTCAAGAGTTAGTGATATACCCATCTCATCTAGTAATGATCGTGCCACGATTTTGGGTGAAGTGAGCAGGTGGAGTTCAGTGGAGAAAATAGGAGAAACTTCAGAGCAGAAGAAAAACATCACAATCTCCAACTCAAATCTACAAGGAGATGTTGAAACTTCTGAGACAAAGCCTAGCTCATCAGGAGAAGATCTCAATTCTTTCAAACCGTTCGCAAGCGACCCCAGCAAGCAAAAACGTTATGAGCAATACTTGTTGTTTGTAAGATTAGGAGTTAAAGGTATGCTCAGTTAAAAGTTATTTTTAATTCTTGAAATAAAAACTTTCGAGGTTCTAGAGCAGGGATTGAGAGTGAAATCTGCGAGCGACCTGAAGGGCTGGTAATCTCAATTCCTAGGATCTGTTTCTGCACCTAAAGACCAGAGACCCTTTTACTGGAATCTAAAATCGGACTCAAGTCTATGAGTTGACTCACTTCAGTAAGACTGTTTGTACGACTAAAAAGCATAGAAGCACAGTTTTGATCAGAACAAGCACTTGTGCAGGAAAGACTGCTCAGTCATAAGATTTGGCTGTTCACGCATCAAGAACACCCAGAACTGGGCAACTTCAATTACTTCCCATGTACGATGCATCCTGCCAAGAAGATTTAAAGTGTTCTTGGAGAGCAGAATTTTCCAGAAAGACCAGAACCAGGAATTGAGAATCCCTACTGTAGCTAAAATGCACTGCAAGCAAATTTACCGCCGTCTATTTGCAAACACTTGTGAGCTTGAGTCCCTTTTTTGTTGACAAGAGACCTTAATCCCGATGGCTTGATGCCCAGGACTCAGGAGTAGCCATGGTTAAGAATAATTTTGCAAGACCAGCCCCTCGGAGTCAATAAGGCCTGTGGCCAAATCGCAGATCTGGCTCTAAAGAGCCTGAGTTTGCGTTTGAAGTGCCAGAGTTTCAACTCAGGAGACTGTGAAGATCCTTTTTCTAGACTTTTCTACTCATTAGATTAGATTTGCATACGTATGGAAGTTAAAGTCAAAGCCTCTAATGAGAAAAACATTTAGGAAGTGCCTTGAAAGCTAGGTATAAGCTTCTGTAGTAATTGGTATTTTTAAAATGGTAGCTCTTGAGAGGGAATGACTCTCTAGCATAAGTCATGGAATGGAACAAAATTTATCTCATAAGGGTTGTAACCAGTGGACAGAAAAAATTGCTGTGATATCGGAATCTGAAGTCCAGCTTTTTATAGCATGAGCGCATCAGAAAAAAACCTTGAGTTGACTCATTATTATTCGATAGAAAACTTAAAAATGAATGATGTTATCTTATTCAAAGTAATTTTAACCAGAAACATTAAAAGGCCCTTTGAAAATTGAGTTTGATAACATGTGTACCAAGGGTTCCCTCACAAAATTCTTGTAATGTGCACCATCTTTTACTCATAATTTTTTAAAAGAAATTTTTACGCAAAATTTTATACACCAGACTCTGTTTTCTGTTTTTTTTTAATGAAATTGTTACCCTTTTTTTTTATTTTAGTAAAAATTTTTATCATGGAACCATCATTGATCATAGGCCGTAGATATCTCTCACTCTTTTATTCTTTGGTTGTTTTTATGTTATCTCCTGTCTACTCCTCCATTTTTTTATTCCTATTCCGTTCTTTACAGACAAATTAGCCTCAATTCAACCATCATCCATGACAGAATGGGAAAAAGAACATGAGCGGATTGAGTTTGAAGGCGCTTTCCGACTGTACAAACCCATGTCCGGAGACATTGCTGAGCGATTTACACGTGCTCAGGGAGAAGACTCTCTCGATCCTCTTGCTCAGGTGGAGAAAACTGTTGATCCTGTTTTAAAGCAAATGCAAGATGCAGCCAAGATGAAAATGTTTGGCACCTTAACACGCCAGGTGTTCTCATGGCAACCTGACTCTTTAGTATTCAAACGTTTCAACATTGCTGAAACAAGTTGTGAGAGGTACTTTATTATTTTATCTTTGAAAGTTTTGCTGTAAGAATTGGTCAACTGTGTATAATTTTTCAGGTATAGCCCTCTAAAGAAAAATCCGATTTGATTCGAGTGATGGATCGTATAAAGACCTTCAGAAGTCTCCTCTGTCTTTTTTAACCATTTTTTTCAAGTGAAGCTGAGCTGGTGAAGTATCGATTGGCAGATAAGTTTCCAAGTCAAACTATTAAAGCCTTCACTTATAAATTGTAATATTTGTAGAAAAGTGTTATAATTTGAGTTTTTTCGAAAGTTTAGTTTAACAAATTGAATTTCTTCATTATTATTCCTCTTATGTCATTGTGAACATTCCTAGATTAGGAATTAATAAAAGTAAATAAATTTTTGGGGTAACTTACAGAGGTAGCTTAGAAGCAGCCCTAGAAAGGAGGAAAAACAAGCCAAAATTTTCACTCTTCAACTTTACTGATGCTCCAATCCTCAAGTCTAGTCACTCACCAATTCCAACCTCAGAGGAAAAAGGCAACCCTTCAAATTCCACAGAAGCGGTAAAAGTAACAACGAGAGAAGCCAGTTCAACGCTTTTGGAAGGACTACCATCTACATCTCATTTGGATCAAGTAAGTCAATGCTTTTGGAGAATTTTGCCATTTTTTAGAGACAATCTGCACCAACAAGGAATATCACTCTAGCATGAGTGAGATTCACTGTGCGCAATGAACTTTGAGTAGTTCTTATAAGTTTATCATATAATCAAAGATGGGAATGGATCCTAGTCTCTGGATTCTCAGATCATTTCTTTATTTCGAGTGGCTTGACTTCTCTGCTCCCCAGGTATGATTGAATGTTTCTCACGATGGTGCACATGTCAGGCATTGGCGGATCCAGAATTGGCAACATTGTTTTTCTCCATTTAAAACTAATGAAATGTATCGATTCTTGGCGGAGCCAGCTGCTCCGACAAGAATGGATTATTTAACATAGGCTTAAATTGAGGAAATCCGGTGTTGCCAAGTTGCTGGATCCACCTCTGATGTCAGGTTGCTCCAAGATGAAGCTTTTAGCGCCATGTGGGGAGTGGAGAGCACAGCTCTGTCACTCAAGTGTGAGTCAGTTCTCCAATGTAAGTCTGTTTTAATTACTTTTGAGAGGATTGGGCTCAATGCTGAACCCAAACTTAAAAATTTGGTCTTCTTCTCCTCCCACTCACACCAAATTTTCTCTGAAGAATGAAAAACAACTTAATCAGCCAAAATACACATAATAAAAGAATAACTTAATTTGGGTAAAAGGCTGCTCTCTCTGAAGGCTCTGCTCTGAAAGGCTATCTCTGAAGATACAAGCTGGGTCATGCCTAAGACATGTAGGCTGAAGGCCGCAAATTCTTTCTTCAAGAGTTAAACTTTAATCTTTGGTTGTTCATTGTTTCAATCTCTCTATGCTCTTCTTTTTTGCAGGATGTACTTAAACTTACTATTGAAGAAAGACTGAAAATGTTCCGAGACATATTCCTTGATTCAAGTGATGATGAAGACGTTCAAAAATCCCCTGGAGTCAGAGACAAAATTGATGAAAATGCCTCTGTCGGTCAAGATTGTCAAACTCGGAGCATTAGTAAAGAGCCAGTCAATATCATCCGCAACACTGCTCCTGCAAAGGGTATTTTTGCTAATTTAGACTTAGATAAGTTAGCGATGCTCCCTCAAAGTAATTCTGCAGATGACAGCTCTGATTCAAGCAAATCCTCTGATAGTGAAGAGGATGCTGCGTCAGTTTTTGGCCCTCAGCTTCCCTCCAAATGTACTTCCAGTAATACTAGTTCATCTGCAAAAATTAGTGTTAAGTCATTAATAGAAAAGTCAACATCAAAAACTAAAAAACACGAGTGGATTGAAGAAAAACCAAAGGAGAGGAAGCACAAAAAACACAGAAAGGATCATAAAAAACATAAATCTAAGAGTAAAAAGAAAAAACGCAAGAAATCAAAATAAGGCATGTATCCAAAAATGTCTTAATGAAGTTGATTTTACGATTTTTAATTCTACAATGAAGCAGTTCATGCTTGTTACACCTAAGTGCATTCTTGTGATCAATGAAATAAATTTTTTTTATTTACTTATGATATCTTTGTCTACTTTTTTTTCTGTCCCCTAACAAAAATTCATAAATATTTCCTGTTTTTTTACTTTTGATCCAAAGTGTAACTATGCAACAAAGTTAAACATTTTAAAACTTTTGCCATCGATTTACTATACATTATAACTCCGTCCAAGAACA
Source organism: Bemisia tabaci (assembly GCF_918797505.1). Lineage (NCBI taxonomy): Eukaryota > Metazoa > Arthropoda > Insecta > Hemiptera > Aleyrodidae > Bemisia > Bemisia tabaci. The sequence continues at coordinate 51,228,893 of NC_092793.1, forward strand.
GTCAATTTTCATTCATTTTTCCTTTTTCCTTTTTTCCCTTCTAATTAGAAAATAAAGTATCCAATGCACGTTAATACCTCAGAACTGAATATCAAAAAAACTTAATACATATCGACGATGTAACTAACAGACCATGTATCTTGGTTTGCAATGTCGCAGACTTCCTGTCATACTTTATTTCTTAGATGAAAAACTTCTCAACTTTAATTTTTGAAAACTCCTTGATTTTTCTTCTTTGAGTGAAGAAAAATCTGTGACAACTTCAACCTTCAACGAATGATATCGGTTTGTTTTCCTTTACAAAAATAAAATGGGAACAGAGATTTTTAAACACTGCAAATGAGATAGGTCTGATAGTTTCACCATCGATACAGCACACAGTGCGGCATCCTTATGGAGGATGCGGACAAGAATTGGTAAAAGACTCTTAACTCTATATAATGAATATACTAACATTGACGTAGGAAAATCCATTGGCACTATCAAAGTAAAACACTCAAGGAATAAGAAATGTTATAATTCAGAATTCTTTGCGTATTTTTTAAGAAAAATTCATTTGAAGTTGGCAACCTTGAAATTAGCCCTATATTTTAACAATGTAAAAGCGACATGAAACACCCAAACTTTACTTAACTTTAAATATCACTGTCAGTCACGAAAAGTCGCAAGATCTTTTTGGTAGAATTGAAGTTGGATATCTGAGGATTAAGACAATGTTAACAACCCAGAGCATTTTGCGCTCCATGGGAGAAATCTTCATTTGAAGTTTACATCTTTTTCCCGTGTATTTCTTATGGACCAGTGATTCTTGATCCATTTCCTGCCCACTTTCTACCCAAATTTCAAGTAGTTTTATGTGAAAAATTTGAAATTTACCATCATTGTAAGTCAGAAATATTTTTAAGATGACTAACTCCAAAAAAAATGTTTAGGTGTCGAGTGTGAATTTTTGAATTTTGTCCACAGAGGGCCGTACTGTGCAGCATCTTGCTTGCTATGATGTGGCGGGAAATTTTTAATTGACCAAGGTGAAAGTAGACAAATCAAGAAATTCTCTGTTTAAAAGAATAATAATTTTCATGTCTTCGAATAAACACAATAAACATGAAAAATTACATTTTCTTCATTAAATATGATCAAAAGTGTTCCCAAATTTTGGAAATCCATCTCAATTGCTATACATGGAGGAAGCTTAAAATATTTGTGGAAATTGAATTTTGAAGAAAGATATTTTTTGTCGGTAATACGAGCAAACTGTCTTTCATAAACATTATCCGCCATCATGGATGGTACTAAATTGTAGTTTTCCCCGAATCGAATCAATGAGATTTTCCCCTTAAATCAAACGTGGATTGCTGTGTATTTAAATCATTGTCGTGTATAGTTTATAAGCTTTTTATTATTATTACGTCCCCTCATCAACCGTGCCCACGAGTATGTAGTTTATTTTCGTGGCAGTAGTGGGGTAACCTACTTTTGCTCTCTTCAGTCTGTTACACACCTCTCTATCTATAGTTTCCGGAATTCTCGTCGCAATTTGCAGTTAAGTCACTGCACAAATATGCTATATTTTCTCCCTTCAATGGTGAAATAAAGTCTCAAATCCATTATATCCTCAATCATTCCACAATGGAGACGGAGCCAACGGTGGCTGAGCTGAAGCAGGAGATCGACCGCTTGCACAATGAGCTTGATCAAGCTGTCAGCGAGAAGATTCAGTCAGCAAAGTATGGATTGGGACTCCTTGAAGAGAAACAGTGCCTTTTGCTGAAGTGCGAGGAATTGGAGACCTCCTACGAAAATGCTAAGCATGATCTGGAGATAACACAGCAGGTTAGTAGGTAGATGAATAATACGACATTCGGATCGCGTCTAGCAGAAAGGAACTAAGCCACATCAGCTATTGCCAAATTTAACCGGGTAATTTTTAACAAGAGAACGTTTGTGCGAATTGCTTTGAAAACTACAAAGAATTTGCTTTTGTTCTAAAGCAGAAAATTCACTGAAAGCACAAAAATCTGCATAGCCGTTTTCATGTACAAAATTAAATTGCCCCATCAAATTTTGCAGTAGCTGATGTGGCTTGGTTCCTTTCTGCGTAAGGTGGTCCATTTCATGCCCCCTCTCAGGATGTGTCTGCAAATTTTCTGGGAATAGAGTTATCATGATAAGTACCTGATATAGATATTTAGTCCTGGATTTCTGGGAGTTCATCACTCAATCGAACCTTTCAGTCAAGCATGTAATGTGTCAAAATTGGGTATGAATCTTTCTACTCAGACAGTGATGTATTCAGCTCTGAGATACCGTATTAATGCACATCTAAAGCGTACTGATGCATTTTATCATGAGCTTGCTTAATTTTTAAGGGGGCTCAACATAACACATTTTACCTAGTTTCGAGCTGTACCCTTTGGCTAATGCAATCAATTGAGGCATTTTTCGGTAGAGGGACGTAAGAGACTTCCAGTGCTGCTAAGATTGTGCAACTTCTACTTCTCAAGTTGTAAGCAACTTACTTACCAGACAGTTCTGCCATTAATTTTTCCCCAAATCTGCTGTGAGGTTTTCCTCACTATCTCCAGGACGTAAGTAAACTTTGAATGAATTTCATCTACTGCAAAAACCCAAATAAAATTGCACAATCTTAGCAGCATTGCAAGACTCATACAAATTTAAATGAAAAAGCCCTCAATTGAGGGTGGGGCTCGGAATAGTTTGAGCAGTAAATTTCAGAGCTGCATTCTCAATCTTGGCCAACTACCTATTAAGTTGCTCAGCGGCCTTAGTAAAGCATTAGAACATCAGAAGCATTAATAAACTCATGCTGGGCGATTGGCAAGTAGTAGCAAGACTTGTGAGTTGTCCAGCAATCCAGCGAGCTCTAGAGGCCGCTAGACCACTGGATTTTTCTTTTTTGTTATTTTGACGCCTGCCATATTCAAATTCATGAGAGCCACTGACACCAAAGAGGAGGAAAACTGACCTTCTAATTGGCACAGTAGTAGTACTGTGAGACACCAAAAAATAGAAGCTGACCGCTCGAATGAAAACACGGGAATGGAGGTGTCGTCAGATAAGTTGGCCATCGCTTAAGTTTGGTTTACAGGCGTTTTTGTGTCACTACTACTCACATAAAAATATCTGATTCTGGCAGAAGCGAGAACACAAGCTTGGATAGGTTTTTTAATACCTTCAAACCTCGTAACACTTCAATTTCTAGCCACAAAGAAAGCACAACCACATAAAAGTCGCAGATCATAATTGATGAGTAGTTTTTTTACGATATGATCATGAGACGGATGTTTTCAAGATGGATAGTAGGGAACTCGGTCTATGCAGATGCCTAAATTCGTGGTCTGCGCTTGCAAACGGAAAATGAACAATGGCCAACTTATCTGACGACACCTCTAAGAAATTTTTATCAAAATAAATGACAGTGGCAGCAAAAACTTTGAATAATTCAAACGAAAATGTTGTTTACAAACTTTATGCACTTTTAAATCCACAACAATGCGCTTGCTGGATATGGGGGCTCTTCATTCGCTTGCATGGCGTCAAAGGATTCCATTTCCAAACATCTTATTGTACCTAGAGGGTGCCTAAAATAAAATGCAGAAAGAAACTTACCTTTTTTTTTCTTCTTAGTCTTTTTAACTACTTAGTTAATCGTTCTCAGATAGCTGTACCTATGAACAAATTCATCAGTTCAACTATTGATTTTTTTTTCTTTTTGATTCCTCAGGCATTAGCGAAGTTCCAGACAAATCACAGAGTCACTACAATATCAGGCATCGAACAAGAGGAATCTTTGCTCTCCGAATCAGCTGCCAGAGAAACGTCCTTAAACTCGACTATCATTGACTTGGAAAATGAGCAAAGACAGGTAAATTTTAATAGTGATCTACAAAAAAATGCATGTCTTGTCAGAGGTTGAACCAAGAAGTTGACTTTTCAAAATCTGGGAGGTATTATACCGTATGAGGACTCTGAATTTTTCCATGCAATTAAGGATATTGTTTAAAAACTTGGCATCAGCCAGAGATGCTAGACTAGGTCAATGAATATATTGACAATGATCGGTTATACACTTGCAACCAGAAGTACAGTCTGTATGTAAAGCAAGTCAATGCGGGCCATGGGCTGGAAAATCTTAGAGGTATACATCTCCTAGTTGGGAAGGAGTCACTCAAGCCGTATTGGGTTCTCTAGTCCTGCATAGAGCTTTACTCTTGGCTAAGGCTTGTCAAACTGTTAGTCTCAAGTTCAACCTGCTAAGAAACAGTTGTAGAGATACTAGTGTATGTGGATTTCTTGGGAAACCTTGTATCACACTTAACTTTCCGAGTTTCGTCTTTATTCTGGTTTTAAGGAAACTTAGCATGAGCAGCTGCTTTGAAAAATTTCCATCAAGAAATTTTCCAGGAGCTGGTCACCCAGTGAATTACTTTTGTCTCTAGATAGGCACATTCTCATGAGTCCTTTTTGGCATATAATCGTTCCCTGTGATATGAAGATAGGTTGTATCAATCACATTGCCCACACAAAGCTCTCCTCTTTCCCCCTCTTACATCAAGCTGTGAACAAATGCAGTGCAAATGAGTTGCACTCAACCTTAAGTTCAATTTTTTTCCTTCTCTGTTTACTTCCCCTCCTGCTCTTTCTGGGTTTTTTTTTTTTTTTTTTCGGAGAGAGAAAACATAAGAACTATAATGTAATTAGTCTCAGTTTTAATTTTAGAGAGCCGAAGGATCCTGTCGTTTGTACTCACTATCTAGATTTGTTCTGTTTTTACAAATGTAATCAATTTTTTTAAATTTTTCTTCCAGCTTCGTATGGAACTTGAACGAGTTCAAGAAGAGAGGGATCGAATTATTCAAGATAATAATGATATCAATAAAGAAAAAGACAAACTGGAGGCTGAAAGGAAAGAACTACGCGCAGAACTACGGGATTTCAAATTCAGGGAGACTAGGTTAAATACAGAGTATTCAGAACTTGAAGAAGAGAATATCACGCTTCAAAAGCAAGTCTCTCTTCTGAAATCATCTCAGGTTTGTTTTCCCTCTATCGCATTCTGAGAACATGTTAGCACATTACCATGCTACAAAGGAAAGATATAAATCATTATTTTTTAAGAAACGCAACTTATCATTCATTCTAGACTCTAAAGTTATTTAATCAATATGGTAAAAATTTAAATGAAGTATCAAAATCCTCAGATTATACTTCATATTTGTTACTCTAGAATTTCTCATACAATCTTCTAAAAGTATAATTTTTTTATTGTTATTATAATTAAGACAATAATTTCATGAGCCTCAAGAAAACTAAAGGAAAATAAATAACAAGTAATGTAACATTTTATTTTTGATATTCTGGACTACTTTTATATTCTACTTAACCACTTAGTCATATTATGAAACAAAATGATAAATAAATATATCCTTGCAAATACTAAATTGATGACCATCTTCCTGTCTTTTGTAAATTGTTTCAGCTGTCTTTTGATGCAGATTTGGTTTCGTAATTTATTTGTTAGAACTCCTGCATCGAAAGATGAATAAAGAAAAGTAGATTAGGTACAAGGGAAGCATTTTGTTTTTCCTTGATGAGAGCCTCAAAAGTGTGAAAGATTCTAATATTATGGTCCGACATGTAATACAAGCCTGGCTCTTCACAATCACGTTTTGATCAATATTGATGTAATGTGCAAAATTGTTTTCAACAGTGATCTCCACTTTCTCCTCTGTTTATTAAATTTGTTTTAAATTTCTTTCATCAGGTGGAATTTGAAGGGGCAAAGCATGAAAATCGCCGCCTGCAAGAAGATGTGTTAGTCCTTCAGAATCAAGTCGAAGATTTGATAAAAATAAAGGCTATCATTGAGAAGAAGTTGGAGGAAGCCTTGGAATCTTTGCAGGTAATTAGTTTCATAAGCAGAAGTTGCAGATTGTGAGAAAATGTATTTTATGACAGATTTATTGCTTGTTTCTCAAATACATTTAACTTTCCTTAAACCCCTAAGCCCGAAAAGGTGGGACGACCTATGATGTCTCCTTAACTCCAATACCTCTTCAATTATTTTTGAGACTCCATAGTCAAAATCAGAAATTAACCAACTATATCCTTAAATATTTCTTTAACTTTTTCACTCAATTGCTGAAAATTGAAACAAATCAATGATCTACTCACTTTGAAAGAAGATTGTAGATATTTTGTGTCACAAAGCTTTCACCTAGTCTTTCAACTTTTTGAGAATCATTAAATGAGTAAGAAAGGTCAAAATCACACAAAAAATGAGGTTCAGGAGATGCTGCTGGATTGCTGCAGGGACGAAGTGGCCATACTGACTGGCCTACTTTGGGATCTAAGCAACTGGCTTACTGCTGTCAAGTGTCAAGCATCCTGAAGTTAGATCCTGCTGCCCAACTCTAAGTAATCTATTAGGCCTGAGAGCCATCACTACTAAGCTACTGGGAAGTATCTTTAAAGCTTTAAATTGGTCATGGCCCAGAGGTGGCTCAAAATTGAGGAGTGATGAGTTTTGACAATTGATGCAGATGTAACCAAACAGACTTTTAAAATATGACCATACCCTCACCAAAGTTGGACTCAGTTATTTCGGTTTTTTCATAGATCGGTAGTGTCAACAATTACTATCATCAGGAATGATCAACAACTCAATTGTAACAGTGCGCTCTGAATATATTGATGGCATGTCATTCATGGCCATGATGATGTAAGTGCTCTTAAAACCTGTCACCTGTGAGGATTGAACTTGGCAGCGAATGGGTCAGTTGCGCGAGTCCCAGAATTGTGTTTTGATGCTCGATTCTTGTCAATCAACTAAAAATATGAAGATCTGTCCAAACAGCAACTTTCTACTTTAAGTATTAATGGCGATATCGCACTTTGAAAAAACTGGATTTTTGACGTCATCCACCGCGGTAGTCATACCCTTGCTTTCTTACACCTTGCTTTCATCCGAGTTACATGTTGAATAACCAGTGCAAGTGGGCGTCACACCGACTGATGAAAGCAAGGTGAAAGAAACCGAGGGTGTCACTACCATGGTGGATGACATCATAAATCGAATCTTTCAAAGCTTCATATCTCAGTTAATATTGAATGTAAAAAGTTGCTGTTTGGACAGAGCTTATTATTTTTAGCTAATTTACAAGAATCAAACATCAAAACACAACTCTTATGACCAGCACAACTGACCAATTGCCTTAACCAGCAGACCAATGAGGTTGCTTACTATTTAACTGTTATTTTCTTGCATTGTTTCATTAAAAGTTCCTTTATCTAATTTCAGATGGAGAGGGAGGCAAAATTTGCAATGAAAAAAGAACTGGATCACAGACTTAACAATGAGTCAATCTTCAACTTGAACAATTTAGCTTTCAGCTTGAGAGGTATGCCCGATACTCATTTTCCATTTATTTCCCTTTAATTTTGTTCTTTTTTCCCCTCTGTATAAAACTCAAGGCTACAATTTTTCAATGAACTAAATCAGAGGGACCATTATCAAAAGTGGGGTCTACACAATTAATTGTGACTGATTCCTCACTTGCCGATTCATTCCAAACTAGAAGTTATACACACTCTCACCTCTCAAGCAAAATTGTGCTAGAAGAAAATGCAGAAAAATCTACTTTTACGTGTCTCGAACATCAAAAGAAAATTACCTGGTGATGTTTTACATTGTTAATTTTAAGTGAAGAGTAGTTTGATGTTTTAAACTCACAGGAAATTTTGTCATTCCTTGTTGGATAATATCTGGCTATTCTTGCTCATCACCAATGTCTCATCTTCTTTTGTAACATCAATGTTAGTCACTCCCATCTTTTTTAAATCATAACTGAGTGGAATGTGTAAACTAAAAATTCTAAGTGTTTGCTCCTAATCCATCAGCTCCAACTGGTCTGAATCTTGTTTTGATCAAGCAATAGGTAGTTAGTATTACCTCTTCACTAGATCCAAACTAGAACAGTGAAATTTCCACTGTTTCTTTATTGAGAGCTCTTTATGTCATCGCTGGTTTTGTACATTGTAGGCATGACTGAAGACCATCCAATGGGCAGTGATGAAGAAGATGAGCTGCCTTCTTTACAGACAATTGAAGCCGACTTAAAAATGGACCTGGCCTCCCCAGACAACAAACAAGTTGACCTTTTCAGCGAAATTCATTTGAATGAAATCAAGAAACTGGAGAAACAACTAGAGCTGGTAGGTTCCACGATAATCCTCTTCGAATGTATATTGTCAGTCTATTTTGAATACTCAGGATGTTCTTATGATGTGCTCTCTCATTGGCCGCATTTTTAAATGAAAATTTTTTTTAAACTCACCCTAATCTTTTTACTTGCTTTATTGGTGAGAAGAACCATTTTCTCCAAGAATATTTGATTGATTCTCTTTTTTTTTTTCAGGTGGAAACTGAAAAAACATCATTAGTTCAAAAGTTCAAGGAAGCACAGGCATCCTCAGACCATAATCACAAACTATTAGAAAACATTGTCGCTAGGATAACAAAACTAGATGCATACATCAGTTCTCTTGACAGCCTCACAAAGAAGGCTCAAGAGAAAATCAACAGTGCTAAAGAGGTTTGTCAACGCTTTTTTATTTATTTTACCTCAGACACTCTGATGTTTTAAAAAAATTACTAAGAAATTTTAATCTTCTTATTAATCATCAACTTTCACTTCTTGTTCACTTTAGGCTCTTTAAATAATTGTAAATTTTTTTGCTCTTATCCCAACATTTTATTCTAGTACCTGTTTTATTTTTAAGTGTTTCACAAAATAATGTAATTGTGCAGATTCTTGCATGTGAGATCTGCCCCCAGTGAGTCTCAAACTACCGCCTCTTCTCCTACTCCTTCACTAAGAGCCTCTAATCCTCTCTCCTCAATTTCCTATTAATGACCATCAAGAACTTAGCTCTGTACTAAATAATTATATCACATTTCTTTTCCAGTTTTTTTACCTAGAACTTTTTTCTTTTCAGGATTCTGAACAAAAATTGGATCCTGTGATACTGCAAAATGTTCAATGGTTCATTCTCGTTGAACAAGAGGCTGCCAAAATTCAGGCAGACTTAGATGAGCTGATCAAAAACCTTGACAATCCAGACACTAACTTCCAACTGAAAACGGAAATAACGGAGCTAAAGAACAAGGTATACAAGTGGAGAGTGTTTCTCAAAAAGGGAGGGACCAAGTGATGTTGGGATGGAACTGAAGAAAATATACTTGAAGTTTTACCTCTCTGTAAGGCTGGAAAAAACACCAACACAAAAGACAATTCTCCTTAATCCTTACAAAATATTTTATATGGATTTTAAATTTTTGATAGGATTAAGAAGCCTGTAAATAAGCTCAGAACTAGCTTTATCATCATATTATAGCTTTATCAAGAATAACATTTACACCTCTCAAAAGTCCCAAACTTAAAAGATGGATGATTCTTAAAATTATTTTTGTATAAAAGTCATCCATCCTGTACATTCTGGACCTCAAAGATGTGCAAGTGTTATTCTCATCATGGTGATATCGAAAATAGATGAATTTAATTATATGAAGAAGTGACTCAACACCCCCAAGTTGGAAGTATTTAGTGATATGTTTCAATAATAATGTTATAATGTGTTCTTTTCATCTTGTGTAGGTTTTAGCAGCTCAGCAAAAATCTTTGGAATTGGAATCAAATGTTCACTATTTCACATCTCAAGTTGAAAGTATTTTCAGTACAGCTCAGAATAGTTTTCTATCAGTCACTGATGACCTGGCTCAATTGTATCACCATTTGTGTGCTGTAAATGGTGAAACTCCATCTTTGGTCATCTTAGACCATGAAAAACACGGAGAGGGTAAGATAATTTTTGATTGATTTCATGTCTTGGTGTTCAAATCTTTCTGCTACTGGATGAAGATCACTATGTCTCCACCTGATCTTTAAGTGCACTACTAAAAATATTTAGGAAAAAAAAGCACAGTAGCTCATCTGTACTATAAATTTCATAAGTTTTCTCGGAAATTTTTACAGTCTGAAAATGTTTAAGTAAACTTTGGCCAGTTCACAATGAATGCAATCCTCAAGACTTATAATTTGAGTGCGCAGGAAATTTATATTTTTGCCCTCTTAATTTGCTTATCAGTTAAATTGCTTTGTTTGTACAGTCTCCTTTTATAATGAGAAAAATCTGGAGCATTAAAAATAGGAAGACTAGATGGAGAAAATTTCTTACAATGCCAACTATCCTAATTGATCCTAATTTATCTCAACTTTAGCCATGGGCTGGACTGTCTGGATAGTGACTGTAATTTTGCTTATTTATTCAGTTCCTAACAGTAAATCTTAAGTCACCAGATTTGAAGAAATTAAGCTGAGAGTGTCACACCTTTTGCACGGTACGGTTTTTTGCTCACAGGTATGCTGTGTTTCCAAGTATTGCCACGAAAATTTGCCGAATTTTCATCACTATTATTATATTAAGAGCTAAAAATCAAATTATTGTACTGGTTTCCATATATTGCTATCTTGAATTTTCAGGTAGCGAAAATATTTCTGATGAGGTGAAACAAGAAACAAGCACTGTTGGCTCCCAGGTCAAATCGGAAGCCATAATCCAAGACCTCCAGAAAATATCAGAAGTCTCGAGTATTATAAAACACTCTGAAACCATTTTGGACCAAGTAAAGCATATACGAACTGCAATATCAACCACTATTGATAACACCAAGAACAAACCCAGGAACGCTCCATTTGAAGGTAAAATTTTACATTCCCCTTCTATCTCTCCTCATCCCAATCAAATGCCTACTCTTTCATACGATCTCCAAAAAGTTAAAACCATGCACATCATGGCACAAAAAAGAGCTCAGGAATTGATTCATCTTTTTAAAAGAGCATTAAATATTTATTGAAAATGAAAATTGGCTTTGAATTTATTTTAAGTAGGAGCAAAAGTTAAAGATTAAGAAAGTTGGTTTTGAAAGGTCCTGTTCTTTATTGACATTATTCCACTATCCTGTTATTTATTGATTCATCTCCTACTAAGAGCAGAATGACTCTATTGTCTTCAGGTCATTGCTCGAAATCATTTCGAATGATGGAGCCGATAACCATAAAAAATTACTAGAATTGTGCTGGAAGGGTGCATGAAATTTTCAGGGAATTATCTCTACCCTATAGATTTACAATGCAGACATAGACTCCAAAAATCTGAGCCCTCTCAGAACAAAGGGCCCCTCCATCTCCCCCAATTTTGAATCCTTGTAACTTCAGAACGATTGATGTCAGAGTAACTTTTTAAAGGCAGAATGATCGGAAATTTTATTTCTAGCGAAATTAGTATCTATGAATTTCTCTGTACAGAAAATATCCAGGGGTATTGTGTTGTTTTTTAGCTTAAGGAATTCTTTTAAATTTTTTCAGCTTTTTAATGAAATTCTCTGTTTTCCTCCTTTATTTTTAGCTGCATCTCATCAAAACAATGAAGAAGTGAATGAACTCACTGAACAAATCATAAGACTGAAGTCGTTGTTATCGACAAAACGTGAACAAATAGCAACTTTGCGAACAGTGTTGAAATCAAATAAGAAAACAGCCGAAGATGCTCTGAACAACCTAAAATCTAAGTATGATACGGAAAAATCTGTTGTCTCTGAAACTATGATGAAAATGCGAAACGAACTTAGAGTGTTGAAAGAGGAACAAGCAACTTTTTCAAGTAAGTAACACGTCAGGTACTCATTCTACTAGGTTCTAAAAGTGAGAAAAAAATAAAGGAATAAGTATTTCTCCTTTTAAAATTTCTGAAAGAGGTATCAAAAAGGAATCAAAAAAATTTGTCAAACAGCCAGTGATAATTTCATAGTGATCTGTGATCTCATTATCTGATCTCAATTTAAAAGTCAGAATTTTTTGCATATTGCTGAGTGTGGAAACAGATTTAGAAGGAATTCAAGAACACATTAGAATCTTTCAATGATTAAGGATGGCTGCATTTTTTAAGGACTTCCTTTTCCATTAAAAATGAAAACTTTGGGCATCCCAGCGTTGTTCAAAAAGGAAAGAAAGAAAAAAAAAAATGCCTTCATTAATGGTCTTCTTTTAAATTAATTGATTGATCAGCTGACAATTCTCATCAAATCTAGCATGCCACCCCCCAAACCATAACCTCTTGGGAAGCTTATACATACTCTAGCATTCTAAATTCTAAAGCATTCCAATTCTCTAGCATCCTAAATAGCATACTTAGAGATTGGAAAATGTTGCCGCAAATTGTTTAAAATGTGCTGAAGAATCTGGAAACTAGACAGAAGCATTGATCATAACCCCCTGATGACGAAAATATAAAACGAAATAACCCAAAATCGGTCATTTTCCGGATTCAACGCCAAATCGCGCAAATTCGACGAAATCCGTAAATTTTCGTGAAAATTATGCATGTCCGCGTGCCAGATGAAGTTTGCGGCGCTTTTTTTCAGAGTTGTTCCTGAGCATTGGTCGTCTGTAAGCAAATTTTTTCGTCAACTGTCAACAAAATCCGTAAACTGTTGTCCTGCGTGTTAACGAAGTTTTTATTTTCATCAACTATTCAGAGCCCAGTGGCCTGTTTACAGAACTGTTGATGAGTTTCACTCTCTAACCAGACACGTCAACATGTTCGATAATGTGGTCCTGAGTACGTTTATGAAATTGTAAACGATTGACGTAAATTAAATTACACTTAATTACGGGCGATTTGGCAGGAAAGGCTAAGCGACGCCCATCTAATCACAACCAGAGAACGAAACTTTGTTTTCATGACGTATTTCATAAATTGTTTAAGGATTTTGTCAACAATTATTGAACAAAACTTTGCTTATTGGCTACTAGCTAAACATAACCTCAGTTAATTTTAACATGAGATCATGTACAAATGTAGACAGACACATATTGATAGAAAGCGCTTTTAAAAATTTGGCAACAGATATTTTTAATCAAGAAAAAATTAATAGTCTTAAAGTGCCTCTGTAAAATAGAACTAGAGAGAGAGACTGAGCGATGGCTTGTTAAATCAAATTAAAAGCTTTATTTTAAGCTGTCAAACGCAAAAAGCGCCACAAAAATTACGGCGAAATCGGGGAAAAATGAAAGCAAAATTTTCCAATCTCTAAGTACCTATTCCATCTCGTTGCATGCCCTGTGCGTCTCTACCAGGAGGAACCTAGTTTTGGACCTTCTTTGGCAACACATCTGTCCATCAAGTCCAAAGGTTTTTCCCCCTAAAATTTCCTATCTGTCAAGCTCGTTTATAGCAATATTAGTTTGTATCTGAGGCTTCTTCAGAATGGTGGGGGTGAGCCTCTAATCAAATTCATAGTCTTCCCTGTGACGTATATTTTCTTACTTGATTCAGTTTGATCTAATGGAGAACATCTCTTTTTAAGGTCTAAGGGCAATGTTTGCCGCCCGTTGCGAAGAATATGCAACGCAAGTGGATGAACTTAAACACCAGTTAGCAGCAGCTGAAGAGGAGAAGAAAACTTTGAATCAACTATTGAGACTGGCAGTCCAACAAAAGATACACCTTAATCAGCGACTAGAGGATTTTGAGCTGGACCGCGAGATTAGGAATGCCCGCCGGCCACCAGCCAACAAACAGAGACCTCGGCGTGACTATTTATAGCATATGGTTGTGAGGTTTCGCTCCAGGTCGCTGTCTTCATTCCGGAAACAGGATCAGTCCACTAGCCGTAGTTGTACTCCAGACAATTAACTGTCAATCAATAACTATCAGCAAGGTTTTTCACTCGCCTAAGATATTAAAAATTATAAAGCCAATCGTTACTTAGTGCAAAAGTACTGAACGTACTTTGAAATTAGAGTTGGGCAAGGCTTTTTTAAACATAAGATTCTGGGAGAAAGGGTTCTTTGAAACTTACAAGGGGGTTCCGAGTCATATGTATGTCCATTGCTTTACAGCATTCTCTGGCGCTCTATCACCCCTAACTGCCACTGTTCCCTATTAAACCATAACCCTTCGGGAACCGTAAACTTTAGCATTTTAAATTCCGTCTCTATACCCTCTGCAGCCCTCCCAGGAAGGACTCTGTCCAGGACATTTTTTGGCAAAGTGTTCTTTGCCAAGCTCAAAGTTTTTCCTCCTAAAATTTCCCACAGTTGTCAGGAAATCTCTACATCTGTCAAGTTTATCTTCGCAGTTGTACATAAAGCCATAAAATATGAGTGTATATAAGATTTTTTACTCCTCACTGGTTGTGGCCAAGTTTTAAATTAGATAACTACTTTTACTAGTCTCAGCATGTCTCAAAGCCGAAGGTCCAGAATGAACTTCTGGTTTTTTTTTTTTTTAGAATAAAGTTACTCTGAGCAACCTGGAGCTCTAAAAGTTGTAACTTTTGTTTATAATCTGGGTTAATAAGTCAGTTCTTGCTTTTATCAAGTAATTTTAAGGTAACGATTTTTAATAACATAGCAAATTTGTTGGTACTTATTTGATTTTTTATTCAGTTTTTGCATTTAAATCTTAGTGATTTAGCAATTAAATTACTCGCGTCTGACTTTCTGAAGTCATTCTAATTGCAAATTCTGTTGTGATCACTAGCATCAGCTAGAAAGATCTCAGCTTTAATTCCTGTCAAAAAATTAAGCTGACCAGAAACAGAGGAAAGAAAAAAAATATGGCAGACATGTTTTACGCCCCTTGGGTTCATTTAGACCCCTTTTTTAGCAAGTTGACTACAACTCAAATATTTTCCAAGTAAATGTGAAAGGATGCATCCTCCCTTCTCCTGCTCAGAGAACTCGGTCCATCTGAGTTATTTTTCTTTTTTTTAATCATAATGAATCTGGATAATGTCTGAAAGAAATACCCAGCTTGCAGTTTTACTCTGTTACGAGGATCATCAACTTTGTAAGTATTAATCATAGTGCAATTATGTTTTTACCTCCTAAAAATAGACTTTTTATCCGTGTTATTAATTTTATTTATTGATTTATTTGTGTATTTATACGTGCATGCCACTTTGTTTGAAGGGTCCAGGATATAACTTTTGATTATCCTTAATGCAACATTTTTCTTTGAAGCACTAAAGCTGATGAAGTGGGCACAAAGAACCTCAAGTTTAAGAAAAAAACCAACAAAACAATAAGAGATTTTGGAATCACCAAATTTCAGATTTCTTTCACCAGGTGTAAGTCTTTAGTTCCGTCACTTTGCTCCAACAAAAAATGTTAAAAAAAAGTATGTGGCTCTTGTTGTGTCTTTTGGACTCTGCACTCCAGAAATAAATAGAAATTTGACCCCCCCCCCCTAAAAAAAAAATTAATAATAATTGCAATTGAAGAATATTTTTGTCAAATTGTGGATATTGTATCATATTTATTAATTATTCTATTTTTAGTAGGTCCCTTTGAAACTTCAGATACTCACCATCAGTTTCCCTTAAAGCATTTTGATAAGAGTAATGTGGTACTTGATGAATCTACTAATCTGTAGCATTATTGATCTTTTTTTGTTTTTGTTTTTTTGTGTATCTCACCAAAAGAACTGGAAATTCCTTATTCGTCTGTTTAATGTATCAAATCTAATAACACATTAAATTCATGCTATCCTGTGCTAGATGCTGAACGCTTCAATCTCATTTTTGCCAGCAAATTAATGTTTTAAAAAAAAGTAATTAGTTTGCATATTGGTTAGATGGCAAAAATTATCAGTTTTCGATCTCAAAATTCATTTTTTTTTTTTTAAAGGAAACAAGTTCAATTGATAAAAGAGTTCTGATAAAAAGTCCATTTAGTTTATTAGGAATGTCTACTCTTCCAAAAACCATATGATGGTTGCACTATTTTCCCCGGAACTTGTACCATCTTTCGGATTTTCTGTAAGCCCCCCCCCCTTCCCCACTTAAATGATCCTCACCAGTCCAAGAGGGGAAGCTATTTGGTTTCTCATTTGGAAAAAGTCCCCCCCTCGTGTTTCTGAGTTTCCCAGGCAATTCCTTCATCCTCATATTGGCACTAAATCTGCATTAACAAAATTTCTAAAATTCAAAAGCCAATCAGACAATACTTATATCTCAATTCTCCATCTGACCCAACTCTCATGATTAATTGAGTTGTATTTTTATTTGTTGCATTTATAAACTCAAAGGATTTTTTTTTTTTTTTTTTTTTTTTTTTTTTTTTTTTTTTAATGTGTGTGCTTGTTTACTAGCATTCCTTGATAAAGCTGTGGATGATCTTCATTTTTAAAACAAGATAAAGAAAGTAATAATCTCATTCAAAATACTGTGCTATTATGTCCAAGAATTAATCACCTCAGCGCCTCTTCCCTGTATTCACTTATATTTTATTTTTAATTTTTACTTCACTCAATATTTACGGACTCACTAATTGTGTACTCAATTGCTCTTGGATCACGGGGTAGCTTCTAATTGGTCCTCTTATGTACAGTGGTGTTCAAGGCGTGCACATTTTTTCATTCTTTCTTAGTCATACTTGTTAATTGTTTGTAAATGGGTGCCAAAATTTCAAGTGAGGTTCGTTTCCTGGAGTTTTGGCCTTAATTTTTCTCGGCAGTCATCTGAACTAATTGATTTCTTGCTGATCATGGTTAGTTTGAGTCACTTATTGTGGAATTCCACCTCCTTAATTTTATGAGTGATTGATGCTGTACTTTGAGTCCATTTTGTCAGACGAATTGCCGTATCCAGGATGTATTTTTCTCTATAGCACCCAGTAATCGGCACATGGAAGTTTGATACATTCCTTACAGATCTTGATGACTGCCTGAGGTAATGCAACTATTTTTCCATAAAGCTCGTAGTGGTGCCAGATTTAATAACAAAATTTTTCTTTGTGGCAAAAATTCAGCCAAAAAATTACAGTGATACTGCAATTATTTTTATTTTTATTTTAAATACTCCATTTTATCATAGAAAAGCTCCAGACGTAAATTTGGACTGTACGAAGCAAGTGCCATTTGATGAGATTTAATGCCAGCAACAAAGAGGGCCAAGTCAATAGTAGTTTTAGCCGGAGCTTCAGTGTCTGTTTTGGTTTGTTAGTGACCAATTATTCTTCACTCCTTTTTCTGTCATTAAATTATCAAAATTTATCATTTTTGTATTTGTCTAAAACATCAATCAAGGATGATCAATGACCCAACGTAGAGAATAATATATTCTCAATCAAGGTCCATTTTCAAAGATTTGACAAAATCTAATTTTGTTTCATGTCATGAACCAAGTTTCCAAGTTACTTTCAGATAATTCTGAAATTTTGTTTCTCAATATTCGTCCGTCCTCAAAAATCCCGTCCTGTGGCTGGAAGCTGCGTTAAAAAAATTCAACCATTATAAGTCAATATTTGGTGTCATTTTTAAAAGCAATCATTTACTGTTAAGGAAAAAAAAAAACTTTATCTGAAATGAACGCTGCATCCTAGAGTAAGAAGAAAAATGTATGAAATGTTTTAAGTGATGATCAAGGTTTATCAAGCTCAAAAAACTTATTGAAGTTTATGCAGGGCCAAAATGTTCATTGCCCTTATTTATTCAATTCTATTTGTTCTGTTATAATATGTTTTCACTATTTCTTTGTTCATTCTTAGTCATAGAATTGAAGGTATGACTTCTTTTTCAGTTATTTATTTCTATGTATTTCTTAGCAGAGCAATTAGATTACGTCTCTGGATTTCACTTGTTGTATGATGACAGTTCTAAAATGTAAAGAATGTCAGGTATCACGATCCGTCTTGAAAGTGTTGTGGTTTTATCCTTTGTTATTGTATTTTGTATGTTTGCTATAAATATTGTAACTAATATTTTTATATCTACAGTGATATCTATTTAGGTTGTGTCTTCAAAATGAATACCTAGAAAAAAGTCAAATGCTTTGAGAAATGCAGGATTACCTTTTCCCCCCAATTTTTTATGTATTTTTCCAATGAACTCATTGAGCGATCAGTGACTATTACAGTTAATTGCCTGAAACAACTCTGTCACATAAAATATGTATGAAATGTTAAGATACAACCTTTTTCATCCATCATTGCAATTTTTGAGAGACGCAAGCCACTTGTTAGAGTATAATCCTGTGGATATTACAGAATTCCTATGAATTTTAATTTTTAATGCCACCTAATGACTTCAGTAATTTTCATTTTAAGCCTTCACTGCTCCAAATTTTTTTCAGTAAAAATAATCCCAATGTTTTTACTCTGTAAAATTAATCCGTCCCCCAAAATTTTAATTAAATTATAATTTTGTTTTTCTTTCTCAATGATCAGCTGTGTTAAGGATGTTAAATAGTAGTTAAAATGTAAATTTGCGAGTATTACTTAGAGGGATGAAATGGCTTCAAGATTCCAACTTTGTTTTAAATCTTTCTTCAGTGCCTTGTCAAATAGCTGAGAGGAAGTTTGCAACTATCTGCATACAGACCTGCATGTTCTCAAGCCATGACTTTTTTCTTTGTGTCCGCAGGTAGCTGCTTGCAAACTAACTCTTAAAATGTTCACACTTTGTTCTTTCTGGAAAGCCCAGCAAGGCGTTGTTGGTGTGTGTTTTTTTTCCTCTTCAGGTCAATTTTTTCCTAGTGAAAATAGTTTCTGTATGACATGTCTTTTGCAAGAAGTTGGTTGTATTCAAATCGGATGGAATGGTGTTCAATTAACCCTTCTATTAAGTTCCATTAGAGGTCAAGAAGAAAATAATAAAAAAGAGATTTTGAGTTTTTGCTCATGATAAAGTCAGCATCAAATGAGACATGGTCTTCCAGATTTGGAAGAAGAACTAAGAGACTGCGAGCCACAAACATTTGAGTTCATGGATCAACACAAGATTTTCAATCAAATCTCTCGAATTCATGGTTCTCTCTCTCTTTATTATTATTCCATGTATACATAGGTATCATTGCATACTTGAATATTGAAGTGTTATAATCGCATTGTAATTTCAAATACATACATCTAATGTACGATTAAAATTTATTTTAAAAAAAAAGTCTTTAATTAAGTTATTGGTCTTTAGACAGAAAGACTTAGGACCCGTCGAGCTATAAATAAGTAAAATCTTTTAACCTTATTACATAGGTAAAATACAGCGGCTTTATCTGTAAATATTCATCCTTTGGTGATTTTTATTTATTTATTTTTTTTTACTAATTTTTTTTTTCCTTTCAGTTAGCAGAGCATAAATGTTTTTTCGTCTTCTGTAAGGAGTTAGTTGAACCTATTTCAAAGGTTAGCTTTGACATATCAGTTGAATACTCAAAAATTTTATTCTTTATGCTATCATTAATATTTCTAATGTTTGTCGTCTAATTTTAGGTGGCATACTAATTAACAAAGACTAACAATCTGAAATAAAGATGTAATAGGTAATGAAGTCTACTCATTGGAAAAAGAACTTTTCAGTCTTTTTATGAGTGAGATGAAACCCAAATCTTGCCAATTCCTTTAAAATTTTACCTTAAATTTTATATTGCTGTTTACAAAAATGCTCATTATAATCTCTCAAGGTCAAAAAAGTCTCATGACTGCCGAACCACCCTCTTAGATTTGTTTGATTTTAAAAAACAATGACATCTAATAATCGAAACTCTAAATTCTGGTCATAATTTTTGTGAAAGTTCTGTTTTGCGCAGGGATTGCATCAACCTCAGTTTCAATGAAAGAAAGTCATGATTTTTAAAAATTTTCTAGTGTTTTATTCTTCAATTCAAGATTTTAAACTCAATAATCAACTGTTTTGTTCGGCTACTTTTGTGTGGCAAAATATCGCCAGCCTCGGTTTCGTTTATTCACCTATTCAAAAATTATGAAAGTCAAAAAGTTTTCTTTGAGGTACTAACGCCTCCAAAAAAGGAGTTTTTTATGTATAAATCCCTAATTTTGGTGCTTTGTTTGTTATTTAGTTCACTTTTTGGTATTTTCGTTCCATTCATAGCCATGCCTTCTGTCATTTTGTCCTTGCTGTGTTTAGTCGTGATTAGCTCTTAATATTCAAATATTACTTTATCATTTTTTCATGTATGCAGCTACAGTTAGTCAAACTTGGCTGATGACATATTTTCTTGTCAAATTTCTTTACAAATGATAGATTCATTAACTATAAGATCACTCTTAAATGAACGAAGGATAAAATTACATGGCTCTATTTGTAAGTCTTTAATTTGTAAATTAAATGCCACACATAATTTTATAAAATAATGAGGAATGTTTTAATGTTGTTTTAACAAAAATCACACACAAAAAAATGTTACTATCTCTTCAATAATTCCGGTCAAATAGAAGTTTGTGTCAATTACACGAAAATTTTTCCCTCCCAGTCTTTTTAAGAAAAAACAGATACATTTTTAAAATTTTCGTCTTGGTGAGAGTGTATATTTTTTTTAAAATTTGGTTCAACCTCCACGTATCATCTCATTTTAAGCTAATCAATGGAAACTGCAAAAATTTAGCCAAAGATCAGAGAACATTAAGAGCGCAGCGCCATCGTACATTATTTGCCCTAAGATGTGATGCATTCATTTGCTGACACCCTGGTCAGGAACAAAAAGTAAATATAAGTATATTGTGATCTTGGAAGCCATCCAATGCAAATAGCTTGTAATCATCTGACAAATTTTCTTGTTAAGTATATTTTCTTATCAATAAGGTATGGGTTTAGTATGTCCACTCATTTTAGCAAATTTTTACTTCTGTTCTATTTTTGCATTAATCTAAGTTAACCAAATTGTAGGCCCTTAGTCCCTCCATGTTGGTTTTTTTTTAAAATTTCAGTTACAAGTTAACTGAAAAAAAAAATGAAAACTTCTTTTAGAGTTTTAATATTCAGTGTTTTTAGTAATTTGCAGCTTCTTTCTATTACAAATGTTTTTTTTTTTCTTGAAAATCAATGATCGGTAATATTTGTGTGCAAAGAAATGTCAAAACAGCAATGTTTTCTTTTTTCATGCATGTACTGATGTAGCTTTTTTCCATCCTGATTACAATCAAAAGAAATCTTAAAGACATTTTTAAACTATCCAAAACTCATCATAGCTTCATTGTTTCTTTAATGGATAATCTCAAGATCAAATAATGACATTCTTCACTTCAAGGCAGTCTAGGAGCCATTTGTGATTCCCTTAATTTCGTCAAAACTCAGAACAAGTTATTGAACTTGTTGAATTCTGTTCTCTTTCTTATGTATTTATCACAGTTTTTGTACTTTCTGAAACTGTTGCAATTAACATGCTTCATTTGCGAGAGTCCAACTCAATATCAAGTAATGTTATTTTTATACTTCACTTATGTTTAAGGTAGATAAAATTGATGTTATCAATAAAATTTGAAAATCGCATTTTTTTTTCTCAATTTTGTTCTCACCTTTTTGTTGCAAATTTTACTTCTACTTTTAGTCATCGAAAACTTCTTTAATTTTCATTCTACAAAATTTTTCACCGTTAACAGCAAAAAAAAAATGAAAGGAACAAAAAAGAAAAGAAAAAAAAACCATACCCGCCAGTACTGACAGTTTAGTGCTACGATCGATTCAATTCTAAGTTTATTCTGGAATTCATATTTCTATCATCGATTGAGGTAGTTTATTCCACAATTTTGCTCTCAGAATTTTTTTTGAATAAATTCCGTGACATGGTGCTCAAAATCCTTTTTGAAACACTCCTCAGTTAGTGGGGAATTCCGTTGCTGGAAAAAACGCCGGAGTGCTTTTCGACCGTGAGCCCGAGAAAGAACGGCCGCGAACAAAGAGTAAAGCTCAACTTGGATTGGTCGATACGCTGTTTTGTCGTCTGTCTCTTTCGCACTCATTGATAAGATGCAGCACGTCTAAGGGATACCTGGCGCAATATACACCCTCACTCACCAGGGCCGAATTTAGGGGGTGGCCACATGGGCCCCGGTCCATGGCGGAAAATTTAGGGGGGCGGCAAATTTTGCAATTTTTTAAATGTAGGTATAAAAAAAATCGGATTCAGGATAAACAATTACAAACGAGAAAAGGCGACAAAATCATTTCCTGAGAGTAGAGTAATTTCTAATTTGTTCGTCTTTCGGTGATGCAAGAGACAGCACCTTTCATTAGTCTAGTTAAGAGAGAAACCATACACCCAATTTGTCCTGGAACGGCGTGGCGCAGGGAGCAATTAATGATGACGAGGACTTGAGATGAAAAGGGAAAGCCCTCGGCTGCGCGGCGCGGCGGTCAGCGTGTAACACATATTAGCGCCTATAAGACTACATGAATACTTCTCACATTGCGTCAAACACTGCGGTCAGCAGCTGTCGGCGGGAAACGCATAGCGCCTACAAGACTGCGTGAATACTTCACGCATTGCGTCGAATACAGTGCGGTCAGCGGGAAACGCATAGCGCCTACAAGACTACATGAATACTTCACGCATTGCGCCAAATACAGTGCGGTCAGCGCGGCGCGGCGGCGGAAGTTAACATTATTAAACCACAATTATGTTCGTTCTTTCATAATTATTTCGCTCAATACTTAGAAATGGAGGTCTCCAATACAATAAGGCCTCCCCCCTCCCCAATAAGAAATGAACTTTCGTGCAAATGGGCAACGTGTCCAATAGTGTCCATGCATCATCCGTCAGTTTAAATTTTGCCGCTTTTTTGCGGTAAAATTCAACTGTCAACAGTGCATCAACCACCAAAGCCCTGGCTAGCAAATGGTGGTTGATGTATTTTCGGCAGCCCTGGATAATCTCCTAATCTGAATCTCGCAAGTGAAAATCGTGCATGCATGAGTGATTGATCAAGTATATAATTATTTTATTTTAAATTTCTAAAATGTTCGGACCCGGTTCAGCTCCCGTTCTTGTCCTAAGTGAGTATGATTATCTCCCTCATCTTAAAATGTATTTTGGATCTCGTTTATCCGTGACATTATTTAATTTTCCGTTTTGTTTACAGGCCAAAACACCAAACGTGAATCCGGTCGGAAAGTGCAGGTGGAGAACATCGCCGCCGGAAAAGTAAGTATTTCTGAATTTGTATACTCCTCTAGGCATTCTGCGGATGTTTCTAGTTGAAAATGACCTGAAACGTACTCCCAAGAAACCTTAGTTTACTGTATCGTGTAATTACATCCTTTCACAGCCAACCCAAGTTTGAGGTTAGGAGACTCCTGTCATGTGCTTTGTCTTCACACCCATCTAAGTTTCCATTAAGTCCAGCAATGTCTGCATCATTCCTTTTTTTCTCAGCAATAAGTGAATAAACTATGTATTGGGCTCCACTTCGGGTGCTTTCCAATATCACTTTCACTAATCGTGGCACTCCCTACATGCGAGTTATCAACCGAATTTTTATTTTAGCTCTTCTTCCTCTCTAGCGCTACAGCCCGATGTGAGCCTTGGCCTCCACAACAATTCCCCACCACTGCACTCTGTCAAGTATTCTGGTTCTCCATCGCCTTACTCTCATTGCTCCAATGTCCTTTTCTACATCCTCGATCCATCTCAGCCGTGGCCTTCCTTTTTTTCTGCTTAGTTCTACTCTTGCCTTAAGAACTACCTGGCATGCCGTTGTTGTCCATCCTTTCCACGTGGCCAAACCATTGGATTTCTTGGGCTTTGATGAATCGCACTATGTCCTCGTGCTCAAGTATTAGGTCAATCTCCTCGTTATTTCTGATCCGCCATTCTCCATTATCTGCTCTTACTGCACCGTAAATCCTTCAGATGATTTTCCTTTCAACTCTTCTTAATCCCCACCTAAGTACTCTCTATCCTCACTATGGAGGACGTTTCGCGGAAGGCATGTCGAGTGTCACATCAAGCAGGATATGTGATTTTTATCTATCGTAAAATTTCATGAGAAATACGATGGTGCCACTGCTTTTTTCTGAAATTAACTCTGACACTATGAAAAAGCTTTTAAGTTCAGACTATGATAAAGGGGATGTCCCTCTCTACTTTGAGAGTCAACCCCTATATCTAGTTAAACTTTTGATGCTCAGATGAGGAGCAAAAACAGAAGCAGGGATTCAGTTTGAGCAAACTAGTGGCACAATTGGGTTTCTTGCAAAATTTCACGCAAGAAGAATCTTATCTTGGAATCTCTGACACATGCAAAACCTACCTTGGTTTCTATCACTCTAAAATTTATCTCGAAACTGTCACTAAAAATTAGGATACTCTCTAAACCCTGTCCCTGAGTATTTAGCCACGATCCGAGAACAGTTAGTTGTTGATTGAATCATGAACTATCGTTTTTTTAAGCCGAAGGTCTCCAAGCTTAAACTTCCAACGGGGTACTGCATGTGGATCATCCAGTTGTTAGTAAAAAATGTAAAAATGTTACATCCAACATGTCAAACATGTAGCTGAAATTTGTTAAAGTAGTGCTTAAAGTTGGAAGTTAGACCAGTGTGTCTGTGTTTGCTTGTTCTCTTTCTATAAAACTGAAGAAATATTGGGCTGAAGGACATAGAAGAAACACCAAAGTTCAATTGTCGTTTGCATTTTTGAAGTTGAGCTGCATCATAGTTGATCTTCAGGAATTACCTGTTCTATTTTCTTACCATCCAACTTGAATTTAACCATCAAATAAGGCATCAACGTTTAGAAAACTTCATCTCATCCACTAAGTCTTTTTCTTTTTCACCGCTCTGGAACTTTAACATTCTTGGAATTTTATTTTGCAGGCAATAGCAGATGTCATTCGAACATGTCTGGGTCCACAGGCAATGCTAAAAATGCTGATGGATCCCATGGGAGGTATTGTTATGACTAATGATGGAAATGCTATCCTACGAGAAATAACGGTACAGCATCCTGCAGGAAAGTCTTTAATCGAAATTGCTAGAACGCAAGATGAAGAAGTAAGTTCCAAGTTTCAGTTTTTTTGTCGGAGTATTTCAATAATCAGACTGAATAATTTTAGCTATTACTAAACAGTAATTTCCTAAGAAAATAAGAACCTTCCTCTGTTGCCTTACTTTGGATGTTGCAAAACTTTTGAAGTGAACTTGCAAGGTTCAGTAATTTTCTAATACAAAAATGTTTCATTAAATTCATGATGGAATTTTCCTGTTTTTAAGAATTATCCTTTTTTGTAAAGAAGTCAAGACAGTGCTGGTGCTTAAAAATTAAGTTTTTCAAAACTTTTAGTGGCCAATACAGCCTGTTTTCTTTGAATTTTGTTATCAAAACTAATAAACCCAGTAAGTTTTGCTCTGAGTGTATGCTAAGTCCTCTACTAGGGCTTTTAAAATTAACAGACATAAGCCCATTAATGGGAGCTAATTCTCTTTTATTAAGAATCACTTTATTTCGAAACTCCTTTCGTTATTCAACTTGAATTGACTTTGAGTCTTGCATGTAGGTATTTTAATCAGAATATCTAGTTTACCAAGTGTTTTGACCATTCAGAGGTGCTTAAGTTCCTTGCAAGCTATAAAGCCAAATCTGCAGTTAGTTGCACCCTATGCCTCTGTCCATTGTTTCCAGAAAGTTTATGTGTCGTTCATAAACAATTTTATTTTATCCTTGAGAATTTTAGGGGAACGCCAACCTTAGATGATTGCAGATCTTATATTTTTTTTATTTTGAGAAACTGCCACACAGTGTTAGCCATTTTGAAATTCGCGCAGTATTATGAAACCATGTTGAGTTGACTCATTTGTATCAAAGTACATACTTAATTTCTGCATTGTATTATTATTGGTGGGAAGCTCAAAAATTTGCAAATTCCTAACTAAGGCGTTGAGGCAAGAAGTGAGTTTTAGACTCTATCAGTACGCTTATCATGATTTTTAAGCCATTTTCATTCAGACAACTTTTACTTTTGCCCCAGCTTGCAACAAACCCATTTTCAAACAATTTCTATGAGCAAACTTTGCTAGTGAATCAGGCAGATTATTTACTCCAGCGTACATGTTTTAATATTTTTTTCCCCAATTTTAAGGTGGGTGATGGAACCACTTCCGTCATCGTACTAGCTGGTGAGATGCTAGCCGTGGCCGAACAATTTTTAGAGCAGAAAATGCACCCCACCGTCATTATTAAAGCTTACAGGCAAGCCCTTGAAGATATGATCGCTATTCTACAAGATAAAATCAGGTGAGTTTTTTTTTAAAACACTTTTCAAATACCCCTTAGAAGCTAATCCTGCTTTAAACCCCTTTTTCTTTTACACCTGAAATTTGGTAAAATTGGATGGAAAATCCTTAAAACAGACCAGCTTAAGGTGCAATCAGTAGTGATGAATCGTGTTCATTGTTGTGCTTGAGTACAAGGGGTAACCCAGAACAGCAAACTGGACGACCCATACCCTGGCCGTTAGTTTTATAGGATTGACTTCTCCGTTTGAGGGAGTCTCAAGTAACTCCGAATGATGCATTATGCCAAATTTCAACGCATGTAACCTACTCCAAAAATTTGTGTAGTTGTTTTGCTGGAGCGTGTTTTTGCCTTTGGTTGTTTCTAAAGTGCATTTTTCATCTGTGCATTGGATGCCACAGCAGTCTTTTAGCATGAATGATATCAACAAAGAGTAAATGACCGAAAATTGTATTTTTATCTTCAAAACTTTACCTGAAACTGTAGAAATGATTACCACAGCTTCCAGAAAAAAAAACTATGAAAAGATCCCTTTATGGTAGGCTAGCATGCTCAATCGAGGTTAAATTGTCATTAACAGCTTCAAAAGTTTGGCATGTCCCACCACCACTGGATCGGAACAAAATTTTAAAGTTAAGTATGTGTTCACAAGTATGCAGTCTCTTGTGATGAGTTCATCCCTAAGTCTAAGGAGGATGGATCATCACAAAACTGATTCAGCGATTCATGACAGCACGAAACGCAAACAGAACTTCATTTGGACTGCAGAAGGGGCAAGATGAACTCCTGCGATGATGCATCAACAATATATGTCCTTTATTAATAAACGTCATTGGAACAAATTAGTAACTGATTCAATGTAATGACAATGAAAAGCACTTACTAATGAATGCATAACTGCAATATTTTGTTCATATCCAATTGTGGCAAGATAAAGCAAACAGTCAGAGCCGTTAATGAAAATGTCAGAGCATTTTTGCCTCGCTAGCCTCAAATTTGAAAATCTTTACAAAGCCTTTTCTTTGGCAGCTATGGTAATCATCACTTTAGTTTCAGAAAGGGTTTCATCCAGTAAAAAACGAAAATTGACAGCGATCTGCAATTTGTTTATATCATCCATGCCAAAAGACCACTGCAACAATAATTGCATGGACTAAATTAATTTACCAGAATAACTACCAGAGGCAAAAATACGGTCCAGCTAAACAGCTGTAAAAAATTTTGGGATTGGTTTGATGCATAAAAATTTGGCAGAGTGCATCACTGCATCATTAAAGAGTTACTTGAGATGGAGAAAAGGAGAGATCGATACTGTAAAATAGATGGCCAGGGCAAAGTCCTTCTAGTTTTCCCAGGGTCCCCCCTAAAAAAATTGCATGATGTTTAAATATCCTTCACAGATAAATCTCTGCTTACTAGGCATTTAATTTAAAGTTCACTATGCTATAACATGAAAAGGCAATTTTCCAAAAATTGTTTTTCATTTATTTATTTTTTCTTTCTACAGCATACCGCTCGATCGTAACAACCGGGCAAAAGTGATGGAAGTTGTCAAATCATGCGTTGGTACCAAATTCATTGGCAGATGGTCCGATCTAGCTGTCAAAATTGCTTTAGATGCTGTGGAAACTGTCACATTAGAAGAAAATGGTCGCAAAGAAATTGACATTAAGAGATATGCCAAAGTTGAAAAGGTAAATCTTCACACCTTCTCACCAGGAATAATTGCCACTACTAGGTCAAATGCTTTTTACTCAATACACACTCCAATTTCAGGGTGTCTACAAGTCCGGAAATAGTACTGATTTTTTAAGGGCGGTCCGGAAGTACTGAAAAAGTGCGGAAATTCCGCAAGAAGGTTCGGAATTTTTTTATAATTTTTGTCACCATTTGAGTGAGAAATTCAATTTTTTGAAATTTTTAGAATGTCATCAAATGAGGGTACTGAAAAAGTACTGAATTTTCTGTTGAGAAGGTACCGAATTTCTCGGAAGTGTAGTGAAAAAGTACTGTAGAAGTACTGGTTTTTGGTCAGCCTGTTTTGGTAGACACCCTGAATTTGTTAGAATATGCTACAGAGCATTAGGTGATAAAAATGTCAAAATCAGGGAAGTGCGGCCTCTCAAATTGACTATTTGGTGGTAAAAATCGATTTTGAGGTCTCATAAATCTGAACCCATTTGAAACAACATTTTTGGCGGTCTTTCATAAAGTAGGCGAGCGAGAGAGTCCGCATTCGCTGATAGGCTAAAGTCCAGCCAAAAACACGGCTTAGTTACATCATCATGACTGTCGGCCGTTGGTTGGTCAGATTTTTCTCCCCTTAGAGGTGCTTTATGCAGCTTTTTAATGAACTTTTTGGTTTTTTCTAAACAATTAGCAGGCATGTCATACCACTGAGTTATTCAGTTAAAATGACGTTCTCCTGTACAACTGATATCTCTGTATCAGTCAGGATACATGGAGTTTACTGTTTATTATGGCCTAACACTAAACTGTCATCAAAGATTTCCTGAATACCAAAGACTCATTTCTCTAAAAGTCTAAGTTAAGTGTTTTTTGCATCAGTTGTAAAGAAGTGATATTGATTCTCATTTAGTCACATCAGTTTTTGGTAATCCTCCTGTCAAAAGTTTGAATAATGGTGTCTACTGAATCAGCTTTTTGATCTTATTTTTATTTATTTTTTTCCTCTGTCAAACCATGAAATGAGACCTTCTTTTTCAATTACACATTGATGTCTTGTTTCATAGATTCCCGGTGGAAGCATTGAAGACTCCGAGGTTTTGAGAGGAGTAATGATTAACAAAGATGTTACCCATCCAAAAATGAGGCGATACATCAAGAACCCACGTATAGTTCTCCTTGACTGTACACTTGAGTACAAGAAAGGAGAAAGCCAGGTAAATATCTATTTCCTTGTTTTCAATACATATATTCTGTCTCGAGAAAAGAATCATTCATACAAGTGACAATGATAATTTTAGTATGCTCATTCTGCAAACCCTTGCAACTTGCTGTAAACTGAAAATTGTTTGCTGTTATCAGTGGGACCAGAAAGAAAAAATCATTTAAAGGTCATTTTACTACTTTTTTTTTTTTTTTTTTAAGCGGCCATTCATGCAAATATTCTTATTTTTACACACCGCAGAAAATGTCAATTAATTAAAGCATCATTCTGGTCTTTGCTGGTTTTAATCTTGTTCTCGCATAACTCTGAGATCATTGAAACTTCCAATTCATGTCTTTTGCATTTGAACCTAGTAGAATGCTCTAGGAATGATCAGCTCATGAGCAGTTATTACTTGCAGGTTTTAATTTGAACAAAACCATTAGGACTTCAAATTATCTTAAAAATTGGTTCCCTCAGAGTTATAGTGATTGCTCTCATGGGAATGTCATTAGTGTGTTCAATTAAGAGTATTTGATTACCGCATGTCAGCAAGATATTGGTGGTTTTCCTACATCCTAGTAAATGCTGTCATTTGGATTCAAAAATGTGAATTATGCATTAATACCTGACAAAAGCTATGAAATGATAAAAAAAACCACTTTGATTTCATAAAATAGGACATTAATTCTCGGAGTAAGGTTTACATACGTACTCCAAACAACTAACTTCAAATGATGTTGATCAACAACACATATCTGTGGTGTCGTCTATTCTTCCACAACAGATTCCGCTGCAGCACTATATTGATCGTGATGTGACTTCTTCGAATGAGCACACAATCCAAACCACATTTTTGGCCACACTGATGTCTTGCAATTTATGATGAATTATTACTCTTTGCCTTAAAGTAGTCAAAAAGAATTTAAAACATTACCGTTTGTTCAGTTCAACCAATATTTTCGAATGATGCAATAAAAAATTTAACTCAACTAACCCAAATTCAAATGGCTTTAGATTAAAGTTATTGTATTAAATGCTACTATTTCAATTGTGCTCACTCTCCAACTGTTTTCAGACCAATGTTGAAATCATGAAAGAAACTGATTTTACAAGAATCTTGCAGCTGGAAGAAGAATATGTTGAAAAAATCTGTGCTGATATCATCGCTGTCAAACCAGATATTGTTTTCACAGAGAAAGGAATCTCTGATTTGGCTCAGCACTATCTCCTTAAAGTAAGCTACTCAAATTTACTCATTTAAGGCTTGGAAGAAAGCATTATATCCAATTTTAAATTGCCCACAACCCGTTCACAGCATGTACAATTGTTGCTAGTTCTCCTTAGTCGGCTCAGTAAGTCACGTGTTACTCCCGCAGAATATGGTCACTTTTGTACAAAATCATATGTATGTTGCCTTGAGATATCATTAATTTTACATCAGGTTTATTAGCGATCCAGTGAGCTCTGAGATTGGCAAAGCTTGCTAAAGCAGAGGGGTTTTACCTTTCATTTTTTTTTTACTTGTGTTCAAGTGTAACTCTCCAGAGCTGCAGTCTCCATGTGACAGTAGAGCTAAGTATTTTAAGGGCTGCCGCTGGGCAACTAAGCTGATTGTGAGTTTAAGATCGCTGTCCCTTTCTTCTCCCATCTGATGCTTTCAAACTAGCCGAAATTATTTTTTATGTCTCTGTCCATTTAAAGCACCATGATGCATCCTTGTTGAGTCAGCTTGAGAAAAGGATGTTTTGAACTGCAAATTTTTCAAATTAATTTTTAAGTGAGATTCACCCAACGTTTTCAATTATTGTAAATTTATATGCCTTGCTTATCAAAATTTACAGCTCAATGTTCAGTCAAAACCTACATTAAACGAATGGTAGCATGTCATTCAAGCTGATGGTAACTCAAGCCCCGTGTGCCAATTTTGCTGTAGCAAACCTGTTCTTTTAAGTCTGTTGATCTATGTAATTCTCACGAGGACGTCAAATTTTGAACTTCATCAAAGCAGAATTGGTAGCACAAGTATTAGACAAACTTTCTAGATTTGAAAGGGCGTCAAAATGAGGCAGATTTTTCCCGTGATTTGTTTGAATGGATGAAAAACTTAAATTTCATGTTGGGGCAAATTACAGTGACACACTCACTTGTGTAATCTTCGAGAGCTCGCTTTTCAAAGGGTTAATTTTTTTAACATAGCATATTTTTAATTTCATCGTAACTAAGAAATCTTTCTGTCTAAATCCTTCTCTCAGGCAGGGATCACTGCTTTGCGCCGTTTACGCAAGTCTGATAACAACCGTGTGGCCCGTGCATGTGGTGCAACTATTGTAAACCGTACAGAGGAGTTAAAGGAAGAGGATGTAGGAACAAAGGCTGGTCTCTTCGAGATCAAAAAGGTCAGTCATTTTTTACGGTCAGATTTTTGTGTAATTCTGTATGCATCCCTCGGAGTGTGCACTCCATACATCATAAATGTGGACTTTCCTTTTGCGGTTAAGCAACCAAAGTCCTCTAGTGTTCCTTAATGAATTGAGACTTGTAATATTTGCCATCTGTTTGTGAGAATTTAAACAACAACTTTATCATTTTCATAAAAGCGCGAGGGCATGTCGCTGTGTCGGAGGAAGGCCACAACTGCCTTCAACCCCATAGCTTAGAACACAGTGAGCCCTAAACTTGTATTGAAAAGGGTAACGGAGTACGTCAGCAAACTTTCTGAGTCTGTGATTAAAGCTTCGTTACTCTCCATTTTTCATTTTTAAGCTTTTTGGTGGCAGAGAAACATTTTCCTACTGCAGACTTTGAAGATGAGCGAAGTGATAGCTGCCATAAATGGAAATTACTTTGTGGTTGAAAAATCCAGGCTTGGTCCTTTTAATTTCTCTCTTAAGGCAATTTATCTTGAACTGTGTTTGGGGTCAAATTAACAAACGATATATAGCTTCGATTATTTTTTAACTTTTAATCTCAATAAAAGAATGTTATCCCCGGCACATAAATCTCAAGAATAATTTACAAAGAAAAAAGTTGCTAAAGTTGAATGCATTAAAACACAATTTGACTGCAAAAAAAAGTTTGCCATTCAATACAGCAATTGACTCCTGCTCAAATGTGATGGTTTTTTTAGAGCCAAATCCAGTTTATTTGTTCAAACAAATTTTGCAATAATTTTCTCTTTTTTTGTGTTTTTTTTTTTTCTTTGTACCTAAATAATCTTTCAGATTCTTCCTGGAGGGTTATTATCATGTTTTGGCTTAAAAAGACAAATTTAAGAAGCTGAATACCCTAATTGATGTACATATTGCATGGCAATTCAATCATAATTGGGGATGAATCACTAAATGCCCTTATTTTGCTTCTAAAAGTTTGTGT
Source organism: Bemisia tabaci (assembly GCF_918797505.1). Classification (NCBI taxonomy): domain Eukaryota; kingdom Metazoa; phylum Arthropoda; class Insecta; order Hemiptera; family Aleyrodidae; genus Bemisia; species Bemisia tabaci. The sequence continues at coordinate 51,261,268 of NC_092793.1, forward strand.
TTCTCTTTTCAGCTTGGTGATGAGTATTTCTGTTTTATCACTGAATGCCAAGATCCCAAGGCATGTACTATTTTACTGAGAGGTGCAAGCAAAGACATTTTGAATGAAACAGAAAGGAATCTTCAAGATGCTCTGAATGTTGCCAGAAACATCATGATGGAACCTAAACTGGTTCCTGGAGGTGGAGCTGTGGAAATGGCTGTCTCTCAGGTAACTTTAGAGGAAGTTTTTATATCCAGAAAATCTAGAAAGTGCGGAGTAATAATGCAGCAAATCAAAAGTTGTCAATGTTAATTTTAGTGAACTTAAAGTGCGCTGTTTTCACCGTCAGACCCTTTGAAAGCACCTCCTACAAAGTTTTTGCTTTCTTTGAAAAGTGCCGAATTTGTCTTCTAAACCTACGCTCAGTATGCAGAATTTTATTATTTAGGACTCATTTCTAATTAGGAAAGGGAGAAAAATAACCGCCAAATAGCAAGGTTAAAACAATCCAGAAGCACTAACATAGGTGAAAATATTTTGCTGCCTCAGGGTATAACTAGAGTCCCTTTATACTGAGAGTCAAGACAACACCCCTCATGGAGTCACAAACGGGAATAAAGATTACAGAAATTGAACGTTTTTTGTTGGATTTTTGTAATCTTTGATCGGCCCATTCTCGAATTCCTTTCTTCGTTCCTTCCCTCATTCCGTTTGTTCCTTGCCGAACCCGTAATTCCCCGGTCCATTCCGGATTATAATCTTTGCAATCGGTGAAACTGTAATCTTTATTCCCGTTTGTGACACTGTGAAGGCCTAAAATACGGGAACCAATCAGAAATGGATTCAAATTATCTTGACTCTCAGTATAAAGGGACTCTAGGTATAACAGACTGTTCCTTTAAAATAGTACTTATCTGCACATTTCTTCATATCTTTCAAAAACAGGTCCTTGCTTTATTATTTTAAATAACCACCACCTATGCCCTTCAAGCAACTCGAAAAATAACTTTGATAGCTATCAGCAATAGCACAGACAGTGGTAGTAGAAAAAGTTAAACGATTAGTTGAAAAGCAGAAAAAAATTAATAGTTTGTTTTCAAAAGTCTGTGTACACCCTGCTTGTATGTTCCATTCCTGCTAAGAAGCTTGCGCACCTTAATAGTGAGAGGATTGCCATCTCAATCCTTCCAATACGGAAGTAGTGTGCCGCATGAATAGTCGGCAAGTCTTACCTGAACTCATTTCGATGGCAGAAAGGCAATAAGGAGGTTTCCCTTAAATACAGTACAGTAAGGCCTCGATTTATTGGATTTCAAGGAATTGGAGGCTGAATCCATTAAATCGCAGAATCTGCTAAATTGCGCTAGTCGGTCCCGCTGAAGGGACCGGAGGATCGATCCGTTAAATCGCGGAATCCGTTAAATCGCGATCCAATAATGCGAGGTCTTACTGTATTCTAATACATCTTTGGTCATCTTCCTTCCTTCCTCTCTTCTGAGGCCCCCAAAGAAACGGAGTACAAACGAATGAACAAATAAAAAATTCAATAAATGGCCTCTACTTTAAAGATCCCAAGCTAAACTCTTGAACTTTTCATTTTATTACTCTTTTAGTTTTTTAATTGTATTGATTCAAGTTTTTTTCCACAATTTTCTTTATTTGTAATGTGCTTGCATTTATTCTTTTCAGGCATTAACAGAGAAAAGCAAAAGTGTGGAGGGTGTTTCGCAGTGGCCATATCGTGCAGTTGCGCAAGCTTTGGAAATCATTCCTCGCACATTGACACAAAACTGTGGTGCCAACACAATCCGAACTCTCACAGCTCTAAGAGCCAAACATGCAACCGGTAATATTTTCTTCTTGACTCCCCTTTCTCGTTTCCCTTTCTTTGCCTAGTCATTTATTATTTTAAATATAGATTGGCAGATTCATCTCTCCACAGCTAAGATAGAGTCAGGAAAACAAAATTCTAAACTACATAACCACTGCAATATCTTTGTAAAGCAAGGGAAAAAAGATACTCAGGCGCTAGGTTGTTCCCTATCCATCTTTATTCAATGAACAAACCTGAAAACATTTTCGGCAATAATAAACTAAAACCTCCTTCAGTTTTGAATGCTTCATTTCCATCTGTTAGGAATACTTCTTGAGTTATATGAAGATTGATTCAATCTATGTATTAGGCAGAGACAAAAGAGACCCTTTATTGCTATCTTGGCAATGGTGGAAGCTTTTACTTTCAGAACTCCAACATTCAACTTTGACCTACCTACTGGGTGGATGTACGGCATGTAGGATGTTTCGTTTCGCAAACATACTGAAGTTCTGCAAACTTGCGTGGCTCATTATGCCATCTAAAGCTCATCATCAACCTCTTAGGTCGGTCAACAGCTGGAAAAAGGGTGATAATTGGTGCTTTCTTAACATTGTCCTTAGTGAAGTATTGAATCCCCGAAAGTAAAAGTTTCTACCTGTCGCCAAGTGGCCATTGGAGGGTTTCTTGTCTCTAGTATTAGACTTGCAACTGAAATGAATTCACTCAAACATTCACAGATCTAGTCAGAGGTTATTTACTTGTTTCCTTTGACTTTGTGCTCTTCAATATCAAATGAAAGATGCTTACCTCAGCTTTTTCATTAAACTTAAAACCTCTTCTTTACAATGATGACTTCAGATAGGCATTATTTTGTTTTGACTTTGTTCAAGTCCATTGAAAATGTTGATGAATCCATACTCAATTTGTCTATTTTAAATGCAAACAGTTTTAAGCTCTTCAGCCTCAATTTTGGTGCAGTATGACTTATTCGGTTTCATATGACATGCACCGTCAAAGAGACATTCAATCCTGGATGAAACGGCCAGTGAAAATTGCTTTACTTTTGTAAGCATGTTACAAATTTGTATATAAATTTTTATACCAAATTTTTTCAGGTGGATCAACTTGGGGTATCAATGGTGAAACAGGACAACTGGTAGATATGAAAGAACTAGGCGTTTGGGAACCTTTGTCTGTCAAGCTGCAAACTTACAAAACTGCGGTTGAGGTATGTATTTATTCCAATAATTTATTAAATTGTTGAATATTTAAGCTCTATTAAATCGCTACTCAGTGTAACCAACTTGCATTCAGGCCTGTTGCCTTAGATTTGCCCAGGAAATCACAGAATTTTGCTCAGATGCTTGAAGCCTGTAGATGAAGCATAAATATGTAATGATGTCCGTACCTACCTCAAGTTCCTGCCTCCATCATTAACTGAAGCAGTGTCCAAAGAAAAGTAAAAGGATTGTTGTTTTCCATCATATGTATTTTTGAAAGACCAGTATCACAGTTCATATTGCACCCAGGAAATTGGCATTTAGGCAAATCTTACCCTTCTTTGCGTGCTGTCTGATTTAGACCATCAAAACCCGATTTGCTGACGCCCACAACAGACCTATCGCATTATACAGCAAGACCTAGAATTATCGGATCGCCATTTAATGGATCAATCCTCCGATCCCTTCAGTAGGACCCACTAGCACGATTAACGGATTCAGCCTCCGGTTCTGTGAAATCTGATAAATCGAAGTCTTACTGTATACCAATTGGACCACATTTTATGATGAAGAACCATGTTTTCTGGCTCATCTTAGAAACAGCATATGTGTCATCGGTGTCCCTATGCAGAAAGGTGTTTTTACGGAAGAGCCAGAAATAGTGGTTCCGTATCGTAAAATGTGGTAATGTCGATCAAATATGATTATGAAATTAACAAATTTCAAATTAATGCATATTTTTCAATATGCTGTGAGTAATCACTGCACCCACTAAGGGACTTGGGCGTTAGTATGCTGCATGGAAATTAGCGATTCCTCGATCTGACAATGATTGACACAAATCACTCTAATCACTAATACAAAACATGCTTGTACTAGAATACTTTCATCACTTGCTGCTGTCACAAATGACTTTTTGATCAATAGGCGCAAGCTGAATGAGTAGTTGAACACATTCATTTCTTTCTCCTAGCATTCCACAAGTGTTGAAATTATCTAATATTCCTCAAATACAGTTCAATTTATAAAGAAAAGAAAGGAATGAACCTAAGTCAAATCATTGACCAATCGAATATTCATTGTATTTCTCAAAATATGCATTGAAAAGATGAGATTTTTCCAAGACTAAAATAAAGAAACAAAAGAAGAAAATTCCTCTTTTTAGGATTAGTTACATTGTTAATTCTTATAGTGGAGTTTTAGTCGCAAAGTTTAAACATATGATATAGATATTTTATTTTAGTTTCATGAACCTCATTTGGCTTACATCAGAGCTAGTAACTTCTTTAAGTAAGATTTTTTTTTTTTTAAATATCCACGCATAAATATTCTATCAAGTTTTGTTTTTATTCATTGCGAGTTTCGAAATGTTATATTTTCATATTCATTTCTGTTACAGACTGCAATATTACTCCTGAGAATAGATGATATTGTTTCTGGTTCAAAAAAGAAAGACAAAGATGCAGCACATCAACCAGCTGCCCAGCCAACAGAAGAGTCCATGAAAGAGTAATTTTTCTTCCCTCCTTTACCCTGGTATTCATCAAACTGTACTCTTCTCTTTTTCTATGAAGAGGAAAACTCTCACTAATGCATTTCCTAACACTTCATCGTACTACACTTTGTTTTGTGCCTGTGACGTTTCTTTTTAATTTAATTTTAAGTCAAGTATTAAGATTCATGAGCGTTTATTTTTTACTTAAAACTTGTCATCCAATTTTGTATCTATTTTAAGTACACGTTTTCACTTAATTTTTGTTGTCTTTTTCACTTGACCGGGAGATTCCATGTCAATTCATCAAAACAAAAAATGAGAAAATGGCATCCATTGATTCAGATTCTCATTATTTTTTTTACTTGATTTATAGATCACTGTAAGAGGAAATACAAATTCTTAGCGCTATATGTACAGTTCTTTTAAAGGTTTATCACCTCTCATGAAAAGGCACTTTCCATAGTCCAAAAACGGCAATGTTTTGCCTCCAAAAAAGCCTCAAAATATTTTCAGTTTTGAAGATTTCAAACTGAAATTTGGCACACTGATCTATGATGGTATGGTTGCAAAGGGAAAAATTCCTATTTGAACCTAACTTACCCTGAAGCACATAACAAGTTGAACATACGCCCTTTTTTCCCCCTTAGCTGTAACACCTTGTTCCCTAAAAATAAGTATAAACATGTGAGCTAGCCAGACTGTCTCAATTTTTTTTTTTAGTTTGAAATGATCAACGTCAGGATGTGCTACTATTATCTGCAAAATAAAACCCGGGATATTTCACTCTTACTATGTCAAACTGCTCATTAAAGCAAAAAAAGTATGTAAAAGCTGAAATAAAAAAGAGGAAGTTTTTGAGGCTGTTCCCCCACAAACTCAGAATATCAATTTTTTTTTCTTTAAATCAACATTAGGATGTGCACCAACCCAACAGTCTCAGAAATAATTACTATGGGTATTTCATTCTTCTCAAGTCCTGCATCCTGCATTACAGCACAGATTGTGAACGAAAAGCCTTGAAAATCAAGTTTTTGCGGCTGTTTGCACAAAAATCTTTTGGAGAGAGTACTCCGGTCTACACTCCTATATCCGGTTTTCATCTCCTTTTCACAATTTTCACAATTTCCGCTTTTTACTTTCCGGTTATATCTTCTTCTTCGGGTTTTCACCTCCTATTTCCGGTACGCATTCTTGTCTTCCGGTTTTCACCTTCAACTTCCAGCTTTAATTTCTCACTTCCCTTTTCCGGTTTTTACTTCCCATTCCTCGAGTTAGGTTCCAGAGTAACTTCCAGTTTAGATATTAACTTGTATCATCTAGTTTTCACTTCCCGTTTCTGACTTGCCTCTTAAACTGCAAACCAGCCGGATTTACGTGTTATTTCTGCCCCCGTGCTATCCGAAATCCGCATATTTAAATCTACTACCTTCCTTTCCTCTCCTCTAAGCTGGGAAGCTCCTCTTTCCCCACCCAGAATTCACCACCGAAGCAGCAGTCTCCTCAATATAACCATTCCCTTAAATTCAATACTGTTTCCAAACCCTGCTATAAAAACTTTACTGAATTATAGTTTGAATGCAAGAAAGAGTCCACTGGTTCTCTATTTAGTTCTCCTAGCCTCTATCAGCTAAAAGTCATTGTAGCTATGCCATACTATACTTACCTCCAATTAAAAGTAGGCCGAGAGTGCCAATGGGGACGAGGCTCAAAGATTGCATACGTGCTAAAGGCGCATCATACCTTGTAACTCCAAAAACACGAAGTCGACCAATTTATTAACCGTGTATTATTCAACGTTTGACTGTAATTATGGTTAAAATGGCGGAGAATGGGGGGGAGGGGGTAAGATTTAATAGCTGATGCCCCCAAACACGTACCTTAATTCTGGGTGTCAGACTTTAATTCCAAAAACACGTACCTATCTGCGTATTTCTACTTCATTCCGTAACTGCTAACATCATTCGGCAAAAAACTGTTTCGGGACTCAAGTATCCTATTCTTGATACACCAAATTTTAATTTTTTACTGTCAGCTGGAAGGGAGTTAGGAAGTTCCCCCCCCCCTCCTCAAAAATCGTGTTCCCGAAAATGCGTACCTACGTGTTATTGGTCGATCACCCGTAATGAGACCACTGTCACAAGAACAGGGTCGAGAAGACCAGGGCCCGATTTACCTTTTTGCCGCCCCCTTCTTACTCGTTTTGAAACATCATTATAAACCATCAGGTGAACGTGCCGAAGGGGGAGGGTGCACAAGACGTGTTCACTCGTGTTGGATACATTTTTTGCGTAAGCCCTGTCGACACCACCAAGAAAAGTTCACGGAATTTCGCGCGAAAGTTCAGTTCCGTAAACCTATCTCTGTGTGGACAAGGTCTTTCATTTGTAAGAAATGAATTAAAAAATTATAAAAGAACAAACATAAATGTGGTTTAATAGTTTTAACTTCCGCCGCCGCGCCGCGCTGACCGCTGTGTATGACGCATTGCGTGAAGTATTCATGCAGTCTTGTAGGCGCTGTGCGTTTCCCGCCGACCGTACAGTGTTTGACGCAATGCGTGAAGTATTCATGCAGTCTTGTAGGCGCTAATATGTGTTACATGCCGATCGCCGCGCCATGCCGAGGACTTCTCCTTTTCATCTCAAGTCCTCGTCATCATTCCTCTCTGCGCCGCGCCGCTCCAGGCCAAATTGCGTGTTTGGTTTCTCTCTTACCTCGACTAATTAAAGGTGCGCTGTCTCTTGTATCACCGGAAGACGACAAAATTAGATACTCTCAGGAATTGAGATATTTCGTCGCCTAATCTCGTTTGTCATTTATTTTCAGAGTCCGATTTTTTTATTACCTATTTTTAAGAAAAAATGCAAAATTTGATGCCCCCTAAATTTGCCGCCATGAGCCGCGGCCCATGTGGCCACCCCCTAAATCCAGCCCTTGAGAAGACTGGGTCAGAAATTGAGCAAACTTATCGATGGATACGCCCATCTTCTACGAAACAGCTCATATATGTATACATTTTAATCAGCATAATTCGAGCTCATGGAAATGATTTTATAAAGTCATTAGTAGTATATATCGAATGAGTATAATGAGTTCGAATTATGTTGATTAAAATGGATAGTCCAAGCACTCTTTCTGTAATCAAAAAACTTATAAAATATAATACGTTATGATTTTCTTTTATTATCTTGTTAAAAAAACATACTTTAAAGAGCTACTTTGGTCAAAATCACTCGTTAGTCATAAGATACGACCACTCTCAAATATAGTATTCCGTCGAAAAAATTAATTTCTGATAATTTGGCGGGCACGCCCGTCTTCAAATAACTCGTTCAGATGAAACCGATGACGATGAAGTACCTAAACTGCTGCTAGCAAATATTACCGCTCATGAGCCGCTCAAATTGCTTACCAGCTTATTGAAGGCGAACTGGTGAGAATGAGAACAACGTTCCGTAATTTGCGACTCTAACGAAATTAGCGTGCTCCGCAAGTCTTACACGCCATAGGTAAATCTCGACAACGATCCGTATGGTTTTTATTTTGTTTGGTCCCATTTGTAAGCTGTGTTAAAGGTTAAAAAGTAGGCGTGAAATCCCCTCCGAATATTTCAAGCCCGATCTTCGATGGCGGGGAACCTGTGACTGCGTCGACGTAAAGTCGCAATTTGCGCAATTCCGAAAACGACGGAGTAAGGGATGAACCCTGACCTTTGAGCACTCAGCACCGACGCGACACCACCGGGCCCAGGGAATTTGTAGGCCGGATGGGGAACGGAGAAATGAACTGCGCGAAAATGTTCGCTAGTCGGCAGGAACGTGGGAGCTCGCGGAACGTGTAAGCTGCAAGTTGGATGGTGAATCAGGGTGGAAGCTTTTACTTCCCGGCAATCACGGAAATCGGCTCGTGCTCCCACCCTCCGCGCGGCGTGGTAGGCGGTAGGGGGAGGATTTTTCGCTACTATTGTCCCTCTCTCCCTTCTCTCTCTCTGTCATCACCCCACTCCCTGTCTCCCTTTATTGCCAAGACGTAATAGAAAATCATCAAAATATTCTGAGAGTGTATTTCTGATCGCTAAGCTTTTCTCCTCGAACTCCCCCCACGGCGGAACTTTAAATATGAGTTTTTAGATTATTAAAAATGCTATTTTAATAATATATTTAATCATTATCATCCTTATGTTGATTAACATAATAATTTTTTAGACAAACCACAACTATTATGATTGATGCAGCAGTTTAGGTACTTCATCGTCATCGGTTTCATCTAAACGAGTTATTTGAAGACGGGCGTGCCCGCCAAATTATCAGAAATTAATTTTTCGACGGAATACTATATTTGAGAGTGGTCGTATCTAATGACTAACGAGCGATTTTGACCAAAGTACCTAGCCCTTTAAAGTATGTTTTTTTTAACAAGATAATAAATCTAGGAAATCATAACGTATTATATTATGATAAGATGAAAACCAAAGCGGGAGCCTAGGAAACGCTCCAATGCCAAATTAAACATTTTTCAGTAAGGATACTGTGCAACGCCTCTGACGCGAAATAGTTGCTGAAAGCGTTGCGGCGCGGCAGGAAACCAGCGTGACACGCGCATAGGCGCCTACAAACCTAACGGGATACTTCACGCGTCGCGCAATGCGTGAAGTATCCCGTTAGGTTTGTAGGCGCCAGAGCGCGTTCTGCGCTGCTATCATGCCGCTCCGCTCTGTGTTAGGCTCTAATATTTAAACTCGCGGAGTCAGCGTTTTTCAACTCATGAATTTGAAATGTTTGCACTGTCTGCATTAATTATTCCCTTTTAAACTGATGCAAAAGAAATATGTACCACTGGAAAATATAATGTGTTATTTGTCAATATAATAGTTGTTCCGTGTCAAATTTAATGATTTCCAAAGCATTCAAATTTATTCTTTTATGTTTTGGGCTTTTACTGTGCTGCATCGTGGTGTAAGCGCAACTAAACGCTCAAAATTGGACGCATTTGACTCAAGAAGGTCGATGTACAAATAAGTTAAAACCAAAAAATTGCGTGCTTCTTAGTTTTTTTCGTATTTTATTAATTTTTGTATAGTTTCTTTCATCACAACTACGGCTCATTTAGATTCATATCGATGCCATTGCTTGGAAAAGGTTTTACAAATATTTACCACGTTTAAAAATGTAAATGTTTTTAAAATGAAGTAATCAATTTCATTAAAAAGAAAGAATGTGCATTTAAGGCATATTTTACATCGGAAATTTCAAGGATAGAAATGAAACCAAGTATTTACCAAAGACAGTTTGAAATGATGAATCAAAAGAAAAAATTAACATTTCATTTAAAATATGAGTTACGATAACAACACCTCATTCTCTCTTAATTTTCTCATTTCGATATTGTCAATATAATTTTACACACGGACTAAAATATGACGCTTGAATTTGATTATAGTGGACTTTACATTTGGGGACTTAACTTAGTGGACGTTTAAGTAATGGACTTAACAACAGTGTGGGCTTTAGAACTGTGGACGAAAACATTGAGGACGTAAAAAAAAGTGGACATAAAGTCCGTGTACCTATTTTTTATCATTTTATTTAGGAGTTTTTGATGAGCGTTTTTTTTTTTTTTTTTTTTTTAATGTTATTGCTACTAGGAAGTCTCGCCCTCGTCCAACCGCTGCATTTCAAAGGAGAATAACAGCCCAAACTAAGGCGACTTGTCGAGAATTCGGTCAGACGTCAGAAAACGGCTCCATAAAGAGCTTTTGTATTTTAATAAAAAAATAAACCTAGAAACCTATCCAATGAGCCCAATACGTGGTGGCGATGGAAATTGATGGCGCATTGTCTGCGAAGGGTGGCAACGGCGCGCGGGCTCCCCACCGCGGCGCGTAAATTATTTATCAATGGGTCGTTGTAGTAGTACTACGAGCCGGCCATGCTGGCGGCGCAACAGAACGCTCCTCAGTGCTCCGTGCGCTGTCAACCCGTCGCAATCCAATTACTCCTAACCTCACTCTTTTTACGCTCCAGGATTGTTTACATCCGTTTTTGCGTCGAACTATTTCCTCGCGCCGCGCGTCCTCAATACGCCGCTATCGGCCAGTGCGCGACCGTGTTTAATTCCCCGCTGTCGTGTTTTTGTGCGGCTTTCGTCGTGTCACTCCCGAATTCCGCCGGGAGAAGTGGCTTGTGTCTGTGACGTAGTTCGCGGGCGGCCGGGGGTGTGAAGTTATTGCGTAACCTTACCTGCTTCCTGCTCGGCGCGCCAATCGATCATCCCCGTTTATCATCCCCCTTCATCCCCCGCCCGTCTTCGCGCGCCGCTCAAGTCGTTCCCGGAAGTTCCGCTTTCCGTCTAGGGAACTTGTGCTTCGCGGAAAGTGGATGTCACCCGCGGAGTTTACCTACTGCTAACTTGGAATCAAAGTTGCTGGGACCAAGGTTTCATATCTCTGTCCCACCTAAACGGTAGGATGTATTTTGCATTTATTTCGCAATTCGCTGACGTTAAGATTAGTCAGTTCACCGAGGAAGAGGAATTGGGGGGGTGGTGGTTATATGAATAATTATTGTTTGTACATAATTTTATTACCTCAGTACTTTACTTTAATCTGGAGCATTTAAAAACATAGTTGATTTAAGGATACTCTAAAACAAACTACTATTTGAAAATCTGGAGAGCGGTTTTGAGTTCCCAAGGCTCTATTTTGCCCCTGATCCCTTTTTTTTGGGGGGGGGGGGGAGTAAAAGTGGGACCTGCTCTTATCTTCCTGAGGTTGAACTTCCTTTTTCACGAAGGATAAATTCTTGGAAGGTGGGAGTGCAACTTAATTGCGAAATTGCATTATTTCTGTGAAATGGTGACTAAATTCTCCCTCGATAGGTACTTATGCCACCAAGCGACTTAATTGTTTCAAAAATTATTGACAGTTATGTAAATAAACAAACTAAAAGTTTACATTTTCCTTGAATACCCGATGGTGAACATCTCAAATATCAAATTCACGAGTTCAATTTCAAATTGATTCTTATGGGGATGGGTAGTTTTCCTCGTTCGACAATTCCATTAATAATTAGATAATTTTATTTCCTTCTTCTTGGCATTTTTTTCTCCCTTTTAGTACCCCTTTACATGTGCCTGTGTGCGCAAAGCCACCTCAAAACCTCGACGTTTACCGACACGTTGGATTGGAACATCAAACACACGTGTGATCATTGTTTACAAACGGTACCTTCGCTCAATTTGTTTACAAACACGAGAGTTAAGAGCGTGTCGTGCCGAAAGCCAGGCTGATGAGAAATGTTCCCCCTAGGATAATGTTTTGGATTTTTTCGCTCTTCCGCCCTTTAAAATTTAATAGCGTTTTCCTGCATTCTGCTAGGTTGAAGAGTTGTTAAAATATTCAATACTTCTCCGATATTATGGGCACTTGTGATCGGAAGAATACTAGGGATGGTGACTCGACCCTGTATTTCGACAGTAGTGTTGGCAACCTGATTCTTCGATTCGTTCTCAAATAAAATGCTAAATGATACTTTCATACAATATGTGCCGTTAAAATGCAGGCAGATTCCTGACATTCGGCATTCCGTCAAGCTATCGAATGAAAAAATTGGCCGAGGGGTCGAGTGAATCAAAGGGGTTAGTTGGGTTTGCGCCGAGGAAACAGAGTGAAATGAGATTGGAGGCGTGTTTATCCTGTAGGAAAAATCTGCTGCCGTGCCCCCCCCTCCTCCTCCTCCTTTCTTTTTTGGAGAGGGGGTCAGAGATTTTTCTTAAAAGAGAGTGAAAATGGACCGAAAAAACTCAATGACATCTTTCAACCTGTGAAAAAAAGAAAAAAAAAATTGTATCGAATACAGCTCTGCGTCTACCCCAACCGTTAAAAGCAGACCCACATTTGTTCCGATTTTCTCCGGGAAAGTCCAGGTTTAGCTGACGCGATGTTGAGTTTTGTGGTTGTCCTTGCGTGCCTGCGGCGTTTTTTCCTCATAGCTTTCAAGCGGTCGTTGCCCCCAGTAAAAATATCTCTCTCAGAAAACTTGCGAGCATCAGAAGTATAGGAAATGAAATACTCCTCAGAAAAAGAAGGGAAAAGAAAAAATTACGATGATTTTTGGTCAGGATATCCTTTTGATGACATCCAACACTATACAGCTTTCTTTACTTTTTTCAAATGACTTTTTATAGATAACATCCCCTTTATTCCTTAAAAATTAAGATGGAACTGTTTTTTTGCCAATCCGAAATACTTACATTTCGATCGGATTGAATGAAAGGGCAGGGCCGGATCAGCGCTCGGGGGCCCGGAGGTGCTGACGGGTACGAGAGGCCCGCACATTTGCGGATTGCATACTCTCTGAATCGAAGGCAGTTCACGTTTCCCAAAAAACGTAGTTCATTTACAGCGAAAACCTCCTCGTCCCCCTCCTCCTCCTCCCTTTCCCTCCCCCCTTTCCCTCCCCCCTTTCCCTCCCCCCTTTGCCTCCCCCTTTCCCTCCCGGCCCCAGCCCCCGCTATCTTATAGTCGGGGGCAATTATAGTATTAAAATAACACTCAAACTACGATGACACACATAATGTATCATTTCATGACCTGAAAATAAACTGCATGTCTTAGGAATAAGTATGAGACTCTTGAATTTTCCGAAGACCCTGCAGCCCGATCTATAATTTTTATACATATAGGGCAGGCAGTCCCCATGGGCGGAACTAGGGACTTTCCATGGGAGGTGACAGGGGTACCTCAACAAGGGGGATCTGGGGGCACAAAAAACACGCAAATAAAGGGGTCTACCGACGTTTGCGGAGTCCCTCTGGCTCCCACGAGATTTCGGGGAATTTTCCTAGTCTTGGGGGGGGGGGGGGGGGGTCTGGAGGGCCTCCTCCAGAAAAGTTTGAAAAATTAAGTCCACTCAGGAGGAATTTCAAGCTACACACCTAAAAATTGATCTAAAGTTACTCTGAAAAGCGCAAGCTTTTTTGAGGGCTAGCATCTGTCGATACCTACAAAAATCATAGAAATCGGCCGAGTAGAACGGTAGAACGAGCTATGACACAAAATGAAATGAAATGAACAAATGAAGTAGGCACATATTCAGCTTTGAATTTAAGACTTTTCAGCTATAATTGTTCAACTGTGTCGCACAGAAAGATATTGGTGAGAAAAATAGGTAAAAAATGAAGGATAAAGAAACAACTGCAACCTGAAACTTATGATCTTATTTTCCCCCTTTTAAGCGCTCAGCCGATAGGCGGCGCTTTTTGATTTCGATTTGCCACTAGAGCTCTAGTATAGTAGGGCGCTCAAGCGGTCAAATGGCGCACCAACTCATCGATGCACGGAACGTCATTTAGGAAAATTTATTTTTTGATTACCTCATAATAGCTCTGTGAATACGATTAAATGCAAATTAGCGTGAGAAATAAATAACAGTCCTAAAACTCTCTTCGCTATGCGGTTTATAGTTATTCTATAATTACTTTCGAAAGTTCAAGATGCGCGTTCTGATTTCCGAAAACTTTTCCACCGGTGATAACTTTATTCGGAGACCTTAGTAGAATTCGCTTACATCTAGGTTATGTGTCTTTGACTTATTTGTCTTTGGCTCTGGCGACGGTAGGTAGTTGTTACGCGTTTACGGTTTCCTTGGTAACCTTTGTTTGCTATCAGCTGATGTCGAGTAGTATGACTATAGGAAGCTCCAACCACGGCATTCTTCGAAAAAAGCGCGAAAACTTATAGATTTGAATTTTCAAATTTTAAGAAAAAAACAATTCTATTTAAGAAAGCGTTAATTTAGTTTCTGTAATTTAGTTTTTAATAAAAATTCTGAAATAAAGTAAATATATATTGGTTTAAAAGTTGAATATTTCTTCACTTCAGGCAGACCCTCAATGCTGAGCGCTTCTCTAATACCAACGTATTAGAGCTTTCCCGCTTGTTTTCTGTTGGTTTAACGGCTTATATCCATTTTTTCCCTTTCAGTGTTACCGTGAACTCAGCATCGGCGCGGGTTTGACGCGGGTTTGAAATGTGACGTGTCAAAATGGAGTTGATCGGTGAGAACGAGAAGTGCGTAGCCTCGAAGTGCAGAGAGGTGGAAGGGGCGGCAGGGACAACCGTCGACAACCCCAGTGCCACCGAGGACGTCTGGGAAATCGTCAACCATCTCTTGACATCGTACAATCAACAGGTAAGAACTTCAAAATCCCAGCACGATCTCATGCCGAGAAGCTAGTTTGTACTGCCGTGCTAAGGAAGAACAACGTATGAACATTCGAGAATTGCCGAATTTCCTTCGATAAAATGTTCAATTTTTAGGAAGGTTACGAATATTTTTCCTTTCAATTTTCAGAATCTGTAGGTAAAGTTGTGAACTAAACTATCTAAAAAATTGGGAAGAAAATATTCATAAATTTACCAGGAAATTCGCGCTTTATGAAAGGAAATTTGGCAACGCCTGAAGGTTCGTACGGCGTTTTTCCTTAGTATGGCAGTGTAGGTAGCCACATGGGGAAATTTAGGAATGTTGAAAATCTAAGGTGCGGGAGCTGACGCGGCGTACGGCCGTCTGACAATTTCGCGCTGTATCCACCCCACCCCGTACATCCTGCCAGCAGAACCCACGGGGAGAATCGTCTTTTTTGAAAGCTCGCGGAATTCGGATTGACGTGTGGTAGTTACGCGCGCCGTTTCCTATTCCGACGTATTTTACTCCACAGAGGCTGTAACTGCCATGCCATGTCGCATTAGCATTCTTATGTTGCCGCTTTCACTCTAATATAATATGAATTTTCTGAGGAACCTCGTGAATTTATTCCCTTGAATTTTTCTTCAGAATTGATTGAATTTCTCAATCTGATGGAAAGTATCAGAGAATTTCAATGAAAATTGATGCACAACTTTGCTTAAAAAAAAAAAAAAAAAAAAAAAAAAAAAAAAAAAAAAAAAAATTATCTGGAGGTATTTGGCAGCGTTCGAATGTTCATACGATGTTTTTCCTCCGAACAGTAATACGTGTTTTATCATAGGGAAGCGAAGTACATCGATTCATCCTGCTCGGTAATGGTGACCGGGCGTCATCCCTATTAAAGTCTATGTCTATGTCTATGTCTATGCCTATGTCTATGTTTATGTTTGTGATATCTTTATGTCTATGCATGTGTCTATGCCTATCCCTTCACTCATTTTCGGCCCCCTATATAGTATGTTTCAAACAATTTCTTGTGAATGCGCTCGTTCAGTAATTTTCAACTACCTATTGTATTTTTGAACAGTAGAGAATCCACCTAGTTCAAAGGAATGTTCCTGGATTTTTGTGAACTAAATTAACTAACAAATAAAAAGTTCAAAGTTGTACGTATGACCCTTCCATTTAAATGCCCTTCGCCGAGAGACCCTGCCTCATGTCCCATCATGGTCCATGCAGATATTATCAATGCACAGCTGCACCGATAATGGGCATTGCTGGATTAAGAGTAGCGAATCAGGAGCGACTGCACCAAATGCGATCACAACAATGACGTTAAAATGAAAGGAGAGAGAGAATGAAGAGGAAAAACGAAGGGTCAAAATATGGAGAGGATAAAGGTAGGAAGAAAGTGAAACAAAGCGGAAGGAAATGGTCAGAGTTGAAATGACGCCAAGTTGTAGCTTTATGGGTTGCAGGGCCGGATTAAGGGGGTGGCCACATGGGCCGCGGCCCATGGCGGCAAATCTAGAGGGCGGCAAATTTTGCAGTTTTTTTAAACGTAGGTATAAAAAAATATCGGATTTAGAAAAAAAAAATATTATGAACGAGAAAAGGCGACAAAATCTCTCATTTCCTGAGAGTGTAGTAATTTTTAATTTTGTCGTCTTTCAGTGATACAAGAGACAGCACCTTTAATTAGTCGAGTTAAGAGAGAAACCAAACACGCAATTTAGCCTGGAACGGCGCGGCGCAGAGAGCAATGATGACGAGGACTTAAGATGAAAAGGTGAAGCCATTGGCGCGGCGATCGGCATGTAACACATATCAGCGCCTACAAGACTGCACGAATACTTCACGCATTGCACAAGAATGCATGAAGACTTCACGCATTGCGCCAAACACGGTGCGGTCTGCGCGGCGCGGCGGCGGAAGTTAAAATCATTAAACCACACTCATGTTTGTTCTCTCATAATTTTTTCGTTCATTTCTTATGAATGGAAGGCCTTGTCCGCACAGAGATAGGTTTACAAAACTTAAATTTTACTAGTAGTGTTGACAGGGCATCCCCAAAAAATGTGTTCAACACGAGTAAACGCGTCTTATGCACCCCTCCCCTGCTGGCACGTTCACTTGATGGTTTTTATTGATGTTTCAATACGAATGAGAAGGGGGCGGCAAAATACAGGCGACCTATGGGCGGCAAGTAGGTAAATCCGGCCCTGGCCTTACGAGATGACGAACACACATTCACAACTACATAAACCTCTATGTAAAGGACAATACGTAATTGTGAACCTACTGCTAGACATCGTCAACTTGGAGTTCGCCTTCTATTTCGCAGCATAGGCAACAAACATACCGAGGAGTGTGCCATAGTTACCTATTCGAAAAAACGCACATATCGCTTCATAAACATTGATGGAGCTATACATATCCCGTCAATCTAATGGTAGTGGTAAATATCGCCAACTTGTGGTTCGCCTTCGATTTCGCCGTCCAGGCGACAAATATACCGGAAAGTTCAAATAGTCATCTATTCGAGTAAGACGATTATCTCGCTCCTTAAGCTTTGAATGCTCTGATTGAACAGATTTTTATCCCCCTCAAGGCCACTGCATTAGAAATTCCAGTTCGATACATTTTATCGTAATTTAGGAATCATATCTCCAACTATTACATTGCAATTTAGAGGAAATCTTTCACACTTACTGCTTACCAAAAACAAATATGGATCATTATTGATCTCCATTGTTGTTATCCTAT
This sequence comes from Bemisia tabaci, assembly GCF_918797505.1. Taxonomy (NCBI): domain Eukaryota; kingdom Metazoa; phylum Arthropoda; class Insecta; order Hemiptera; family Aleyrodidae; genus Bemisia; species Bemisia tabaci. Next base: position 51,278,734 of record NC_092793.1, read on the forward strand.
TGTTCTTTCAGATTAAGCTTTAATTGTTTATACCTCGGGTTTGACGGCAAGCTGTGTTCTTTATCATTAACTTTATATGCTCCTATTTCTAGAGCCGCCAATCGTTCTATTTGCTAATTTTGACAAGCATCCTTTCAGAATTAAAGTGCTTTAATTCGCCTCACTGAGCTTTTCTGTGGCACTTTGTGTCTATTTGAATTTTCATTCTGAATTACTTCGTTTCATCACTCAAATCAGCTAACTACAGCTACCTGCGAGGTAAAAACTATCGATCCAAAATTTAAAGATTCGTAATTTACGAAATTTCAAATGTTGAATCGGTAGTTTTTACCTCGTTTTTATTTTTTATCTGAGATTCGATTTATTGGAATAAACGACTAATCTGTATAATAGGTATGGCGAACAATGAATACCAATTATTTTAACACCATTGAAGTGATAATTTTTTTTTAATGCTTTCTAATACCCTCACAAGCATCCACTTCCTGCCTCTATAAATATTTAAAAAATCATCTTAAACGCGGAACTTGTGAACGTGACGCTGTGTGAAGGATTTCTGCGAGTTGACCGTTAGTTTAACCTCCTCGCGATTCTTATTTAACCTCGCCTTTATCAGCAAAATTTAATTTCTTTTTCGTTCACCGTATCAATTTCCAACTTTTTATCACCGAAATTCTCATTGAATTTGATGAGCCCACGCATTTGAAATCGACCGAGTTAATGCATGCCTTACCGAAACGTTGAAAGTCTCTGGTCATAAGATTCTCCCAAAAAAATGTCATGCATGAAAAATCATGCTTTTAAAGAATTTACTGCTCCCTTTAGGATACGAGTCGAAGCAATCATAGGGGATTTTCACGGAACTTTAATGATTAATGGAAAAAATCACCTCTTGGTGAGGGCTCCTCTGTGGTGGGGGTCCTAGGGCGATTGCCCCCCACCCCCCCCTCTAAATCCGGCGTTGCTCCTGAAAGATTCGTTGACATTTCCTCTTAACCGAACAACCCTGCATGCAAAACCGTGATCAATTACTTCTGGTAACCGTCGGTTTCATTTTTTCAACCGATGCAATCACTTTGGGAGCAGGAGAGGGGGGTGGGTGGGAGGGTGTGCGCGGGAGCCTTTTATTACATGTCAACTTGTCCGCAATAAAACATTTATAATCAATTCCCGGTGCCGCGATGGCGACCGAGACACCGCGTGGAGGATCATCGTATTGTCGCACAATTCATAACTCATTCCGCAATGACGCAAACACAAATAGTCGACCATAGGTAGCGCTCATTGCCATATTTTTAAAGTAGTTTTCACGTTTTGAGATTCCCATAAAACTACAACTGAATGAACTCTATCCATAAGAGCGTTAGTCTATTCAGCGAGGGACGCAGTTTACTTTTTATCGATCGAGCAGATCGCCCCGGAAATGTTTTTGGAATAGTGGAATCATCAAATATATTTACTTACGTGAGAAAATGTGCTGCCACTCAAAATTGTAAGGAATGACGAAGCGCAAAGATGTAGTGATATCACCATGATTCAGGTTATATTTGATTTAAAAAGTCAACTTTAAGTTGCTTTTTGATTTTGGGAACGCACCTGTTCCGAGATTTGACTTGAACACCCACGCATTCCCACTCGTTCAAGGATTAAGTGTTCTGGGAAAGTCATGAACCGGGAATAGGAACGGCAAAGTTCTCGGGAGACTGGGAGAGTTCCCGGTAACTTTTTATCACCATGTATGTGAGCGTGTGCATGTGCACGACGTAGGTACGTATGTGTCTTCCTGTCGAAGTTTTCCGGAAGAGAAGATCTTAGCCAAAAACTCCCTGGAATGTTCAAGTTCCCATTCGGATCCCCGTACTCGTGATGATCCGTAACATCACCTAAGCTACTGCATGTAAGTTGCACTTGCACCTGTCGTAAATGCGGTAACACCCGCGAGAAAATCACGTGACTAAGAATAAGTACTGACTTTTGATTATTCGGAGGTGAGTCGCGTCCTCGCGTCTCAACCAATCAAAAAAATTCCCGACTCCAAGTTTTGTGCGTCGACGGCGCACAGTCGGACGAGTCTTTGGAACAAGGCCGGATTAAGGGGGTAGCCACATGGGCCGCGGCCCATGGCGGCAAATCTAGGAGACGGCACATTTTGCAATTTTTTTAAATGTAGGTATATAAAAAAATTGGATTTAGAAAACAATTACAAACAAAATCTCTCATTTCCTGATACATTCCTACAAGACTGCACGAATACGAATACTTCACGCATTGCATCAAACACAGTGCGGTCACTGCGGTCAGAGTGAAACGGATAGCGCCAACAAGAATGCATGAATACTTCACGCATTGCGCCAAACACAGTGCCGTCAGCGTGAAACGCATAGCGCCTACAAGACTGCGTGAATACTTCACGGATTGCGTCAAACACAGGGCGTTCAGCAGCGGTCGTCGGCGTTAAACTCATAGCGCCTACATAACTGTCGGAATACGTCACGCATTGCTCCAAACACATTGCGGTCTGCGCGGCGCGGCGGCGGAAGTTAAAACCATTAAACCGCATTTATGTTCGTTCTTTCATAATTTTTTCGTTCATTTCTTATGAATGAAAGGCCTTGTCCACGCAGAGACGGTAGGTTTACAAAACTTAACGTTCGCGAAAAGTTCGGTGAATTTTTGCTAGTAGTGTTGATAGGGCTTTCCTAAAAAATGTTTCCAACACGAGTAATCGCGTCTTATGCACCCCACCCCCGCTGGCACGTTCACTTGATGGTTTTCATTGATGTTCCAAAACGATGGGAAGGGGGCGGCAAAATACAGGCGGCCCATGGGCGGCAAGTAGGTAAATTCGGCCCTGCTTTGGAAGAAGTTGGACATGAAATTTTTGACAAAATTTGTAAAGAATTACGTTTATCTCGTCACCATATGAATTTCAAGGGATGCTTTTTACAGGCAATTATACGAGAAAACCGATGAAACTACGACTTGTAAAACATCAACATTTCATATTAATGAAGATATACGCTTTTTAAGTTTTTAAATCATGTCCGACCTCTCCCACTGACGCGATCCACCGTGCGGTGGAGAACGGAGAACAGAGGAATGAGACGAAATAAAACATCGCTAATAATATTAGGCAGTTTTTTTCAGACAGGTCTGTGTTCAGTCGGAGGGCCGATCACTCGTGCAGGTGATAATCACTCGAGTTTTTAACTTTTAGAGAGCGCGAATGGGGAAATTGGTTCAGGAGACACTGTTCCTGCGGAGGAGGAAGGAGGGCGAAGAGGAGCAGGAACACGTGTCCACCCACGTGAATGCAAAATTTCAATTTTCCCATTCAGTCTTCGTGCGTAGGTCTATCGCTAGCTCCAATCTGTCACATCGCTATTAGTCTTCGTCGTCGGTAGCTGGCAGACTTGGTTATTCAAAATTTCGTTCGCTCTCGACTCACGAGATGGAAGCCCGTACCGAAACAACGGCTTGGCCTTCGGTGAGCACCTTCAATAATAGCGGTTCACTCCTGACACTCATGATTTTGTTTCCGAGTCATTTTTCAAAATTCGTCATTTACGTAAGTACAGGCTTGATGGTCCTATATCAATGACTGAAGTCGAAACGAGAAGTATCTTCGATGCCCATGTGAATACTGCAAATCTTCGCGCAAGTTTATATTTCGTATACAAACCAACAGTTTATCTCGAAACTTTCTCTGAATTTTCTTCATTCAATCAATAGTTCTTATAGAAAATTTCAAGCAAGAAAATATTTTGGCCAGGTTTCTATTCAGAAAACGGGACTTAATTGAAGATTATTAGTTTTCGACTTTAACTATCAATACGTTACGCAGGCACGGCACGTTTAGAATATTCCCTCGTCTGAAAACTAGCTCGCCCCTCATAGATTTCTTCACCATTGTCTTAAAGGTTTTTCTTTCCATTCTTTCCACTCATTCAAAGACGGCCAGCAGGAGTAAATGAGGACTTATTAGTAACAATAGCGGAAGTGAAAAATTACCTCTTCGAAACACATTAAAAAAACTGTTTTGGTATCGAGAAAATTTTGAGAAAATACTTGAGATGTGATCTTCGACATCTGTACATTATGCCAGAGCCAGACACATTAAAATGTGTGAACAAAACAGGTTTTTAAGCATGTTTCTAAAAGGTAATTTTTCACATCCGCTATCGTTACAGATAAGTCCTCGTATGCCTATTCGCTGTCCAATTAAATTTTTTCTAAAAATATATTTATCCTACAATGATCCTTAAAAAAACCTAGGTAATCAAGTCCTTTCGCCTCTTTCTGTGTCTTCTTCTTTTCTTCTTCTTTTTCATCTTACTTTTCTGTTTTCTCTCTTTCTCTCCTCCTACCTTTTCCTCTCTCTTTTCGTTTTTTCTTCTCCTTCTTCTCTATCCTCTCCTCCCTCTTCCTCCGTTCATCGACTCAGATGCACGTATAGGAAGAAGAGGCGTCAAATTACCTTACTGCGTGAATGATGATTAACCCTCGCAAAGGCCCTGCAAGAACCTATGCAGATCTATGGTCTTCAACGGCTGATCAGCGATAAGGATGGCGTTTTTGCGGCAGCACTTACACGCTGTGATTAATGCCCATTCATTATTTTATTAGTGTTGGGAACGCACTTCAATAAAGCTGTAGCTCAAAGCGCCGAGTCATTCTCGACATGAATAACTGCACCTACATTGTAGATCGGTACGACGAAGCTTAGATTTCGCCCGCTATTAATAGGCCAACTTATGGCTTTTTGACGGGAAACTCGAGCCTGGCCCTGTTGCCGAGTCGAATCGTTCATTCCACTCGATTCTATGCGGTGCTTCGTGATTTTCCAATATTTATCGACCAATCTGACAACCCTGTGTTGCAATCGAGCCGACCTGTCATTACCAGGGTTGCCATTTTTCGGGAAATTAGTACTTTCAGGCTATTAATAGACCTCTCATGGGCTTTTTACAAGAAGCTTAGACCACGTTGCAAAAGTAGCTATTATCATATGTATTTTTACGATTGCGCTTGAAGAGTATAGGTATCTCTGATTTTGCGATAATATTTTTAAGTTTATAATCATTGGGAAATAGTGTAGGCCGTGGAAGCAACGAGCCATAGTTCTCACAAAACTTCCTTAGACGTTCTCTAGCTTAAAAGACTCCTCGGTCTTCGCTGTTCGAGAAGGAAGTTTCGTCGAAGAAGTTTCCCTCGTTTAATCATAAAGAAAAGCGAAAAATATTCCATTCGTAAACTGAAATTTAATCCACTAATTTCACGAGAGGATCATTGTACACAATTATAGTTAGTTTTTTTTTTTTTTTTTTTTTGTTTTTTTTTTTTTTTTGTAAATAGGAGAACTGTACCTGTTACCTTCTCTGTTTATATTTCATGTTGTCCTCACAGATTTCCGATTGCTCGATTTCTGACCATTCAAAAGCAAGAGTTTTATCATGTGCAAAACTTTTTATAACAATTTGATGAAATTTTTGTTTGAACTCGATTATAATGTGTTATAAATTTGATGATTATTTTTTTAAATTTTGTCAAAATCTGAAGAAAAATGCATGTGATAAGATCTTCTTAGTAACAAAGTCACCATATTTTAACCACCCACCCTAGCAAGCACCATATTAACCAAGACACCACATGGTATGACACATATCTAAATATATATAATTTAAAATTCGACGTTTTCATACCAATCGACAAATATTTTGATTTTGTAATCTAAGATTTAAATTTTGGGCAAAAATTTAATAGTTCCTGAAAATTTCAAGATGGACTTTTTCATTTCTTTGGAAAATCCGCCGTTTTCTTTCGAGTTGGCAGCGCTGTTTAATGCGTCGTTTATTTGCTCGCTTCGGATCGAGGCTCTAAGTGGTTCTCGGAGAAAAATAATTTTCTGGAACAGTGTTTTACGTCCGTCACTGAATGCATTCCGATGGATTAAGTGCGAAAATGTATCTGGAAAATTCTCGATTTGCGATTTGTAGGCACAATTTTCTGCATGAGTGTGTGTGCGTGTGTGTGAATGCGTGGCCCATTAAACCATAGGGCGAATATACCTAGTACTATTTTATATTTCGTCAGTGGCTTTATGCACCTCTGCACTTCATTTCAAGAAGTGAGTGGTCGGCGGGCTCAGATGGGGATCATAAATTGCATGGAGGGCAACTCTTTAATCGTCCCCCCCCCCTTGTTTTTCGAAACCGCACTGGGAAAAAAACACATTGGATCTAGAGTCCAGACTCTTGAAAACATTAACAAGAAAAAGGACTCTTGATTCAATCAGAATCTCGCTTAAATCAAGAACCAAGCCTCTTAATTTAAGCGGATTTCGCTTTGATGCAAGCAAAAATCCGACTGAATCAAGAGTATTTTTTCTTGTCAATGTTTTCAAGAGTCTGGATTCTAGATCCAATGTGTTTTTTTCCAGTGTCCTCTTTCAAGTGGAATTACACCCGTCCGGTAAACTCGGAAAATTTTCATGGGGGAAAAAGAGTGTTCAGTGGTAACAGAACAAGTAATTTCATCGAGGGAATACCTCCGATCCCATTCTGGCGAGGGAAGTGCCTTTTTGAGTCGCTGCCCCCCCCCCCCCTCCTTCTCGATTCCCTTCGAAATCGCACGCAATTCAGGAACTGCACGTTCGTGGAATTTTAGCCACAAATGACTGGATGACAAAAACACCACAGTAAAAAAATGATATGAAAGGCGAGCAGTCAAGTTTAGCGACGAGAGTAAGTGTGATTTTGATGTTGATTACTCAGATCCATCAATTTTTGCCCGCCGCCGCCGCTGGGGACCCGCGAGCTCAAGTGCAAACACGTCGGCCGAGTGTCGCGAAAGAGCGGAATACGCCATCATCGCGTGTTGCTTCCCATCGTTATTTTTAACGCGATTGTTTCCCGAGTTTACTGCTCGTCCATGGAACAACGCTGTCAAACTGGGTCTAACTCATCCCTTCCTCTCCTCTCACCCCGGCTCTAATGCCGGAATCACACGCTGAATTTGGCAGCTGAATCTGGAAGTCAACAGTAATCGCTCAACGGCTGAAATTTCGCGAATTCGAATTATTTTCATCCAGATGTGTATCGAATCTATTCGAATAGTTCAGATAAATCCAAAGACTACGTAGAGTCATAATGTAAATGAGAGAGCTGGCGCCATGTTCTGCTCGACGAGTTCCGAGCCCGGTGTGCGCCGAGCTCGGTCACTTTTTCGATACAAGTTCGATCCAAAATGGCGGTGTGGAATACGCGGTAATTCCTATCTTCTTTGTTTACATCGGATGAGCGCGTGTATCGCCAACAATCGATCATGTATCGAAAAAGTGACCCGGCGTCACACAGGAGTCAGGGCCGGATTAAGGGGGTGGCCACATGGGCCGCGGCCCATGGCGGCAAATCTATAGGGGGCGGCAAATTTTGCAATTTTTTTAAATGTAGGTATGAAAAAAATCGGATTCAGAAAAAAAAATTACAAACGAGAGAAGGCGACCAAATCTCTTATCTCCTGAGAGTATAATAATTTCTAATTTTGCCGTCTTTCAGAGATACAAGAGACAGCACCTTTAATTATTCAAGTTAAGAGAGAAATCAAATAAAACACGGAATTTGGCCCAGAACGGCGCGACTTAGAAAGAAATGATGACGAGGACTTGAGGTGAAAAGGAGAAGCCCTCGGCGCAGCGATCGGCTTGTAACACATATTAGCGCCTACAAGACTGTACGAATACTTCACTCATTGCATCAAATAGAGTGCGGTCATTCCGGTCAGCTTAAAACGGATAGCGCCTACAAGACTGCGTGAATACTTCACGCATTGCGTCAAACACAGTGCGTTCAGCAGCGGGCGGCGTGAAACTCACAGCGCCTACAAGATTGTCGGAATACCTCACGCATTGCGCCAAACATGGTGCGGTCAGCGCGGCGCGGCGGCGGAAGTTAAAATCATTAATCCACATTCATGTTTGTTCTTTCATAATTTTTTCGTTCATGTCTTATGAATGAAAGGCCTTGTCCACACAGAGATAGGTTTACGAAACTTAACTTTCGCACAAAGTTCCGTGAACTTTTCCTAGTAGTGTTGACAGGGCTTTTCCAAAAAATGTGTCCAACACGAGTAAACGCGCCTTATGCACCCCTCCCCTGTTGACACGTTCATGTGATGGTTTTTATTGATGTTTCAAAGCGAATGAGAAGGGGGCGGCAAAATACAGGCGGCCCATGGGCGGCAAGTTGGTAAATCCGGCCCTGACAGGAGTCCCGATATTCGGCACCTGGAAAATGCTTAAAGGTGGCGCCAGCTCTCCCACTTACATTACGACGCTATATCCTCTATGGATAAATCCGACATTATCCGATGGTCGCTGAGAATCGTTGCTGAATTTTGCACGACACACGCAAAAAAGGCATCGGGCCGATGACTTCCACTTTCAAGCCACATTCAGCGTGTGATTCCGGCATAAAAACAAGAGTTTAGACAGCTGAGTTGCGCATATTTCACACAATTTATGTTACACTAACACTAGTCCCGCCCTATAATCATATACTTAAGTAACATACATAGTAGAAGTAGATGTATTGAATTTGACTCATTATAATAATCGAACACACATATTTTCGTTTGTTTTTCAAGCGTTGCCCATTAATCCTTGCCATTTAATCATACTAAATGACGAAAAAATCATCAAGAGTAACACGTAACGCATAACACCCGAGGCGCGAATCGCTTAGTAAGATTGGACTAGTGCAGCAAGGTTCCTAGAAAAATGAGCGACCTGTCTGTGTTTTGGGGGGGAATCCTGAAAAAGTAGTTTTGTCATAATTTTTCCTCCATTTTTTTTTACCCGACAACATCGCTGTCGATGCATCCTCGGGACTGCGCAGTTTCGCGGACCGACCGCGATTCGCGACAGCGCTGCCACGTTTGGCGACGAAAACCCCAAAATCAAACGGAGACAATAGTCGCGCCATTACTGGAGCGGTCGGGAGCTTTCCGAGGCGGGACTCAGCGACCTCCGTCGACGTAACGAGGATGACGGTCGCACTCGCCCATTTCCAGATCATTGGTCCCACGGCGCAGAAGAAAATGTCACGAGAAAACCAATGAAACCACTTCCAGGACCTCAAAGTTTTGTATACACGGAGTTATAAGCGTTTAAAGTTTCAAAATGTTGTCCGACCTCTCCTATTGACTCGATCCACTGTGCGGCGTTGAGGCGCCGCGCGCCGGCGCTCGCGATCCTGGTGTTTGCGCTCGCGAGCAAACACAGACGGCCTTGGTTGCCCGAAATCGCGCGTCCAATCGCGAGAGCCGATCGCGCCGTGGCCACCTGATAACAGGCGCTTCCCCGCGCCACATCGTTCAAAGAAATTGGGCTCCTCGTTTTGAGTCATCGTTGAGGTGAGATCATCAGAGAAACGATGAGGCAACCTTGCGGGGCCCCCTTGAGGCGTGCCACTGGATATTGTTTTTCAATTGTCACAAAATTCCTAATCTGTGCTTTCACCGCTCCGGGATTTAGAGATGTTTCTTCGTTTCCGACCCTGGAATCACCGGACAGGGATTTTTTTCTATCCCTCTACTCAGGAAGAGAGGAGGAGGAGGAGGAAGAGAAGGAGGAGGAGGAGGAAGAGAAGGAGTAGGAGGAGGAAGAGAAGGAGGAGGAGGAGGAGGAGGAGGAAAAAGAAGGGGAGGAGGAGGAGGAAAAAGAAGGGGAGGAGGAGGAGGAGGAGGAAAAAGAAGGGGAGGAGGAGGAGGAGGAGGAAAAAGAAGGGGAGGAGGAGGAGGAGGAGAAGGAGGAAGAGAAGGAGGAAGAGAAGGAGAAGAAGAAGGAGAAGGAGAAGGAGAAAGAGGAGGAGAAAGAGAAGGATAAAAGGAGAAGCAGAAGCAGAAGCAGAAGCAGAAGCAGAAGCAGAAGCAGAAGCAGAAGCAGAAGGAGAAGGAGGAGGAGGAGGAGGAGGAGGAGGAGGAGGAGGAGGAAGGCGGTTGTATGACGATGAAAAATGTTTTCATGTATATTCTTGGAAAATGGTGGGGAGGCCAGAGATCATAGATGGGTCCTTTGTAGTGTGTGTTGGTTGTCTTTACCATTTAATAATAAGGAGAAGAAAAAGAAGGAGAGGAGGTAGAAGGAAGAGGGATCGGAGAAACCTCCTCAAGCCGGATAAAACTGACACTTGATACAACCCCCCCCCCCCCCGCAACCCCAGGTATTTATTGATTTGTGAGCCGGTAAATATCCAAACATTTACCCGCAAGACTAACCATCACTAGACATAATCTAGTGATCAAAACCAACTTTTTTTCATAATTGTTTCCATCATAAAGGAAGCTCGGTGTCAAACTCAACTGAAGGCTCACAAATAAAATCCCAGCTCTTTCGTACCATTCCTCATTATAGTTTTGTGCGCATAACTGGAATATGTATTGCGATAAATGAAATATGTCTAGTTTACTGTCACGATGTGGTTTTTTGACCGTCGGAAGTTAAACAATTCGATTTGAAAAGCTTTACGTCATCAGATCACCGGTTCTCTCTCGATATCCCGTTAGCCACTTCCGTTCTAATTGATGCAGTGGCACACATCATTACCTGCCCCCTCTTCCCCCTCTCGAACCCTCCGTCGAACTTATTGTTGGTTGAATAGTTGCGAATGTTAGTCGGCGTTCAATTTATCAGAGTTGCCAGTTTTCCTAAAAATCTCTCGCAATCTTGCTGTAACTGTATTTGCAAACAGTAGCGTAAGCAAGATTAAATCCAACGGGAGGGGGGCACGTAGCAGGGGGGGGGGGGGGGTTACCCCAAAAAAACCAATCCATCTCATAAAAAACACAAACGATATGAGCCGATGTTAATTACAAGATTTTCCTTTTTATTCAGAGCCGGGCCGGTGTAAAGGAGTCCGGAAGGCGCGCACTTTTAAGGGGCCCGGGCCCCACACGGGAGGGGGCTGTATGTATGGAAAACCCCTAGAAAGACCGAGTCTGGGGGCCCTTCTGACTAATTTTTAAAAATGCTCAACCGATAGACCTAAACTTTTTTGGACAAATACGGGAAATACCAGGGCAACTAGAGACCTGAAAAATCGAGAATTATCAGGGAATAATTTTCTTTCCATTAGGGGAGACCTGAAAAAAACATCGTAGATCTGACTTTAGCTCATTGTCAGTTTGCCCTCAGTTACAAGTATAGGCAACACGAGCTAAATCGTAGCAGAATAGTGGCATTCTTCAGATGTCATGGTTGCTCGAGGAAGAAAGCAGGAATAATTCACCGAGCGTTGCGTGGAATGCCGGAATGGTGACTTTGTCCCACTGTCAGTTTTCCTTCAGTTTTAAATGTAGGCAACCCGAGCTCCCACGTGGCCGAATAGTGGTATCACTCTCAAACATCACTTTTCGAGGAAGCAGGAATAATTCACCGAGCGTAACGTGGAACGTTGACTTTATCTTATTGTCAGTTCGCCTTCAGTTTTAAATGTAGGCAACCCGAGCTCCCACGTGGCCGAATAGTGGTATCACTCTCAAACATCACGATTGCTCGGGAAGAACGCATGAGTAACTCACCAAACGTAGCGTGGAGTGGAGAATTTACCTAGTATTTTTCTCGAGATATTTCGCTGCTAATCACTTCGAAATTGCTTTGTGGGAAAAGTTACATTCCCAAATTGCTGTATTTTTGAATCGAAGCACTCTTATTATTAAGAAACAATTAATACATAGATTATTACATAAAACTAATCAATTTAAACAAAACTAATCAACTAAAAAAAATTGATTCACGCATGGTAGATTTTTGTGTAAATATGGCCTGGTCCCTAATTTTCCCTAGGTTAGGCCACTGAGCCCCCCCCCCCCCCCCCCCTCCTCGCGAAGAAAGTGATTTTTACTCAGAAATAGTTTCACAGAAACTCTAGCAGGGCCGGATTCACCTAATTGCCGCCCATGGGCCGCCTGTATTTTGCCGCCCCTTCTCATTCGTTTTGGAACATCGATACAAACCATAGAGTGAATGTGCCGGAGGAGGAGGGGTGCATAAGACGCGTTTACTCGTGTTGGGCACATTTTCTGTGAAAGCCCTGTCAACACTGGCAAATGTTCAGAAAAGAACGAAGAAATTATGAAAGAATAAACATGAATGTGGTTTAATTTCCGCCATCGCGCCAACCGCACTGTTTGGCGCAATGCGTGAAGTATCCCTACACTCTTGTAGGCGCTATGCGTTTTCCGCCGACCGCTGATGATCGCACACTGTTTTTGGCGCAATGCGCGAAGTATTCATGCAGTCTTGTAGGCGCTAATACGTGTTCCATGCTGACCAGCGCGCCGAGGGCCTCTCCTTTCCATCTCAAGTCCTCGTCACCCTTGCTCTCTACGCCGCACCGCTCCAGGCCAAATTGCGTGTTTGGTTTCTCTCTCAACTTGACTAATGAAAGGCGCTGTCTCTTGTATCACCGAAAGACGAACAAATTAGAAATTACTATACATTAACTCTCAGGAAATGAGAGACTTTTTCGCCTTTTCTCGTTTGCAATTTTTTTTCTGCATTAGATTTCTTTATTGATACCTACATTTGAACAAATTACAACATTTGCCGCCCCCTTAATTTGCCACCATGGGCCGCGGCCCATGTGGCCACCCCCTAAAGCCGGCCCTGAATTCTAGTCCTTTCGTTTGTCACTTTTTTTCTCCTCTAATTTCTTAAATTTCTGTATAATTATCATCATATCCTGTCCCATGGGCCTACAGACTCCAAAGCTCAGGTGGCGACCTCCCCCCCCCCCCTTCACCACATCACCACTCGAGTCAGCCTGGTCCTGATAACAGCCTTACGAGTACTTCTGATCACTAGGTCTTGATTTGTAGACATATTTTGTGCGCATAGGTGAAGTTAGAATCGGACAAGACTTTGGTATCAATTTCATCAAATATTTTACTTTTTTCATCTTTCTTTTTCGATTTGTATCCCTCAGTTTCTTCCCTTCTCTTCGTTGGACCCTAGGCCTATGCCTCCTCTCTTTATATGTATACGAGTCACGTGCTTTTTAAGGCCTCTAATTTGCCGAGCAGTATCACATTTGACATTTAACACCGGCCGAAACAAATGAAAACATCGGGAGGCTAGCGTCTCTCGCCGAAAGCTGAGTTATGGTCAGTGGCGTGACGTGAATTGCGATGTATCGATTGTTATGCCATTTAAACTTATGGTAAAGAATCGATTATTAAGGTGTTCGCTGCGAACACCCTGTTTATCGATCCTTTTCCATAGGTTTAAATGGCATAACAATCGATGTATCGCAAAGCACGCCACGCCACTGGTTGTGGTGAGGAGTTTCCTGGAGTGGACGGGCCGTGGGCGGAAAATCGAAAAGTTTGTCAGCCTAACTTGGAAGCTTTCTCATTTCGGCTTTAGTATTCCAAGAACCCGGTTATTGGATTTTTACGTCGAGACACGGTAGACAAAGCCCGGCCCAAGGTCGTAGACAGAACTTAAATGGGGGATGGGGTGCGTTAAGGGGGGTAGGAGGCTAAGTGGGTCACAGCTGCGCCCCCCCCCCCCCCGACTCGTTAGGCTAATGCCAAAAGATACTGCCGAGTCCTCTGTACTACACACTTGACAGCTTTACTCAACCTTTCAGCCGTTAAAGGGCAACGAACCCTTAGTTATTTTTCATTTTGGTGATACCTGATCAGATATCACATAATATACATATTTATTCTGGGAGAAGGAAACCTATCGATTTAGATGATTTTTTGACGAAGTAGAAAAAATCATCCTTAAAGAGACTCATCTTTAGCAATGAAAAGTACCTGTATCAATCAGTATTTTTATCTATCTGCACTAGACCAAATGAAAAAAAGAAAATTTAATTTCATTATCCTTTTCGCGGTAATTTCTCCACAATGTATTGCAAGTCGGGACAAATTGCGTTTAAACCCTCGCTTTGTTTGTTTACTCCCAGTAATGCCTGCTAAGTCATGTGTTTTTTTTTTTTTTTTTTTTTTTTTTTTTTTTTTTTTTTTTTTTTTATACCACAACACGTTTTAGGTCGATTTTAACTCAGGAGGTACAACTTTCGATAATGTGTGGAAATTTCAAGTAACCAATCGAAGCAATCAGTTCTCCCTCAGCCTTAACGAGAAAATTATACCAAAATATCACTGCTGTCCAATGTTCACATCCGGAATCCCGCTTTGAGGCGAAAAATCTCTCGAAAAACATAACTTCTTGCACAAAATTTGAGAATTTTAATTTTCTTCCGAGAAAACTTTTTGTTTAAAATTTAAATTTGGCAAAAAATCAGCTTTTTATGAAGCACTAGAATAAGAATAGTAGTAATCGCCTCTCAACCCTACCTCCCTATTTCCAAGCTTCCCAACAGAAAGCGGGGCGAGGGGGGGCATCAATCCTTTTTACTTCCGTTCTTGGTTTTTTATCTCGTGGTTGATGTTGTTTTTCAGCAATCTGCTAAAAATTTATAGCCGTGTATACTCAAGGTCTAATATCGCAAATCGCTTTCGTTCGCCGAAAACAAGAGAAAAAAAATTCAAATCGTCAACCTCAAGTGTGTCATTTAATTCGTTCCAAATGCAGAAAGCCCACTTGTCCTTGACTTGAGTAGATACTCAAGTGGTAGAATCAACGAAATATGCAGAAAAATTTATACCTGTCAAAATCAGCGTGACTTTGAAGAGCCTCGGTCTGTGTGTGGAGACACTCCTACTTTCACCATCAGTGTTTTTCCGCGGCCTCTTTCCTGTTTACAACGCTTTCATTCGCGCATCAGGCCGTATTTTTACCTCTGTTTTAATGCGAGCCGATGAAAAACGCTTTTCATTTTAGATACTCCAGCTTTTTTTCTCTAGCTGCCTGCCTGCACAAGAGTTAGGAGACGTCATTTCAGGAAAATCTTGGAAAGACGATTGGGCTGGGTGAAGGTGGGGTCAAAACTTCAAAAAATCGATCAAAACCGAAAAAAAACTCAGCTGCATATCGACGGTGAAACTACCAAACCACGTATCTCGGTTTGCGACGTCGCAGATTTTCTGTCATACTTTATTTTTTAAATAAAAAACTGCTCAATGTCAATTCGTGAAAACTACCGTGATTTTTCCTCTTGGTGCGGAGAAAAATCTATGAAAATTGTAAGGAATGATATTGATTTGACCACCTTCAAAAAAGTGAAATGTGAGTAGAGATTTTTAAACACCGCAAACGAGATACGTGGTCTAGTAGTTTCACCGCCAATATGAGGTTCGACCTAAAGGAGACTCTCATGTCCTCTCCAGGTGCACCTCCCCCCCCCCCCCCCCCGGTAAGAGTGCCTTTGAAAAGATATTCTGTCGTATGTATTAGTACCTTAGTCCGTTTTGTAAGATGCATTTATTCTTGAAATTTTTTCAAGATTACGTTTAAGATGTCACGTAACGCA
Organism: Bemisia tabaci; assembly: GCF_918797505.1. Classification (NCBI taxonomy): domain Eukaryota; kingdom Metazoa; phylum Arthropoda; class Insecta; order Hemiptera; family Aleyrodidae; genus Bemisia; species Bemisia tabaci. The sequence continues at coordinate 51,294,177 of NC_092793.1, forward strand.
GGCGCCCCCTATTTTTGCTATATCTGCATTTAGCTACCTGCAAAACGCATTTTCAGCTGGGCAGTTCGTACGGGCAATTTACATAATTGCATAAATCAGAAATCTCTTAAAACATCTTCAACCAACAGGGCCGGATTAAGGGGGGTGGCCACATGGGCCGTGGCCCATGGCGGCAAATCTAGGGGGCGGAAAGTTTTGCAATTTTTTTAAATGGACGGAGTTAAACAGAAAGGAACCAAGCCACATCGGGATCGAAGCGAGAAAATGAGGTTTAAAGTTTGGCTCCTGCATAAGACTCAATGTTAAAGATAAACTTCAAGTTCAATTTCTGCAAAATGTTCTCCAACAAAAACCTAGAATTTTTGGCGATAGATAGTAGAGCAGTGGTTGAGTTCAAAACCACTCATAACTCAATTTTTTCCAAAATGTGGGTTGGTTCCTTTCTGCTTAACTCAGTCCAAATGTAGGTATAAAAAAAAATCGGATTTAGAAAAAAAAATTACAAACGAGAAAAGGCTACAAAATCTCTCATTTCCTGAGAGTATAGTAATTTCTAATTTTGTCGTCTTTCAGTGATACAAGAGACAGCACCTTTAATCAGTCGAGTTAAGAGAGAAACCAAACACGCAATTTGGCCTGGAACGGCGCAACTTAGGGAGAAATGATGACGAGAACTTGAGATGAAAAGGAGAAGCCCTCGGCGCGGCAATCGGCATGTAACACACATTAGCGCCTACAAGACTGCACGAATACTTCACGCATTGCATCAAACACATTGCGCTTATTGCGGTCAGCGTGAAACGGATGGCGCCCACAATAATGCATGAATACTTCACGCATTGCGCCAAACACAGTGCGGTCAGCGTGAAACGCATAGCGCCTACAAGACTGCGTGAATACTTCACGCATTGCCCCAAACACGGTGCGGTCGGCGCGGCGCGGCGCGGCGGCGGAAGTTAAAATCATTAAACGAAATTTTGTGTTTGTTCTTTCATAATTTTTTCGTTCATTTCTTATGAATGGAAGGCCTTGTCCATTAGAGATAGGTTTACGAAACTTGACTTTCGCGCCAAGTTCCGTGACCTTTTGCTAGTAGTGTTGACAGGGCTTTCCCAAAAAATGTGTTCAACACGAGTAAACGCGTCTTAATCACCCCTCCCCCGCTGGCATGTTCACTTGATGGTTTTTATTGATGTTTAATGAGAAGGGGGCGGCTAAATACAGGCGGCCCATGGGCAGCAAGTAGGAAAATCCGGCCCTGTCAACCAACCTAAGGTGGGTTGGCGGCAACAATTTCTATAACAGTTTAAAGAAAATGGATAAGTCAAATTTTGAGATTGCACTTGTGATTGTCAATACTATAATCTAGTGGCATAGTATAAGTCTGAGACGCCTCTCTATGATGATAACTGTTTTCATGATTTGGCCTCGAAAATTTTCAAGCACTTAGATGGCAACGAAATAGGGTCGTGCTTTTAACCTTGAGGAAGCCTCTGCAAAACATAAATGAATAAAAAGACAATGTCCACAATATTTGGAAAGTTACGCCTAAGTCTAACGGAATTAAAGGAACTTTTAATGGGGTTAAGCATCAATATCTCACTACTTCCACACTCCTGAAAAATTAGTCTAGAGGAGAATATGAGTGATGACGACCAGAGCCCTTTTCCCGTTATAAAGCCGTCCAGTGCCGCGGTGGTGTGTTGTTTTTATAATGCTCTCAATGACAATGCAAGGGTAAGTTGTATGACGACAATGAGTACTGTGAGCCGATGTTGCAACATCAGTTCGAATTACTCGCAAGAGGCATCCACACTCTTAACTGACAAATACAGGCTTTTACTGATCGGCCGATTTTCGCGTGAGACTGTTGAGAATGCCCCCCTCAATTTGACGGTTATGCAATAAGAGCTACTAAGTCGTCGATACCATTCCATAGGCCATACGCCTCTTATCTTGTTTCGGTGGGTTTTATGGAATCATTTTTATCAGGGCCATCTATGATCAAGTTGCAACTGAATTTCCGATGTAAAATCATGTACTTACAGAGTTTCGCAGATACTGACCGCGCTGAGAAATGAGAGGACAAGCTTGAATGAAAGCATGACATTCTTCAAGTCCAAGTACAAATATTTGATGAAGACGTATTCGGACTGACACCGAGCAATTTCCCGACCAAACTCCATACTTTCAGACCTATTATTAAAATAATGCATGATTTACCTACCCAGGAGCGAATTGCAGTGCGCGCAGTGTATTGTGGGTTGCTGGTTGCGTGGCCTAAGGATTGAATCCATCTGTAAAGCCTAGATGAGTATCATGAACTCTGCAAAGTATCTTTATTCAATGTATCTTGGTAGCATGCATTGACGATTGATGGAGCACCAGGCAGGCAACACTGTTGGGAGGCAGTTTGGGAGCGAGAACAAGCAGTGGCCGGTGTTGATCTCGGATCTCCCCTCGTAAAAATTAAAATATTTGCATCATCTGTCGCCCCGCCGCGCACACCCGCCCCCAGCCCCCCTCCAACCCCCCGGCCTCCTTCAACCTCACCCCCAGCCCCCGGCCTTTCACTCGAGCAAATATTATGAAATCAACTCAAAACTATATTAAACAATGTTGTCAGACATCTATAAACAGAGATTCTGTGCTCGGTTGCCCTCACCTAAAGTTTTTCTTTAATTTCTACGACATTTCGACGGTGAAACTACCAAACTACGTATCTCGGTTTGCGACGTCGCAGACTTCCTGTCATACTTTATTTTTTAAATGAAAAACTACTTAACGTCCAGTCTTGAAAATTTCTGTGATTTTTCCTCTTCGCGCGGAGAAAATTCTGTGAAAATTTCAAGGAATGATATTGATTTGGTCTACTTCAAAAAAATAAAATGTGAGCATAGATTTTTAAACACCGCAAACGAGATACGTGGTTTGGTAGTTTCACCGTCGATTTGCTGAAAGTGCTGTCACTTGCAAAGTCCAGAAATTAAATTTGCGCGAATTAATCATTTTCACGCATAAAATTAGGACGGCCTCAAGTGAGTTTGTTTCCCTTTGTTTTGAAACGACACGCAAAACATCGCGCTTCGTTTTGAATGTATAAACCATGACCCACCATCTTAATATTCGCGCCAAGTCTTAAAGAAACAAATCATCATAATCCATGCTGAATTTCGATTCGAAAACGATACAGCGTAAAGCGTAAAATCATCGTACATCGTCTAACGACCCATGAAGCAGATAATAAAGTTGGCCCTCTTTGAAATTATTCATAGCATGTAGCAATTAGTGCGAACATTTTTATTTCCGTGAACCAAAACTAGGACGTAGATTAGGAAAGTCTAACAGTTAAACCCCGTTTTCCCCCGATACCTGTTTTGCACTCCAAAGTGCGATAATTTTTTGTAGGGTAGCAAAATTCCACATAAGTTCAATTTCAAGCTTAAAGTAATCCCCTGGAAATCACTAAACCGCCATTTATCATCTCCGCTCTGTGGCAACAATGATATCAATGATTCTAGTTGAATATCAACCCCGATTATCTAATTGGATCCGTGTCCGAGCGCGGTACGACAACCCAGGGGCCCCGCGACCAGGGATGCCGCCCCGTCAAACTTCAATAGTTTGTTTTCATTCAACCATCGGATAAAAATCGATTAGTTTTCAGCCATCCCTCAACGCAGCTGGCTTCCAACCCTACCTACGTCCACGCTGTCTCCCGGTTTCCAGCTCCTGGTCCCTCGGTGTCCCCTCAACGCCGCACCCCCCCCCCCTCCTTCCTTTCCTTCCTTCCCCCTCTTGTCGAAAGTCTCACGGCCACGGTCGCCTCTCGAGGAGCTCGACCCGACCTTCCAACTCAACTTCCAACCCTATTTTTATTCTATTATTACGCTAATAATTATTGTGGCTGCTCCCAGGAGTCTCGTGCACTGTTGTCACGTCGTCCTGGAAAATTGTCGGAAAAGTCAGTAATACAAATTTTATTTCATTATAAATGAGCCGACCAACGGACAAGGTTTGAATCGAAAAATCCCGTATCTCTTTAAAAATTTCTGACGCCAATTCTGCCGCGTGCAACGCAAAAACGCCGTAAACGCCATTTTACATTTTTTGGAAACAATGTTATCAGAGCAGAAAAACTTGTGTACCTTGGAACAATGTTTTTTGGATTCTTTCGCAAGTACTATCAATAACATAACCTGAAAATTTAAGGTGCAGGGGTAAACCAGTTCTTATTTTATAAAGTGTTAAGTTCCAAAAAACGAGAGAAAATCTTGATGGAACGGCGTCTTTGCCTATATAGCACGGCAGAATTTCACTGGGAAAAAAAAACACATTGGATCTAGAGTCCAGACTCTTAAAAACATCGACAAGAAAAAATACTCTTGATTCAATCGGATTTTTGCTTTAAATCAAGAACCAAGCCTCTTAATTTGAGCGGATTTCCTTTTAATTTAAGCAAAAATCTGATTGAATCAAGAGTATTTTTTCTTGTCAATATTTTCAAGAGTCTGGACTCTAGATCGAATGTGTTTTTCTTTTTCCTGTGTTCCAATGTACAGGTTTTTAAGCACGGGGGACTGCAAAATGCTGCTATGATAGGATACGTAAATTAGGTACGTTATTGAATGTGTATATTTTGCATCTCACCATCTATCAATCTCTTCATCCTTCTCATCACTTCATTTTTGAATTTGCATTGTAAAGCCTCATTTTCCACACAATTTTAAGAGAATACGTGCGTGTATTGAATCGTATTGTCAGTTGGAGATAATAATAGCGTTTGCATGCATCAATTTCATACTGATACATAACACCCTTGGTGAGACCTCATGGCAACGTAGTTCGACATGGACGGTGGGACATCTATTGCATATTTAATTATTCTCAATGATCGTGATAATGACGGTGGAAAAGGCAGCATTAAATACCTACCTACTTACCTTATGCGGTCGAGAAGAGGTGCTTTTGTTATTAAAATTAAGAACAAATATTTCGATGGCATCAAGCGTAAAAATTGAAAGTCTAATCCCCTACAAAACACGTCATCAATCTGTAGTTAAAAATTAGTTCCAATGATGCACAAAAAGGTAAAATTAAAAACTCAATTTGTTATTCAGATCAAAAGGATCGGATCTAAAGCACATTTCCATGACATTACGAACAGAACAAAATTTCTGATACTCAAAATAAAAATCGACCTATATAGGGTTCCTCGGATACTCCGCAGGACTCGGTGAAATGACTTGTGTCATCTGGGCTTATCATGAAACGGTGCCATCTAAAGCGCTAAAAAGTTGTAATAGTCAGGTTCAAGTATTAATTGAGGAATGCGAGAATATACCTATCTCGAATATAATTTTTACCAGCCAAGCTAGCCCATCATGTCAAAATTGAAAGTCAAAAGAAACTTTTTTGATCATGATGTTTTTTTTTTTTTTTTTTCTCATTAGAATTGATACCATAAGGATGCGGAGCATTTCGAGAGGAATATAGTAAACAATTTATATTGAGCATACATTTGGAAAAATTATCGATATGTGGAACTAAAGTACTCACCAACTCCTGCTGAAAATGCCTTTTTCCAAATTTTTCCTCTGCTTTTCTCAATATTGCCCTTCTAATAAAAAGCACGGTACACTTACGGGTTTTCCGCTTTCCTTTATGCAAGACTTTTTTGCTCAATGTACAATTACGAGCACACACTCTTCCGTCATATACCTCGCTGTTTTTATTGGTTATTACTTCCTTCTTTAAAAAATTTACACGCAAATCATCGATTAAATACAGCAACACGATTTTCCTCATGAAAAGAGCAATTCCTACAAAAAAGGTGAAACACTAACTCGCATAACGTTTCATTGCTTAGCATGGCAGAATACCCCGATGGTCAAAGTGCGAAAACGTATCCCAATTCTGCCATGCTAAAGAAAAACGCCGTATGAACTTTCGGGAGTTGCCAAATTCCTACGATAAAATGTTTATTTTTTAGGAAAGCTACGAATATTTTTCCTTGAAATTTTCAGGAACTTCAGGCGAAATCGCGAACAAAATTATCTAAAAATTGGAAGAAAGATATCTACAAATTTTTCCCGAGAATTCGTGATTAACCAAAGGAAATTTGTCAACGCCTGATGGCTCAAACGGCGTTCTTCCATAGCACGGCAGCATTACGCGGTGTTCCAAAATTTCCGCTCCTATTATATTCCTTTGAAGAGAAACGAGCCAATTCTACTCCTTGGAATTTTAACAGAATATTCTGCTGACAGAGAAGAAAAAAAAATCAGTGAGGTCTCCAAGAAATGTCTTTGACTTGTTTTCCGAAGGAAAAATCAAGTATGACGGGAAGTCTGCAACGTCGCAAACAGAGATACACGGTTTCACACTTTGAGCATGGACCTATACAGCCCCTACAAGGAAGCGCAAAGCTCATCACTGAGGCAACATGGCGCATTGCGGCCGAATATCCAGTGTACTATGCACCGCAAATCCCCGGGCTGGTTTTTGCAACGGATATCTACCACTCAACCAATAAAACAAGACAAACTGTGTACGGCTCATTAGCATCTCGCCACTCAGTCTGTTTGCTTCTGGCCGCGCCTTATTTCGACCCTTCCCGCGCGTCGAATCGCTTTTTAATAGAGTCGTTCGTCACACGCGCCGAGCGTCGCGGTTTTAGCCCCCGCTTGACCGCGACCACCGCTCAGCTATACTGCCGTGCTGGGGAAGAACGCCGTATGAGTCTCCAGGCGTTGCCAAATTTCCATTTTATAAACATGAATTTCCTGGTAAATTTATAAATATTTTCCTTTCAATTTTTCAGATAATGTTGTATGCAATTTCACCTAAAGTTCCTGAAAATTTCGAGAAAAAATATTCATTACTTCCCTCAAAAATAAACATTTTATTGAAGGAAATTTGGCAATTCTCGAATGTTCATACGGCGTTCTTCCTTAGCACGGCAGTATACCACTGTCTCACGAGTGCCCGAATCTCCCCATTCGAGATTATGATTTTTTTTTTTGCCGCAACAGCCCTATATTCACAACCTCTGGGTCGAGTCCCTGAGGACCCCTTGGTTCTCAAGGGCGAGTCTACAGCCCAAATTAGCATTGCAAGGGGACAGTGACAATTTTGAAAGTTAGCAGCACTGTTAGGCCTACATTTAAATGCATTAAAAATATAGAACTTAGGTAAACAGAGAATATGCAGGTGTCTGAAATTTGATGAATTTCGTGTTTAAGTGAAAACTACTGGGTGAACTGAACACGAGGATAATACCCTTGATCCATGAATTACACAATTATTGGAAAAAATATGACAAAATGACCTATTCTGCTAAAATACGTGTGTTTAAATGGGAAATGCCGCCAGATGATGTCACTAGGCGTTGCATTTTAAATCTATTTTTATACTATTTCCCATATCAGAAAAAAGTTATAAAAAATACTGTGAAATCGGCTCTTTAAGCACTTTCAAATGAAGCAATAAAAAATTTGCATGCAAATTCTCCATTATAAGTATCAATTATTTTACATACATTTAAATACAGGAAAAACGGTGTTGCCAACTTTCAAGAATCGTTACTGCACGAGAAAAATATCTGATTTCATCGCGTCGATTCGTGAACCTGATGGATATTTTTTTGCAAATTAGACGAGTCCGCGATTTCAACAATCGTTATTTTATTCGGTGTCAACGGTCGAATTTTTTCATCTACGAAGTTTCGTTTGAATTAAATTACTTACTTACTTTCCGGAGAAAATTTTCAAGATCTTCCTCAAAATTAAGCATTTAATCGGGGAAAATTCGACAACATTCGAATGTTCATACGGCATTTTTCAAAGTACGGCAGCGTTTCTATTACGATTCGCGCGACTCATCCGACAACACGGCCAGAAGTAAGGGTGGTGGTTTAATAAGGGTAAGGTGTTTGATAACAGGAGGGAGCGTTGCAAGGCTGCGGTGGTGGGAGTGCGGTGTGCGGTGTGGTGGCAACGTTAGCGCCGCACGTGATTCACCGCATGCATGAGCTCATTAAGTTTTCATTCTGTTATCGATAGTGTTTCCTTCTTTATCGCCCACAACACTTCCCTCCCTTTGGTATTCAGAGATTCATCCATTCTTTCCTTGAAGGGATTTCGGGGAAAGGGGGCGGGGGGGGGGGGGTGTGAGGATACATTTTGAAGGCTCTCAAAAGAAGTGTAGTATATATCGATAAGTAAAGTTGAAAATGCATGCCATAAAATTGTATGGTGTTATAAAGCTCCGTTCATGGCAAGGCCGGATTAAGGGGGTGGCCACATGGGCCGCGGCCCATGGCGGCAAAATGTAGGGGGCGGCAAATTTTTTAATCGTTTTGAATGTAGGTATCAAAAAAAGAGAGGAAAAATCGGATTCAGAAAATAAATTACAAACGAGAAGAGACGACAAAATCTCTCATTTCCTGAGAGTAAAAGTATAGTAATTTCTAATTGTGTCGTCTTTCGGTGATTCAAGAGACAACACCTTTAATTAGTCGAGTTAAGAGAGAAACCAAACACGCGATTTGACCTGGAACGGAGCGGCGCGGCAGTCGCCATGAAACGCACAGCGCCTACAAGACTGGATGAATACTTCACGCATTGCGCCAAACAATGTGGTCAGCAGCGGTCGGCGTGAAACGCATAGCGCCTACAAGACTGCATGAATACTTCACGCATTGCTCCAACTCAGTGCGGTCGGCGCGGCGGCGGCGGAAAGTAAAATTATTAACCACATTTATGTTCGTTCTTTCATAATTTGTTCGTTCGTTTTTTTTTTTAAATGGAAGGCCTTGTCCAAACAGGGATGGCTTTACGGAACTGAACTTTTGTCAGTGTTGACAGGTCTTTCATGCCAATGCTGATCAGATCAGATCAGATCAGATCCGATGTGTGATCCGAACCTCGACAGCTAGACCTAAAGTGTTCAGATGCTCAATCCGAAAACTTCAGAGATCCATATGACCTATAAACTTTGGGTCCCACGCACGAGGTTTTTTTCACCGTGTAAAATGCCACACTATTTACTCGGTTGAAAATTTGATGAATTTCTCGTGGCTAACTGTTCGAGCAGCTTCGAGCAATTCTGTCAAACCAACAGCATTTTTAGAACTACATTACAACATTTGAACTATGAGCTAAATTAATTTTCTCACGATCTATATGCCTCTGAGTGACGTCACGCTCAATAGTCGCCTCCTATGAAGACCTTGTGACCCCGCTTCCTAACATTCGAGATTTGCCATCAAACGGTGAAATCTGGGAAGAAATTAATGACGGTCTCTCGTGTCGGGGTGGCGGGGGAGAGGCTACGGCATATAAAGGGATCCGATCGGTCATCGAGATCTCCACAAGTCACGAGACAGTGATGCCGTAACTAACCAGAAATATAAAATCGTGGCGTCACGTGTCTGAAGTGATCCAATTCCAATTTCTGCGTTTTTCCTCCTCTTTGTCAATTTTTATTCGAAGAGAAACTGGAATCGAATGACAAAAGGAGAGGTGTCTTTCATATACAAATTGGGCCATATTCTGCATTGCTTTACCTTAAGAATTTTTTAAAAGTAGGTCTACGTATATTTGAACGAACCAATCGGTTTTGACCGGTCATAGAATCTTTTCAGTCAGGCGTATTACTTTAATCATGGAGTGAAAGTAGAGAATTAACATTTTTTTTCATTATTTTAATACGCTCATTTAAGAACATTCTCGGCCCTTTTGGTTTAATATTGGAATCTGTCCATTCGCAGTGACATTTTTCGTTTTCAAAGGTAGGCTGTTCTTTTGGGGCTTAGGAACTCCATATTCCGATTTGTCCGTACTCTCCCTATATAGGTACTCAAGACATATTAATGCCTCCTTGGAAATCGTACACTGAAAAAAAACTCCGGCCGTGGGAGCCGCAATTACGGGCTATGGACATACCGTCCGTTCCGGGCTCAAAGGCCGAAAATTCCGGCTGCTGGAGGCATAGCTTCGATTGCTCCGGGTTCAGAGGCCGAAGCTACGGCTCCAGCAGCCGGAATTTTCGGCCTCTGAGCCCGGAACGGACGATATGTCTATACAGCCCGTAATTGCGGCTCCCACAGCCGGAGTTTTTTTTCAGTGTACTCCAATTTTAACTCGTGATGACACGACAACACCGGGCCTTTGCGGCGCGTGAAATCGCGGAAGGCAGCGCCGCGGCGCGCGGGGCAAAAGATCAAGCATGCCAACAATAACAGGAGAAATTCAGCAATCCACCGACGCGACGCGCCGCGCCGCGCGCCACTCGACGCTCGATATTCAGCATCCGACTCGAGAATCCCAAGTTGTCATCGCTTGAATCAAAATTCGCCCGCTTCTCACCCGTTCGCGAGAGAAATTCCCGGAGAAAACGGAGCGGATCGTCAACGCTGGCGACGAGCGTCCGGCGGTGGTGATCGGTGGGAGCAATCACAATTGCAAGCAACAAGCCGAGCCGCGCGACTTGGACGCCGGCGTTTGACGAGTTCCTTAACCTAGGTCGTCGCGACGCTGCTGGTTACCTCGCGTCGGCGTCGCGCGTCGATGCCAGCTCGGGCTCTTTGCGCGGGTCTCGTCGGGCAACTCCTCCGCTGACACAGCAGCGGTTGCATGGAGGTAGACGCCAGTGGCGTGGCGTGCTTTGCGATATATCGATTGTTATGCCATTTAAACCCATGGAAAAGGATCGATAAACAGGGTGTCCGCAGCGAACACCTTAATAATCGATTCTTTACAATAGGTTTAAATGGCATAACAATCGATACATCGCAATTTACGTCACGCCACTGGTAGACGCTATTCTAGTTGTGACGTCATACGGATTCGCCGTCACATCGAATTGGATCCGAAAAATGAAAATGACGTCACCTCTTTCGAAGCCACTATTGAGAATAAGTCGATACATACAGGGTGTTCCAAAAGTTAGAGGGGGCGGGACTATTGGAACATCCTGTATATTATAGCGTGTATTGGATTTTCTACCGAGAGTAAGCAGACATCGAGATATTCATCAAATGTTTCTTCAATACATACTGGTTTCACTTCAAATTTTCGGTTCCGAACACATTTTCAGCTCCAGCTTTATTTTATAACGTTTTCAAAGTAGGTACATTTTGTGAGGAGATACAACAAAAATGCGCCTCTTGGTGTGGTGGATTCATTTCACGTCAGAACTTCAAAGTGAAATCGTTACTTCAGCAAAATTTGTTCGATATCGTCTCAATGTTTTTTACCCCCGCCGGTGTTGCCTTTCGGAACTCCACTGTGCCCCATACCTCGTTGTAGTGCTAGTTATATTGCAGAATAATTACGCGAAATTTCTGAGAGCCTTGAAAATTTATATCAATCCATTTTTCCGTTCAAATAGCTCAAAATCGCTTTAAAGACGCCTCGATCTTTGTAGAAACTTTTACTTTCGGGGAGTCAACGCTTCCTTATGCATATGGGCAATCATGAGGGAGCAACAGTCATCATACTAGGTGGGTGATGAGCTCCGGTTGACGTGATGAGCCAAACAAGTTCGCCAAACTTCAGTATGTTTGCAAAACGAAATACCCACCTCCTTGTTCAGCATCCCCCTAGTAGGTAGGTCAACAGTTGAATGTTGGAGTGCCGAAATTAAAAGCTGCCACCATTGCCAAGATAGCAATGGAGGGCCCGTTGTCTCAGAGACAAGAGACCCTTTAGAGGCCCTCTACTACCCTCTACTGACCTCTTGGCGACAGGTGGAAGCTTTTACCTCCTGGGATTCAACAATTCCTCATGGACAATTATAAGGGAGCAACAGTCATTACTCTTTTTTCGACTGTTGACCTATGATGAGCTTTGGATGACGTCATGAGTCAAACAAGTTTCTCAAACTTCGGCTTGTTTGCAAAACGAAACCGCCAACACGTTGTTTAACATGAAACCACGTAGGCGACAGTTTTATGTTGAAGTCCCGAAAGTAAAAGCTTCCACCATAGCCGAGATACGAGATGAGGGTCTCTTGTCTCTGTGTTGTCTCCGGCTAGGTACAACCCAAATCCCGGAACATCGGCAGATTTTGACGAAGGCCAGCGGTAAGTTTTGACGAAGAGGCGGCGGCAGGTCCATCGAGTCGTGACGGTGGCACGCAATGAGCCAATGACCGAGAACGGACCCGAGTTAAACCCTGCCCCAAAGCAAAAGGAAAACCAAGGAAGAGACAAGACAAGATTCTCGCACTTAGATCGACCTTGAAGTGCCTCCGTTCGGCTCCTGCTCCTAACTAATTTGGCATTGACTCCGATTCTTCAACTCGCCGATCCCCGCACTCCCCCTCGTCCCCCCGATGCCCCCGCTCCTGATCCGCGACACGACGCGCCTGCTTATTTTTAGCCGAATTTGCCGAATGACCCACGGGTTAAGTTGCCAAATTGCTCCGCTAAAGTTGAATAAATCCAAAATTTGTTTAAAAACACCCTTTAGCTCCACCACTCTCACAGCTCGAATTCACGATTTAAAGACAAAAGAAGGTCAAACTTGATGGTTGTGGGAAAGGACGGTTATTATAATTTCAAAAGCTCGATGAAAGCTTAATAATTTAGGGTATTGAAGCTGTAATGGAGATGTTGCATGTGTAAGGGATTTGCGATTGGACCATTGATTCTTATGTAAAAGTTCTCGAGAAACACGATGGTGCCACTGGTTTTCTCTGAAATCATCTCCCAAGCTCAAAGAAAACTCTCAAAGTGAAACCAAAATGGAGGGGATATCCCACCCTCCCCTGTTTTGATGTTTGTTTTGATGTAGAGATGGACTCTCAGGGTAGGGTGGGATATCCCCTCCATTTTGGCCTCACTTTGAGAGCTTTTTTTGAGCTTGGGAGATGATTTCAGAGAAAATTAGTGGCACCATCGTGTTTCTCGCGAACTTTTACATAAGAATCAATGGTCAAATCGCAAATCCCTCACACATGCAACATCTCCATTCTGAACCTCCGTTTGGTTTATGTCATACTTTTGTTTATCGCACGAAGAGCCGGAGCTTCCTTCAAAACGATTCTCGTCTTATTATTTTCTTGAATCGCCTCCTTCAATTTGCTCTTTTTACATGCAATCTTACACGGAGTAAAAAAGATATTATAGTACTACCCGGTGCGAAAAAAATACTGGCGAGCAAGCGGAAGTTGAGCTGGAGGTAACGTGAAATAGCATGCTAGTTCAAATAACTAACATTCAACGCAGGATTCAACTCCCATTAGATCGCTGCACTTTTCCTCTTACTGTTAGGCGTGGGCTTAGAATTAGGAAGCGTTCATAAGTTAGGTACGTAATGCGCTAGGGGGGTGGGGAAGTCGAGGAGATCGTTACGCCATTTTGTTGTTACGTGAGAAAGGATTGGGTCCTACAGCAGAAAAGCGTCATAAAGGGGGAGGGGGGGGGGTCAAAAGTGCCAAAACAGTGCGTTACGAAATTTACGAACGCTCCCTTATGCTTTTACAAATATTTTGCTCTCTGTGCAATTTATTTTCCAACTCAATTGCGACTATATTATTGGAATTTGTATGCCATACCGTGATTGAAAGAAAAATGATATTTTAGTGTTGCAAAAATACTCTTTTCAGGTAGTTCCCGATCTCGTCACAAAAAATAAGTAGCCTGATCGATTCCTCTCGTCCCAGAGTTTTCATTTTCCAATATTAACGTGTTGAGTAGACATTTAGTTTAATTTTGATTCAATATTTTGAAAATTTTTTTGCTTTAAAGAAGAATTACTGGAATCATAAGAATATCGTACAGTGACTCTCTTTTAAAATAATAGACCAATGACCTTAACTCATAAATGTTGTAATAGAAGGTGCACCATCTCTGCTCACCACGGTTCTTCTTTAGTAAGTAGGAGACTCAGTAATTACACTTATTACTCAAAATCTCGTGTATTCGCAATGGAAAAAAGGAAAAATGAAAAACCCTTTTAAAAAAAGTCTTTAAAATACATGAGTTTAGGCATCAATGGTGATGAGATCAAGTCAAAGAACGGCAGACAACCAACGCCTCGTGTAGTTTAATGATGAATTCTGCAAAGCTGCCAGTTTGATGAGCTGAAGTAGTGCTCATTCCACTTTGATGTCAGTGTGAAAAATCCTTTAATTCATGTCAATGGCAACTAAAACAAGCCGAATCTTAAGCCGCCAGACAGCATTTACGTTGAAAAATGGGGGAACCTCGTAAAATATAATCGATTAGGGCCGAGGTTCGAATTTGCAAGGTTCAACCAACGCGGATGGGATCCAATGGACTTTTTTGGATAATTATTTAACCGCAAGTTCACGCACCGGTTGTTTTTAATTTATTGAGTTCAATTCCCTAAATCCTCCGTCTTAGACCTTTTTTCAGTCCTGTATGATTGATTATTGGTTTTTTGCCGACGTGTTTTCTACACTTCAAAGGTTAAAAAAAACTTGTGTGGAAGATGGTGTCTCAAAATCGAAAATTTTTCCCTTTCTCTTTCCACACACGTGAGATGCACAGTTGCACGCAACAAGCTTAGGTTAATTATGACACAAATGCTAAGTACATTGACATAGATAAAGCTCCCTCTATACAAAAGGGATATCCATAATTTACTTGTCACATATTTTTGTGGAAAAGTTTGTCATATTATTTGAAATCATCGGAAAAGTGAGTTGCAGGTCTGTAAAATATGGTATAATATGGTAGAATGACGGTAAATTTAAACAAAATTTGTGTAGCAACAATGGTGATTGCCGCACATATGTTCTATTTATTTTCGTCGTTGGTTCAGCTCGGATAGTTTTCAAATAATAGAATTATTTCTTCCTCCTGGGATTCAACTGGAACGCAAAATTCACAATTTGAAGGCGAGCTCTTTAACAGATGGGGTACTTAATTCAAAAATCAGAACTGCGTGACCACACAATTACAAGTATATGTCTGGAATTGTACAAAAACTTTGTAAAAATGGACACCTATAGCTCCTCTTTTCACAGGTAAAAAATATTCAACCACTGCAATATTTTTAATGGATGATTTTTTGTTCGTATGTTGCAGGTAATTTTACTCACCGCGTGGCAACACAGTTGTTTCCGGTGCTATCTGAGCCTTAGCGGTAAGCTCTCAAGCAATTTTTTGCCATTAAATAATTCGAATAATTCATGTTCTTTTTTTGCTTATGCGAGAGTCATTTAGGATCTCCCGCTTTCGGTTTTCATGTGGGTTAAAACACGAGGTTTCTTGCAGCTTTTTGCACACCTCTCTCCCTTGGCGCGGCGTATTAAAGCTTTTTTTTTTTCAAACCTTTTTACGCAATATCCATGGTCGGAAGATCTGTCATCGCAGTTTTCCTTCTAGGAATTCTGTTAATACGGCCGGCGGGCCGTCAAACTGTATATCAGAGTCACAGTGAAAAATGTCATTAACCGAAGAGCAGAAAATGAGCACGTAAAGCGTTCGGCGAAAGGGTGTACAGTGTGCTCTGTGCACTTAGGAATGGTCTCTCATTTGTATAAGGAAAAACTTTTACCAGTTTTCAGGCTGAACCGTTAATAGAATTCTTTCCCACAACGAGAGATCGGAATTGGATTCACTGATGCGCATAACCGTTCGTATACGCAAAACATTGTACTAGTCTGGAAATCCCTGGTAAAAATTGGCAGTACAATCTGTGTTCCAAAATACCATAGACCTACGGCCGGCTGAAAGATTTCCAATAGCTTCTATAGCCGGCTACACAATTTCTTATAGCCCTTTACAGCCGATGGCGATTAAGTAACTCACAGCCAGGCGATAAAGTGTCTGCTAAACGTCACTAATTAAAGATGCTATGACTTAGTGAGTTTTTGGACCATTGCTCTCTTTCTGGGCCGTAGTATCTTGATTTATTTTGCAAGGAAAGCTCCGTACTTTTGATGGATGCCTGCCATTCCTAATATATTAGAGCGCCTTCAGTTTCGTATGATACTGTGCAATACCTCTGGTGTGAAATAGTTGCTTCAAGCGCCGTGGCACGCTGCGGTGCGGCAGACGGGCAGCCAGCGCGAAACGCGCACTGGCGCCTACAAACCTAACAGGGATACTTCACGCGTTGCTCAATGCGTGAAGTATCCCTGTCAGGTTTGTAGGCGCCAGTGCGTCGCCGCTCCGCTTTGTGTTCTAATATTTAATCTGGCGGAGTCAGCTTTATTCAACTCATGATTTTGAAATGTTTGCACATCCTGTATGGATTATTCTCGTTTTAATTGATGAAAAAAAATATGTATTAAAGGAAAATATAACGTGTGTTTTGTAAATATTAAGGTGGTTCCGTATCAAACTTAATAATTTCCAAAGCACACGAATTTCTACACAATTTCTTATAGTCTTTTATAATCGATGGCAAAAAAGCAACAGCCAGGCGATAAAGAGTAAAGCCCGGCTATAGGAACTATAGCTCGGCTGCATAATTTTTTATCGCTTCGTATAGCCCGGCCGTATGATTTTCTCCGCATTCTATAGCCAGCTATAAGATTTTCTGTAGCCTTCTTTAGCCGGCTATAAGAATTCCTATGGTATTTTGAAACGCAGCTCCTATCGCCAATTTTTACCAGGGATAGGGTAGACTACAACATGAGATTGGTTGTAATGGTCTTAAAGCTAGACGTGTAAGACTTCAAGTGTGCTCACTAATGTCAGACTGCGTGATAAGACAGGGGCAGTTTTGTTTTACAGTTAATGTAGCACGGATTTCTTTAATGAGCGAGATTTTTCACCAGTATGGGAGGAATATCCATGAGGGCCATAAAATTATCGAAAATGGTGGCAAAATAATACGAAAAACTCAGCTAGTTCCGTCCGATCCGATTAAACGCAATTTGAAAAAATCCATCAAGGAGGTTATTCGACGGGCGTTTTGATGTGAACCATTATGCTACCCAAATAGAAGAGAACCGGCAGAAAGATTCCCCTACATTCTCGTTGTACGGCTATGTACTTTTACACCTAGGAGGTTACAATTTTTTCCGAATCTAATTTTTAGTAGAATCGTAAGACACCCTTGTGTTTCACGTGAGAATAACGTCAAACACGCGACAAGGAACAGCCGTTGCGTCAGACGTCACTTCCGTGTAGAAAACGCAGAATCGACATTCCCCTCATTCGCGATCACCAGTGGCGAGGCGTGAATGACCGATTATCGACACTTCTCCATTTGAAGCTATGGTAAAGAATCGATTATTAAGGTGTTCGCTGCAAACACCCTACATGACGATCCTTTCCCATTGGTTTAATTTGCAGATCAATCGATGTGTCGCAAAGCACGCCACGTCACTGGCGATCACCCTCTTTGAACTTTTGAGCCAGCTTAAATCAAAACCAAATGAAACGGGCACGGGGGAGGGCGGCGACGATCACCGTGACGTGTCCACGGAACTTGCACACATACATGCGCGCAGGGATTAAATGGGGGAGGGAGCTTACGCAAGGTATCGCTGCCCACCGGCGCCGATAAGCGCTAATCGTTGGCTTATCTTATTAACAATCTACGCAGGTAAGGGCGGGCGGCGCTGCCGTATCGCGCTCGCGGGCCCCGAATTGGACGTATTTCTTTCAAACGGAACTATGTGCATTATGACGTGAGCCCTGTTATGCGTGTATTCTAATGGGTCTCAGGGCTCATGTCATAATGCACATAGTTCCGTTTGATAGAAATACGTCCAATTCAGCGTGGGGGGAGGGGGCTGACGGGGAACGGGCGACTTGAGCAGCTTGCGAGGTGACGTCATGTGACGTTGTATGCACCGTACCATTGAGTGCACGCGCCTCCGTGCGCAAGCGAGCGTCGCGTGCGTGGTGACGTGACGTCCAATCGGCGCCACAAGCGTCCCTTCAGTGTATTCGGCGAGTGCGAGTACACTACGGCGATACCGCACCCCTCAATATCGGACTTCTGCCACGAGTTCTCCTAACAGCACAGTTTTGCGGGCGTAGTTTAAGAATGTCGTCTCTCCTCTGACGTAAGGACGTATCTCTATTTTCACGAGCCCTGGAGAGCATGTACTCATACAGAGAACAGGACTCACATTGAAAACAAATACGCCTTTACGTCAGAGGAGCGACGATATGTGACCGTCCATTGGATAAAGAAACCTTTGTCAACGAATCCATTAATAGTTGCTAGTCATATTTCGGACAATTCACTTTCGTTACTCGTTGCTGTCGCGGCTTAATACTTCACTCGCATCTTCTTGAATCTTGTTCCGACCATTTTGCCTTCAATATCTCGATAAGCAATGTGGGCGGCTTAGGAGCAGTAATAGTTGCTAGTCGCATTTCGGTCCAGAGACAATAGACCCTCTACTCGTATCTGGAAACTTTTACTTTCGAAACTTCAACATTGAACTGTTGACTTACCTACATGGTTGATGTTTAACAACGTGTTGGCAGTTTCGTTTTGCGAACGCGCCGAAGTTTGGGAAACTTGTTTGGCTCATGACGTCACCCGAAGTTCATCATCCACCATGCCGAAAAAAGAATAATGACTGTTGCTACCTCATAATTGTCCATAAGGAAGTGTTGAATCCCCGAAAGTAAAAGCTCCCATCTTTCGCCAAGAGGCCAGTGGAGGGTGTCTTGTCTCTGTTTCGGCCACGTTCACTCAGTTTACTCGTAACTGTAGCAGCTTAATATTTAATTTTTAATTTGCTGCGACAGTGGCTATATTATCCGAGGTCTCTCTCTAGTAGAAATGTGGCAGCTGCGGGCACTAGACGGTTAGACGATGCGGTTAGTCAAACAACTGGAGATACAAGCATAAATGCGGCTCGTGTGCATCCACCCCGCCGCCTTTCGGTTTTGGGCCGCGTTAAATTGGGCGAGGGCCAAAAATTCCGGACTTTCCGCTGCACTGCTTTTGTTTTCACGCCAACGAGGTCTCCCGCCGGCCGCGTCACGCCTCCCTGCTACTCCAACTGCTCCAACACGCACGGGCTCCCCGTCAAACAAGGCGCTGAGTGAGTAATTCTCGAGGAGGTGTTTTCGCCCCTTTCCCCACTTCTTCCCAGCGTGACGGTGGCCTCGACAAATTTTCCCGCGGATCGCTTGAGATCTCAATTTCGTGCTAAACTGGACGGCTAACAGTAGTGCAGTTAGGGGTGCCAAGTGGGAAGTTGGGTGAAGAGGGGGGAGTGAGGGAGTGAGAGAGACATACATTGGAAGTATTTCTATCAAACGGAACTGTGCAGTATGACGTGAGCCCTGTTATGCACATATTCTTATGGGTCTCAGGGCTCATGTCTTAATGCACATAGTTCCATTTGATAGAGATACGTCCAATCGTAGACTACGGATCAGCGAAAAAGCCCGTTTTCTTAGAGAAACCTTGAGTTTTCGAAAAATTGCTGGGGTCAGAGAAATTATTGAGGTCATTTTTTACTGAGCATTTCAAAATACTTAAGAAAACGCATATCCCTGTAACATTCTTTTCGCTGTATTTTTAAGATATGCAAAAATATTTTGCAGGCCTGTGTAGTTTTTTGAAGCTTAACACGTTGCAAAAAAAAACATATTTCTCAGGGAAAAATAAATTCCCCAATGATTATGATTTCTGTTCCACCGGGCTTACATTCTCGAAGTATTTCACTGTAGTTTCCCACTTTCAGATTAGGGATTTGCCAATTTTACATCCAGAATAGCTAAAACCACCCATATGAACCAAGAGTCAATGTGTGATTTTGTTGGTAGATATCTTCCCTTTGAGATTCGCCTTCAATTCCGCAGCGTAGGCAACAAATGTACAGAAGAGTGCGCGAATCGTTATCTATACTTAAAAAACACGCTTTCATATCAAATTGCTCCATAAGCCTCGATTCAACCAATGCACGAGCATGCCATCGTCCACCTGAGGTGCCCCTTCAATTTTACTGCATTGGTAACAAATATACCTGAGAACGTTGGTGCCTGTCTTAGTTTGGACTTAAGATCAGGGGCCGAAATTTTTTGGCCCTTCCACCGTACTTAAATATACTTCGGACTAGTCTCGACTGCTTTTAAGTCTAGCTTAGCGCTTCTGATTGGCCGGTTTGGTGCGGTTTGAACTCATTGACGGATGTCGCATGTTGCACCTCCATGTAAAAGAGCCGACGAAATTCGGCCCATGTTATTTTTCGTCTCGTGAATCGCGTTTCACCTAAAATTTTGAAGAAGAAACATGCAAAATTCATGCTCTGTCTAGTGGTCCATTTCAGCATCGCGCAACTGCTCTATTTTACTACACCTGTGCGAGTTCGTGACTAAACACCAGCAAGTCTCCAAGACCTTTTTCAATACAACCGATCCATTTTTTGTCTCTCTATCTTTTTTCCTCTTGTTTTTTATATTTGATTATTATTTCTTGTCTCGTGCATTAAGGTTGGTAGTGCACGGGGCGACGCGAGTTTGGGCTCCGTTAATGTTGCGCGGGTCGGAGTGACATGAACTCGTTCTGCGTCCGCTCATTAGCCACTCAGCTCGGCTCGACGCGACGGACGCGGCTATGATTCACCGCAAGACCGCGACAAACAGCGACGCCTCACGTCAACGCATTACGTGATTGTTTTATGCTCTTCTTCTTCTTCCTCTTCCTCTCCCTTTATTCAGCCTATCCCGGAGCAGGGCTCGCTGCGTGCGTGCACTTTTGCCGCGACCAGCTTCACCTGACGCTTGCCGTTGTCACAACGTCTCTTTGCCGAGCATGTTCGCCGTTGATTTAATGCAATGATGATCAATCTGAAACGAACAGAAAAATAGTGACGCGGTAGGGAAAAAGCGACCGCGGTAAGCAGAAAGGAACCAAGCCACGTCAGCTATCGCCAAATTTAACTGCGCAATTTAATTTCGTACATGAAATTGGATTTTTTTTTTGCGGATTTCAGTGAATTTTCTGCAAAATAAGCAAATTCCTTAAAATTTTCACAAAAATCCGTTCTTGTCTGCTTCTTTGTTGTTTTTCGTCTCTCCTTCCCCAAAATCTAGTACCTCTGAAAATGAAAATTGAGATTATGTGTTTGACAGAAGTAGAAACTGATTGTGACTGTTTAAATTCTCAATCGTAAACTGGATAGAATTACTCTTCCATGTCCTGGAGAAGGATTACATACACATACCACTTCGTGGAAGAAGGAGTAAAATTGACTCACATACTAGGAGGATAAGATTAAATCTCCTGCTACTTGAAAGCGATGGGAAGTCTGAATTAAATCGATGTTGTAATTTGCCTTCTTTTCTTTTGACATTTACAGTGCACTAGCCTAGAATGTCTAAGGTTCTAGGAACTGCGAGTGTTTTTTCGATGACTGCTACGCCAAATCCTCTGACATAATCCTACTTAGCTAAAAAACGGAAAATAATATTTTAAAAAAAAGAGTTAGTATGTTACTGATTGATTGCAGAGTAGACGTTTATTAAAACTCTCCAAACGTTTATCTTATTCCCTCATAATTATACATATTGGAACTCATCCATACAATGTGTATAAGTCCAAAGGATTATTAAATATATAAAAAGACTTATTCGTAATTATTATTCCAAGACGCAACATAATATTAAATTCCATTTAATAGACAAAAGTTTTGACCGTCGATGAAGATTTCACACATTATTTTTAATCGCAGACGGAACTTTCTCTTCACCTAATTTTCATAGAGAAATCATTTCTGATTTTAAACATCATCTTGAGATAAGGAGCATCATAGTAGCACTTGCCATTAAAAAAAAAGATATAACCAACCATCCAATTCTTATAGCAACTGGTATAGCGCTCTGCAAATTCTGAATGAGCCTCTTTCGATTGGTCCGCCATTTTTTTTTAAGTGTTTCAAAATGACTTTGCGTTCCTTCAAATTCATATTCGGTGAAAAAATTATCATTTCCGAGCTGTAAGTATCAAATGCTCGATGGGCCTTGTCTCATTAAATGTGACAGCGTGTTTAGGACGTCCGCGATTAATTTACGCGGTTGCACAGCAGCCCCGCGTACCCCTCTCTCCAATCCCCCATTCCTTAGTGGTGATTTTTCCACGAAATTTTGCGAGCTGACATCTCGGCTTAGCGCGGCATTAGCATGTTTATGCGATTTGTCCACTCCGCGGTTTTTGCGGTACACCATTCTGCCGTGCTAAGCACAAACGCCAAATAAGCATTCGAATGCTGTCAAATTCCTTCTTTGAAAATATTTATTTTTGAAGAAAGTTATCTATATTTTCCCTTGAAATTTTCAGAATTTTAAGATCAAATTACAAACGAAATTCCTTGAAAAATTAAAGGAGAAATATTCAAAAATTTTTCTGAAAATTCGTGATTTGTCGGAGGAAATTTTGCAACGTCTGATGACTCATATGGTGTTCTGCACGGCACGGCAGCACTTTTGCGCGTTTTTGCCGGGCATTATTGCGCGTAATCCCCGACAGCGATGCTCCCAACGCTGTTCCATTCATATATTTTACTTTTTAGTATGTTTAATAATATTTAGTATAATTTATACATAGTAACTTGTTGAGAATGGTAATTTACCTTGCAACATCACCTATGATAGCAGCCATCATTAGGACTCTCTGCAATTCAATATTTATGTGATGGGAAGTTAGGATTAATACAGCGTTAATGAGGTACTCGTGTTTTAGCATAATTTTGTTCCATATCCGCTTATTTTTCTTACAGTGCCAACCAGCATTCGACCAAGAGGCCTAAAATCTGCTCACTTCGATTGATAGGTATTCTACTCCGTCCTCTTAAATCTCGTTGATCAGAAGGTGGCATTTTACTAAATAGTGTCGGGTCTTTCCATAATTTTCCAGTTTGATCGTAAAACTTCAATTTTAAATGCAGCAATTAAAAGCATGCAATTTTAAGTGCCTAGAGTGGGCCTATTTTTTATTTTTAGAGGTCAATTGTAAGAAAAATTTTCCGTACTTTTCAATTCTAGTGCAATGGAACCGCAATTCGGTCGGAAACCTCGACGAGTAGGATCCTGACCCCCTGTACCCCTCAAAGAGGGCCGGGGAGAGGGAGGGGGGAGGGGGGGTTTCGGGACCATGAAATTCGGATTCCTTAGGGTCAATCCCTTATTTGTTTCCGCGGTCTCTGACTTCTAGACCTAAAAAGACCGAGAAAAAAGCCTATTACGGGTGGATTCTCAATGTGCGGGCGACCAGTGTAACCGCCGCTAATTTGAAAAGTGGCGCGTCAATTTGTATATTTTGCCGCGCGCGCCACTGGAATTGGCGGGAACCAATGGGAGTGCGAGTTTCGACTTGTTTACATTCGCGTTCGTTATTTTGATAAAGAAGTTGTAAACAAACGTGGTTATGCGTGGTTCTATGTCGTTTCGTTAGTGTTGCAAATGAGTCTTTCAAATATTTAATATTGCTTGAGGTTCTTGAATTATTGTATAAGTACGTACTAGTTTTAGTTGCCCATCTTATCCGCGTTCCCCTCGTTCAATCGACGTAAGTTGACGCCTCAAGGTGTGCTCTCAAAGTATCTGTAAGTTCTCACTAATAGTTCATTTATATCTCCTCGCAGTTTCACTAGCTCTGAACTTTCCGAAATTATTGAGGCTTTCAAATTCCAGAAGGTTTTAAACATTCCATTTTGGTCCGTTTATCAATTTATTGCGTTTATAATTACTAGGGATTCGCACTTGTCATTTCGTGGTGTGCGGTCTACCTACCTACTCAAAATGTGTCTTACTGTCAGCCTCTCACCCGTTTATTTATGCTTTGATTCATTTGAGAGGTGTTTCACAACTGAGAGATAAAATACCTCTTGCCTAGAAATGAGACTATGGAAGGTATCGGTCAAATTCAGTGTCTAATACATTCAGTAGCGTCTTTCAGGGGCTGGCCAAAGTTTGAATTTCGTATGATGATCATGCCGTGAAAATGGTTGACTGTTTGCCTTAGATGTTGCAGATACATAGTTCTATATCCCTAATCCCTTAAAAATTGATAACAAGATAGAATAAATTTTCCTTGAAGGCTTGTAGCCTAGGCATCGTTTCAGAAGGAAAACATAAGAGTTGATCTGACGACAGACTGGCAGAAAAGACTATATATGAATACTGCCATGAACTTCACATTGAATGTCAAATTTGAGAAGTCTTTTACTTCCTACAGTCAAATCTTTTTTTCTCCATCTGACACTCTATTGCAGCAAAAAGTCAATCTTCACTGGTAAAGCCTGTTCGTGCATGGATGCAAAGATATGACATTCGTCTTATGCCTGAAAATTTTTATAAGAACAACGCTTTTTGTGAGTTTGATTTAAATGAGAATTTATGTATACCGAAACACGCTAGGTTTAAGTTTTTAAAATTTCAAAAACTTAAACTTAGCAAGTGTTGGTATACATACATTCTCATGAAAATTTTTACTCGTATCACACATAGGTTCTCGCATAGGTTCTCTTGTGTTGTATTACCTCCTAATTTGCCTGAATTTGTGCATTCATATTCTACTATTCCTTTCAGTTTAAAGTTTGTTCGCTTTTTGTTTTATAACAAACCCTGTAACCTAACTATGCCTAACTTCAAAGATGTTCATGGTCGTAGATGCTAAGGCACCGCTTTAAAATAAACGTACAACCCTACTGAGGTCATAGTTGGAAACCTGTTTGAAGGTTCAGGTTCTTTCATCTCAGGAATTTTCTTTGGGATCAGTTGAAGTCACAAGCAAATTTTTATGTGAAAGTGACCTAGGCTATGACCATGTATGGGGTTGCCAAAGCAGGCATTTCTCAGAGAGGATGAGATTTATCTGGAGGAGGAATACCTATTGACCCCAAACGTCCACGAAAATTCCTCCAAAAGGAATACGGGGTGTCCCAGGGTCAAACGGCCAGACTACATGAGTGAGTTGTGTCGGCCAAAGATTCTGTTCTTCTTTAGGGTTTTTTTTTTCCTCCTATAATTACCGCCAGTTAGAATTGGAAAATCATAGTTTCCTTTGAATTTTAGGGATGATTGTGAACCAAAGATCAAGAAAAATTGCAAACTCATACAATTTTCAGCATTGAATTCATCTATGGCGTGAGAAATATTAAATCGAGTTGAAGGGGGATTCTCGGGGTTTCCAGGGGGTGAAAACTGTGATTTTTCGATAAATTGGAGGCCGCAGTTCCAACCGGGGGTATCCTTTCAGAAAACTTGACAGAGAATACCGCCGTGCTAAAAAAAAACGACCTATGAGCCTTCAGACGTTGCCAAATTTCCTTCGATAAAAACAAAACGTACGGGGAAAATTGTGAATATTTTTTTTCAAAATTTTCAGACAATTATGTACGAAATTTAATTTAAAATATCTGAGAATTTTAGGGAAATACATGCATGAATTTCGTCAAAAATACATGTTTTATCAAGGAAAATTTGACTACTCTCGAGTTTTCATACGGCGTTCTCCCTTAGCTTGGCAGAATACGAGTCTTATTTCGACCTGACAGTCTGGCCGTTCCTGGGACACCTTGTATAGTATCCATCGTACCTGTTGCTTTATTTTCCGTTCTGCCTGGAGCTGGCAATTTGTTCCTGGTGTGTGATGTATACAGCTAACCCGGGATCAACGTTCCACAGTAGCCGTTACCTCTGTCTCGCCTGGGTGGTCTCACGGTCCATGCCACAGGGCACGGGCCGCTTCGCGGAGCCGGCTCTCCGATGATAGGGCCATCAAAAGCTTGTTGTGACCGTGATGCGCTCGACTTAATCACGTTGACAGACGCGGTCGCTAACGCGAAGAGTCATTGAAGCGCTAATGCGCTAGGTGTCGGAGCCAAATTGCTGACAGCCATGTCCCATGCAGATCACGCCGAGACGAGACGAAATGAGACAAGTGTATGAATATCGCAAGTATCCTGGTATTCATTTCCACGAGATACTAGATCCATACAAGGAGCATTGGCGAAGCGAGAAAAATATTCCTCGGGACTTTGAGGGTGGTACTGGGTACTTATCGCTCGATTTTTTGGGGGAGGGGGAGAGGAGGAGCACGAGCAACGAGCATGGATCGTATTCGATAGTGGTTCGATGTATCGTTTGGTTCAAAAAAATAGAACATAACCTCAGACCAAAATTTTAGGATATAAGTCAGAAAAGCTGAAAATGAGAAATTTCGTAGCAATCTCACGACTCTTGGCCAATTAGTTCTCATACGAATCGAAACCCTAACAAAAAAAACCCGTACCGTCAGATCACTCAGTTGACTTTTAAGGCTATGTCTATGTTTTGAACCAATCGATATCGATGCAATCTCACCCGTTTAATGTATCGAATACGATCTATTCCGTTAGAGGATCGATAGATAGGATGGATCCTCCTGCCTACATGGTCACGGTATGAGAGGTTTGATAGGCCCTGTCAAAGTGCATATGAAAATTTGCCATATGGTCATTCAAACGATCCGTGATTGTAATAACGGGTAAATAACCATGAACAGCACCGAAAAAGAAGTTTCGGGGGTTCTAGGGTCCAGACTCTTTAAAGAAATCGACAAGAAAAAATACTTTTGACTCAATCGGGTTTTTGCTCGAATCGAGAGCCAAGACTCTTATTGTAAGCGGATTTCCTTTTGATTCAAGCAAAAATCCGATTGAATCAAGAGTATTTTTTCTTGTGAATTTTTTTAAAAGTCCGCGGACTCTGTATCCAAGAGTCCTTTTTTCCAGTGAGGGCACCTCGATACCATATTATGTCGGCTACCATTTTAGGCCCTCATCTGATTCGTGGTTACATTGGTAAAGCATCGATGGATTTTCGGGATTGCAGAGTTGGCTGCGTTGAATTTCCTGCGTCGAGAACAAGCTAAAATCAAACGTGTTTGGCACCTTGGCCGAACAGTTTTGATCGCATCTTTCATAGACGAACATTTTTTATACATGTCAAGCATGGTCAAGCGCTCAAAAACTAGGAAAAGTGTAAAGAGGAGGAAGAGTAAACGATGGGGCTCCCTCTAATAATTATGTAAGAATGTGCTCAAAGCGGAGCCCATTAATCGTGTAAAGAAGCAAAATAGACAAGAATATAGGGGTGTCAACATTCACGTGAAAATATGCTCATTTCACGTATTTCTCGGGGCGAAAATGTGAGAATTCTGCGGCACTGGCAACACCGCAAGTTCCTCAATCGTGGCAACTTGGTCCTGCTCAATTCCCAGCCCGACGTGGAGCCATGTTGTGGCACCGTCGGGAAATCCCGTCGATTTTCTACGTTAGGGGGGAACTCGGGGGGCGGTGGTGTGGCAGCGGGGGCTGGCAGCTTGTACAAATGCAGCAGACTGTGACGCGTTAATTGTTCCAAGTTTACATTCTGAAATACTTGCGCGCTCCTCCTCCGCCGCCGCACCATGTCCACCGCGCCGCGTTGCCATCGACCCCCCCCCCCCTCCCCCGAGTTTCCGTGCGAACAGCAAATTCAAAAGAAGCAGGGATTTCGGGAGAGAACCAACTTAACGGATGAAACAAAAAACATTTTTTGAGCTATCAGTTTGTTTGAACTACTCCAATTAATTAATTCGAAATTGGATCAAAACCTCGAATTTACATATCTCTAGCATCAGGATTTTCTTGATTCTATTAGGATTTGAGGTCAATCAGGATGTAATACCGATTCCATCAGGATTTGAGATAAATCGGTCGTAAACTCAGGATTTGAGAAAAGTCGGATGTCCGATCGAATTTTTTTATCGGGCTATTTTTGGGAAGTTACATTTCTCCGCAAAAAATCACGATTTGATCAGGATTTGAGGAAATTATGAAATCGGGACTTAGCAGTCGAAAATCAGGAAAAATCAGGATTTTATCAGGATTTCCTAAAATGAAAAAAAAACAAAAACAAAAAAACTGGACATTCTGTGTTACACCTATTGAGCAACGATTGCAGAGCTTCTTTCCAGCGTATGAGCCAGGCAGTAGGGAACTCCGGGACCATCGGGTACAAATATTAATCACTCGAACTTCAGGAGCAACTAACCAGGCACCTGAAAAAAATTCTGAGAACACTCGTTTCCTTTCCCCTGGGGATATCGAGCAATTTTCCACTGGGGCGGGAGAGTTTGATCGAGAATTTTCATAATTGAAGGCCTGAAAAATGCTCTTCTTCCCGCGGGAAATCATAGCTTTATTTTTTGCTTCAAATTTTAGAGTTTACTTTCAAACTTTTCATCATGTGCATGATTCCCACGTAAAATTTTGAAGAGTTTCCTATAATGTGATTTTTTTTCTATTATTACTGCATATTCTTGGTAAATTCGATCAGCATGATATCACTCTGGCTTAATATGATATCGATATGATAAATTTCTGACAGGGCGAAACAGTATGATATCGATATACCAGCAGGATTTCATACTTATGCTGATATCTTACTGATATGCTGATACTATACTGTTATATGCTGATAGCGTTTAGGGGAATGAGGGCCCGTTCACATTATGATATCACGCTGATCGACTTCGCCAGGGATTTTTTAGAGTATTTTTACATGAACGTCAGTATATTTCAGTATTTCGACGAATCATTCCTTTGGCTTTCCTAAGGTGAATTTGAGAAAATTCAATGTCCTTCAAAACGTGTGGCAACCTCGCTCACGGGATCGCCTGCCCGGTCACTTGTTTCCATTAAATCCCGAGTGTGACCACTCCGCGCATGCGCATCCTGTACTTTTCGGCCGTGACGAAGGCGTCAATTGCAAGTAATTCAAAGAAATACTACTTTTCCTCCCTGAAAAACTCTTATTCCGCCGTGCTAAGGAAGAACGTCGTAAGAGCCATCAGGCGTTGTCAAATTTCTGTCGACAAATCACGAATTTTCAATAAAATTTGTAAATATACATACATATAAGTCGCTTTACAGCACTCCCTCGCGCTCTACGACTCCTAACCTCCACTGCTCTCTTTCAAACCACAAATCATGGGGGATTGAGCACCTTAACATTTCCGCTTCAATCCCTTCCCTCCAACCTTTCATTGGGCGCCCTCTGCGTCTTCTCCCAGTAGGAACCCAGTCAAGGATCTTCTTCGGCAACCTGTCTCCTGCCATTCTCTGGACATGACCATACCAAATGAGTTGTTTTGTCATAATGTCATGCACGATGGTCTGCTTGGCATCCATGATTTCCCGTACCGTCTCATTCCTGACGCGATCCTCTCTGGAAATACCAGCGGATCTACGCCAGAAGTCCATCTCTGTCGCCTCTAAAACCTCCTCGAAATTCGTAAATATTTCTCTCCCAATTTTTTAGAAAATTTTGTTCATAATTTGATCTGAAAATTCAGACTATAACAAGGAGAAATATTCATAATCTTCCTCAAAAATGAACATTTTCTGAGAGGAAATTTGGCAACATTGGAATGCTCATACGGCGTTTTTACGTAGCACGGTAGTATAGGGGAAATTTTTTCTCACGCCCGGCAACCGTGTGAGTCGTCGCAAGGTCGTGAACGTCAGTTAGGGGGATAAGGGGGTGTTCGGTGTTTCACACGATTGAAAGGTAGGATTCGCTAACCCAAAAGAAATGCTTACGCTCTGCAGGAGTTGGCGTGGCGCACAGTGGATCGAGTCAATAGGAGAGGTCGGACAACATTTTGAAACTTTAAACGCTCCTAACTCCGTTTATACAAAACTTTGAGGTCCTAAAAGTGGTTTCATTGGTTTTCTGGTGACATTTTCTTCCAAAAGCACCCTTTGAAATGTAAAATGTGACGAAATACACACCAAAATTTGCAGTTTTAGTAAACAATTTCATGTCCGAAGTCTCGGATTAACTCGATCCACTGTGTGGCTGTTCCACTGGACTGATAGTGGAGAAAGCAAAGTGGGAGCTTCGTTCAAGAAAGAAGGGTTACATCCATAAGTGTGGCTAGAATAAGTTTTTGGGGGCGGGGCGGGCGGGCGGGGTCGATTTACCCCTCGCGAGGATCTATTGGCATTGAGCGACTAAATACGTACACAATTTTTTACGGATTATGAATTCTGAACAGAGCAATAGAATTGGAACAACAGAATACGAACGACAGAATTTGGAATATTATCATTTGTCCCCTCTCCCTGAGGAAAAACGCAATACAAAATGAAAGAAAAGAACAGAACAACTTAATGAAAGTACAAAATCCACAAATTTTTAATGAATATATGCATCGTGATAGCCTTTAAGTGCATCTAAAATGCAATGGATTTTTCAAAATTTCCAAAAATTTCAATTTTTTCCCTGGCCAGGGTCCCCAGGCCTCTCAACTCACTCCTTTTGCACAGAAGGGATGTTCTTATCTCCCAGACTCTCCTTGTGAGTGAGGGTAGGGTTAGAGGAGATCATTTTTCTAGATAGACCAAGTTCTGTATTGAAACTGATCTAGCTACGCCAATGCAAAGCTCTAAGTGGCGATGAAAATAAAGTCTCCTGACCGTAATTGTTCAGAAGTGGTCAGCGTGTGATCAGGGTCGTGGCGCGCGCCGGCCGGTGCAGTAATCAATTTATCATTGGTCGTCATGGACTGGGTCAAACTTGCCTCTC
The DNA here is from genome assembly GCF_918797505.1 of Bemisia tabaci. NCBI lineage: Eukaryota > Metazoa > Arthropoda > Insecta > Hemiptera > Aleyrodidae > Bemisia > Bemisia tabaci. Next base: position 51,324,691 of record NC_092793.1, read on the forward strand.
TCCAGTCGCCTAGTATCTCGGAGCATCCTTTTCCTCGTACAATTAAACGAAGCATTTCAGAAAACTTCACAAAATCTGACAACTCCCTCGCTGAATGCATCCATTACAGTAACCGCGTAGTAATTCATCAACACAGCTGTGACTGTTGCCGTTCCTCATAGTATGAGTCTCCCTGATCAACTCTTAGTTAGAGTACCTGTTCCTGTATACGGGAGAGTATTGCCATCTCAATCCTTTTACTACAGAAAAAGAATGTATGCCGCTCTCTGATTGGTCGGCTATCATGGAGCCCCAAAGTTGGACCAGCGTAAACAAATCCCAGCCCAGCCCCTCCGCTCCTAGTTCGGCCCAATGTAAACAAACAAAATGGCGACAAAGTTATCTATGAAGTTTTAGACGTGGTTTTGGATGTGATAGAAATTTTTTTTATGATCAACTTCAGAATTGAGTTCGGATCGACCTTCAATTGATATATTTGCCGAAAATTAACCTTTGAGTGTGATTATCATTTATTTCTCAGCCGATAATACATATTCCTCTGGGTCGGGTTTATTAACATTGGTCCAACTTTGGAGCTCCATGATAGCCTAAAACTGATGAACCAATCAAAGCGCGGCACAGAGATGGCAACGCTCCCGTATACAGGTACTCTTAGTCGCATCAAATGAGTAGAGGCGGATCCAGAAATTTGGCAACACCGGCTTCCCCCATTTAAACCTATGTTAACTAATCGATTCTTGTAGGAGCACCTGACCTCTCCAAGAATCGATACATTTCCGTAGGTTTAAATGGAGAAAAATAATGTTGCCAATTTCCTGGATTCGCCAATGCAAATGAGGCAGACCTAAAATAATTGTACTTTTCTTTAGACAAGTTCGGAAACTTTATCGTGGCTGTGAACAGGAGACATTGATGACCCATTCAGTCTCAGTTTCCAGTTTCCCTTTTTAACTGTAACGGTTGGCAATCGGGCGACGCGAAGGCGCCGTCGCCGTGGCGTTGACGTGCCTCGTTGACTTTGTGGCACTCTGATTACTCATCAAGTCATCAGAGGCGCCTCTGGTCTCCCATCTCCCTTCCCCTCCGCAAAAATGCCCGTTTACAGTCATTGATCATTGCGAATGAAATGAAGACATAAAAAGTTCAAAGCTTTCGCATCCATCTCCTTCTCCGCCTCCCGTCGTTGATACTCATCCGGAGTTGATATTGCAGTTCATCATGGGCAGAAAATGAAGCTCAGAAATGGTTGCCAGACTCCTAACATCTTGAGCTTTGAAAATTCTAATGAGTAATCATACAGAGTGATCTCTTTCGGGGTGTCTACGAGTCAGAAATTTCCGGAAAGTCCAGAAATACTACTGATTTTTCAAGGGCGGTCCGGAAGTACTGAAAAAAATGCGGAAATTCCGCAAGAAGGTCCGGATTTGTTTTCATTTTTTTGTCATTTTTGTCGCAATTTGAGCGAGAAATTCAAATTTTTCGAATTTCGTCGATTGAAGGTACTGAAAAAGTACTGAATTTTTCTGTCGAGGAGGTACTGAATTCCTTGGGAATGTACTGAAAAAGTGCTGTAATTACGCCCTTGCAAATACATAAGCCTCTCCATCAGTAAGAGCCGACAACCAACTAAACCTATGTCAGTCGAACTATTGCATTTTTCCTCGGCGAAATTTGCAAGTAGCGCAACGCCTTTCAGTTTCAAAGTTTGGAGTCTGCGAAAATTTTGCGAATGGAGACTCCATCGAAGGATTCGTATCCCACCTGAGAATGTTAACGTCGAAAAGAGCTTTTTTTTTATGCGGACTTTAAATGAGGCCTTTCTGCAAATACTTTTGCAAACATAACTTTCCGAAAGAGACAAATCATATCCCAAAATTACTCTGGTAAAATAATCTCTTTCAAACGCTGTCAATTGTTTAGTAGGGCGGGAATTTAAATTTAAAAAAAAAAAAAAAAAAAAAAAAAAAAAAAAAAAACTTGGCAAGCTGGAAACTCTTGAAGGGATGAATCATATTTTGGGGCGTCGTTTCACCCTCATCATTTTCTCTTCGCGTTGCGACACTCTCCTGCCATCCGCGAACGGGACGAGTCCGTGCGGGGGACGATGCGATTGCTGCGTTAACAGTTCGCGATTAAAGGCTCCCTTTATTCCGGAAGGGACACCAGTCGAAATACTCAGTCCAGATAACTTGAAAGTAAACTGGCTCGGCAATTGACTTTTCTCACAATTTTTTCGTCTTATTCGTCTGTTTTTTTTTTTTAATTATTTAGATTTACGAGGGACTGGTGGATGGAGGGAGGGGGGAGAATAGCCCTTCGGGGCCGCCCATAAATTACGTAACGCTCTAGGGGGAGGGGGGGTCCGGCAGAGCGTTACGCCGTTGTTTTTACGTGTTATGGTCACGTGTTACGTGTACCTACGTCACAAAAACGTTACAAAGGGAGGAGGGGGGAGTCAAAAATGCCGGAAAAGTGCGTTACAGAATTTATGAACGCTCCTTTCCGGTACCTTTGGATCTACTTTTGGTTAGAGAGCGGGAGGAGGGATTTGACTCAAGCAGTAGCGAATCATCCAGGATTTATTTTTCTCGCCGGTAATGACGTCCATCTATAAGCGCTGTTTTGGTTGTCTTCATACGCGTCAAGGGATTGCGCATTTAAAACTGCGGTTTTTTGCGATTTCAGTCATTTTTCGCGTTTCATGGTCCATATTGAGCTCTACGTGCGTCACTGTTTACCGTGTATCACCCATACCCTTGTGTGACATATTATAAAATAATCTGTAAGTCTAAATTCAGTCACAGACGGGCAAAAGAACTATCCGACTGTATGTGATCCCCCTTAAAATAGTAGACATCAGATTTCTGGCAGCGTTAACCATGCATCTGGTAGATCTATACTGCGAAACTTAACGCTCTTGCAAAGTATAGTTTACGAATACAGATGGCTAAAATCGAAAAGTGCGAACCTCCATCGCAACTTCGAAAAGTCTCGGATTATAATTTATCTCTTATTTTTTTTGAAGAAAAAAAACCCAATTGAAAATTAGTTACAGACCAACTATATAGCTATATACTACATCGTTCATGGTTCCGAACCTCTGCTTAAATATGCCCGGTTTTTCCAAGTCGGCATCGATGCGCGCGTGCCCACTGAGATGCGGATTGCGAAAGTCGAAGCGGCCTAAACGGGACGTCTTTATCCCTGCCGCGATCATCCCTGCCCTGCCATGACCAGCCCTCGAGGGGCGAGTGGCTTTGCGTCAACACAGCCCGTTAAACAAAGAGCCGCGATGAGATTCGTGAAGCAATCCCTGTTATTATTTATTTACGCGCGGGTCAGCCCGCCGCGCCGCGCCGTGCCACGCCAGGGCGTCACATTAACGCTCCCGAAGGGTTAAATGCCCGGATTTATGAATATTTAATCGCTGTCTCCCCGGCGTCAGGTACTCCGTGAAAGGGATGGTGTAATAGCTCGCTTGTTCCGTGTTAATTACTCCGACCCGACCGACCCAAAGCCACGCAAATAAAAAAGTGTGAGGTTGTCGTTTCAATATGATTAGGGAGTGTGGAGCTCTATTCATTCTATTCGGATCAAATGCCCAATCCTACGTCAGTCTCAGTGGCGTGGCGTGCTTTGCGATACATCGATAGATCTGCCAAGCTCATTTCACATGTTGGAAATGAAAAAAAATCCTTATCCCGTAATGATCCCTGTCGCCGTTATTTTGTTTAACTTGCTCCAAACCAGGAGCGAAGAGACTGCCATGAAATCCTAAAACTCGCCGATCAGTCAGAGATAGTGTCCCTTTATAGAGAGAGTTGAGACAACGCTGCGTACGGATGTCACAAACGGGAATAAAGATTACACAAATCGGAAGTTTTTTGTAATTTTTTAATCAACCCATTCCCGAATCCCTATCTCCGTCCACTCTCTCATTCCAATTCTTCCTTGCCGCATCCCGATTCCCCGGTCCATTCCAGTTTATAATCTTTGCAATTGGTGAAAATGTAATCTTCATTCCCGTTTGCGACACTGTGAAAGGCTAAAATAAGGGAACCAATCAGAAATGGATTCGCATTATGTCTTCACTCTCGGCATAAAGGGAGTCAGAGAGTCACGGAAAAAAAGCACGAGGTTGTTGGGTGATATGGACATTTCCAATTAATTGTGGTAGTACCCCGATTAATTTTGGTAGTATCCCAATAAATTAGGTAACTAACCCAAAAGTTGCGGTACTACCCTAACTTGAGTTGCGGTACCACCACAATAAATTAGAAATGTCCTTATCATCCAACAAATTGGGGTTATACCACAATTTTAGGGGATAACCCCTGACACTTTGTTTCCGTGGTGGCACACTTTTTCTGTAGTCGGTACAAAGATCGAGAAAGCAATACTTTGCCTGCGCAGACACTACTCCAAAGGTGCATGGTAGTGGAGCACCCACCTACATGGATCAGCACTGATAGAACCGGAGATTTGTCCCGCATTGCCCCGTTCCGGAGAGGGGGGGGGGGTGAGTGGATGTGTAATTAATTCCAATCTTTATGGCATCGGTGTGTCCATCACCTTCTGCGACGAGGCCGAGCCGTTGACTGGTGAGATTCGGACTCGCAAATCGCAACGGCAGTCGCGGCCGTTTCTCTACAGAATTCCGGAGAGCAATCGACGCTCTCGTGAGGACGCTTGCGCCACCGCTCGTGACTCTTAACGTCGATCTTATCCCGGCGTTGTCGGCAGGCGGATTTTATTAGCGCCTTCCAGACGATCCAACTTAGTCTCCGTCCCAACAGCGTTGACAGCGGTCTTGACTACCAAACTAAGTTCGTCGACCGTCGCTTTTTCAACAACCATCGCCAGGGGCGCCGTTTCGCGAAAATTTTACACGAGGGGGGCAACAGTTGTTGAGAGGAGTTAAATTTGTTTGGGGGTAAAGCTTCAAAAATTCTTGAAATATCCTACATAATCGATTAAAATTGATGTGAACAGCAGTCTGATCGTATGTAATTTTGTATTTGTTGGGTAGACATAGATGACATATGTTAAAAGACGGAGCGTGATTGGTCGGCTATGTCCTATCGCTGCCTTGTCTTGCCGATGTCGGGTGGAACTCACGACAAGCTAAAGGCAACAGGGCCAGATCAAGGGGGTGGCCACATGGGCGGCGGCCCATGGCGGCAAATTTTGCAATTTTTTTTAAATGTAGGTATGAAAAAAAATTGGATTCAGAAAAAAAAATTATCAATGAGAAAAGGGAACAAAATCTCTCTTTCCTAAGAGTATAGTAATTTCTAATTTTTTCGTTTTTCGGTGATACAAGCGACAGCATCTTCAATTAGTCGAGTTAAGAGAGGAACCAAACACGCAATTGGCCTGGAACTTGGCGCAGAGAGAAATGATGACGAGGGCTTGAAATGGAAAGGACAAGCCCTCGGCGCGGCGCGGCGGTCAGCATGTAACACATATTAGCGCCTACAAGACTGCATGAATACTTCACCCATTGCGTCAAACACAGTGCTCCTCATCAGGAGCGGTTGGCGTGAAACGCATAGCGCCTACAAGACTGCGTGAATACTTCACGCATTGCGCCAAACACAATGCGATCAGCGCGGTGCAGCGGCGGAAGTTAAAATTATTAAACCACATTTATGTTCGTTCTTTCATAATTTTTTGGTTCATCTCTTATAAATGGAGGACCTTGTCCACGCAGAGACAGGTTTACGGAACTTAACTTTCGCGCAAAGTTCCGTGAAATTTTACTAGAAGTGTTGACAGGACTTTCGCGAAAAATATATCCAACACGAGTAGGTAAACGCGTCTTATGCACCCCTCCCCTCCGGCACGTTCACTTGATGGTTTTTATTGATGTTTCAAAACGAATGAGAAAGGGGCGGCAAAATACAGGCGGCCCATGGGCGGCAAGTAGGTAAATCCGGCCCTGAAAGGCACCTCCTAGGTTTTCGACAGTATGTCGTCCTTTCCACCTGACAAAGGTACGATAAAGCAGCGATAAGGCATAGTCGACGAATCACGCTCCGCCTTTTATCCCATGTCATCTACGTCTACTCGACAAACAAAAAATTTCAAAAATCAGGCTGCAGCCTTAGAAACAAGGCCAACTATGAAATGCAGTGGTCGGGAAGGGGTGGAGGGTTCTTCTTCACTTGCATCAAATGTCGGCTCTGACGATTGCCGCAAACTTTTTCAATTTCCTCTGCTGCGGTTCAATCTGTAGGATTGAACATTCATTTCTTCAAAAAGTGAACAATAACTCCTCAATATCATTGAGAAGAGATACATGGAATCGAACAGCGGAAACGGAGACCGAGTATTGAGTTCACAAAAATTTATTCAAAATTGATTTATTGGTGCGAAAGTGTATGGGGGAGTATTTTACGAGCATTTCAGGACAGGAACGCCATCAAATGTCTACCCAACCTTAGTAACGGCAATTCGAAGTCGCAATCGGAAAAACGCAGTTTTGAAGTATAAAATTATTTCAAATTTCGATAGGATCTTTTGGTACCTTTCTCTAACCAATAATTGAGTTCAGAGCAACATCCTTTTCCTAATTTTCGATATAAACTTTCATCAACTCTTCACAAACATTCCATAATACTCTGTACCCGTCATAGATGACTCTAGATTTACCCTTTCGCTTAAGTTTTATTCGCTGATTTCGTGGCAACAGCGCGGTACTAGCTGTCGTTTCGCTGTACCGACTCCGCGGCCGAGATGGTGCTCAAAAGTTGAAAACCAACAAATGACGCCCAATGCCGGGTTCCCGGTTCAAGCTGCCGCAGAGTTGTCGTTCTTCGGTCGAAGCCATTCTTTTATATCGCGGGGGCAGCGAGAAATCCCTAGGCATCTCGTTAAATCCGACAACGATCGTTCAAATGCACCTTGGATGAGGAGCCCGTCGGCCACCTCCCGACTTCCCGGTCCCGTCCAAACCGTAACTGCTCCGCGCGCGTAATGCAGATTCGGATCAGCGCTGCCAGACTCCCGGCTCCAGATCCGTAGCGCACCTCTGAAGAGAGAGTGCGGTCACGTCGGTAATTTCGAGGTTAGGTCATGGAACTTTTAGGGCCCAAAAGGGCAGCCAGCCTGTCAACTCCGATCACCTGTGAGTTATAAATTGTTACCACTCGTAGTTTGTGAAGTGCGCACTTGATCTAGTTTCGGCATAAATCCGCTCATTTTTGCGAAAGGATGCTTTCTCAATAACATTCTTGGCCATCTTGGTTTGATTTTGGAATCTAAAGTTTTGCAGCGGCATTTTTCTAGTACCGTTTCGCTGCCCTTCCGGGCTCTAACAACTCCATATTTCGACATGGATTTCGACGAAGGTGTTGGAGTGGGTCCCCCAGGTAGGGACGGAACCGTGAAGAGATGGAGAGATGCCAGCTTCCGGAGGATCCCTACCATGATAGATTCCTGTGGCGGGTAGGCGTCGCAGAGCGCCCCAGCGCGCCGTAAAAGCGGCTCACACATACATTTCGACATTTTGACTCTCCCCATGTAGGTACTCTAGAGATCGGCTCAGTTTCAGATAATTTATCGGCGAGCGACCATTCTTTACAGTGGCTAAGAGCGCGAGCAGAATCAGTGGCGTAGCCAGAAATTTTCGGGGGGGGGGGGGGGGCGAGGGAGGTCTCCGCTCAAAAATCTCCCATGGCGGAGACCAAAGGTAAAATTACGGGAAAATAACATTTTTTGGAAAAACATTTACAGTCAGTCCAGATCTCATGTAACACCCCCCCCCCCACCTCCCGTCCCCCTTGCGACGCTAAAGAGTCAAATAAACCTCTACAGGAAGGGTATGGTCACTGAAATGGAAGATCCACCTTCAAAACGGCAGTGTCGCACAATGGATCGATTAAGTTAGAGAGATCGGACATGGAATTTTTAACTAAAACTGCAATTTTTTATGTCTATTTCGTCACACAATAAATTTCAAGGGACGCTCTGTGAAAACATTTTTACGAGGAAATCAATGGAGCCACTTTTAGAACCTCAAGACTTTCATCAATTAAAATAAGAATAACCCATACAGAGTGTGCAAACATTTCAAAATCATGAGTTTAAAAACTCTGACTCCGCGAAATTAAATATTAGAGCCGAACACAAAGCGGAGCGGCGCGACGCACTGGCGCCTACAAACCTAACAGGGATACTTCACGCATTGCGCAATGCGTGAAGTATCCCTGTTAGGTTTGTAGGCGCCAATGCGCGTTTCGCGCTCTCTGCCCGCCCACCGCGCCGCGCCGCAGCGTGCCACGGCGTCTGAAGCAACTATTTCACACCAGAGGTATTGCACAGTATCATACGAAATCGAAGGCGCTCCAACATATTGAGAATGACAGGCATCCTTCAAAAGTACGGAGCTTTCCCCGCAAAATAAATCAAGATACTACGGCACAAAAAGAGAGCGGTAGTCATCGTGCGTCGTCAACATTCTGACTTTAACACACGTTAACAAGCAGCACGAAGGAGCGACATAACAAGTATAGCCAACAATAACACACCACGATGCATTGTACATACAGTTGTGCAGTCGTCCACGGCTAAACCATACCGTGCATTCAAATTGATTTTTTTGCTAGAATGCCGCAAAATCGAGTAATTTGCCCTATACTTAAGGAATCTTGGATCTAGTGCCTTTGCGTTGGATGGTGGACATTACGAGATTTGGCTACAGGGGTTTTGATTGGCAAGGGAGCGCATTACGAAAGCCCGTCTCTGCGCTGGCAAAAGTCGGAAGCTACTGGTCGACTTCACGACCGCGCGCGGCCCCCGTTAACCAGTCGGCGCAATAGGTCTTCCGCTTGAACATACGCTGTTCTTCCTTAGATTGTTTTTCAAAGTAAAGAAGAGCCCATCGTCTCAAGATGCCACTGGAAAAAAAAACACATTGGATCTAGAGTCCAGACTCTTAAAAACATCGACAAGAAAAAATACTGTTGATTCAATCGGATTTAAGCTTAAATCAAGAGCCCAGCCTCTTAATTTGAGCGGATTTCCTTTTGATTTAAGCTTAAATCTGATTGAATCAAGAGTATTTTTTCTTGTCAATGTTTTCAAGAGTCTGGACTCAAGATCCAATGTGTTTTTTTTTTTTTTTCCAGTGTGTCTTCGCCGATCATCCTGTATTTTGACAACTTTTTCAGTCCGTTCTGGATCTCCTCTTCTTTTTACCTCTTTTTCAGTCCGTCCTGGATCTTCTCTTCTTTTTACCTCTTTTTCATCATCATCTCCTCCTCTTCCTCTTTTTTTCTTCTTTCCTCTTAATTTTTCTCTCTTTTTGTTTTGTTCCTAATTTTCTTTTTTTTCCTCGTTCCTCTTTCTTTCTTCAAATTATGTGAAATGCTAAAAGGGTTCAATCTCTGTTTCATATACATCCGATTTTTAGGAATAATCAAATTCTAACCGACCGTGAGACCCGGTTCGGGGGGGGGGGGGGCTAGGCAACCACCCAAGGGGGCGCCACGACTAACGCCGCTCGCAGCGCCTGTATGAATCTTGCTTAGTGATAGAGTCGTCGTATAATATGTGCTCGAGCCGGCCCTAACAATTAATGCATCATATCATGCATCAAACCGATTTCTACCTTCGAAGAAATGCATAGAACCCCTGATTTTTTGCCGGGGAAATATAGGGCAAACAATTTAAGAAAAAACCTGGTAACTTTTTGACCGATTTCCAAGTGGATGACCCTATTTTTACAATTAAAACTTTGGAGAAATTGGGAGGAGAAGCGAGAACATACCATCACTTTGTCCGAGCTCTAATTCGCGAGAGATGGCGAGACGCGAAGTGAGGAATCGAGGATGGGCAAGGGTGCAGTCACGGCTACCACGCTCCGGTTTGTTTACCTAGGTGTGCAAAAAGTGCTCGGTAGAATCCTCGAATTCGCCCACCTCAGGCAACCCCCCTCCCTTACTCCACAGTTTTTTAATTCCGCCAACACCTCTCTACCGGAAATGGATATCGCAAAAGAGCCGGTGTATGTACCCGTCTCCAAGTTTTGCAGTATTGCCACGCTTTTTTCGATCTCCCGATTCACCGAGTCAACTCCGAAGGCCCCGATATGCGACATCCTAACAGCAGAGTTTCGTAAAAGTTAAGTTTAAGAAAGTAAAATTTAAGTGAGTATTTTACTTTCAGACTTGAACATGACTTAATCTATTGCTCATAAATTAATCGAGTATCGTTTGATTATAATTATACCCATCAGCCAAAGCTGAGTTTTCAAGAAATATGCTGCGTTAGGTGTCAAATATTTTTCTTTTGAATCTGACGTCACAGTGCAATGACTAGAAGACGAGGCCGGGTTTTCCCGTGTGATAAAAACATTAATCAAGATCATTAAAAACCTGCCCAGTTCAAATTTACTGAATATTGTCTCATGTTTTATAGCCTGTAATCTCCTCTGTGCATCATGCTCAGTCTACTAAGATGTCTCTAAAGTTACCCAATATGAATGACAAGTGTTGGGTCATTAGCACTTTTCTTTGGAACAGAAATAAGCAATTGCTGATCTCCTTGTCTGGAGGCAACGAAGATGGCTCTAGAAAAGTTCTGAAAGTAGCACCACTGACCCAAAATTTGCCATTTGTACCAGGGTTTGCATAACAGATTTTAAAATGTAATTCTAAATTAAATTGGGCAGCGGAATCTTTAATGACTGCGATATAGAACAAATGCACTTCATTTTGCAAGAAAGAACTACAATTCAGTGGCGAAGCATGCTTTGCGATATATCCATTGTTATGCCATTTAAACCTATGGAAAAGGATCGATAAACAGGGTGTTCGCAGCGAAAACCTTAATAATCGATTATTTTCCATACTTTTAAATGGCATAACATTCGATACATCGCAATTCACGCCACGCCACTGCTGCAATTTATGGCTCATCCGTAAAAACAGTGAAGTGCACAGGGAAAATATTGGTATATACTTACTTTTTAAACTGAGCCAGAAGTTGTAATTCCCAATTGCAAAATGTAGTCCAAATATCAATATGTGTCTTTTAAGTGAGTGGATTCAGTTTTTTGAAAATGCAAGGAATCGGAAAACTTGGAAAGCGTTGACATTTGAAACGACCCAGATGAACATGAATATCACTGAAAAAAAAGTAGCTTGGATCAAGCTTGATGATTCTTGAATTTGCCGCCAAGAATTTTTTTTATCTTGCTTTAAGCTGACTTTTTCTTGATACAAGACAAATAAGGCTTGGGTTAAGCAAAAAAGTAGCTTGTATTAACCAGAAAAATTCTTGATTTAAGAAGAAATACTTCTTGGCGGCAAATTTAAGATTCTTTTTTTTTCAGGGTACAGTGTCATCGGATTCGGTTTTGGGGCGGGAAATTTTCGACAAGGCAACCTGCCGCGCCATTCGCAAGGAGTTGAAGCGTGAAAAGTAGACAAGGGGCCTACGACGGGGGCGGGAGGGGTCAAAGAAGGAAACTGACAAAGAACCGGGCTTTTTATTTTCTCCCCATTCCCGAGCTGAAACGCCCCCGCCCGACTTAAAGCAGGGATTGCTCCTTCCTTTTTTAGCCGCCGCGTTTCGTATTGAGGTAGGTGGGGTCGGGGAGCGGAAAGCGGAAAGTGCAAAACAGCGACCGTATTGAGACATTGTCAGCTCCCTCCTTGCCTTCCTCCGGGCTCCCATCACCATTAGCATTTAATCGGACGCCTTCATGGCTCGGGATCCAACGGGGTTGTCTTCATGTAACTCGAATATTGAAATTATTGTCGGGTTAACGCAACCATTGGCTAAACCCATAAGTTTATTCCTAGAACTCTTCTGCTCACCTATATTCGAAATGGAAACTAGGTCAAAAATAGGTGCTTACTCGTCATTGGTCGAGACTAGAGTCCCTTTATACTGAGAGTCAAGACAACGCCCCCTCATGGAGTCACAAACGGGAATAAAGATTACAGAAATTGAACGTTTTTTGTAATCTTTGATCGGCCCATCCTCAAATTCCTTTCTCCGTTCCTTCTCTCATCCCGTTTGTTCCTTGCCGAACCCGTAATTTCTTATCGTCCATTCCAGATTATAATCTTTGCAATCGGTGAAAATGTAATCTTTATTCCCGTTTGTGACTCTGTGAAGGCCTAAAATACGGGAACCAATCAGAAATGGATTCACATTGCCTTGACTCTCAGTATAAAGGGACTCTAGTCGAGACTTCATCCTTGATCCTATCGGTTATGTCGAAATACATCCGAGCGGAATAGATCGTATTCGATAGTGGTTCGATGTTTCGTTTGGTTCAAAACAATAAAACATAACCTCAAACAAAAATTTTAGGGTATAATATGCAAAAGCTGAAAAAGAGAAAATTCCTAACAATTTCACTTTTCATCGTCATTCGATGCTCGAAAGAATAAAAATTCGATCACCAAAGACCCGTGTTACATTAGATTCCTAAATTGACTTTTGAGACTATGTTTACATATCGAACCAATCCGTTCCCTCCAAAAGATGTAAGCTACTCTGTCGTAATAACTCCGTGACATTTCTGTCGTCTTAGAAATGCAGAAAAGCCCGGTCGCGTTGTTTCGTGTATAACTAGTTCGGCAGTAGCTACCCGTCTTTTTTTTTTTTTTTTTTTTTTTTTTTTGGTCGTCATTTTTCAGGGGGAGTTTTTAGGATTGGGCCGGGGTGGCTACCGCCACCTAGAATATTGTATCAATAGATTGTTCGATGAAAACAGCTCAAAATTGCTTCTATACTGATAAAACTTTGGGACTTTATATCACCTTTACTCCCAGTTTATACGTATGCCCCATTCAGTGCAATTTATAGAGGTTCAAATCACTCGGAGCACAGAGTTAAAAGCTGTCGCTAGGGTCGAGCAGGGAGCGACGGAACCAGGTTTCGCTGTATTGCCGAAGACGTCAAAATGAAAAGGAGAGGGAAGAGGAAGGAAAAAAGAAGAAGAATGGGAGAAAAAGAAGAAAGCGAAAGAAAACGAGGGGAAGTGAGAAAGAAGAGAGGAGGGAGGGGTGAGAAAAATAGAGATGAAAATAAAAAGGCATCAATGTGGAGGCTATAAGCGCCTTTTTGGATAGAAAATCATCCTTTGGAGCTAAAGTTTTATGCGAAAAAGGCGTCTTTCGAAGGCGTAACGTCTCGTAACTTTCTCCGAGAAGAATGACGCTCTTGTTGACGCCTTTTCCTCAAAACAAGAGGCATATTCGGAAACGACGCGTGGCCTCAGAGAGGCCGAATAGTTGCAACATTTGATATAACCGAATCTGCAGTGTAGCATCATTGATTGTTGTAAATGTGACAGCTTCGGATAATTCTTTGATGAGGTGAGACGACGCATAAGAAACGCCTTCATTGTGAAAAGATACTTCCTAGCGTGGCCTCAGAGGCCGAATAGTTGCGTCATCCAAAAATTCAATCAACATTCAACAGCGTAGGTAGTGGGGAAATTAGATTGCTACAGATAATTGATTGATGAGGAAAAACGACGCACAAGAAACGCCTTCTTTGAAAAATGATACTACCTAGTGTGCCGCGGAGGCTGAATAGTTGCATTATTTAAAAACCTTATCAACAGTGTAGCAGGTTAGATAAGTCAGTAAATGCAAGTTTCAGATAATTCTTTGACGAAGAGTGTTGAAAGTGTCAATTTGTTCTCTCAAAATTTCTGAATCCCGATACATGCGTTACCTTGCAAACCCAATCTAATGCAACCATCTGCCCTTTTTACTTAAGTTTACTTTGATAAGCAGTTGTCCTCCTGCCACGCCTGCGCTGGAATACCAAAATTTCGACACGTGATAGCTTATGAGACAAATTGCGGCAATGAAAGCGCTTGGCATTTTATTTACATCATTGATCGGAGAATTTTGAGTAGTGTTGTTGCTTCCCTCGTCACTTTTCCGCCGCCCGATGTCATTAATATAGCATCATATTACTGTTATCTCATGTGGATCTCTCTGATTGGTGCCCAGGGCCTCAGAATTTTGGGATCACTTGCAAAATTGAACATTTCATAGGTAAAGATGATATCCTGACAGTTTCATGCTTTCTTTCAGAAATGCACGATCATTATACTTCACTATGGATGTTGCCGATAATTTCCTGTCCGTGGGGTAGTTTGACTCGGGTCTAAAAATCTTGGCTTTGCTGAACGTTTTTACTGTCGCCGCGTTTAAAGCTATCGATTTTCAATTCTGCAATCCCTGATTCACCAGTTTCGCAATATTACGCGGTTTTCAGCGGTATACTTTCAATGACGCATTGCGTCGCAGGGCTCTCTTGCCTTGTCGCAGTGGTGCCATGCTGCAGAACAACTAAGAAAAATATGTTACTTCGTATGATCGAAACAAAATGTTGCCTTAATCTAGTGCTGCAAGGCCCTATTGAGAACATTCTCAAACCTGTTTCATTATTCTTACAATTAGCTATATAATGCGATCTTTACTATGAGCTCCAGAATAATTTCTTTAATGAATATACGGATTTCCTAAAATCATATACTTAAGTGCGCGATTTGACTGGAATTAAGTAAAGAACGCAGAACCTCATAGACCTTAGGCTTTTTAAGAGAATCTCACATCAGAAAATCTCCTCCTTTTTCGACTTATACTATGTCAACATGAGATTTTTTTAAAACTCCAACGCAAGGATTTAGCCTGGGATTAGAGGAAAGCTTAAGGAAACTCGTCCCGAATTCAAGCATAGTTGAACTGGTGTCATGTGTCGCATAGGTCAAGTGAAAAACTCGGTAGATATTGGATTTTTTGGCAAAAAAGTACGATAGCCCGTACTCATGAGCTTACAGAATCATCCTCAGCCGGCGAGATAGCAAAATTAGAAAAAGTGAAGGCAGGATTCTTTTAGGAAAAAACCTCGCACTCGATACGGAGTTCGATTACGGTATCAAATGTGAAGTTTTTTCCAAGAAGAATCCTGCTTTCGTTTTTCTGAATTTTGCCAATTTTTTAGTTGAGAATTATTCTATCGGCTCATGCGCAGGGGCTCCATTTTTCGGCCACACAGTCAAAATCTGCCAAGATTTTCGGCCTTTACGCCAGCACCCGGGACGAATCACCTCGGAAGCAGGATCTAGTGCTGTTTGCGCAGGCAAGTGAAGTGTATCATTATCGAAGTCGTAGTATCTGCCGTGGGTATTTCTCTCCGAGTTGCTCTTGGCTTTTCCTCACCTGGCAGCAACGGGCTCTGGAATATCCGATGCGCAGTTTCGCCTCTCCCGCGAATGTTCCCGGATCCAAAAGGCTTCTTCCTGCTGCCCGAGAGACCCTCCTCCGCCCCCTCCCTCCCCGCCTCCCCCAATTCGCTGCCCGGTACCCCCGGTCCCCTCCTCTCCCCCGACGCCCCCGAGAATTAAGGGGATTTTCTCTCGTCCCGGGACCGCGTCACAGAGTTCGGGAGTCAAGGATGCTGCACGCTGCAGCCACGTCGCTCGAGATGAGTCCGTTTTCTCGCGGATTAATTCTGCCATGATAGCGGAGAGAGCCGTGAGTGTATTCTGAGACGAGCCTCGAGACACGTAGGAGCATATGTTAACTGTGGCTCAAACAGAAATGCAGTTACGGCTTTCTTCGCTATCACGGCGGATTTTGATCCTGTGGTGTCGGATCGCGTATAAATTAGGAAACATGTATTCGGATCTTGTATATTATTTCTTCAAGGGCTTACAAAACAGGATTTTTTCATCAGTTGATAATTGTGATCTTCTTGGTAAAGCGAGAAAAAATTACATGAAATTATGCAGACCATAAATTGTTGTTTTAATATTTCCGTATAAAAATAAAAGTCCAGGGCGCTTTAAATAGAAAGCATATGGACCATCTACTCTTGCCCCCTTTTTTAAAGTACCCTGGTAAAAATTGGCGATAAGAGCTGCGTTTCAAAATACTATAGGAATTCTTATAGCTGGCTAAAGAAGGCTACAGAAAATCATATAGCTGGCTGTAGAATGCGGAGAAAATCTTACGGCTGGGCTATACGAAGCGATAAAAAATTATGCAGCCGGGCTATAGTTCCTATAGCCGGGCTTTACACTTTATCGCCCAGCTGTTGCTTTTTCGCCATCGATTATAAAAGGCTATAAGAAATTGTGTAGAAATTCGTGTGCTTTGGTAATGATTAAGTTTGATACGGAACCACCGTAATATTTACAAAACACACGTTATATTTTCTTTTAATACATATTTTCTTTTAATACATATTTTTTTTCAAAACGAGTTTTGACGAGTTCAAACGGTTTTTTTTTCCAATTAAAACGAGAATAATCCATACAGGATGTGCAAACATTTCAAAATCATGAGTTGAATAACGCTGACTCCGCCGTATTAAATATTAGAGCCTAACACAAAGCGGAGCGGCGACACACTGACGCCTACAAACCTAACAGGGATACCTCACGCATTGCGCAACGCGTGAAGTATCCCTGTTAGGTTTGTAGGCGCCTATGCGCGCTTCTCGCTGGCTGCCCGCCTGCCGCACCGCAGCGTGCCACGGCGCTTGATGAAGCAACTATTTCACACCAGAGGTATTGCACAGTATCATACGAAACTGAAGGCGCTCTAATATATTAAGAATGGCAGGCATCTATCAAAAGTACGGAGCTTTCTTCTCAAAATAAATAAAGATACTACGGCCCAGAAAGAGAGCAGTGGTCCAAAAACTCACTAAGTCCTAGCATCCGTAATTAGTGACGTTTAGCATACACCTTATCGCCTGGCTGTGAGTTGCTTAATCGCCATCGGCTATAAAAGGCTGTAAGAAATTGAGCCGGCTGTAGAAGCTATAGGAAATCTTATAGCCGGCCGTAGGTCTATGGTATTTTGGAACACAGATTCTACTGCCAATTTTTACCAGGGTATGAAGGAGGGGGTAATCATAACTTTTGAAAATTGCCTCTTAAGGAAAAACGCCGTATGAACCGTCAGGCGTTGCCAAATTTTCTTTGGTAAATCACGAATTTACGAGAAAATTGGTAAATATTTTTCCTCCGATTTTTCAGATAATTTTATTCGCAATTTCTCCAAAAGTTTGGGACCAGAAAAACCTGGAAATTCTAGGGAAAAATATTCATAGCTTTCCTCAAAATTAAAATTCTATCGAAGTAAATTTGGCAACTCTCGAATGTTCATACGACGTTTTTCCTTAGCACAGACGAGTTGCCTCACGCTTCCCAGAATCCGCGAGTTGCGAGGTCGGGCATTTTTGCACACCTGTTGATAATACATTAATAGGCCAATATTTACTTGAGTACGAAAAATGAAAAGGGATTTACAACCTTTCACCAGTGAAAATCTCTGTAGCAAGGTTTTAAAAATTTTAGTGGATTGTATTAGTAGCAACTTAAACGCAGAGTGAAGAACGAAGTTGGCCGTAAATCACATTCATTGATTTTTAAAAATTTAAATTCAATTTTGAAACTATAAAAAAATTCAGGGAAAACACGCCAACAATTTTCGACCCCAACCATCGCTATTAAGTTTTCATTCAGGGAATTTGATCGCATGTCCTGTTCTCGTCACTAAGCCGGCGTTGAGTGGTGCACAGTCGGCGAAGACCTGATGATTGACGAGCGATGAGTGGTGGCAGCCGGTGCGGCGTGGGTACTCGCGCGAGTCTTTTTTAATTACTTTCCCCGCCGCGCATCGCGTCGTTCGGCCCCGGCTTCTTGAAAGGAAAAGGAAAGGGAAAAGGAGGGGAAAATGGAAAATGGAATTGAATTAATCGTCCGGCCGTAATGCTCGCATAATTTGCCGTCTCACAGTTCCCAAGGTCACGCCGCACTTCCAGCAACGCCACCACCGTCCATTGTTGTCACCTCAGAGACGAACACCCCTCCCCCCCTCCACCACCACTAAAGTAAGTGAATTTTGCGGTGTTAAATCAACCAACTTGGAGTCACGATTTACTATTACTTCGTATATTTGGAGCTTTTGACTGAGTCTAGGTCGAAACACCATACATCGGATGCATAGACCCCAAAAATTTAATTTTTGGCAATTTTCTTTTCTTCTTCCCCCCTCCCTCCCCCCGGGGAGGACCTCTACCACCACCAAAACCACTACTACTAACAGTAGGTGAATTTTGCGGTGTTGAGTAAACCAACTTGGAGTCACGACTTATCATTATTTCGCATATTTGGACGTCTTGACTAGGTCTGATGCATAGCCCCAAAAATTCAATTTTTGGCAATTTTTTTTCACTTCTTTGGCTGTGGCTTAAAATTATTATTGATTGCTCTTATTATCTCAGCTTCGTCAGAAAGTGTCTTCGAGCCCAATTGATTTTATTCATGCAGTTATTTTTCCCTTTTCTGTTATTCAACCGTCCGATCATTATTTTCTGCCGATTTCGTGTCAATTGACAACCAGGCTAGGATGATTAATTATTATAACGTATGAGCGTGAATCCTCAACAACCCATGTCGGTCACCGCATCAAGGCACACAAGTTATAGTGAGAACCGACCGCAAAGTCCGAATCCCAAGAAGTTACCATGCACCGGTGCCAGTTCAAGCGCTCCATCTAATTCAGCGCAAACTGTTCTACCTTTCTGGAAACTGCGATTTTGAAAGGCTTGCAACCTCGCTGCCGCGCTGTGCAGCCGACACCCCATCTGACCGGCGAACCTCGTCGACATTCGCAACCACACTTCTTGACTTCAGGACTCATATCCAGTAATTTGTCCATGAATATTCACGGATTATTTCTTCGTCATCGTCGTTATCACTCTCTCACTTTTTAGTATCGGGGGGGGGGGGGCGTAAAGATACCCTGTAGTTATCGCCACTCATACATTTTCAGCTGAGCCTAATCTTTTTTCAGTCATGACCACCGGAAATTCGAATGTGCTAGTCATCTGTTAAGCTCCATAGGCGGATCCAGCAATTTGGCAACACCAGATTTCCTCCATTCAAACCTATGTTAAGTAATCGATTCTTGTCGGAGCACCTAGCCCCTCTGAGAATCGATACATTTCCATAAGTTTAAATGGAGAAAAAAACAATGTTGACAATTTGCTGGAGCCGCCAATGTTAAGCTCCTAGAACATGTTTTTCATGACATTTCAGAACATATTGTTAGAGGTGCACAAAGAAATCCTTTTTCAGCCATTCAAAAAAAAAAAGAAGAGGAGGAAAGGATAACATTTTCGTCGGAAAATTCACTAAAGAAGTTTAGCGGCTCTTACATAAAGAAATTTCGACGCAACGGATTGGCGTTACTTTATTTCTGCCTTCAAACTGCTTTCACTTGTGTGATGTCCATCGCATGTTTATAAACCAGATTGCAAAAAATACTTTTCGCGCAGAAAATAGTTTATGATGGGAGGGGATGTATACATTGGGATTGCCTATCATTGAATGAAAAAGTTGCATTATGGCTTATTTGAATAGGCAGCGCAACTTTTCGCAGCTGCTCGTGACAATAACAATATTCCCAACAATTATCTCTCCATCTTTTCTTGACGGACCTTAGTGGATGAGACGCTCATCAGGTCAAAGCTGGATATTTTATCGTCAAAAACCAGCAGCATAGTGTATGTGACGATGAGATCTTCAAATCGGTTCCGTAGATTCTTCCATGCACTTTAGCTTGGAACGCCTTCATTACAACGTGATGCCCCACGCTTTGCTCCGCAGTTAGTTTAGTTGATTCGTCGACCTGAACCCAATCGCACTATTTAAACAATTACTATCCTGTCGGCGAAAACAATGGTCAGAACACTTTCAAACACCTTTTTACACCCTAGTTTATCGGGCATCTTAATTTATCGATTCGATTCTGTATCCACGTTTTGCTTTTAACTATCACAGAAGTTGTACTAAGTTGCGAAACGGGACACGCAGGAAGATAAATTTAAGGCGATAAAAATGTCAATTTGTCATCGCGATAATATTTTCCGAGTAAAAAAATTTACGCGCAACGGTGGCTCTTGGATTAAAACAGCATCATTTATCGACGCAAATGACGAAATTATTCACATTGGTGAACGGAGAGAAAAAAGCGTCGCGTCATATTAATGGCTTGTCTGACAGTATGATACGCGAGACACCCTGAAAATTTTCCTGCTGACTACGTTCTCCAACACCAAGATCTTGGCTTCTTGTATCAATTTATCTCATGAAAAACCATTTTTCGCATTCAAATTTTCACAAGGAGGTAGTGCTTTTCCAGCGCACATGTGAATAAAGACTTCTCTGTGATTATGCGCACAGCCTATCATGAGATTTTTGGCATTTATTTGTAATTTGCTGGAATATGTAATTGTAATTGCCTCCTGTGGTGTAGCGGTTGCAGCACTTGCTCTATGATCGGGAGGTCCCGGGTTCGATTCCCGACCAGGTGACCCGAGTCTGATAGTCTCATAGTCTCAAAGAACGGTTACCTGGGGCTGGCTTTATTAAAAACGGAGGGGGATGAGACTCTAGGGACGGCAAAACGCAGGATTATGCCTCGTGGGATATTTGAAAGGGAGAAAAAAAAATATTCAATTATTGATCAGCCCATAGATACTCTTGTAATACGACGCAACGCAAACTTAGAGATTCCCGTCACCTTTAGCGCGTTATGCAATACAAGCACGCTCCTTTAAGAACGTATTTCGCTCATCTTTTTTATCCTGAAAAGTTGGCGTTTGTGCGACGATGAACTGGAAGGTTGCGTGCGTGGGAGTGTCGGAGGCTCATACCTTTTTTTACGGTACAGCGAAGGCGTCGTCGCACAATAGAGGTCAGACAAAATTTGGAAACTTTGAAAGCTCATAATTCCGTCCAAGCAAAACTCTGAGGCTTTAAAAGTGGTTCCATTGGTTTCCTCGTCGAATTTCCTCCAGAGACAACCCTTACAATTTAAAATGTGATGAATTCAACATCAAAATTTGCAGTTTTAGTCAAAAATGTCATGTCCGACCGCTCCGATTGACCGGGTCCACTGTGCGTCGTCGCGTCGGAAGTTGACCAAGTCCCGGTTCCCGGACCCCACCATTCCGTCCCCTCCCGACCTACCGCTCGGGATTTCCCCTTGTTGAGCTTTAAGGAGGGTAGAAAGAAAAGCGAGGACCCTCCCTCCTTCGCACCGCGAAAGTAAACTCCTGAGGCAGCCTTTTTATTTCAACTAAGGGTTGGAAATTAATTTTTGATGACGTCAAGCGAGACCAACGGAGGCGTTGCTAGGCGAGCGTCACCACTCGTGGTCGAGTGCGCCCACCGCGAACCCGGCGTGGCATCGTGTTATTCATGGGTAATTTTCAACTTATCCCCTTTTCGCAGACAATCGCTTAAAAATAAACACGGATTTGATCCGTGGACTAGATAAGTTTTATCGGTCCCTCCGCACGGTGCAATATCCCTAAGGAGTGATTACCTCTAATGTTTTATTGATACTGCTGGCGTAATATGAGTACATCTTTCGTTACTCACTGTCAATCGCTTCTTATTCCGACGCACAGTGGATCGAGTCAGTTAGAGAGGTCGAACATGAAATTGTTAACTATAACGGCAAATTTTGACGTTTATATCGTCTTATTTTAAATTTCAAGGGGTGCTAACGGAAGACAATTTCACGAGGTTACCTATGGAACCACTTTGAGAACCTCAAAGTTTTGTATAAATGAAGTTATAAGCGTTTAAAGTTCCTAAATTTTGTTCGACCTCTCCCATTATTGACTTGATCCACCGTGCGATGGTGAAACTGCAAGTATGCGTATTTTGGTTGCGGTGTTCCAAAATCTCTGCTCTTATTTTATATTTTAAAATGATACCCAAACAACATCACGGTTCGAAATTTTCACAAAATTTTCCTCACACAGGGAAGAAAGATCACCCAAGTTTAAAGTAATGATAATAAGTGGTTTCCCATGTAGAAAATACAGAATGACAGGAGGTACACATTACTGCAGTTTCACCATCGATACGTATATTACACCCAGAAAGTAATTTAAGATCGAAATGCAAAGCGCGGGAATGTTAAAATTTCATTCATTTTTATTGCGCATACTCCCATGTAAGAGCACATTTTGAACGAGTAAGTTTAAGGAAGGATGCGATTCCATCGGGGGAAATTTCGCATATATTTATAAAATATTTCTTTAGATTGGTTCCTGTTTGTGGTGACAATTCCATTCACCGTATCTAGAAAAGCAGAAAAACGAGACAAACAAAATCCTCTACCTGTAACACTCACATTATAATGAATTACTTTAAATACGCAGGAGGTATATTTTAAATACTGCACCGTGACAATGTGCAGGTTTTCAGCAAAATCATTTTGGTCTCGAACTGGGATCCTGGGATTTGACTGATGGACCTCAATATCATCACGATCAAAAGAAAGTTCATCATTTTCTTTTATTAAGTCGAGAAACTAAAAAACAATCCATTTTGACACTAAGATTGCGCAGATGCACTCAGCGCAACGATTTGCGGCTTAGTTCGCCTTCAAATGAGCGTGATACCACGCATTACCCCCGCGTTAGAATAGTTGCGTATACGATTCGAGCGAGGAGCCACCTAGCAATCGTGGCCCGAATAAGAATGGAAGTGGTGGCTGTCGGTGTTGGCACGGCAAGCTTACATGAGAATCTAACGGAATGAACTTAGAAAGCTATCGTTTGTTAGTGGGCGTTTTTCAACTAAACAGGGTCCGAGTTAATCAAAAGTTTTTTTTAAAAGATGTTATTTTACTGAAACTTAGGGGTAATATTTAAGCTTGTCGCTCTAAATCGCCAGAATGAATCTTTTTGAAGCTTTATTGGAGCTTTTTTGAGTGCCCCATCTTTATCCTTTTTGGTTTAATTTATCAATAAGTTTCGTCCCTGGTGAATGTGAACCATTTCTACGCTGCTGATAGTGAATGAAACATAGAGAAAAAAATTGCTCCCTGCAAGCTAATTTCACTCCTTTTACTTACCTATCCCCAAAGAGTCATTTTGAATTATCATACATTTGCTATATTATTTTTATTATTATATATCCTTTATTTACTTCATATTTACGTTGAGGTACGAATAAGGTACCCACTACCCCTTACTGCGGCCACAAACAACAATACGCCTTAGCGATAATGAGTGGTGGGGAAAGGGACAGTATGTCAGTAAGTTTAAAGTATGTAGGTACTTGTTTTACATATTTACGCGCCACAGAATGATAGCAATGGGGGGCAAAAAAAAAAAAAAAAAAAAAAAAAAAAAAAAAAAAAAAAAAAAATTGTTTAATACCTTTTTTCGAATTTGGCTTTTCTTAGGGTGCGCCTTCTGAAATTCAGGTAAGAGCTAGTTTAATTTTGTATTGTCTGTTTTTTCACTCTACTTGATGCGACGTTTCTAATGCGAAATCACTCTTGTTGCAGAGCAAACTCAAGAACAGTTCCTCTGAAACAAGTCTCCAAGACTTCATCGCAAATCCCAGTCAAAACGAAGGGACCCGCAATGACTTTACCGCCCAGAATGAGTCGGGCAAGGAGAAAAAAATCCAAGAGTTGGCCCAAGAATTTGTCCAGCAAACGACTCCCACCCTCCAATGTCCGATTTCAGAGCAATTGCAGGTAAGCTAATTTGTTGTATTTCTTTTCGACTGAAGTTTTCCTATTTTTCTTTCGATTTCAATTTTTCGCTTGAGACCCAAGTAGTACAGATTGCAATACATAGCAATTACGTAGGTAGTAAAATTAGAGCTATTGCATCGGAGTTTTGTGTGTGTTGCCTATCTACTGATTGAAGGCATACGGCTTGTTAAAATATATTACAATAAGATAGAAATAAGTTGCTATTTTTCATTGTACTGCACAATGCCAATCTTTCTGACGCATGGAACTCACTTTGTTGATTGTTTAAAATCGGCATTTATCGACCAAATGATGAAAGAATATTCAACTTTTATGGTAAAAAAATTACGATTTTAATTCAGTAAATCGCAATTTTACTTCAATATTTTCATCGCACTGCATGTGCTACTTGGACACTACTCACTGCTGGGCGCAATGCTTTCGTCCTCGAGACAGAAATGACGACTTTTTCTGGCGAAAGGAACGTTTATTTTTTCCGATTATCCTCAGTTTTATTTTGTGATTTTCTTCGATTTCAAATATCTCCTGTCAAAAAAATCTCATGTTAAATATTAGAATGACTTAGAAGAGGGATTTAGTCAGTAGCCGTAGCTTCTCGAAAGGAACTCATTGTTAGCCGAAATACATAAGGTATGCTAAGTGATAAAGACATTGTGGGCCAACTGATAATGTTCCGCTTATCATATCAAATTAATCACGTTAATCTCAGTCAGCCCAATTGTGCTCTGTTTGGTTTGAACTCAATTTTTCAGTAACGATTCTCTAGTAGTAGCGCCTATTGCATTCGAAGGTGTGTGTGTATGGCGCTAAAATTTTTGGCAGGCATTCTAAACTGCGAATTTTGATGGAAGAGAGCGAGTGATGAAGCGTACCTGATTTTCCAAGGAAACCATTATATTTGCCTTCAATTTACAGAGTAGGCAAACACCAGACCACAGGGAACCAAAATATTTTTTTTCACTTTTGAGACGCGCCATACGAGCATACTTCAAAGTTTCAGTCTTTAAAGTGTTGAGTTACTTTAAACTAACAATTTTCAAAATTTCATATAACTTGGACCGCGTTAAGCGGAAAGGAACCAAGCCACATTCGATATTGCCGAATTTAATCGGGCCATTCAATTTTTTACATGAAAACGATTGTGCGGATTTTTGTGCAAATTTCAGTAAATTTTATGCGTAGTACGAAGCAAATTCCTCAAAAATTTCAAAGGAATCCGCATAAGCGTTCACTTGTAAGCAATTTAATTCCCCCGTTCAATTTGGCAATAGCTGATGTGGCTTGGTTCCTTTTTGCCAAACGCGGTCCAATTACGACCGGAATTTTAATTAAAAAAGTTCAGCACTTGGTCAAATGGCTCTCCTGAAAACTTTTAGTTTCCATTGAGTTTACTTTGAATGGGCCAGTTGCGCTGGTAACAGAATCGTGTTTTGTCGTTTAAATCTCGTAGATTAGCTAAAAATAATAAGATTCGTCCAAACAGAAACTTTCAACTTTCAATTTTAACCGAGATATCGCCCTTTGAAAAGTCAGGTTTTTGACGTCATCCACCGCGGTTGTGCATATCATGGTACGTGCTACCGCGCGGTGGATGACGTCATAAATCAAGTTTTTCAAGGCGCGATACCACGGTTAATATTCAACCTAGAAAGTTGCTGTTTGCACAGATCTTATTGTTTTTAGCTAATCTACAAGAATCAAGCATCAAAACACGATTCTGTGACCAGCACAACTGACCCATTCTGTCTCATTTTATGTGGCTTAATTTTATGTCCCGTGTTAATGTTGATAGGTCATCAACGAGGAGGATCTTGCTGCAGTGTTGCCAGACGTCGAGGGAAGCGGGAGCCTAGAAGGTTTCGTCTCGCTGAACACTCGCAACAACGACTCCCCATCGACGCTGATCGAGAGTTTGGACGGGGCGTACGGTGGCGTCAGCGTGGCTCTCAACTTGTCTGGGCCCGTCCAGATCTCAGAGGGGGCAACAGCTCCCCCTGCCCCCTCCAACGCCCAAAATCCTCATCAAAATGGTGCTCATTACTCCCCCCTCGCCACCACTGAGAGGGTGAGTATATTTAACATACCCCACTTCGGGCTTCCTCCTGTCTAATTAAATGCCCCATGGTCATTCTGCCGTGCTAAGGAAGAACGCCGTATGAACCTTCAGGCGTTGCCAAGTTTCCTTCGACAAAAATTCAATTTACTAGGAAAATAGTGAATATTTTCCCCCAAATTTTTCAGACAATTCTGTATGCAATTTAATCTAAAATATCTGAAAATTCCAAGGAAAAATATGCACAAATGTCGTCAAGAATGCATTTTTTACCAAGCGAAATTTGGCAACGCCTGAAGGCTCATACGGCGTTTTTCCCTCGTACGGCAGCATTGTACCAGTTCATCGAGAGCTTAGTTCGATGGAAGAATATTAATTTTTGAGTTTAGAACTTAATTGATTTTGCCGCATTAGTGCTTCTATTTCAACATTATCACGTCGATCGGTTCAAGTTTTTATTTTTCGATCGAGTCGACACCATTTTTCAATAATTTTTCGATCGAATCGGTATTAATCGATACACGTTTTTACTTTTCGATAGATTCATGTCGATCGAATCACCGTACGTTTCGAAAGAGTTCATTGTTCGTATTAACTTCATTTTGCAATTAGGGACCACAATTTCTGGTTTTGTTTGGGAACAACGTGTGCACCGTTAATTTCCTTATGAACACGAGTGTTTTTAAGAATGAGCCAGAAACTGTAGTTCCGAAAAGCAATATGTAGTCCAAATAATCACGTCATTACATTACTGCGTAACGAGGGAGCTCTACACGTAAAAGTCGTTGCACACTTCTATTTAAAATTATTTATAAAAATGTGTAAATGAAGTGAAGAAAATTAGTTGGGTTTTATGAAATGTTTCATCATTTGAAATTACAATAATTGCAACAAACTTCATAATCCTAAGTTGAAAACCGCTGACTACGCAAGTTTGAATAATCGCGTCAAACCCAGAGCGGCCGGCGGTGCGGAGCTAGCACGCGCGCGGCTCTAAGCGCATAGCAGCGCCTTACAAGATCGCAGGATACTTCATGCATTGCGCGTACAGTACACGGTGCTCGCAGCGTGTATCAGCGCCTTACAAGTCTGCAGGATACTTCATGCATTGCGCGCACAGTACGGTGCACCGTGCGCGCTCTCAAAAAGTCGTATTTTCTTGTGTCAACCCTACCCCGATGTTCCCCATTTCCGAACAGTGCACACCGCGAGCTTGCAATCCTATATGTATTTCGGTAAAAATGGAATTTACGAGTGGAAATTTTTTCAAGTTGGAATGCCGTTACGTTCTATCGTCCGAAAAACGTCGAATTTAGCTAACATCGAGGGAGAGAAACTGGACATTTTTTTTTAATCACAAACGCGGCAAAATTTCCAGGGAAATATTCTTGGTATCACATTCACGCAAAATTGAACTCTGCCATCTGACCTAACTTGGGCAATTTTTGCAAAATAACCAAGGCACGCTTATGGCTAATATCGAAAAATTATGGTGGAGGGAGTCCACCGCGGTACCGCGATGGGCTGGTCTGTTGGCGATTTCCCGGGCCGTCTCGAAGAGCCAGTCCGCCTCTGTCGTATACTGCCGTGCTAAGGAAAAACGCCGTATGAACCGTCAGGCGTTGCAAAATTTTCTTCGATTAAACACGAATTCCTTGGTATACTTATGAATAATTTTCAGAGAATTTTTCAGAGAATTTTTTTTTATTTTGATTTAAAGTTCCTAAAAATGTCAAGGAAAAATATTCGTAATTTTTCTCTAAATATACATTTTATCAAAGGAAATTTAGCAACTCTCGAATGTTCATTCGGCGTTCTTCCTTAGCACTGCAGTATAGTCCAGAGATTGCAGGCGTTTTTACTGGCCGCTTTCTGCAGAAGGTAAATTCCCTATCAGTCTGGAGTTTTTTTTTCATTACTATTCAAGCAGATATTTTTAATTCCTCTTATTGATCCCATTTTTTTCTTTCCATTGACGTGTTTCAGGCAGAGAATATATCATCGTCAGAGAATACAGACTTGATCAACCCATTGGCTGACAGATGGTTATTGAAACCGTCCCCTGGTTATGAATGTACACCCCTCAGCTCTGAAATAGATTTGTCAGAGCAGAAGTCACCAGACAGCAACTTCAGCTCTTGCAGATCTCTCCGCAGCAGTGTTAACGCAGGCAGAGCCAAAATCTAGATAGCATCCATTGTGATGGGGAGCAGTCAGTGAAAATCGACTGCTCTGTCTCCCACGTATCGTTGGACTCGGGTTTTGGAGGCTCACCCTCTTACACTAGCTCACCCAACTCTGCTTATTTGTATTCGCCACTATCCGTTGAGACCAAGTCACCATCGTCAAGAGCAAGAGGTTACGAGCTATGTTTCAAAAGGTCTCAGTCTTCCCCAGAACAAAACGAGAAGATGGATGATACCATGCAAGAATCATTATTTACTGAACGCGAGAGTGCAGGAACATCTCAACACTCAAAAAGAAAGGGTGGCCGTAGTAGGAAAAGTTCAGCGACCAGAAAACCAGACATTTGCTCTCTGGTTGAGAAACTCATCTCAATTGAAGAGAGGAGTAAGAAGGTGGTAAAGAAAAGCCCGCATCGGGAGCGAATCAAGAAAGTCCGTCGCTGGTTGAAGTCAGAACGGAAAAAGAAGTATAAAAAAGCTGTCGTGGCCGACTCCAATGTTACCACTGATGTAGATAAATTAATCACTAAATTTAACAGCTTTACTATTGTGGAAAAAAATCCTCATTTAACCCGTGCCTCAAATCATATCATCAAAAGTAAATTTAGGTGAGTACCTCCAAGCATTCTAGCTGCCTTGATAAATTGACAAATTAGGTACCTACTGTCCAAATAATAAATACATGTTCCAACAATATCTGTTATGAACACTTTAAAAATCTCTCAAAATGTTCAAAAAAGAAACTATTTTCTTAATTTCCTGCATACAAACGTGAGTAAATTTTATGCGAGCTGAAAAGGGAACATTTTGTTAGACCCTAAAAGAGATTCACGTTCATGTAACCTCGAAGTACAAGTTCTTACAAAAATCCGTCACTAAGTCCAAACTTAAATAAATTATATGAAGTTCAGAAAGATTCATCAAGATTAAAAAAAAAAGAGAAAAAAAAATTTAAAAACTCATACTAAATAAGTTTTTGTACAAGGAAGATAGAATGAAAAATAAAATTCATTCCAAGCTCTTACTTGATGAACGTTTCCTGGAAAATGGGTTCACATTAGATACCCACACAAGGATGAACCTTTAAAACGTTCAATTTTTCACTGATCAGTTGCATTTGCTAAGCTATCACTCTAATTTCTTTTTTTTCCAGTTGTAAGTGCTGCTCAGATAATGATCCTGATAGACCTTTCTCAAAAAGTAAAAAGAAAAAATGGAGTAGTCGAAGAAAGGACACTTCCTCAGAGCAGAGAACGGCGAAACATTTGCTGTTAGGCAAGAAGAAGATGAAAAAAAATATTGATCTTGTGAGTATATGACAACCTGGTTGTTGGTTGTATTAATTGTCATTATTTTTATTCAACTAAAGCTTCAATTGAGACTTGTTTTAAAGCTACAAAAGCATATCTAAGATAGGATGAGCGAGTAAAGAAATCATCGCCAATTTTACAAGGCTCCATGCATATAGAAGTAGTTTTATCAGATGCAAGGAGAGGGAATACTTGTCCCTTCAGATTATACAGTTTTCACTCGAATATTTTTATTTCGATGTTGATTTAATTTCTTTAGGAGGACCATTTAAATTCTAAGTTAAGTAAACACGAACAATTTTTTCTAATTTTTCCTTGCAAGTACTGAATAATGCAGAAAGGGATTTTTTTCTTTCACCTCATTACTTGACTCAACAGACTTGTATTAAATTTTGTGTATAATTTATACATTTGGGGGAGGGGAGGTCTATTTGGTTCAGCTAAAACAGCAATTTAAAATAACATAGGTAACACACTAAAAAAGCACTAACAGTCGAATATGAGTATTCAACTCAGCCCTGCTATCATCTTGATGAGAAAGAGAGTGCCTAAAAGACGCAAGTGTACACAAGTGCAATGAGGGGGAAGATATTCTGAGCAATATTTTTTTTAGAAATTTTTGGCCTTCACAATAGTTACATATTTCAATTCCGTCAGACTCTTTTTCTGGAGATTGCTTTATGCTCTCTCTTAGGTGAAATCAGATTACTACTTAAATCTTAACAGTTATCTATATCCTGTGATTTCTTTCTGCTTTTCAGAGGAATGAAAAATACGACAGAAGATTACCGCTCAAAAAACGCCTCTATCGAATAGCAGCTAACTCCTGTACTAAAACGGATTCTGCGGGAATTGCAACTGATGTTGCTCAAGACATCAATGGGAAAACTATCTCTCCAACTATACCAGTACCTGAAGAAAACAAAGAAATTTCTTGTCAATCGTCCTCAGAGAATAGTGATGAGACAAGAATAATTCCAGTAACTCCAAAAAAGCGATTCCAGAACAAACGCCAAAATGTGCCCAACAGCGAGACATTTTCAATCTCTCCTCCTCTAAGAAGTGGTAGTCAATGCAACGATATGATTACACACAGTCAAGTCCAAGTTGATCTAAGTACTTGTAAGCAAACTTTACAAGTAAAACTGTCCAAAATTTCAGATGAAATATGCAAAAAAATGAAATCTGTCACATTACTTCCTTCAAATGATCTCAAAGTTTCTAGCTCGTCTTCGAAAGATCTCAATAAAGTCTCGAAGCATCGGAGAAACATCCCTTCAGCGGAGCAATCAAACCTGAACTTAGAAGTAAAATTCGACCCCATTCGAAACTTAACCAAAGATCTCAACAAATGTGGGACTATTGATGATACAGAAACTTATTCACCAAAAACTAAAGAAAAACAAGTGTCCATACCAAAAGCAGATAGCGATGATAATTGCAGCATTGATCAGAAAGATCAGGCCACACAATTTATTAGAAAGACTACATCCGTATCAAATGATTGTCATACTGTCCCTATTGAGAGTGTCACCTCTTCTAAAAATAGGAAAAAAAGGAAACGAACTATTAATAGAACTGGATTCCCAACTAAAAAGAAAAAGAAAAAAAGTAACACTTCTAATGAAACCAACGTTAAAGAAAAAACTTTGTCCGCAAAGCTTCATATTGGAAGTAAAGATCCAGTTCGTCACGGAGAAACCATAGTTTTAACTCCATTGACAACAGACAAAATTAAACATTTTCCATCTACTTCTAAATTCTTTCCAGAGCCCTCATGTTTCGTCGAGAATGGAAGTAACCTGGTGAATGGTCAACATGTTGTTCCAAATTCAGGCGAAGAAAATGTAGAAAATGTAAGTTTCCTAGGGACTACTCTTCATCAGCAAATTAATCCTTCGACTCAAAACCGAAGAGTTTCTTTGAGAGCCCGTCCCAGGCAAAGGAGGGATAGTCTCTTGTTAGCTGAAGCTAACAAGAAAAGCTGTGATAAAAAAACCAAACATGAAACACGTCTGCAAGATTTTCATGAATTAATGGAAAGGAGTAAATTAATTATCGCAGAAAAGAAGTATCTACAAGCTGGACTCTTCTCTGATCAGTTTAAAGTCAATGATGTTGAGATTGACAGTTGTTGTGAGCAGAAGAACTGTGAGCTGGATGTCAGCAGTTTGCCATCTCTTTCATACTATGCAGAAAGGGTACGACAAAAAACTGACTTCACCCTTCCCTTTGATGTTTGGGCGTCTCACAGAGCTCCCAAAACGCTCACAAGAATCAAGTCCAACAGAAATGAATACAGCAAAGAGTGTGATGATTCAGGGAGTGGTTCTGATTTAAATGAAGATATGTCAGATACTTTTGATGGAAGCAATCCGTCGTTTTCCTTCTTTCTACCCAGAAAACTTCATGCCTTTGGCAGTGAAGGTCGAACCACCACACTACTCACAGATGAACAATCAAAATTCATTCGTGCAAATTCATGTTTCCTGATTCGTAACTTAATCAAAGTTCAAGCAATTGTTGTTGACAAAAACAATAGTGCTTCATCAAACAGAGGCAATGAATTAAAATTAAACATAAAATCTGACGCGAGCACCAAAAAATTGGAAACAATTTCACAAACTTTGCAATCATTCCAGAAACTGAAGGAGACATCAAAAGAAATTAATAATCTACAACAGGACGCCTCCATGGAATCAAAAGAATGTAACAGAAACTTGCTCAGTGAGGAAAAATCAAAGTTGAAGTTTGAAAATAGTGCTTCTTGTAACTGTAGTTCACAGTTTGTTGAAAATCATACGAGCTCACGAAGGACCCAAAGCAGTCGGAAACTTTTCTCAGGCAATGATGCTAATAAATCTTGTTCTCAGATTTTGGTCTCTGGAACTCCAGAAACATCCATTGAAGTAGGTCTCACTCAGATGGGAAATGGCCAAAAGTACTTTAAAGCACTAACTTCAGAAAATTGTATCATACAAACAGGAGAGAATGTTTACATAACAAAAGACAATTCTGAGCTCAAACTTGATGAAACTGTAGCAACATCTATTTTTGGAAGGGCTGATTGTAATGTATTTCACATAGAGCGGCTTTGGCGAGACGAAAAGTAAGCAATGCTTTTATCACCGACTGCATTTTAGTTTTAGTCAATCGAGTAGGATGATTTTTTTAATGTGAGAAAAACTTCTGAGTCGGAACGTTTTAAATTACTCATAAGATTTTAGTTTCAAAAACCAAGTATCTTTCTATTCAATATTTTGAATTTATTGTTCTAGAAAATAATTTTGAAAAAGAATGATAAGAGTCTACACAAGTATTCTATTTTTCTCTACCAACTGTCTAAGCTGCAAGTGGCAAAAATCTAAGAAGAGTTACTCAGTTTACTGGTGCTTGTGTGACAAAATCAAACAGTAAAAATTGGTAGTTTGTAGTATGTAGTAGTAATCATGATGGTAATCATGAAATTTCCACCTCCTCAATAGACCTGAAGTCAAGCACAAAGGACCTGCAAAAGTCTTCATGGGGATGTGTACCAAGATTGATTTCTTATTTTTTTCTTGCATTGAACTTGTCTATGGCACTGATCAAAAGTCATCATTTTATGAGCCACCGTTTCCACACGATCCGCGGTTGAAGTTTCGATAATTTTCAAGGGCAGGCTGCAAAGAAAAATTCACCTTGTCTATCTGGTGACGATGAGAGTGACATGGAGAAAGAAACTAATTTGGACGGTGAAAAGAAAAAGCGTGCGGAATCCGACTGTCGCTTGGCAGTAGTGGCTGCTAATCACAATGCACCGATACACGCTGAGGTTTTACTGTATGTGATACTTTGTTTACACACAGCCGACCCTTACTCAAGTGCTGAAATGAGACGTTCAACTCTTCATCTCCGCACTACCTTCATTTATTCAAGGAATTATTGAAAGTTTAACCGCGGATTGATCAAAAACGGGGGCTCATAGAATTATGGTGCATTGATAACTTTGATCAGCATCCATGGACGAGTATAATGCAGTAAGAAAATGAAAAATGGATTTTGGTACACATCCCCATTAGAAGTTTACAGGGTCCTTTTATAAAAACTTGGAACAGTTGTAGCTTGATTGTTCGAAATTTCTCTCTCTCTCTCCCCCTCTCCTCTTTTAAAGGAAATAAAAAATCTGGGAATGGTTAAAAAGAAAACTACAAAAGAAAAGTTAGTTATTTCAACCTGATCTTATGTTGTCTTTCCTGACCACTAAACATACTTGGTTTTACTTCATGCTTTACAATTTTGTACCTATTTTTTAACAGATTACTTCTGTATTATCTAACTTCAATGATATATTTTTTCAGCAACGATGGTTATGCATTTGGTTACTACTTCCTGCGACCACATGAAACTTTTCACGAACCAAGTCGGCGATTCTTCCCCAACGAACT
The DNA here is from genome assembly GCF_918797505.1 of Bemisia tabaci. NCBI lineage: Eukaryota > Metazoa > Arthropoda > Insecta > Hemiptera > Aleyrodidae > Bemisia > Bemisia tabaci. Next base: position 51,358,252 of record NC_092793.1, read on the forward strand.
TATGAAGTCGCCCCTATGTGAAACAATCCCTATCAGTAGAATTGTGGGTCACTGTCATGTGCTGAACTTAAGCTCGTACTGCAGGGAAAAGCCCGCCTCAGCAGACTTGGACCACATCTTCATTTGTGAATACAGAGTGGACAAAGGAGCTAAAACATTCTCCCGAATACCGAAGCGCAAAGCTTGCTTCAGTTCAGATGAAACGACCGAATTCCATCTGCCTCCATTGAAACCTGTCCGAAATTTTAAGGTATAGCTTTTTACTTAAAATATCTCAGGGAAACTTTTAAGAGGCAATCTCAAATACCTAGTCCAGCTGTTCTGAATTCCTGATTTTTCATTCTATGGCTCCGTGGAATTAGTTTAATGATAGTATATAAGTAGACATATTTGGTGTCTGTGAACTCAACAATCACACACAATTGAAAAAGTTTGTCCCCCTCTTTGTTTTTTCTCTCTCGTAAAAGATTAAGGAATCATTCTTGGAAAGATTTGATGTAAAATAAATGATACAAAAAACTTCACACAGAGAATTTGGTTGCTCAAATGTAGCAGTGTAAAATGAGCCTTATGCCTTAATGATGAAGTTGCTTCTTTTGTAGATCAATGAGGAATTCACTCTTTTGCATGTTTCAGCCGTACGATGCTACAAGCAACTTTAGAAAAATTAAAAAACAACACAAAACTCTGAAGCACACTGATACCAATGAAATATCTGGCGTCTATTATGTGGGTGGTTCACACAGGAGTACATCTCTGGCAAACTACTCAACTGATGAGATAGATGTAAGAATCAAAATTTATCATTTTCTTTTTGGCAGACTATTCATTCTCAACTAAGTCAAAAATTTGCTTTTTATTTAAGATTTTAAAAATCTACAGTTTGGCGACTTGTTAATGCTTCAGAAAAAATCTTGAAACTGGTTTATTGAAAAATTTCTATCCCAATAAAAGTCAGTTAAATTTCATAATGAACAAAACAACACAGTACAAATGTTGCAGGCTATTTAGTCAGATCAGACATTTCAGCAAATGCCGAGGTAGACAATCAAATTTTGAAGACCTACCAAGTTTTGCATGTTTTTGGTGAATAATTCTTAGTGTTACAAAATAGGAAAAGGAAACAATTAATGACAGTACCGATCTCTCCTCATTTGATGGTCTAAAATTTTTCTCTGAATTTTATGAAAAATGAATAAATTTTGCAAAACATTTTTACTCAATGCTTAAGAAATATGAAAAAATCATGAATTGGTCAGACATTTAATTAAGAGCTTATATCTTGAAATTTGGGGACATTTTCTTGTCAAAAATTAGGAAAAAATTCAACCTCTAAATCTAGGATAATATGCACTGACAATCTACCTAGAAATTTGAAGAAATGCCTCATTTGACTACATATTGGCCTATGAAACATACAACAAAAACCTTCGAGAAAATAGATACTGGGTCAGAGCATTTTTTTGTTCTTTAAAGAAATTGTAGAAAAAGTCTGATAAGACTGTTTGTTTGAAAATTGTTGTACGTCCGTGCATTGTATGACTTGACAGCTCAAGACAATGGAACGTCCTTTAAAACGTGGGGTTCTATTTTGGAACTGCAGTAGCAGAATGAATAAAGTTATATTTAGCTTGAAAATTTGAACAAATATACATCAAATTAAATGCATATGCCAGTACCATGAGAAGAGTGTGGAAATCAAAGATAAAGAAACGGAAGAATTCCGAAAAACTTGCAATCTAAACCCTCTCTTAGGTATTACCAATTTGAAAAAGCCCACTTCACAAAAATGTAAGCAATTGCATCAATAGTAAATAGCTGCAAAGAAGCAAAACAGAGGAAATCAAAGATTTTGGTGTCAGATAAGTTACAATTGCAGATTATTTCACGACGGTGACACACTTGATTGACTCGGCGTGTGAATAAATCTATGCACCCTTTCAAATCAAATAATACCAGAGACATGATCCAAGTTTCATTCTAAAGAACAGATTCTGAGCTATAAATTGACCCTGACTGTATGATCATTGATCATTTCATTCAGTCATGAATTGACAGAGTTAATACAACTTTAGGAAGATTCAGCATGCTGCTTCAAAATTGACAGTGATATTTATTTGTGATTTTTTCAGGAACGAACTCAACAGCAACAACCTCACAGTATTACCTCTAAGATTTCTAGGACAGAGGACTATGCATTCTAGTTACATTCTGTATCCACCCGGTTATATTCTAGTCAAAATATCAAAAGCCACAAGCCTAAACAGTCATGGACATTTCATACATTTTGTGAGTACCATGAAACTTGACCATTTTATGAAATCTTTGTAATCTTTTCAAAAGATGTTGGTGAAAAACTTGACAATTATTACATTCTGGTGAAAAATTTGGAATTTGAATAGGTATAAATTTTGGGTTTGTATCTTAAGGAAATCATTTTTTTTGACACAAATAAACCAAGAAGTATACCTCCATATTATCGCACTGTTTTTACTATATGTAGTTTTTGGCAAAATTAATACAAATTTTGAATCTGTCTCACTGATGATACTTGAAGAAAGTGTTTTCTAAAAATTAGCTCTGCGAAGAACTGACAAGCGGCAACTAACATTGTTTTTTCACCAGGCTATCTTCTGCTTCTAACCATTTTTCTTCACTTCTCTGTTGCAGATTCTTTTTGTTCGTTCTTCCCAAACAACACTTCAACTTCTCTACGTGAGACCACTGATCGAATTCAGAGGAAACTTGGGATGCTCTCCTCGCATTTTACAGTAACTTCTGGAGAGTAAACAACTGTCAGATGCTTTAGTTTTCCCACTTCAAGATTGTTTTTTCCTTTTGAGCATTGAGTCAGCTGCTGTTTTATTTTTTTATTGAAACTGACTGTTTGTTAAAAATTTCAAATTATATATTGTTTCCATCTGTTGATTGAATAAAGTTGGATGATTATTTTTCAAGGTTCTTAAACATTTTATATTCATTACATCTACTTTACTTTACTCAACTTTCAAGTTCTATCAATTCAATTTCATTACCTCAGAATGATTTATGAAGAGATTTACTTCCTACCAATAACAAGTAGTGCTAGGCTTGCTTTCTTCTTCTGTTTCCTAGTCTTTGACGACCAGCATAAAATGCACCGAAAAAGTAAAAAAAAAGAATAAATTTACAGGAATGATAAAACAGAAAGAAATATGCTTATCAGAACTTTCAAAAAATATTTCATTTCACAAAGTGACGAGATACAATAATCTTAATTAATTTTAAAAATCTAAAATTTTAAGAAGAATAAGAAATAAAAAAAAATTCAAGTAAATGAGGAAAAATATTTGAATTATCATCACTGAAAAATAACTTGGGTACCACTGGGGTTCAAGTTTGAACAAATTGGTCTAACAGAGATCTTGATTTCAAAAACTAGTTGACAGTAGACGTTTTCTGCTACTATCAGAAAAACGTGATTGATGTAACATTCTCCACTGGTAGAAAGAAAAAAATACAATAATTTATATATCAAGTTTCAAATCCATCTTAAAATAATGTTTTAGGTCAATTAACAATTGTATACCTCTGATATCTTACATTTTCTGCTTTTGGGCACTAAATTTCTCAAGAGTAAGCAGGAAAGAAAGAGAGAAAGAAAATGGTTATTTTAGAAATGAGAACATTTAAATAATCTTTCTTGAACTCTTCCTGCTTTCCAGATGAGTTTGGCGCGACAACTCTCAAATATAATTCATGTAACAAGAAAATTATCTGTGGGGCAATGGGTCTAGAGCTAGGTGAACAGACTTTGCATTGGTAAAATCACACAAAGATCTCAATTAACACATCAAGAACGGAATCCACTCCTGAGCCGCCCATACAAATAATCTGCACAGTTTATAACATGCATTTTCAAATTTCCTGCGTCTGCGGGATGTTTTTTTTCTTAGTAACCAGTGAACATTTTTCACAGAGAGAAACTCAAGAAAACCAAAACAAGACTTCAAACAGTCTTGTGAACTATTACAAGTTTTCCCAACGTATAATTTCTATTAATTTAAAGCTTCCGTTTTTGCAACATAAGAAAAAATGAGAAAACAAACACTTCAAGCCTTTTCTCTTATCTTTTAGGGTAAACCTGAATGCAGACAGAGCTAATTACAAACTACACAAATTGCGCACAAAAGAGTGGATTTCAATTTTCTAATTTGCCCATTATGATTCACCTGTGGAAAGTCTGATTGCTTGGCTATATTAGCTTGCCTGCAACAAACCTGTTGTGGCTTCCTTGCAAGCTTAAATACATCAAGAAGTTAATGAACGAGAAGAAAGCATTTCTGAATTTGCTGGAACAGAATGTAAAGTTGACTCACTCCAAAAATGAAATGCAGGCATCTCCAGTCTTATTAGTACATTAGAACTCGATGGCTAGTGAACAATACCGCCTATCTGCAAACAGACAATTTTGCAGGACAAAGAGAAAACTTCGCACTTTTTGTAATTTTAAGGCTACATTTGCAATTTTTTCATACATTACAGCGCTCCACTACAGAATTGGAGAAAACTACAATCACCAGCTTGCATATTTTATACTGTAAAATGCGGCAAAGTCGCTAACTTATTTTTGCCAAATTGTCAGTTAGGCGGTATCATTCATTGGTCCTCGAACTGCGATTAACTCTAACATTAACTAATATCAACAGTGTCATTAAAATCATCTTCCTTTCTCTAATCTACATTTTGAGTTTTAGAAAAACTGGCCCATATTCATTCATGCAGGCTAGCATAGCTCTATTGTCAAAATGTTGAGTGGCCCTTCTGAAATTGACTTATTAAGAGATTCAAAGCCATGGCAACTCTTTAATTCTGTGAACACTCTAGAGTTTTGGAAGAAAAGCATGAAATATGTGGCAGTTGCTCCATCAAAATAATGAACAACTAGTGATTTTTGGCAAGGGAAGAACGTTCTTTTCACCAAATAAAATTTGATTCGTTGATTCAGCTAAGACACATCTTAAAACTATCGTGCAATATCATTCATTAACAAGTTCCCTGCCTGGCTGGACAGATCAACCAGCATTCATGGTTTTTAAATAGCTATTCCAGTCTTTTAGTCGTCAACCTATGCCACTAGACCTTCCTTTCCCATCAAGGAAGCTCTTCGATTCTCCAAGTTCAATAAATTATGACATGAGGCATGAGGTCAGTATGCCTATAATAGGAGAAAATAGTGTAAGGTCTTTGAAATTCTGAGGCATGTTCATTTCTCTCTCTTTGTTTTGCTTTATTGCTTGGATAAAAAATAAGTGTCGTAATGGATCACCAGACAAAGTACGAAATTAAGCACTGCAGCACATGTCTCATGTCAAAATTGCATGCAGAAAAAGTTGACCATAATTAAAACTTTAAAAATCAACTTATAAACTAGAAAAAAACGTTAGTTGTTTCTATAATAAGCAGTAAATTCAAACTTCCCCCTCACAAAAAACAATAGTCAACGCAGACCGAATTTGGCATTGAAATCAACCTACACATTACAAAAATAAGTAGAGCTCAGTTTTGAACACATTTTCTTCCTCTTCTGACACAAGACACCTTTCATCTTGTCGAAAAAAAAGTTAGTGCACAGGAAAATTCTTCAATTATAAAAAATCCCGAAATGTTAGTTAAGTGCTTCATTGGACTCAAAAGACTTTGGTTTTATTGTGAGTGGAAGGTGTGAATCAACAAGAACAAAAACCGCTATTTTCTCAGTTATGAGTTGAATTGGGTAATATTTGATGCGTCCAATGTATTCTACATCCAATTTCGATTCAAAGACATACGATCTGGAGCTTAATTTTATACCCTGTTTCATGGTTTGATCAAACTTTGGGAAATAGCAATGATGAAATTCCTAAAAATTATTTCAACAAACTTTAAAAGATTTAAGATCTTTCCAAATACTGCACGTATTCAAATCATAAAATGAACATACAGCATGCTATGACTGACAGCGAAAGTATAACACCTCAACTACACTTGTTTGTTCAGCTTGTATTAAAATGTTGAAAAAAAATAAAAATTTTGATTAAAATGATACATGCTTGTTCGATGAGTAACCAACTTCTCATCAAATACATAAAAATAAAAAATAAGAATATAAAACAGGCAGGTTACATAAAATAGTTAGGGGGAAGATCTAACTGAGACTCCCCCATCAATAAAATGGCAGTGGAAGTAACTGATCACAAAACAGACTAAGATCACAAGTCAAAAAGTAAGATCTCACGTTTAAGTGATACTCCACACGATCATTTACACAAACATAATTATGAAGTGTGAGAAAAATTAAAGCAATATTTTCCATAGTTTTGGTGAAAATGGAACGCTTCGGAGAAAGTTCCAAGAATATTTACAAATATTAGTAGATACGTTTATTTTACGTGAATGGATGTTTTTGAGCAACAGAGATCACTAACACTGCTGAGCAGTTGATGTTTCTAGGATTGTACATATGCTTTCATCCAAATTTAGGTCAGGATCTTCTTCTCGCGTGACAAAGAACCTTACAAACCTTTGCAATTCTTCTTGCAAGTCCTAAAAAAAACAAAACAAAAAAAACACTGCATTAAAGAGGGCCTTCAAAACTTTGTCTCAGTCAAAGCTTTATTATCTCACTGAAGAAATGAATGCTTGACAACATTAATAAGCTGAGAATTTAACTTTTCCCATGATATCGTTCATTTCTTCATGGACAATCTTGAGTTCTGCTCATTTGACTTATTAACATTGGTCCTTGAGAGCTGCACGAGAGGCTTAAGACAAATGAACCAATCAGGGAAAGGCACAGCCATGGCAATACTCTCTTGATACAGGCACTCTAGTTCAAAACAGGAGTTCAAAGTGTGAATGAGTGAAATCAACTTCACCAAAAAGGATTGAGCCTTCTTATACTTCAGAAATAATACTATTCCATTTTGAAAGTACTGAACAAATTAAAGAGGTACATATACATCACGCTTCAGTGATATGACCTGAATGAAAACATAAATATTAATGATTTTGTTGTTATGAAAAAATAGCTTCACGTTCATGAAGGTCAGTTAGATATCTATTTGATATGACTTCTGATCCATTCAACACACTTTCCTTTGACAAACCACTCAAAGTATGCATTTTTTTAAGGTCCAATTTCAATCTAACTGACATTTGTAAAGAAAAACTTGCACAAGAGAACTATTTATTAAGAAAAACTGAACTGCTTAAAATGCTATGGGTAGATTCAAGTTTCCTTCCGCAAGTCAACCAGATTTTTTTTTAAAAATAGATGGCAAGCCCACCTACTATTCAAAGTTTTCTTTCAGAGAAGAAGTGCTTGATTTGAGGAGAGGCTTCTAAATTTAAAGGCTATTTTTCAAAATTGGCAAAAATTTCACATTCCAAAATCATTTTCTGATGAAAAACATGTCGGGATATACATGAATGATAAAAGATTAACCCTCCAAATTGAAGTCCTACAATGAGGCATATAGAAGGGTTTTTTTTTAAGTTAGTGTTTCAGAGTAAATTTAAAAATTAGGAAATTACCTGCACTAAATTGGTTCGGTCCGTTTTCTTAATGTACAGACCAATTATTTTTTTAAACTGACTATACAGGTAAATTAAAGGCTCAATGGATTCAACATCTTCTGTTACTTGTACTACTTCAGATAATAACAAGCCGAGAGCTGTTTTAGACACAGTGATGACATTCACTTCTGGAACAACAAATAAAATAATACAATTAAGACAAAAAAATTTCATCTGGGTTGTTGAGCATAATCTAATTCAGTTTCCAGGGAGCAACAAAAGCCACTAAATTTTGTTCGGGAGTACTGTACTGGTGAGTTTGTTTCTACGAAAACCAGTGGCACTATCAAGTTTCTCATGATATTTTACAGGAGAAAATGTGCTTAAATCGCAAATCTCTGGTGCATACTACAGTTCCTCTATCCTGCTCTTAGGAATAAACATGGTACATGATTAATTGTTAATGAATAGTTAATTAGTTTATAATGAATTCAGATGGTAGTTATTCAGGTTCCTCCTCGTGCAAGGCACACCCCATATCTCTAGCAAATGGAAATAGGAAAATAATACATAGTTTTTCATAAGAGAATTTAGTTTAATCGAAAAAAAAAAAAGTTTGATGGTACTCTTTTCAATCATCTGATACGCCATCAAAGACTCAAATGGTATCCACATCACCGAGATCAATTGGGTAATCATTACATTCATCATCGTTTGTCTTCTCCAACTGTCTGACAGGGCAAACAGCTTCAAAAGATGAGAAAAACAATGCAATTGTTGTACAGGATAGAAGTTCTAATGAAAGAATCATAGTCCAGCCATGATCATAGGTGCACACAACAGTGGTGCTTGCTAGTTTAATGGTAATTATCAATGAGGCACCTTTAATAGTATTGGAGGTTGCATCTTGGGACAGTAGATGCACATAGGGCACACGATTAATTCACAGACAACTTTGGTCCCTTGTGCAAGGTGTCCCTTTCATGCAAGTAACTATCATGTTTGGCTCTTTCTTACCTTTCTTTAAGAGAACAGGAGACTGGCAATCTTCACTATCATCATCACTTAACAATGCTGATTCCTCTACATCAATCACTGTCCCTTCCTTTTCTTCTTTGGCAGCCATTTCTTCATCAGAAGATTCATTGTAGCCATTGACAAGAGGTTCTTCTGCGGCTACAAAAAAAATAGTTGCAGAAATACTGGTGAGTGAAAAATTAAATAACCATTTAAATGAAGCAGGATTCCTGTTCCACAATCCAACAAGTTTTTGGTTACGTCAAAACGAGGGGCACGGAGAAATCAGTTACAATGCATGCATGATAGAGCTTGTCTAGACAAGAGTTTTTCTTTTTCTCTCTCTCTCAGTCCGTGATAGCAAAAAAATTAGCGTCAAATGTGATGAAACCTACTTAAATAATTCCAGCCATCTATACAACACCGCACTATAACTCTCAGGCACTTTAAAGGCTAAAAATAGGTACAATGTAATAAAATGAAAATATTTGTAATATTTAAACATCCATCTGAAAGGACTTTAACAAGTTGCAGCTTTCTAGTCGAAAGACCAACCGTTTTGATACTCAGAGAAAGGATTAAGTTGAAAATGAAGATTTTCAATGCTCACAAAAGCTTTTTTTGCCCTTCAGAGTTTTCAAGATAAGAGAAATTCGACGATCATTACATCTCTCTGAAAATGGACAAAATGCAACCCAGACATCAAAAAGTTCATCACTTTCAACATACCTCAAAGCTCTTGGCCACTAATTACAAATTAAGAACGTGTAAAACTACAGCAATGTTGTCGTTACAGTCCCGACATTACTGCACCTTGGGTGGCACAGTGTAGTAGCACACCTGTAACAACACCATGGTAGCTTTGCGCGAGATTAATTCATGATTTGGGGCTGAGTGCTTTCATTCTATACATACTGAACATTCTGTATTTATGCTAATTCATTTGTTCAGGTGGATGCATTGAAAGAAAAAAAAAGAAAAGAAAAGAAAAAATGTTTCTTTCACAAGAATTTAATGAAGCCTTTCAGCTAAGGGCAAATCTCTGGAAACACCTACATCCTCATTTCTTAAAGGAGGGTAGTTAAAATAATCAAAAAGTTTCAAGTTCAGAACTTACTCTTCTCTGTAGATACATGCTCTCGGGAGGAACTCCTTGTCCTGTGAGTAATGTGAATAGGAGTGCTCGTTGCCATCTGACATGGTTCCTTCCTCTCAGCTTTTGTTGGATACCTAGCTGGAGTTGTCATTGAATTTTCTACTGCAGATACTGCTGGTGAAGTTGGTGAGCAACTATTTTTCTTCGCTAGATTCGTATTGGAACCAGAAAGTTTCTTGGAGGGTGGAGTCCCTGGACTATTTTCCGTTTCATTGGCACTGGGCTAAAGTAAAAAAAATTAGACGTAACTGTTATAATGAGCACTTACATAACACTTGCAGAAAAATTCTCTCCAAATTTTTCAAGGCTTTACCTTGGCCACCAAGGCTGTCTACCCATTGAAACAATTCTAAACAAAAGGTGGTAAGAATTACAGGTTAAAAATTAATTTGGCATTCAATAAGTAAGCTTACATGTCAAATGAGCTCCTACAATTTGGGGAATGGCAGAATACTGCCCTCCTTTTGCTTAGGCTGGACCTGTTTCAATGTAACGAGTTCGTAGGACCACTCCATTTCAAAGTATTGTGAATTGGTTGCAATTTGAAGCAACTGAGACTTGAAAAGCAAAGAATGTATGCATTCAAAAAAGAAAAGCTGAATTTCTCAGACCTCAAGATAGATAATAAAAAGTTTTCCTCCTCAAAAAAGTCAAACAGCCAAATGTGAGCAGTTAGTAGTCCAAATGTATTGAGATTTCATTACCCAATGCTGAGTAATGTTTGATTATGTCTTCATGCTGAATTGGGATGGATAACGCAATAAATCAACAACAAAAAAATATTTTTCATAATCAATACCTCTGATTTAACAATCTTTTTCCTTTTAGCTGCTATTCCTTTTGCCCATAGAGATGTTCGCCGCTTCCTTCTCCTTACATTACTTGAGTTGTAGGTGTTTGTAGCATTTGCGTGAGGACCGTTTTCTTTTTCTAGGAGCACAGAACCGCTAATTAATATTTAATGATAAGCGTGATTATTCTACTTTATAAAAGATAATTTCTTTTCCTCTCTCATCTTATTACAATTAACATTTATTTTCAGATAGTCAGGCTCTTAAAGAAAATGTAATATTTTTGGAGTGTCCAAAGAGAGAGTGTTTAATGCTGATCTAAAACTATCATCAAATACTCCTCAACCAATGTACACAATTTTAGAACTGACCGACAGAGTTCCTTATGGGTTCTGAAATAAATTTTTACACAACAGTTTAGTCATGTTTGTTTTGTCACACTTAGAAGAAACAAGGACTTACTATTCACAGCGTCTTTCTGATACCAGGATGGCGCAAGCGCAGGGTGAGTTTCAGTCACTGGCTTGGTATGAACGAATTCTGGCACAAAAGACTCTGCTACATGGACTGAGCTTTCAACTTTCTCTCGTTGCTGCCTTGCACCTCGTATTGATTTGCACTGTTCTTCGAAATCACTATCCATTTCAGCTTTGATTAATGCATATGCAGTGTCTCGAAGGTAACATGCTCTGTGCCTCACCAGTTTGTCGGCTGGGTCCCTGAAAAAGAGGCATAAAAGGCTTTAATACATTTGAAGTGTATAGATGTAAAAAGTGACAAAAATCATAACCAGATAATGTACTTTAAAGATGAACACATTGAAAGCATCAAAGAGTTGAAGAAAAAACTTTCTGTATCAATTGGACGTATTTATGCTAAAAGGAACTATGTACATAAGGTTTGCGTGAGACATAGTTCCTTTGGCATAAATACGTTCAATTGCGGAGATTGATACAGGTAAAATATGTAATGTCCAGTAGACTGTCACCACTGAACATTGACCAATCCAAGTCATAGTGATTGATATCTGTCGACAGGTGAATTTGAGGGAAACAGGTCAAATTTACCCACTGCGAAAGCAAACTTCTAAGTTGGTTGAAGACTTTAATGCGAATTGGTTTTTAAGGGAAAAATTGTCAGCCGCATCAGGAAAACTGTCAAGAGCATTTCATTGTGCTCGTTAAATCCTCAATTAAGCTGTCTTCTTTTTTGAGGAAAACTGTTGAACGCACTCATTGACCAGCTCTAAGCCCTAACATGAAAAAGGTTTTATACTTGAAAGCTTGCTGATTTAAGTGAAACTTTCTGGACTCCTAAGACTAATCAGAAAATATTATTATCCTGAGGATTCAGCTTCGATGCGGCTTGCTCCATAAATAGAATTCTTACCTATCAGGATTATATTCCAAGGCATTTCTAACCAATAAATCTATATCATTGAGAAAATCCTGGGCACACGTATAACGATGCAAATCTATTTTAGTCATCATAGTCTCTAGGTCCATAGGCTGTTGAATTATTTGTAAATAATCAGGTACTTCTTCTATATCTACAGGTTTGGTAAACATGAAAAACCTGCAAAACAAAAAAAAGCATGGGTTACCAAAAAATGTTGGAAAAATGAAAAATTAGAATATATTGAAAACTATTGGGATCACTGAAGGTGAGAGCAGAGAGTTTATGGTGAGTTTCAGATTCAAATAAACTGACTGAAAATTTATGTTGACGTTTCACATTTTGTATTTGATTGAAAGATTTATTTTATTTCTTACTCAATTGACAATTTTAATAAGATTTTTAAAAAAAATGTTGAAATTCTAGAGAAGGCTGAATTGTACAGATTATGGGCGATATGGCCTGACAAACGATGCTAGTAAATTTGAGTGAAGTTATGGGTACTACATATAAATACATTTCCTCAGAGATCGAACATTTGTTTGTGGCAAGACCTATTTTTATCTCTACTTAGAAAATGTTTTGCTTTATAAATAAATTGGCCTGCATACCGCTTTGATTCATGCTTCAATTGAAAAATTCGATGAGTGAGCAGATAGGGACCATGAAAACTTACTGTTTATTATTGGCAAGTTTAGTGCAAATTTGCCTCAAGAATATTCGCAATTCTCGGAGGGTATTTTCTTCTTTATCATATAAATCTTTCAACTGTGATTCCGTTAGTTTAGGTGGAGAGGGAGGTGGTGCCACTGGAAGCTCTTCTAGTTGCTCTTCTATAACAAACAGAATACCAGAGTTTGAGACTAAATCAATAAAACCACACACAGATAGTTTGAGGGTTAAGGAAAACTGGACATTTCAAAAATGATTTAAAATGACAGATTGTTGTGAGGACTATAAAAGATATAGAAAATTTTTTATGGCAACTACCTTGCCGTACGCATGAATGCAATTTATGAGGTATTTCCTAATTTTTGGACTAATAGCTTGCAAATTTGAAATTCTCTCGATCCTCTAAAGCATAAGATGATAGTAAGACCTCAATATAATGACCTCCACTGTATCAATTTTTCAAACATATAACAATAATGAAATTGAGTTGGTCCCGTCAAAATTACTATGCTGACAATGTATTTTTAACTTTGTCATAGCAAGCCTAGATTTTACTTGACAACCATTTTGTCAACCGGTAACAGAAAAAAAGGCTTCTTTTCGTAGATTAATTTTAATTCATGGATACTATGTATTAGATCTTAGGTAAAAATCAATGAATAAATAATAAAAACAAAAAAAAAAAAAAAAAAAAAAAAAAAACACCTAAGAATCACTTTTAACCAACACATGGCTGAGTAGATTCTATCTATTCATTTGAAAGCTTGGAAAAATTTGGTGAAAAAGGAGTTGAAGTTAAATTGGGTGATCTACATACCTTCAAACTTTGGTTTTGGAGGAGGCTTCAGAGCTCTTTCCAGGAGTAAAGGTCGGAAAAAGTTTTCTCTAGCTTTGGAATCTGGATTGGAGGTAGCAAAGATATCACCTTGGTAACTATTAAATAATTTCCTGATCTGAAAAGAGAAATATATAATTCAAGACACCACTCATGGGACACCGATTGAAAATCTTTGATTTTAACAACCATTTCACTAATTTTCAGAAACTTTGCATTCCTCACAAAGAATTTTACACTCCTAGAGGAGTCAAAAACGAATTATGGATCATATTCTTCATTACAACTTTTCAATCTAACAAATAATCTGATCTTTAGATATTCAGTATATCAAATTCTTTCTGTATTTGACACATTCTCTGCCACTATCATTTGGCAAAGATGTTCCTGTTGCGCCAGAAAAACCTCCAAAAACACAAACGGAATTGGAACGCTTCTAATCTTGGTTTCTGCCAATTACTCCAACGCTACCTCTTCCTATCGAATGTGCACTGCAATTCGTTTCTCAAAGGTCCAAAAAACAGCAGTTTGATTGTACAGCACAGCTATGAAAAGGTGCAGCTCACTGTAACAGATTTCACCCCAGCACCACCAATAAAAAAAGGCTCACTAAAACGGGCTTGGCAGCGAAAAAGTAATGAACTCTTGAGTGATTGAAAACCGCATGTTAGAGAGATAGTTTGCTATTCTCGGTCATAGTCTTATTACTTCAATCAAACGGTGATTAGGGGCACTGGAGGTTTATCTTCTTGCTTTTCTCTCTGTCTTGTCTTTAAAAGAAGTTTGAAATTCTTGTCATTACTTTTGATTGCTATTTTCCATTTGAATGATGCTGACAGTATTTCAAACTGAAGTAATTACTTCAAGGGATGGAGGATGTTATGTTCACACTCACCTCATGAGAGACTTTCTTGGAGGATGATGTGGCAACTATTAAAAGTGGGGAAGTGCAGTCCAGGTTGTAAATTTGAGAGAGAAGTACGGCTTTGACACTTGGTTGAATCACATCCCAGAACTCATTGACTTCAGGAATGAAGAGGACACATGGTAACAGTCTTCGCATTTCTGAGAAAATCTGATGGAGGAACAAAGCAGATATTATAAAAAGACACAAAGAGACATCCTGAATTTGTGGACAAGAAGTTCTTCACAAATTTTTAGCACCTTTGTAACATGAATAAGAACATTACAAGATCCATTTCTAATTGACTAACAGGCATTTTAGACTACTTGCAGCTTTTTTTGGCCTAAATTTTGCATACATTCCTAACATTTCCGCGATAAAATAAGGAAAAGTTTGGTTTCATTTACTTGTAGCACCATAAATTTTATTTAGATTTCATAATCAGTCAATTTAGGAACCGATTTCAGGCATCACATCGAAGAAAATTCCTTCTAACGTAGATCGTGTTTGTGGCAATGTTGGCAAAGAGTTCAGCGACTGACAACCGTCAAAAGTTGTCAAGAACTCTCCTTCCTATCCAAAGTCACTGCCACTTAGGAAGCATACTCAGCCTACATATAGCCATGTGTCTACACTCTCCTTATCTGGATTCTGTATTGAGGTTGACGGTCATTATACAAAATTGAAACATGGCCTTGCAGGTCAACTCTCAAATCTAACGTCCTCGATAAACTTCATCAGTTCAGTGGCAGCCAACCCTAGATTTACTACATGTTGGTTCATGCACTGCGAATATCACCTTAATAATAGCTTCCTTTGAAGTTCACATAACTGTATGGTGACAATTAACAACAATCTAACGAGTACATTTAACATATATATGCCAATCTCACCTGAATGATAGCCTCCTCTGGTGCTCTTGCGGAGACGCTGAACAAACAACTGACGTCTAATGTATGAACAGGGCAATGCTCAATATGATGGAGGAGCCCAGAGGTTAAGAGATTAATGTGCACCTTGCTACCTGTGATCAGCAGTCTTGGCGAGTGAACAAGCCTTAAACTTAACCAAAAAATTATAATTGATTAGAGTAAAAAATACATCATGGAGGGGCATGAAAATGCACAATGAAGGCATGGCTGGCTAGCTTAGGGTGCTTGCCCCTATCATATTAACCAGTCACACACTTTTTTCTGATGACGAACAAGTCAAGATGATTTTATTTGAAACAAACTCTCGCCAATTATAACACTTTGAGTGTATTAGTGCATCTGATGCTAGATTGGTTATCATACACTGAACATGAGCACAGCCTGGTGAATCTAGTGGAATCACAAATGGAAACTTTAATGTGATTATTTTGAGTTTCTGGGCGATTGCACCAAAATAAAAGCACATGATTATGGCAAAGGAAGACTCTGCAGTTTGGTAACCTGATATCATTCAAAATTGAGTAAGTAAGTGGGAAAAAATCAAATTCATCCTGATAAGTATGACTTATCAGGTAAGTTTCAACTTGATTATTTAATTTCTTGGTAAACTAATTGTGAGTTGATTATAAAATCCGGATAATTTGGACACTGTTATGAATGATCCTGAAGTTGCTTGACAAAAAAAAAAAAAGAAAAAAGAAAAAAAAATATGACTTACCCCAAAACATCCTGATTAGTACAATGTGGAAATATTTTCTGTGTATGTCTGATTAACTCCTCCAATGATGACTTAAGTAAAGGCTCGATGAAAGATGGTAGTTTACGGCCAGGTTTGATTGTCACTCTACTAGAAGCTGACACAATACTTTGAAGAGCTTTTTCAAAATCCAGTTTCTCAACCTGAAGAGGGGTGCAATAAAAATGTTAAAAATTGAAATGAGAAAGGTACTGAGATTAATACTCTTTAGCCTTTAGATCAGACATTTACATGGATATGTAATTTCTCTCTACAGTTCAATACTGCTTCATTGAAAACATGATACTACTTTCCTTGCAACTTGTGGCTATAATGACAATGTACACCTCTAATAGAGTGTTACCTTTAAAACCATTTTTCATAAAAATGATCTTGGGTCGATTAATTTGGTATAGAGTATACATGGAAGTGAATCTGTTCATTAAAGACCCTGTCAAATATGGAGACAAAAAGTTCATTTGCTGAATTTCACAGAGAACACATTTGAAGTAAGAGGAATATACAACATTAAATTGGTCGAAAAAAAACACTGCTGAAGTTTTTCAGGGTTTCCAAAATGATGAAAAAGGATGGAAGCCCATGATTTCTTTCTTCCTCTGTTTTCTAATACCTTTTTAAGTATATGTGCTTTATTTTAGACTTTTTTCTAGGACTCTTGCCATGTCAGTTCTCAATAGATAGATAAATTAAATTAGGAAATGCAACCGACCTTAACATTGTCTGGGTTCAGCAACAACTTCAGAGAGGATTTATAAATTTGAGGATAGCGACGGCGTAATGCTTGAATCACAGCTTCACTGCACAAAGAGCGTAAATCTGAGCCACAATAGCCTGACGTTTGTTCAGCAAGGTAGTCAAGCAGCTCAGGAGAGGGAGGTTGTTCCCATTTATCGACATGAATCCTTAGAATTTCTTGTCTTTCCTGGATGAAATAAAATTTAGACCATTAAAATTGATCAATTTCAATAGAAAAATATGACTTTAAGTCACGATAACTTTCCTCAATCACAAAATGGAACTTCATTAAAATAAGACTGATGAATGATGATTTACAGCCAGATTTAAACGTCAGCAAATTGAATCAATGTTTTGCTCACCTGAACGAAGTTCTTTTTCTAAAAGATATTCAAGCCAGTTAAAAGTTCGATTTTAGAGAGAGGTTTGGCAATTTATTGGCATTATTACCTTGGCAGCTCAAATATATTCTATACATTGTGTGTAATTTTTTAATTAACACAGGCTTGCATTGAATGATGAAAATAATAACTAGATACCTACATTTGTGCTGGAGAAATAGAAATCCACTTTTATTTCCCACCTTAGTTACATTCCCTATCTTGAAATTGGTGATTAAAACAGCAAGGCTTCAATCTTCTTGATAAAGAGAAGCACAGCCTTAAAAATGCACTACCAATTAAACTTTAATTAAGGAAGGAAAACGGTCTTCCAAGCATTAACTTTTTTGTGGGATCAGCAATGCATGATGGTTATTCTCAGGCCTATGACATGGTAAGCAAATATCTTAATATTTAATTTGAAAAATAGAATGAAATTGTGAATCAACCACTGTACTAATTGCGAGGGGCGTTGGTTCATTTGAAAGGTGTTGTTCTCAATGCTTCGGGAAAACTATAAATTATTTTCTGGGGTTCGTCCCCGATTTTTCAATCCCTAAAAACTCATAAATTGGATGAGGGGAAGTGGGGGTTTTTTGTTTTTTGTTTTTCGGAAAAGTTTTGTTGCTACGCATCTTACTTTACTGTTTGCTGTCTTTTTATCAGCTGTTTTCATTCAACAATCATCATTAAGTGAGGTTACTTCCAACACTCAACTGCCATCAACTTACATTTCAGCCATTTCAGGGTGAAATGTCCAATGGTCATTTTAATAACTGCTGCCAAAATGGCTTAATTTCTTTACCGAGTATTCGGACAAATACCGATTTGAAATCATTATTTTTATATTCTCCAAATTTCATAAAGCATATCAGACATTATAATAGTGCTGTTGCTTTTGCCTCTTTCTCTGCAAATCGAATTGATATTCCGGGTGATGGACCTTATTGCTTTAAAGTTCAAGGATCCATATATAGGTAAGTTTATTTAATATTTACCGTTACGTAACGTACTTTTTTCAGTTTCTCAGTCTCTGCAGCTGCATTCCGGATACTGCATTTAAATCTTTCCTCCTCTGTTAGTTACTATTTGGACTTTGTCTATTCCGTTTTGTTTTTAAACATTTTAAAAATAAACAGTTCAGAGAAAATAATAAGACTTAAAATTCTGTTTAATAGTGTTGTTATTATTTTATTACTCATCTCTAAATTTTATTTTTTAATTTTAGATACATTTCTGACCTTTTGCCCCCAATGAAGAATCTCCAGTTTACGGACAGCTGTATATAGTTGACACGTCTACATCTTTGAATGTTCGTACTGCACGCGACGAAAATAATGAATTAAAAGAAGAAATTCTTCTTTCGTTGGGAATATTCTGTCTCATAATCCTTATTCAAACGTTTACAAAAAAGCATCGACAATGATCGACAATACTCAAAGTTGTCAAGATTTTAGCATACGATTCATTGATAACATTGCCATGGATAAAAGAACATCAAGTACTCCTTCTGCGGACGAAATTGCCGGTATTTTTGATTCATCCGAAGTAGAGCCTCCAGGGTACCGTCACGTAGTGGTCAACTTCAAGCACGATGGTCCTAAACTTTTATCAGTCCTCAGTCCACACTGTGATCCGATGATATATCCCCTTCTATTTCCGTATGGAGAATCGGGATGGGATCCATCTTTGATTCATAATGGTCCTCGGAAGCAAAAGGAACGCAATAAACTTACAATGCGTCAATATGCCTGCCATAGGCTTGCTGTCAGAGAAGATTTTTCTCATGTACACCAAGCAAAGAAACTCTTTCAGCAATATTTAGTTGATACTTATGTTAGAATTGAAAGTGACCGCCTAGACCACGTCCGTCAAAATCAATCAAAATTGCGTGTAGAACACTATAAAGGTTTACAGGATTTTGTCGTCAATAAATCACGTCTTTCTAATTCTACTACAGGAAAAGTTGTAATCTTACCGTCTACATTTCAAGGGAGCCCACGCAACCTTGCTCAACGCTATCAGGATGCAATGGCAATGGTTCGAAAAGAAGGAAAACCAGATATATTTTTGACATTTACATGTAATCCCAACTGGCCGGAAATCAAAAACGAACTTAAAAACGGTGAAAAACCATGTGATCGTCCCGATATCGTTTCACGTGTTTTCGATGCAAATTGGATGAATTAAAAAATGATATTCTTAAGAAACACGTACTCGGCGTAGTCACCGCTCACGTCTACGTCATTGAGTTCCTAAAAAGAGGCCTTCCGCACTGTCACCTTCTAAAAGAGGGGCTGCGAAGCAGCCCCATAAGCCCCTAGTTATCTTTGGATAACCTGAAAAAATTACCTTTTTGGCAGGCAATGGGAAGTACAGTTCTCTGTCGAAACGTCCCGGTCTCCGTAAAGCAGGATCAATGGCATCTATGCGGTTAGTGGCTCCAATAACGATGATTTCACCTCTATCTGTCAACCCATCCATCAGAGCAAGAAGCGTTGACACTATTGATGCATGAATCTGATCTTGTTTTGATGATCTCACAGGTGCTAAGCCATCCAATTCATCAAAAAAGATGATTGACGGACGCATTTCATATGCCTACAAAACCATCAACATGTTAACAAAGTCCCATCATATTTACCAGTATTATGACACTGAAGTGTTATTGAACTGTCTCTATCTAAATAATTAAAATTTTAAGCTTGAGAAGATTTCAAGAATAAAGTTTCAAAAGTTAAATTACGTATATGATTGAAGATTATTGATAGGATACAGATTTATGAAATCAGACTTAAAATATTTCAAACGTTTGTGTCTCCTTCATCAAGTGTAAAATTTGCTGTTTTTTCCAGAAATTATCTTTTTAGAATACAAGATTTTTCAGGCCTTAACAACAACATCAATGAAATAATCAAACCATATGCATTTTTAAGACAGTTTAGTCAAGGGTAAAAAATTGTCTTAAAAACATAAAGGACCGACATTTTAAGATGCTCCTTAAAGCTATTGTTAAACATTATGTCAAGCTTCAATTTATGTTGTTATTTCCAGCCTTTGGTTTTATGATACTTGATACTTTGATTGTGATGTACTTTTTAAATGATGGGTATACAATAATCAAAATACCCATCAAGCAATATGTCATTTATCAATCTGTGACACACCAAATGCCTACAGAAAGGCAAAAGGTAATGATTGGTATACATTGTTACCTGTTCAAAGAGAAGTCTCAGCTGCCTTTCTGACTCTCCTACCCATTTACAAAGGCAATCCGCACCTTTGCGCATGAAGAAAGATACTTTACGTTGGCCTTGACTGCATTCATTGGCTAACGCTCGTGCTAGTAATGTTTTACCCGTACCTGAGAAATAAGACAAAAACGAGGGATTTTTAGTTCAATTGAGCAGTAAAATGAAGAAATCAACATGCAGGGGTTGATAAAGTTCCCTGCTTTCCGCAATCTCACACGAGGTGAAAAAGTGCTTCTGAAAAAAGTGATGACTTTATTTCTTTAGTCGTCAAGTTTTTCGGTCAATCGGAGGGAAGAAAATTTTAAAATGATATTAAGGAGGGCTTAATTATCGCTTATTTTGCCATTTATATTCCTGACATCACCCCAAAAAAAAATCTGAGGGCTTTCCACAATTTTCGCGCAAGCTTGGCTCATTTGGAACATTATCAACCCCTGTCAACATGAAAGACAGAGTCAGAATTAATGGATTGTATTATGAAAATGAAGAATTTTCATTATAATTAAAAACAGAAGGGAAAACAAAATTTTCTTCCTTTATTTGTATCAATTTGAAAAAAAAGGAAAGAGGAGAGATTTTTCCGACAAGAAACCAGCCAAAACTCCAGGCAATGTTGCAAATTTGGAGCTTTTCCATCCTTGCTGCTCTCTTAATGATAAACTTCCTACAAAAGCAACTCCTTCTTATTGCACATTTATTACAGTTGATTTGCAGTGGGAGGGGGGGCGTACACCTACCCCTCTAATGGGTTGGGTTACAGAACTTCGAAAAAATGATCGGCAGTCAACATGTTAATGGAATATTTGGACTGAGTTAAGCAGAAAGGAACCAACCCACATTTTGGAAAAAATTGAGTCATGAGAGGTTTTGAACTCAACCACTGCTCTACTATCTATCGCCGAAAATTCAAAGTTTTTCTCGGAGCAAATTTTGCAGAAATTGAACTTGAAGTTTATCTTTTACATTGAGTCTTATGCAGGAGCCAAACTTTAAACCTCTTTTTCTCGGTTCGCTCCCGATGTGGCTTGGTTCCTTTCTGTTTAACTCCGTCTATTTGAGCCTCAATTTTTGTCAGAAAATTTTGATTCAATTGAGTGGTAAAACTGAAACAATAGGTCCGAATCAGCAGTTGATACTAACCTGGTGGGCCATGGAACAAAACACCTTTGGGAGGTTTGACGTTAAATTTTTTGAAGATTTCTGTGTAGAGCATTGGGAAAACTACCATTTCTTGGAGACAACGAACGTGATTTTCTAATCCTCCAACATGCTCGAAACGAATACTGGTATCCAAAGTGACTGGGTCGATGTCTGCTAAACGACCTGCTTTTCCACCGTGCACAAGACCCGTTTTGCCATCCATAACTTTTCCACTACCTCCACCACCTCTCATGGACTTGTCTAGCCCTTTTCTGCAAATAAAATCAGAGGAAAACCTGATGGGCTACTTCATTCTAATATTCCAAACAATCTAAAAAAAACTAGAAAAAAGTTCAAACTGCAAGTAAGGTCCGCAAGGAGACTTGAGTGCTATATATATCTTTAAATCTTTCACAATTTAATAGTTTGACAAGTGCAGTGTAATTTAAAACAAGGAGTTCAATGAGTAATTAGACAGAATTTGAATAAATAAAACACTACTCTCAAAATCCCACGATTTGCTTTTACTTGGCAAATTCAAGATGCACATTGAGATGCTTTTCTGATATGACCATCCTTCAAATCTCTAAGTTTATGGTTGTTAAATAATGAGTTCAGATTTTGTAATAACATGAGAAAATTTCCATATGTTGTTGGATGACACACTTTTTAACATGGACTCCGTATTTAGTATGAGCTTCAGCAGTTACGAGACAGTTTGAAATTTAATAAATAGGAATCTATAAAATTTACCTTGCTTTAGTTTGACGACCTCGTCCGGGAACTTTGCTGTGTCCCGCATGACTCATGGCACTACTTGATGATGAATCAGAAGAACTGGATGTGGATCTTCTTCTGCGTCTTCGACGCACAGTATCACAAAGAACTCTTAAAACTCTTGAAGAGCGACGATTTGCAGGAGCTGGTTCTGGAGAAAACAGAATGAGGATCTTCAAAATATGTTACCTTATAAATAAAGCATGGTGCTATCATATTCACACCAAAGCTAATAGACAAAACTAATGGTCTAAATTCATACCATTCAAGAAACAACAATGCAAATTACAATAAACCTGATTACTAATCTCTGCCTTAGCCATTGATGACACCAAGTTTCCCCTTCATTCTGTTGAGATACTTCTATTTATGAAAAATGTTAGTTTTTCAAACTGACTTGGTTAAAGTAGATATTCTTTGACTTGATTCCTGTCCCTCAGCGGCAAAAAATCCTGCAACTTCTAACTACATAAGCCAGCAATGCCCCCTGGCGAGCAGCCAAAACTTGCAACAGCAAAATTGTCCCTGCGATTTCTAAATGGTTCATACTGCTGGTAGTCAGAAACTCCTCACAATTCTGTGTTGCTGGTGGTTTAAAACCACTTGGAGCTGGTCACACCAATAAAAAAAATGGATATGCAGTCCCAAAGAGAGTCGCTATGAATTGTGTACCCAGGCAATATACAGCAGAAATGCAGAGCATAAATGAGCCCTGAGGCGTTACACATGTCCGCGAAAGATTTTGCGGATGCTTGGGCACAAAATTTGGAATTGCAGCGCAGAATATAAGAAATTTTATTTAGTGAGAAACCATACTAATTCAGCAAACAATTCTAGGCCTGATGCTCGTTCACTTAGTGCAATTTGACTACATTTTAATAAGATTCTATTACTTGCTCCAAATAAAATGTAAAAATCAGTGTTTGCAACACACGTCGGCCAATCAGCAATTTGCCGGTAAGAAATCGCCTTTGAAATGCCGCTAAGAAAATCATTGTTAAACTCCATTTTTGGGATATTGTGGCGTATTCTTGACTCAAGGTATTTCAAAAGGGCAGTTTTTCATTATGGCCGCAAAGAAATCTGAGATGGCCCCTAAAAAAAAAAGTTGCAGGCTAGATGGCTGCTAGGGCTTCATGCCAAGTTTCAAACACTCGTAGGATTCTTTCTGATTTTTTAAAAATATGTCACTTTGAACATTTAAAAAGGCGCCAAGGTTCAGTGCGATAGGTTTTGATAGAAAACAAAGACTCACGTAGTTGGAATGGTTTAACGACTGGCTTTGTTTTCCTTAAATGATATTTGATTCCAGAACTGCGTTCAGTCATGACGACATCTACACTTCGAGTTTCGCGCATTGGTCGACTCACTCGTCTTGAGACTCTCTTAGTTTCTACCTCCTCCTCTTCTTCTTCATCAGATGAACTTGACGGCTCATCGCCAGAACTACCAGCATCTGTTAAAATCAAAGCGAACTGAATATTAGTATGATCTTCACACAAAAAATTTAGGAAATGATAAACTCACACATTCCTCTTAACAACTTCCACTATACTTACCCAACTTACAGCAATCATTGCTGACCCTAACAATATAGCTAATTAAATAAATCTTACTTAATTCATAAATACATTTTGTCTAGTTTATTACTTGATCCCTTCATTTTTGTTGTGCATTTCAATTTTTTTTTTTTGGGGGGGGGGGGGGTAAATGGACAAACATGTGCATTTAAATGTAATAAATAAATCAATTCCATTTTTGTCAAATGCACCACTGTTTCAATAGCTCCAAAGCTTTTGGTAAAAATGCTATCGAATAGAAATTTCAAGTGAAACAAAAGAGTTTGGGGAAAAAAATTAGAAATACGAATGTACATATGAAGCTCTTAAATTACAGTACTCAAAGAATAACTAGTCGTGGTTTGAATTTTGTTGGCACAGTAGTCAGGCGCAAGTTGGCGCAAGGATATTGACTTTGTTATTTAGACGCTGATTAATGGTCGATACCGTTGAGAAACTAAGGATGGCTCGAGCTTGCTGTAAAAAGAGCTCAACTTGCATACAGCTCGAGTTTAGAATATAATTATTCAATTTATATTGCAACTGAAAGTCGGCTTTAGAGGTTAGATTTCTCAACTTACAGTCAACCGTAAACCAACAAGATTTGGGCCTATAACTATTTGATGTTGACAGAATGCCTACAGAGAAAAAAAAAAAATTATTTTAATGTATAGAAAAAAGGATAATTTAAAAAAATTGTCTGCCGTTAGTGAACATTTGAGTCAAAGCAGAAAATTCACAAATGTTCACAACCAGGAGAATTACTACAAACAAGCACGTGAAGGAATTTTACCTTGCTGTTGGATATTACGCTGTCTAAGAGATGATCTTGTGGGGACAGTGTAAATAGTAGCTTGGCGTGGACGCCTGGATTTCACCCGAGAATACATGTCTTGATCAAATATTCCTGTCCCATTGGCAGTTTCTTCCTTGTTATTCTCCTCGGTGCCATTCTTCAGTTTATCACTACTGTCGTCTCCCTCTTTCACTTTCCGCAAGTTACGTCTGGGACGCTCTAGAACTTGTCTTTTTTCCTCCTCAACTTCCTCATTATCTTCTGTTTCACCATCTTCGGTTTCATCGGGCTGTTTTGGACTTCTTGACGCTTGTTCTGAAAAATCATGAAAATAAAGAGTTGTGGTTAATAGCTTTCTAGGTGCGGCTTGAAGGAAGGAAACTCAGCACTCACATTCTCAAATTGCACCTGCAATTGTCATTCTGTTGCAAAAACTCAGAAAGTAAATCTGCAGATACAGAAATAAGATTACAGATACTCATGTACCTGCAAATAAAACGGAATGAGAATGAATAATTGGGCTGGATAGTCTTGATGTTCAGCAACTAAAATAACCACAAAGTTTAATTGCAATAAATGATTCTAGGGAACAAAATCAACAGTTCATATCTCTCAGAATCTCAAGCTGCCGAGAAAAAGGTTAAGTAAAAAAGAGAGGGTACAATAGTATATAAAAATTGAAAAGAAATATCTGAAAACCTGGATTTCAGCTGCGAACTTGCATAGTATTGCACCCATGCGAAAAGACATACTTTGACTTATTTATAGGGAAGTGCTAACATTTTCAGTCTCCCAAGGAGCCTCGAGCTGCCGAGAGAGAGCCCAAGTTTACGTCATTTTCTCTCCTGAGAGAGAATATGCGAGCAAGGATGAAAATTGGTTTCATCATCAAATGTTAACATTTGCACGTCAATTATGGGGAAAAAGGAAGAGGGAGAACGAAAAAAAAGAATGAAACTTGAAAATGTTTGAATAATGGAAGATCACCCAAAATATGTAAAAAGGAAACAAATTTTGAAGAAGAAAAAATTAATGAACTTTGATAATCATACCTGATAGATCTTGAGAGTAGGCTTCGCCCCGTGTATTGTACATGGGATAACCTCGCAGAGTTTGGGCTCCAACAATCCAGCTATCACTGTAATTTTCATACTTAAGTTTGCGTTGACGAGTGCTTCTTCTAATGCCTGCAAGAAAATAATGTAAATGATTAATTTCAGCCTTGGGGGAAAAATCAACACTCATCTGTTCTATTGTGAGTCTGAAAATACCAAAAATAGTCTGCATTCAAAAATGGAGGCCAACATGCTTTTCAGAGAATTTCTTGGCTTGGGAATAATACTAAACAAACTTGGAGGAGGTAAATAATAGAAACCATCAAGATTTTTAAAATTTTCCAATTTAATTCACAGGATATTTTTTTGATCGAAGCAGGCTACATTTCAAAATACTGTTGCTGCTGTTTTCTGGGCAGGAGCATTGAGAGAATTAACAAAAATCGACTTGATTTACTTCAACTACTTAACAGTACTTGTATGAATTTAAAATGGAATAATACAGCATTGAAAATTAGAAAACATACCTTCTTGTGAGTCCTGGAGGGATCTTTCAGTGCTGTTAGTGCGGTTCCTGGAGGTGGAAGGAATTGGCTCTCTAGGTGATACCATCATTCGAGATTCCCTGAAATAGAAAAATGAGAAACCTTTTGTAACAAAAAGCAAGTCTTAAATTTTGATGATCATGCATATTTGAGTGAAAACCTTAAAGGGTGAATTTTTGCAATCAAATATGTTTCTGTATAATGTTTGATGGTTGTTCATTTATTTTCCTATTATAAAGTATTAGTGCCAAAAATATACATGGAAAAGTATAAATATAACATTACCTTTGTCGTCTAGGTCTCTCAATTTTGGTAAAAATTCCTTCATCATCATCATCGTCATCATCTGATTGACTTTCTGAGATTAGCCCATTGCGAACGGCATTGCTGATCTTCTTAAGCCTGCAGAAAAAGTGTCAAAAAAAGGAGTAAAATCCATGAGCACTGATAGCAAAAGGATTAAGAAAATCATGGAAAGTACTCTTGTAACGGGTCCTTTCAACATCATTGAAAGTTTTCAACGTATTGGAGTATGTAAATTACTCTTTATGTTGTCCTGGGTCCAACATTTCTCCAAATTATATCATACTACTAATTTATGTATTGTATTATGCTAGAATTGTAATATAATTTCTACCTCAGCCGCATCCGTAAAAACAAAAAATCTTTAAATTCTTCTGTGTTTTACATCGGTCAAAAATAGAGAAGAGTACTTAAGGCTTTGGTAAAGAAACTTTTTGTAACCATTCAATAGAGAACCTCCACTAATTTAAAAACTTATTTTAAAAATTGATGCTGTTGTATTTTACTTGGGCCTTGTGATTCTTCCAGACAAAAATCAGCAATAAATGGTGCCTTTGAGGAACAGGTAATTTTGATACATAAAAGGTACACTACAGATAATTCAGGACTTGCGGAGACAGAAATAAAAAAGTTCGGTTATAAATGGCACTCCAAATAGCACTTCACTTTGACTAAAACAAGCCACAGCAGTCTACAGTCTATACAGGAAAGGAAAGAAGGAAAAAGGATGGGGAGAGGGGGGGGGGGGGGGGAATATGCACAATCATGCAAAATCATTACTTAAGAAAGAAAACAGAATATCAGTGAGGCATCTGAATCCACAACTAATCCAGAATCTTGAAACTTCCTTCACATGAAAGGGTACCACAAAGTTAAAACAGATAAATTAAAAAACTGCTCAAAATAATGAATAATTCAATCTCATGCTTGAGTTGGCAAGAATGAGGAAAACTGTTCACACCTCAGCACTAACACACTCACCCATAAGCTCTTTCCCTCTCCTTCTGTCCTCATGATATGATATTACTGTCCAGTTTACAATCAAACACAATGTACTTTATTTTTCAAATACAAATGAAACTAGAAGCAGAGCTTTCAGAGAGAGTTCGACGGTGTAAGTTCGCAACCACGTATCTCGCTTTGCGACATAACAGACTTCCTGTCATACGTCACGTTTTAAATGAAAAATTATCCAACAGCAATTCTTAAAAACTGCTGATTTTTCTTTTCTCGTGAACAAAATTCTGCAGAAACTTCAAGGAACAATGTAGATTTGATCTTCTTTACAAAAATAAAATAGGAGCGGAGATCTTCAAAAACCGCGAACAAGATAAGTTGTTGCGAACTTGGACCGTCGCGTTATTTTATATATTAATTTGTGGTGAGGAGGAAAAATGGTACTTTAGTGAAAAGCACCCCCTCCCCTCTCTCAGACTTAAAACTTCCATGAATAGCTGTAAAACGTAAGAAAGGTGTAAGAATAGAGGAATTTCTATTTTCTATTTTGGTGACACCAAAAAGAATTTAAACAATGTTGCGGATTCCCAACTCAAAGAGAAAAAGCTTTGTACAAATACAGAAGTAGGCAAAAGAAGTGTTCCAAGGCTACTATTTAAGTAACGGTCACTCATAAAACTGTAGATGGATGTGACAGTTGCTGAAAAAAAAGGCTAAAAGTAACTTCAGACAAGAACTTCTTTTGAAGCAAACAAAAATAAATGACAGAAGAAGAGTTAGCATTATTACTCTTTAGTTTCTGATGCAAGGAAGGTTTTAAAACTGTTAAACAATTAGATATGCACAACATGCAATTACTAAAAAGCGTAAAATAGGATATTTTCGGACAACTGAATAAAAGTGACCATGCAACTCAGCAAAATTTGGGTCCAAGTTTTTGAGTAATAAAAAATGACACGAAATTGACAATTTAAAATTGTGACTCTTAGACGGTTAAGGTGTTTCCAAAATATGTCATAGTCAAACTACTGGCAAGGATCTAATAGCAGAAAAAAAGGCAGGGCGGAGCAGCATTGACAAAAGATGGAGAGATGCATTTCAGAGGAGGTAAGTAAGTAGTACTTACTCCTAGCTGACGAATGAAAGTGATCAGAGTGATCAGCATTGCGATTCCAAGAACGAGTCGCTCTTAATGATCGCACCTCCGATAACTCGGCATTATGCCTTCTTTCGTCACGAGTACGTCGTACGTCCTGCGCACAGATTAAACTGATTCAACTGACAGAACCTTAGTGGACGACCATGTCCATATTTTCGAAATTTTTAAGTATAAATCCAGTCTTATGAGGGTGCGCATGGTCTGGCATAATTTTGTATTACAAGTGCATTAATTAAAACAAATGAGAATTATGATTAAGGAGAGGCACATATCAGAGAAATGAGTAATTTCTCGACTTTGCAGACTTTGTTGAGAGAGAGAGGGCAACGGTAGCACAGGGAGTGCAGAGACTACGAACTTTGTTCATTTTCACACATTTACTTGATAACTTTTGATCCGATCGTTGCCTACAAGAACGGAGAGGCCATAACTACTCGGTATTGTGACGTAAAACTAGTAGAGTAATCGCCGTGTTAACCAATCAGAGCTACCGTCGATCGGCCGAAGTTGCATGAGCAATCCGCAATCTGCATGAGCAATCTGTTTGAATCTTAGTGGGGTAACGCTTTTCGGTATTTAGTTGTGTTTAGCTTTCCTGTGTGTGTTGTGGTTAGCTGTTTCCTCAATTATCAGACAATGTAATTCGTGAACTAGGCAGCTTTTCTGATGTGAAATTTTATCTTCTTTCAAAAAGGTTCTTATGAATTTCATCTACTAGCGTGAAGTCACAGAATCGTAGTTACAGCCTCTCTATTTTCGTAGGCAACGATCCGATTTCAGGGTTTCATCAGATTGTTCCACTTCCATACTTAATTGTTTTGTTCATTGTTTGGCATTCATTGAATTCAGAATTAATTCGTTCCAAAAACCTGTGATAATTGGGCAAACCTGGGTATTTTTCTTTGAAAACGATGTGAAATACAGATCGTCCAAAATTTACATGCCTTACTACGATTTTCGGGCATTAACTGCACCCCTGAGTTGTATAACTGAGTACCATACCATGTAAAATTAAAACCACACATAAGGCACTCAGTTCAAGCCTGGTAAACCCAATCAAATTCGGACATTTGAAAAAAATAAAACCAAAACCACCCTGGAGTACACAGAACACATAAATAGGTATTTCAGACATCAGCAGTTGAATGCCCTAGATGAGGGTCCTTACATAAGCTGTCCACACATCAGATTTTCAGTCTCGAAGCTCTCCATATTATGAGAAGTTGATACAAGTGATCTTGGGAAAGATTACAAATGATAACAGAGAGGAAATAAGCAACAGGGCCAAAAACCAGTCTCGTAAGTATGAGCTCAGTTGATCTGCCAGCTAACTTGACGAGTCAGCTATGTTGATCCTGAGCTGCCTAATCAGTAGTACAACTTTTAAGGGTATAAATAGACAGACAGAACCGCAGGGTGTGAGTATTACTAAAACATTAAAGAGAGAAAACAAATGATTTTGTTCGTTGTGAAATTTTCAGACAGGAAACCAAGGGTTCCTATCTGGGTTAGGCTTCTTGAGGCCTGGCAAGACTGAAGTCTGACCCTTCAAATTCTGACCGAGCTGGAGATAAGACTAGCAAAATCCCATAAATACATCACAAGTAAAGATTGTACTTCACCATATAAGAATAAAATAAGTTGAAATGTTCCTCTTCTGAAGACAGAGAGACAAAGGATGCTTGAAATTACTGACCTCTTGGAACTCAACTTTCACTTTGGACGGCTCTTTCACGGGCATGTTGACTTTTATTCTGTGAAAAGATCTTCTCCTCGACATTATAAGTTATCAAATTTTAATTTAGTATCCGAAAAACTCCACGAATCCATTGAAAAGTAGTTAGAGACACTAGAATCCTTGCAATCGGCGA
Source organism: Bemisia tabaci (assembly GCF_918797505.1). Taxonomy (NCBI): domain Eukaryota; kingdom Metazoa; phylum Arthropoda; class Insecta; order Hemiptera; family Aleyrodidae; genus Bemisia; species Bemisia tabaci. Next base: position 51,388,778 of record NC_092793.1, read on the forward strand.
CACATCAATTCCGCTTCGAGCTGCGAACGAACGTATCAAACCAAACAAGAAGGCGCCGAGCCGAAAGCGCCGCCAGCGCTCCTTCACCAAAACAAACAAAAGAGAAAACGGATTTTTTACGTTGATGTTACGATTAATTATTGTCAGCGTTGTAGTGCAAAGAAAACAAAAATGCGAAAAAACGATGACTCAACCGATTACTGTTATGATGCGTCATCATGTTTGTGCCGCGAACACGTTGCAGGGTTGCTGAAAGAAAGATTTCGAAAAGAAACGAGATGATGCTCTTAAAAAGCAAAACACAGAAGACTATCTCCAGAAAAATTATCTCGCTGATTTCGATTAAAATATAGATGACTGTATTTTAAAACTATAATTCTGAGGAAAAGAGCGAATAAAAGGCTAAAAATGCATCAAACTCACACCTCATCTCCTTCATAACAACAAGTAGGATCCATCTGATGAATCAGCATACCTGCATCAAACGGCGGGAAAAACGAACATCCGTTTATTTTCCCCATCACCCCTATTACATGTCATCTTACATGTTAGGTACATACTTGTGTGCATACAAGTACTTACCTACTTGGTTTGAACATTTTACTTCTCAGAAAATGAGGAAATGAAATGAAATTAAGGTGTGCATAAAATATTTTCCCTGAATACACTCAGTACATGACTCAAAAAATTTGGTAATGATTCTTAGGGGTTTAGTGAAAATATTAATCAACCACCTCCCTTCCTCCTACAACAAGTTAAAATACTTAATAGAATCGTTTTTCTAAATTTCAGCTTGAGAGGATCAAAAATAAAAAGAAAACAACAGAGGTAAAAGAGGGAAAGTTGCTCACTGATGCAACATGTACTGACATAGAAATAACGTTCTGCTCAGCTATTTCTGCCATTTCTTGATGGGGTAACTAAGTTACAGATGTAAATAAATAGGTGTGGAAAAATTCCCAGGTGTATGTGAGCTCATGTTATTCAAGCTCTCTTGTCAAAATATTCTGAACTTTGTTTTACCAAATTTTCACTAGAATTTCTCACAGGGACAGTTTCCTATTCCCTTAAAATTTTACATAAAATAAAAGCTTGTATTTATCTGTGTTGGTAGTTAATAGACTGATAGGTAACTAATCTCACCTCTTGCAAGAATAAAAATCAAATAAGCAGGCTCAATACTACCGGATATTTACATCAATTAAAATGGGACCCAAGAAAAAAGGAAAAGGAAATAAATTGGCACGGATGTCAGAGGAAGAAAGAATACGTTATCTGCAACACAGAGCAGCAATTGAAGAGGAAGCACGAAGGCGAAAGGAACAACTGGTTGCGACTTACTTAAAAGTGAGAGTCCATCTGAAATCTAAAATCACCATAAATAAATAATGAATTAGCTGGAGCATTGGAAAATTACACGTTTTTAAAATCTAATGGTGCATGAAATATTACAGTTGCATAGGAAAAATTTGGATGAGGGAAACAATAAAAAACTCATGGGGCTCATTTACTTTGAGTAGCCTTAAAAAAATGTGTTGTAATGGACCCCTTAGAGAGACGGTGGAAGTTAAAAGAGAGAGGAATGAAAAAAACCCCAAAAAACTGAAAACAAACTTGTTTTCAAAATTTAGATGAGTAGTTCTATCAGATTCTAACAAAATATGCACTGAGAGACGAGAAATCAAAAACTATAAAAATTCATTGTTCAGAGAAAATCCTGTATTAAATTTTAGAATTTTCACTTCTCATAATAATAGGCACCCACTACTTAGGTATCTTATTTAAAACCATAATCTGATGCCATGTGCAATCACGCGACAACCATCATGGAATCCTCATATATTTTAGAAAATTTAGAAAAAGGTTTTCTTATAAATGCTGTGAACGTTGTTTGAGTTGGTAAATAAGAAAGTTCAACTAAAAGCTAGTAAAACAGCAAAAGAGGATTCCACCAAATGATAAGTGATGTTTTACCATCTTGATTGCTAATCTGGGTTTTACCAACTTTTTTCACAGAACAAATTGAAGCGAGAGGAGGCATTTTCAAGATTGAATAATGCAAAAATTAACCAACAGTGGAGACATGTGCTTCGACAAATCAAGAATAAAGATCTCAAGGATGATATGAAGGTACAGAAATAGTGTGATGTATTTACATCAGAGAGAGGACTCATATGCCTAACACTAATAATCTTTTCTGAAACCTCTCTGGGTAGGTACTCTAAAAGAACCTATACTCATCCAAAAACCGCAAAATTTGAGAGCGCTGTGTTAGTTTTCCTTCTTTTTTCCTCTTTTCTTTTCGTCTTTTTAAGTACTGGAAACTACTGTCTTTCCTCTTATCTTTTCTAAGACAATGCGATGATAAAAAAGCAAATAAAATATAAAAAAAAGTAGGTATTAGAAGTAAGTTGAAAATAAACAAATTAGATTTTGAAAATTGAAATTTTTCTTTTGTCTGCTTCAAACCAATTTCAGACTCTGTGGAGTACTTTTGAGACTGCAATAAAATGTAAAAATAAAATAATTGAAACTTTACTCTTGGATTTAGACGGTGCAGAGGCACAATACATGTTATCTTTCAAGACACACTCTGAAATGATTAAAAAACTTATAGGTAAGCAGGACTTCAATCATTTTATTTTTCCTTCGTTTTCGCAACATACCTACTTATTACTTAAGACACTGATCGCTTCATGGAATTCATAGTCTATTGGCATCACCCATTCCATTCTCAGTGCTTAAATTATAGAAATACATAATTTTAAAAGGACTGCGCACAAGTACAAAGAAGTCTGGCACTGGCCAAATTTCTGTAGTCTGTACCTACTGGATACGATGTTCTTCAAGACCTCTAGAGTACAATGAACTACTAAAACTGAACTTTCTTCATACCAATGTAGAGAAAAGCAAAGGCACGCTGTCATCAATTTATAAGAATTGGATTCTAATATCCATCTCATCTTCCAAGGGAGGAAAAAAAGAAATTTTCTCAATCACTCATCAAATGTTGCAACACTTCCACTGGATAGGTAATGCACTTAAAATACTGTAAAATTCACTTATAGCCCTGTTTCCATGGAGCTTGGCAGTTTGAGAAGTTCATTTTAAAAGCTCTTAGTGATCAGGAGCACTACATAAACAACAACATCATATCAAATAATATCTAAATTTAGCCATGACAAACTTGGTATTCTATACACAGTCTCATAATTAAAAAGATTTCTTAGGTACTTGTACAATTTTGGAACTTTTTTAGAAGATTTTTCATGAGGGAATACTGGAGAAGACTCCTTTGTTGTTTCATTTATGTATGTTATCTGTTTCAAAAGATATGCATGAGTCAAGACTCCATGATATTCACGAGAATTATGAGAGCCAAAAATCTGCAATATTAGACGAGGCTTATAAAGAGCAGAAACACATTCAGGCAGTAGCAAATCATGACCTCGAATTACTTGGGACTGTGAAGTATTTCACAGAAGTAAATTCTGCAGAGAAACTGCAAGAGAGTGAAAAGGCAGCCACAGAACAGGAGGATGAACTGCGCAACACGGTACAAACTAAAATAGAATATTTTAAGTCAATTTTCAGTCTTGTAACATGAATATACTTATTTTTTTCAGTTTTAAGGTCCTCCTGAGCAAATTTTTACTTCAACTCTGTTCTACTTAAAGCCACCTAAATGTCACTAAACGTTTCCATGCACTGAACCCTTAGAACATAATGACAACTCTTGCACTGTATTTAATTCACTACATATACATGGAATAATCAAACAAACCATAAGCAAAGGCAATTAAAGATTTTCTCTAGACAGTTCATGGTCTTGAATGTTTCATTAACCATGGGTGATTCTGAGACCAATTGATACTTCATTGAATCTCATCATGTACTTATTGTCACAGATGCAGTGCCGCATAGAGAAAATGGAAGGTGCACAAATAAAAACACTAGAAGCTCTGGCTAAGGAGTGCCAAAAAGTCTTGAGAAATTACTCAGCTGTAATTGAGCCGATTACAGTTCATTATAATGCTTTAAAAATCAAAGATGGCATGAGCTCGTTGGATAGAATAGAGAATATGCGCTGTCTCCACAAGTATATGGTATGGAATTTGATGATACAAATTTAAATACATTGAAGTGTTCATTGGACACATTTAACGGGTACAACCTAACTGATTGTAGATCAGATGTCTCCCAATTTCTTCTTGTGTTTTATTTTCTGACAGAAAACTAAGTAAGATTTTGACTTGAAACTTTAAGTTTCTTCTTCGAGGGGAATCAAAGGGAATTTCGCAGAAAGTTTCAAAGTGTCACAATATCTAGGCAAAAAACATGGGAAGAAATTTGGCAACACGAAGAGCAGTTAGGTTTTCTGGTAGATTCTATCCATTTAAAACTTACAAGTAGATACTTATTTATTTAATGCTTAAAATGGGCAGTGGAAGGTGCTAGGAGGTGAAAATAAAACACATTTAAAATTGTTTATGCACTAGACAAAGCTGTCTCATTTGACTCTCATTCCTATTCTTTAAATTACTTTCAGTTCTTGAATTCTTCAAATTTTTATTTGTCATTGTTATATCTGGAAACCTGCCTGCCTACTTCGGACGATTACTTGGTTATCAATGAATGATATAATTCATAGAAATCTAGATGGTCTGCCCTTCTTCCAAGTTTCAAAAAAAACTTAAGAAACCTAGACCGGTGGGACAGCTTAGTCACCCACCAATACTTTGAATTCAATATACCTAACCAATACCAACCATCAGATCGAAATGTTAATTAAAGGGGTGGTCTTCTCTGTACAAATTTTAGGAGACAATATCTCGACTGAAAAAGCAAATTCAAGATATGAAAATGAGTCATAAAGCAAATCTGGAAAACATCAAGACTGAGCAGTCTGATCTAACGTCAAAATTCCAGAGGCTAAGAAAACAAATGAAACTGCTCAATGACGATCATGCTGCTGGAATAAGGCATCTGTCTGTTGTTAGTTCCTCTGTGATAGCGGTAAGTTCCCATTTCTTTTGAGAAAACGTATAGAAATCTTATGAGGTAGATTGTAAATATGAAAAAAACTGAGAGGCGATGGCAAGTTAAGGTTTTGTACTTGCTGACATCGTGTAAGAGGACAGAGGTAGGGGCCTAGGATCAAGAAAATCAATAAAATATGTGTGCCCATCAAGTTCAGAGACATATTTCTGTTGTTTGGCACCACTTTCCAACTGACTGTGAGTTCAGGCTAAGTCAAGGTGGAACCAAGATTTTGGAGTCAATTTTGAACGTTAAGTTTGACTCCTATGTTTACACGCATACTATTTTTTCTTGCTTTTAAATCCCTGAAGAGAAAGAATGTCTGAATAGCTGAGATCAAACTGCTCCTAACTCATTTTTTTCCAAAATGTGATTTGATTTTTTTCTGCAGAATTCGGTTCAGCAGGCCCGTACAATCTGATATTTCAGTTCATTTTGCAGTATCTAACAAAAGCCCAGTATCCCAGCCAGACCAGTATGTACGTCCGATCCAATAATGTCATCCAATAACATATAAAAAGGCTTCCTCAACAGAAAACTGAATTCTCAGTGTGGATTATAAATACTTTCTTTTTGCAATCCATGCGACTTTGTCTGTTTCCTAACAATACAAAGCACACTGAGATAAATATACAATTCACTGCAAATATTTTCTTCTTTCAAATGATATAAGCCAAAGAAACAAATTACTTCAGTTATCTGACCTACAACACATCCTCATGTTCTAAATTGTTAATTGTACCCATCTAAACGCAACATATTGATGCAATTTCTATTTTTTTCTTTAAAAAACATCTTAGGCAGGAAAATTCTTACTATACAACATTGCTATAATAGCTCTGTACTTGGATGATCACTTTCATAATGTGGTCTCTAACTTCAATCTGAGATTTTTCGTGACACCTCTTGAAAGCCCAGTTGCCACTTTATAGATATCCTCAGAATTCTAATGGACCAAAATTCACAAATTTTTCTGTTTATTCTGTATTAAACTTTGTGGAAAATTTATCTACTTGCCTCTGCGGCACATATGATTGAATCATTGCATATTTTTCAGGAATTGAAAGTGCTTCTAGAAAAAGGCAGGCAAATGCAACAGATTTCAGAAAACTGTCAAAAACTGACAACCACCAGGGAGAAACTGCTTCCTATCATAACGAAGATACAAATCGCTGACTGTGAGAATCAGCATCCTCTGAATGCATGTGATGAAAAGGTAAAATTTTAAGACATATTCTCGGAAATGCAATATTAATTAGAAAGATTCTAGACCCTTGATGCTGACCAACTTTTTTTCTCACTGGTGCATGAATTGCTAAGTAATGGATGTTTCTGTTTCTCAGATGCCTGAGCCATACAACAAACTCCTCAGCTTTTGGCAAAAATTTAACGAATCAAAACTGGAATGTGAGTTTCTCAAAATGAAGCACACAGTGTGCAGCCAAGAGAACAAGGAGCTGAGAGAGATGCTTCAGAACTACATGGGAGCGCGACCTTCTACAAGTGCTATACCAACAACTAAGCCCCTCAATTGTTTGATAAGAAGTCAGACTTAACTCTTTCACATCTGTTGATTGTTACGTATATGTAGTATTACAAGAAAAAAACAACAACAATATTGAAACTAGTATAAGATGAATCCTTTAAAAGGGTGAAAGAGGACGTGTTTAATGGACTCAGGAAATTCTATGAGCAAATTTTATTTAAAGTTCCGAACCTCTTCGAGAAGTTCTGTCACGGTTTGTCTCATTAATCACCAGCACCAGTGGACACCGTTGATACCAGATTCGACCAATCAGGTCCGTTGCTTTACGATAGGTCGAACCTACTTTAGAGCTGACTCGTGAGGTGGTACCAAAATCACGTTAGTCACCATATCGGAGGTTCAAATAAAACGGAAAGTTCGGAACTCAACTAAAATGGCAGCTCGGAGGTTTGGGCACAAAAGTAGTACCGACCGCTAAATAGAATTCGCTTTATGATTTATCTGGGATCCACCTTTACCACCTATTTAATGTGTAAGGAACCTTCATTTAACGCCAATTTCAGTATCTGAGCATAATATATTGTGTGCAACTTTTGTCAAGGAGGGGGTCTGACTAGACTTACTACACATGTTCATTGGTACTATAAATTACTGGTATCAATAGATATGATTGGTATAAAACGGATTAATAAATGATGACATCAATTTCATTCCTGTGGAAGATATTCTTTTTATTGATAGAAATATCAACTTAGTCACATGCTTAAGACAATATACTGCTGAAAAAGGGCAAATCAATAAAACCTACTTCAAAATAAATAGGAGAAGAACCGAACTTTCTGTCCTAGTAGAGAAATAATGGAAAATTTCTCTTCCTTTAAACAAATGATAAAACTTTGAAATAAAAAAAATGATATCAATACAAAATAAGACAATAACTAATTGCAGAGGAACACCAAGTACTTAAAATTTTAAATTAATTACATTGAATGTGACATTCTTGCTTTTAAGGGGTGGAGAGACTTCTTTTTGCAAAAAAAGAACTCAACATGGTCAAAGTGAGTACCCATCGTGTGCCCTGTGGTTAGAAGTAATTTTAAAATCAATGCAGTATGCGAAAAAGTCTTCTGATGCAAGAACTCACCTTGAACTGTACAGACAATACAGGCTTATGAGGCTTGGACCGCAAAATCTTAAGGGAATAAGATGAAAAATTTTCAGACAGAATTTTAAATCATTTTGACCTACAACATAAATATGCAGGTCCTCTGAGAGGTCTAACTTGCTTTTACGAACAGAAATTAAATTAGGAGATCTATACGTAATGGCTTATCTATTTACACTCTTTTTGGATTGAACATTTATATATCTTAATATATAAAAGCAAAATAATGATTTTGCAGACCAGACTTACAATCAAGTAAGAATAGTTGACAGGATAAAACTGATTTTACTGTTAAGTTATTGAATTAAATACGTTGATAGAGAAATTAAAAGTTTGCTGATTGACTTAAGCTTCTGGAGGGTAGATGACTCCCAGGGAAGCAAGAGCAGCTTTTGCTGCATTCTTTCTAGCTGTCTTCTTCTTTGAACCTGAAACAAGTTTATTAAAAAGGTTAACTTGATGCCCAAGCTTGATTTTAATGAACAAATGTGATGTTACAGTGGATAAGAGACCTAATGGTGAAAAATTTTGTGTCGAGTTGTTAGTAACCTTGCACTGCGGGGTGTTTCCTAAATGTTTAGGACCAAAAAATGTGGAACCAAATCAGAGTTAGGACAGATCAGTTTGCAGTCCAAAAACCTTGCTTGGAAAAAAAGAATTCTAAGTACACATTTATCTGCCATGTTCTGGACTCGAAATAGTTAGATTACCGAGTATCTCTATATTTTCTATTGGTACAGAAAAAAAGCTGACTGAATGACAGACTGCGCTTTATCTGTCAAAAACTTCTGGTTGTTTAACCGAGCATGAGGAATATGACTTGCCAAAAAAATTTGACTTCACATAATAAGGTAAAGATTCCTCATTCCATAGGCTGTCACAAGAAAATAGGGGTCAACATGGTTCTGAATGGCAGAAGCATCCAAAACAACAACACATTATATAACTATTTTTAATCATCGATGCAAAATGACGGAAAAATTAAATGGGCGTTACATTTTGTAAGGGCACAGGAGAGCTTGAAAGACTTCAGCCTTTAATTTAAGGCTCGTAGGAGACTTCAGATTTGTGGTCATCTTCTGAATTTTGTGGCATTGGTGGGTTGGAAAACATATACATATGTGCTTAAAACCATATATAAGCCAGAAAAGGTATGAATTTACACATTCTGATAAACACTTCCTCTCTAAAAATTTCGACTAGAACTCAAATTGCGCGATGAAAATTAGTGAATTTAAATCCTTACCTTGATTTAAACATTTTTGACAAGGTAGCAAAGGTAAGAAAAAGTTCGAATTCACTGCTCTCAAGAAAAACTGTTGGATATAAGTAAACACAAGAATATTTTTCTGGGGTTCCTCACAGGTTTCTTGGCCTATGATCTTCCCCTTAAAAGGACCAGACTATTTCATTGCGTGTTTTGAATACAGTAAGCAAATAAACTTGAGTGACATTAATAATATCACCGGTTTGACAAATGAAGGCTGGAATAGAGTCCCTTTATACTGAGAGTCAAGACAATTTGAATTCATTTCTGATTGGTTCCCGTATTTTAGGCCTCCAGAGTGTCACAAACGGAAATAAAGATTACATTTTCACCAATTGCAAAGATTATCATCTGGAATGGACCAGGGAATTACGGGTTCGGCAAGGAACAAACGGAATGAGAGGAGGAACGGAGAAAGGCATTTGAGAATGGGCCGATCAAAGATTACAGAAAACGTTCAATTTCTGTAATCTTTATTCCCGTTTGTGACATCCATGAGCCGAATTGTCTTGACTCTCAGTATAAAGGGACTCTAGGCTGGAAGAGAGCATAAGGAAAGTTCAAAGAAGGAAACTTCAGTCAATTAAAGGGTCAGTTTCAAAGAGAGAAAACATAAAATAAATTTTCAAAAACTCACCAGTTCCAGAATAAGTTTTTCCGTCCATTACGCATGTAGCTGTGAAAGAGGGAGCTCCTCCTTGGGCGGGGTTGGTGATGTCATCAAAAGTGACAGCAGGACGGATCATGTGAAGAAGCATTACAGGTTGATAAGAAGTTGGGTTTTCAGGCAGCGGCCTGTTTATTTCTTGTTTGGGTTGTTTGGCCGGTTTTGGCTATAAACAGACAAAAAAGGAGGTGTCATTAAGATTGGGACAAACCAAGTTCGAGATGTTAGGTCACAACATGTTACTCTAAAAGTAGAATCATACTAAGGCACAGACACCTAAGGCATCTGTTTAAAGCACAGAGACACCCAATCCCAATCTGCTGAAATTATCTTTCTTTTTACTTAAAACCTAAATACTTTTTGATCCTGACATAACTCAACTAAAGGACAGAAACTGGCTTGTGCCAAATGGTGTTCACAAATTAACTAAAGCTTTAAAAACGGCACCTCACAAGCTATTTCAAACGCTCAAACAGGGGACAGTTCAGTATTATACTATACTGTGCGCCATTCCAAGTAGGTTATTATCAAATAATGATGAAAGGTTATAAAATACTGAATAAAGCTACTGCCCCTTTAACCTTCTAGAAATGATTGATCATGCTTAAGGTTTGATTCAAGATGAGTGTTATCAGAAAGTTTCAGACAATGTGGTTCACTTTTTGTTCTTAGAAAGCAATGAGCATCTGACTTTTTTGTTTCATCACTATTCCAATATCTACAGAGTACAGACTCAGCAGGAAAAATTCCTTAACTTTCCTGGATTTTCCCCGATTTGTAACATCAAAAATTTTCATGCATAGAACAGAAAATGAACTTTTATTGTTGGCATTGATATCAATGCAAATGACAGAAACATGTGAACCTTTATACGTCAGGTATTATCATTCAATAGGCTAAAATTGCGATTCTTCATCGAATAATATTCTGCTTCTTACTATTCAGAGTGTGGCTAACAATGAGTATGGAGACATTATAATATTTGCATTATCAAACCGTGAGCCAGACTGGCACACAGTTTGATCCTGTGGACAACCCTTTTTGATGTTCTCTTCAAATAATTTTACCAAATATATTTTTTCAGCTTTCGAGAAAAGAGATAACTTAAATTTCTAGTCTTAAAATTCTCTGACTTGCCTAATCTTAGGGAATTTCCTCAGAATTCTTGGTTTTCCACACCTGTCAATACCATAAGTTAGAATGTACATTTTGTACCCCTGTGCATTTGGGGGCCTGAATTAAAGATCAAATGGTTACAATCTCAAAAGAAAGGGCTTTCATAAGATTTGTTACTTCAGGTAGGGAAGAAAAAAGAAATAAATAAAATTGCAGTAGAAAGGAAATTAGAAAGCTTACAGTGCCAGCAGTTGCGTTTGATGGAATTCCGTCCAAAGGAATATTTGTTCCTTGTGCTTGCCATTCGCTGAACAATTTGTGAAGGGCAAATGAAGCTACATTTACCCATGGGATGACCTCATCAGGGTTTTCTTTCGAGTCTCCATTTTCATCTGTCATTTCCACATCACCTGAGGCTGTGAGAAATTACACATTTAAAAACAAATAGGAAAAATATTCGCCAGAATTTACAATAAATACTAAAATTTTTGAGTAGTTAGGATTGGAAACAGTAAATTAAAAGTTTAACTTTAACTAAATTTTTGTCTTTCCATAAAAAATCAAGTACAGTTTTCAAATCGAATCTCCATTCTTTTAATCACAGCAGAATACCATGTACCACCACAGCACTTTTATCTTTCTTTGTGAATCTTCCGCAGACTACATTTTTCCTCTGATTAAATCACAGCAGAATACCATGTACCACTACAGCACTTTTATCTTTCTTTGTGAATCTTCCGCAGACTACATTTTTCCTCTGATTAAATCTACAATCAGTCCTTTTGTCACGCATCAAAATAGCATTATGTCAAGCGACAAATGAGGGTCTGTGAAAATAATCTATCCAAATTGGTTTTGAACGTTTAAATCTGCAATAAGAATACGATTTTCTTTGTTTACCTTCTTTTTGTGCTTGCTTCACCATTCTATCAATTAAAATTCCTTTCAGGGCATTTTCACAAGCAACCTGTTTGGCCTGTAATTTAGAATGACCATTGCCTTCATATGTTTTACCGTAAGCCTGAAACAAAAAACCAGACTAGTCAGTAACAGGCAAGAAAGGTTTAAATAGGTTATCAACATGTATCCTGAATACTTTGTTTAGCAGATAATTCACCCAATAATTACAAAAGGGCTCCGAGTCAATAATAGATACAAAACTTTCCCAATTTTATCAGATTTTCGAAACCAAATTAAAATTCTCCCTCGACTTTTTCTACAGAAAACACTTGTACCTATATTTTACCCGAAATTAAATGCAGAGCTCACCTCATAGAACATTTTCGTTCGCTGCCATGACTTACACGTTGTCGAATAGTTCTGGCTCCTTTCAGAGCTCTGAGTTCAACAGAAAGTGGCAAGAATTTCAAATGTACAAAAAATGAAGGATTGCTTAACAGAGATCTTGTTTTTCTCAGATTCTGAGTCTGTAGAAGACCTGACTTTCCCAGGTTTACAAATTCCTCTTTCCCTCTGACAATTTCAGGTTCTCCAGACCGCTGGAGCTTTGTAGCTACTCAATAGCACAGGTTAGGTAAATCTCCAATTACACTTTTTTGTTTAAATTTCAGTGAATTTGAACTTTTAACTAATAATTTAATTTATATTAATCTGGTCGATAAAAATATTTAAACAAAATTAGTTAACAGACTTTGAAAGAGTAGAACTCACATTGACAGAGACATTAAATCTTTGAAGTCCATCATGTCCCATGGGAAGCTCATTGACGTTGAATTGAAGACCAGTGATAATTTCATGAAGACACATGATAGAATTCTTTGGCTTGATCACTCGTCGGAGGACATTATTTCTCTTCATGTTCTTCACTCGCTTGTTGGGCTTGTCTGAAAATCAAAGGTTTTTGTATGATGAGAAAATAAGTATTAATAATGATAACTCATCGACATCTTCACAGTTCTTGCACGTAAAAACGGAGCCAGGATATACTAAGAGAAACTGATGTGGATTTAAGTACGGCAGAGGTTAGCAAGAATCAGTCATTCTATATAGAAATGATGCATAAGCTTTGCACAGCTCTTCAGATTGTACAACCTGGAGCATTGTTAGCAGCTGAGCAATTTGAAATCCCTACTGCAATTTTTCCGAAAATAGAATATTCTTAACTCTTACCGATTCATCTTCAAGAAAAATAAATGCTTGTTTGCTTTGCCACAAGGTGCATACACAGTTGCAAAATATGAAGGAGGGAACAAAGGGTCGGGTCCAAAATGACCAAATGAATGAGATCGTGCGATGGCAGAATAACTTTGTCTTCAGGTCATGTTAACCAGACAAAAGAGGCTGCCAAAGAAAGTGCCTGATTGAGTCCCTCCGATGAAAAGACAAAGGGAATATTCAGTGAAAGAGAAGCTGCAGAGGGTCGAATGAAAAGTAACCCGTGTTCTAACTTTAGGATAAACTTTTAGATGCCATCTTACTGGGTAAGCTTCTTAGTTAGGAGCCACCCACAGTTATTTTCAGTAGAGGCAAATATTAGTTTTAGCATGTATATTTCTTATCATGGCACATGAAACTATGTGAGGGGCACAAATAAGGAGTCCTAAGTAGAACAGAATTGCTGCTTCAAAGAATTATTCATGGCAAGTTCCATTTCCTTGTGAAGAGCCCAAACCCTCACTTACAGAAGCATTTCGGCATGGCGCCCGGTTCAGTTTTAATACTGGAAATATCAGAGAGCAAGCCTTCTAAAGGGCTGTCAGAGGACAAAGTGCTTTGACAGTTGGGTTTCCCAGAGAGCACTGCTAACACGACTTCTTCAAATTGAAAAAAATGATAGAACCAAGGTATAGATACTAAATGCTTCCGTATGAATTTTAGAAAAAAGTATATTACTTGTAATATGAGAAAATTCAATAATTCAATTGCTATCTTGCAATACAATTATCAGGGTTGCCACAGAATTTAGAAAATAAAATTCCCTGACATATTTCGGTGAAACTCCCTGACAATTGAAAATGTCACCGATGGTTAAGAAGGCATATTTGAAAGCAGTTTTCGAGCAAAATTTCTTGTTCAAAATCTAAAATCCCCGACAATTCCCGGTTTTCTGCGACTTCTTAAAATTTCCGGCCTTTCCGGTTATTCTTGACTGTGGCAACCCTGAATTAAGACGGAACACTTACATTTGATTCCACCGAATCTTTGGCGGAAGAATCCCTTCTTTCCTCCTTCTTCTCCTTCTTGACCTGTTTCCATAGGTGTGTTATTTTCATCCTTGATATTTTGCACTGGTGCCTGTGCTTGAGGTTGAGCTGCCGGTGTTACAGGTGCTGCTTGTTTTGCAGGGAACTAAACCGAGCGGGGAGACAGGAAACGATCAGCAAAATGGTATATTTTGCCATCGGATCGAAGATTAGCAATCCGGTATTGGTAGCCATAAAGTATACCGATTTCAGACAAACCAATATGATTTTTTCCACTAATACATTTCTGAGGCTCAAAAAGCATACAAATATTCTTCTTCTGCACTCTGATTGTTTTAGATGTCAAGTGAAAAACACAAGCCAGTTTGACATACTACCACAATGTTCGTGTATACTGAGTGTTCGTATACTTCATGAGTTTTCAAATGAATCAGCGAATGTACACAAGAAAATAAAATATAAAAGGCCCTTCAAGGAAATGTGCATGCATGCTCTTGCCAATGAGAGAGTCCATTATCTGAGAAAAAAAACTAGATCAGAGTAGAAGAGAGAAATCAGGCTGCTTTTAACAAGCATTCAATAATCCTAGCAGAATTTAGATGATCTTCAATTGCTTTAGAGTCAAAGCCAGTCGGAATTGAAGGAATTTAAAAAACAACTGTTTTAAGGAAGCGATATCTTGCATCTTACTCTGTAAAGTATGTCTGATAGATTTTGACATTTGTGAGAATCCAGCAAAGGACTACTGCAAAAACTGCATTGACTGAGCTGAGATGAAAAAAAAACACATTTCTTTGAAGTTCCTAATACTTAATTAATCCGAACAAAACACATCGTTTCGAATTTTACGTTTGGTTAAAATAAAGGGTCATGCAATGAGTTTCTTCACGACTAAAACAAACTTAGCTGTAGTTGCTTCTAATGCCTTTTCCCCATGAAATATTAACACCCAATTTCTTAAGACTCTGTTTGAGTGCGAATTGGTCATTCATATAACCGAAAAGCACTCCCACAAAAAGAAAGGAGCCAAAATGTTTGGGCAAAAATTGGTGGGGAGAAGACATTTGACCCCAGGGATATGGAATACTAAATCGTTCTAGCTATGTGACAGAAACTCGGTCGAGGTATTATCATAACGACAACATAGAAATCGAAACAATTTTCACTATAGGTTTGTGAAAACGGATGTTGCCAAGTACCACTAGCCAGACAACATATCATCGACGCATCTATGTGTTTGCCTGTCTCGAGGGGGAAAAGAAAAAAAAGAAAAAAACAGATATTAGCATGGAGGAAAATAAACCAAGAAAATCTTGTGAGGGTCGCAAGAAAAATTTGAGACAATGGTCTACCGTATAGGGTCGTCACGCAGACACAGTTGAAGCTCATATGGAGTCTATTGTCAACTAGAGGAATCGATGAGAATCAAACTTGGCACTTTGAGACACATCAATTGAAGGAGGAACACTTGAATTATTATTCCAAAGTTTCTCCCGACTGACAATACTCCATTTATTTTTTGAACGTTCAATACTAAAATGACTCTTAAAGACAGAACATAGAATGCTACCAGCTTTTGATACCCATGAAGTATGAAAGTACTCTACTTATTAAGCACCCTAATTAAAGCAAAATATGGAGGTACTCAGGACAGAAGATCTTCAGAAAAATTTAACCACACCATACGTTGTGACAACTAACGAGAAACCAGTCCTTTAGTTTGTATTAAAGTAAATTGACTACCACAGAAAAAAGATACCAAATATCAGGAAAAAATGATGAGCTGTGGGAATGTAAATTCCTACAGGAGGTGATAGTGAACATAGTTTTTTGAAAGGCAATAACTCTGGTGGCATTGAACGTAGAAAGTGGACCTCATTATGTTTCATATTTTTGCACGATTCAACCATCAGAGAAAGATTCAGCAACTGTCAAAACTGAACCACTAAAGTAAGGAAAACTTTTCCTCAGGGCTTCTAAATATAAGTGTGTTCATACTCTAATCTTTCTTTGTTATTGTGAAAAATGTTGAAATTTTCCTGGTTTGCAAGTTCTCTGATGTTCTTGATTGAAAAAAGTACCGACAAGTCTTTGAGAGTGTTTTTAGCAAAGATCACTGGATAGTAAGTTTGAGGAGACACAAAATCTCCTGATTAAGGTACATTAATTGGAAATTTCCTGACAAGTAATGTGCTAAGGATAAGATGTTCATCAAAAGAGGAAATTTTTCATAAGGCAGACATCCCTTATGAAAAAACTTTACTGCACTGAACACTACAAACACAAGCTTCTGTCCTAGTAAACACCTGATCGAAAATTATCACATTCACTAACAGTCTCTAACTACAAGCTGTAACTGATTAGGAATTTCACTAATCATCTTTAAAAATATCATGGAGTCAAAAAATGGCAAAAAAATGAAAGCTGCTTACTGACTGTTAATTCACAGATAAATTGCCAATAAAATTCTTTAAAAAACAGAATGACAACTTTTAAAAACTCGCATTTTTCGTGTTATTATTCCTGTTAAAAAAAATAGGATGTAGTTCGGACACAGAAACTTGGAAATGAAGATGTTGGTACATAAAACTTGTGCCACGGTGCTTCGTCCATAGCCTGTCTTGAAGAATATGCAAAGTTTACATCAATTATAAATACAAATTTTGGACATGGTAACTAAGTTTTTGGACATCCTGGTGATGTTAATCATTTGTTCAGTTGCTTAAAAAATTCTGAATAGTTTCCTTTCAGCCTTACCTAACTGGAAAGCAGCATGTGGAAAGTTTGATTTTTAAAGCTCATCAGTGGTCGAGATGATCGTATATAAATAACAAAATTTGAACACCACTGAATTTCTTGATATTCCAAGCAACACCTTTGTTTAGCTTAGAAAATTTGATTACTTGCACCTATTATCAGCAGCTGGAATACTAGTATGTAGAAATTTGGCACTGAGGTGTTGCAGGGCCCTTCTTTTCACCAACAAAGCAACAGTTATAGCAGTTACAGTGCATTTCCTTGCAAAATAACACTAAAAATTCTGTAGACACAGTCTATTGGAAAAGGGAACTCTCTTTCTTTGAAATGACTAGCTGAGTTCTCAGATTAATGCGTCAGCGGTGACTCTGGTCACGATTGTGCTGTGGCCAGTTCTCAAACGCTGATGGATGACGGCAGTGCGGTCACTGGCGAACAGTACTTAAGAAAACAACTGCCAACTGAGCTGATGATACCTCTGCTGATTACCGCTGCACTTCCTGCGCTGGAGCATTTCGGCAGCGTAAGTCTGCAATCACATATCTCGTTTGCGGTGTCTGAAACTATCCGCCTCTACGTTATTTCATAACAGGACGACGAATTGACATCATTCCTTGAATTTTTTGCAGAATTTTCTTTGCACAGAGAAGAAAAATCACGGCAGTTTTAAAGAATTGCCATTGAGCAATTTCCCGTTTAAAAAATAAAGTATGACAGGAAGTCTGTGATGTGGCAAACCAAGTTACGTGATAGCCGACTTACACCGTCGATTACTATTCTCCTCTAACCCTACCTGTTAGGACATCTAAACACGGCCTCGGACTGAATTGACAATTTGGCGTTGACTAAAATGATATGCCCTGTTTCAACTGCGTTACTAGGAGATGAAATGAACATGAAAAAAAATTGAATTCTACAATGTGCCTGCAGACAAAGACTCAGCATCATCAAGGTAGAAGGATTAGGCAAGAACTCATGGTGAGAGATGATAGTAAACTCACAGTCTGTTGGGTGTTGTAGTTGCCAGTGTTGTAGGACTGCTGGTAGTTGCCAGTTGCAGTAGTTACACTACCAGCATACTGCTGCTGCGCTGGGAAAGTGCCTGTCTGGGGACTGTTCCTTGTGGACATGGTGGAATAGGCTGGGGCTGTTGTGTTAGCCTGATTTTGAGTAGCTGAAATAAAAGCAGAGCACTTTAGCCATCGTAACCAAAACGGAATTGGGACATGATTGTCCACAAAAAACGAGCCTGTGGACTCAAGAAGCGTCTTATATTAGGATATGAATACTGCGGCCTTGATGGAGTACCTAAGGGTTGATGCCTTTGTGAATCGTAAGAGAATGTCTTCAGTAATAACTGAAATGTTAGTGGGACAAAGGAAAAACACGATGAAGAAAACAAATCGTGAAATTGAGAGATACAGTGAACATTTAGATACGCATGATTCCGGTTAATACGTATTAGAAAGCTTAAAAGGAAAAGGCCTGACATAGCTTGATGTATTCACGGTCCTCGCTTCTCACCGGCTCGGGTTACGGCACCTTAGAAAGAATTAGTGGATGACAGTGTTAGTTAATTACCTGGTCTCCTGGTGTAAACCATTGTTATAGTTGTAGAATTCACTGATCTTTCCAACAAATGACAAAATGAAAATTTTAGGAGGATGACAACTAGTACGCTCGGCGTTCAGCGTTCACAGGATCCGTCAAGATGGCGGCAACTTCGTGATGGCGGCCAAGGAAACATAAGCGTTAGATGTTGCCATGTTGGAATAGTGATAATGTAATTAAGGTTAGGAGTAATTATTCATATTCAATTCCGTTTTGTGCAATGTACGTGATTAACTGAAGAATTAAAAAAAATATGACGGTATCGGCTCGTCATTCTAGTCTCTTCGAATAACGTCTTAAATTTTTATCGCCCGAGGATAAAATAATGGAGTGAATCATGCAACAGTGTTATGTGCCGGTAGATGCCGGTGCTCGGCGTCGGGAAAAATCGATAAATCCGTAATAAATATGCTATTATTAGCTTATCAACTTAGCTTATATCATTATATTCATCATAGTAATTGGAATACCACTGAGCATCTGATCTGCTAGGTTTCAGGGAGTCCGATGATTGTGAAAGTATTACCCCGGCTAACGGTAGGGCTGTAAGCTGTGACATGGTTGGGGGGGGGGGGGGGGGAGAGGAAGGGTTTAGAGTTTGAGCTCGGGCCCCTTGGATTGCGACATACTTCTTCAGATTTAGAATAATTAAAGAAGCCGGCAAGTCAGCTACTTGGGAAAATCAATACTTCAGATAAAACGCATTTTCTCAAGCGATGCATTTGTAATTCCTCATGACAATATATTACAAGAAAACAGGGACCATAAAGAGAAAAAAACTGACAAAACTGTTCACAGTACCAGAAATATATGCCCGCATTACGCCACTTTTAAACGTATGACCCCAAAGCTGCTTTGAAATGTTCTCATACAATTTTAAAGTTATTACTTATTTTTTTAATTACTGTCATTACATATTTTTCTTTTTTTATTTAGGTCTTGGAGCCTTCGATTTATGACTATGACTCGACAGCGCACGTTAGCAAACTAACAATGTTGTTTACTTCTTAGGAAGTTTAGCTCAATTAACGACTATCACTTTATTTCGAATAACTTATGAGTATTAATTCTTGGAGTCATTTCGAAATATTACCCATATTACTCCACCCACAATATTAATTCAAGTCATCTTCTTATGACTTTCTGCAGGTGCACGTGAGAGGCTCTTATTAATTTAAAATTGGCGGGCGATTATCCTTTAGTTCGTGTTAGAATCCACTAGTCCTACGAGCGCGCCACCATCTCCAACCTGTCATTGTTTTTGTTTACAGATTTTGTTCTACGTTATAAATCATTGTGCATTTTTGTAATCAAGTTCAACTTCATCAAAGTTTCGTGGATAAATTTGTGTAAAAAGTTCTGCAATATCGCACCAATTACTCTTCGGGTGTATCTCTGCGTCTCGCGTCGCATTTTGGTGCCTGCAAGTCAGACATTCGCGTAAATGCCGGAAGTACTATCTTCGTGAGAGCGACAGGTGGTTCTTCATTGATTTTCAACCTCAAGCAGCTTCGTTCAATCGTCAAAATCTCTTTTTATGAATTCCACACCGAGATTCCGGTAAGAACTCACTATCACTTTAAAGTGCTTTCAGTGCGATCTATGTATCAAATACTGGTAGCAAGCAGATCCACAGATATTGGATTCACCGCAAGGAACTTGCAATTCACATTGTCTCCTTGGAACCCCTAGCCTTTAAAGCAATTAATGAAGCTTTGTATTCCATGGGAGCCGACCAAGTGCCTAAGTCTGAGTTCCTCCAAACTACGTCTCTTTCTTTTTTTTTCTAGAAATTCGATCTGCGTGGATTCAGGTTGTGAGGACAAGCTGTCTAGACCCCTCTATTCGTATAGCTTGATTTCATGGATCAACAGCTGCGTTGTCAAAGTAAACTGTTTAAGACCGTTAGGCAACGGAATTACCTGATTCCAAACGCTTGGCATTGTTCGACTCCGTTTGAATTGCCCGATGCCCTGGACTGTTTACCAAACGGAAGTCAACAAGTCATCAGCCTCAATAGGTAGTTGAGAGCATTGAGCTAACCTCTGAATGTAATTGTGCTTGTGGTGTCAGAGTGTCCAGCTAGTCAACAAAGATGACCGACAAGGCACTTCCCAACGGGCAAGTCAACGGTCATGTGATATCTGTCAGCGTTGAGCACACAACGCAAACCGAAAGTTTACTTCAACATCGCACCAATAATTGATGCAACTTTTCAGTGTTGCTGACTCAAACAAAGGTGCCAGTCAAAGTCCCAATCAACATAAATCGAAAGCAGAGGATCAAAAGACTATTACTCTGAAGTATCTTTGTTTACTACTCCGTTTGTGAATCTTGAACCGATGATTATCTGCAATAAGTTAAAATTGAGGCGCTGGATGCAAAAATGGCACTTCTGGGTTGCAGAGTTTCAGATGCTCCTCTAATATTTCATTCATTGTAAGGAAAGTGAATGCATCCATTTCACTACAAATTTTACCGAATATTCCTGATGATCCCACAATTTCCTATGGAAAGAATTCTGGAAAAATCACCCATTAAATTCCTCTCAAAGGGATTAATTAGCAACAGAGATTCTGAAACACTGCATTCGAGAAGTGCCCTTTTTGCATCTAGGGCCTCAATGAAAGCCTAAAATGTTGAAGCATCCTGCATTTCAAGAAAAACAGGTCAAACATTATTCAAAGGTTGATTTTTCAATTTTTCTTTACTTTGATGACTAGAAGTCAGGTGGTCATTAATTAATCAGCTACTTTAAGTGTTTCAATTTTAAGGGTTTGATTACTTCAATAATTTTGGTTTCCTTATTGTCAGTTAGTTAATTTTTATTTCAAAGACAAATCGCTTACTTTTTGATTTTTTAGAAGGAGAATTGTAGTTAATTTCAAGATGTAATATTGAAGACAAGAGAGTAAATTTTACGATATTGTTTCTATCAGAATACTCTACTTAGAGTTTAATCAAATTAAATAATTTCTAAATTAATACATTTAGCCAGAAAACTTAACTTTGGTTACTTTTTTTAGTTGCAATTCCCACAATCGATTTTTTGTTTAGTTTGACTGGCTCTGAAAAAGTGAATGGGAATATCGGTCCGGTCGGTTCGTTGGAGGATTGTCCTATTTTAGTTGTTGTTTTTTTTGCCGTGTGAAGGAGACAAATGAGTGTAAAAGTACCCTAAATATTGACCAGCCCACCAGGTTATTTTATAGCTTATTTTATAGGATAGGGTGATTAAGAAGAAGAATTTTGGATAAATAGAGGACAAAAACGAAAGAGTGTTGGCTGGGGGTTAAACTATGGAATGGATGTTAGGGTAGGGAGAAAAAAGTGGAGGGATAACATAAACTGGGGGAATAATATGGGTCGCATCTCTATCGAGGAGGAATGCAAAGTGTATAAGGTAGATAGGAGCAAGGGGCAGGGAATAAACAAACAATGTAAAAAAAAAATAAAGTGGGGATTAAGCAGGGGGTAAGTACAGCGAGGGGTGATCAAAGGAACGTCAGTTAAAAAATTCGAAGGGAGAGGGAATAGGAGAAAGAACATAGGAGTAGCGTAGAAGGAGGAAAGAAGGGAAGCTGGTATAGATAGGGTGAACAGTGAACACTGTCAGAATCATCCCAAGAAGCATTCATAGGATCCTATTGGCAGGAGGGATTTTTCAAGTTGAGTTGCTACTGCCTCCGCCGCCGCTTCTACTAAAAAGACAACTGGAGATGGTCTTTGTGCCCCCTTTCAAGCTGGACACTCCCGGTATTGGCGACCGGGCAATAGGACGACGAATGTTGCAAGTTGCAGCGCGCATCTGCAATCAATTGTGCATGTTACTACTTCAGAGGCGGAGGAGATCGGTTCCCGCTGCCGTAATCCCGACTGAATGGCAAATTGATCAACATTCAACACTTGAGTGTCAACGGGACGGCGCACACTGTGGTATTTGACCGAAAAACCTGGCCAAAACCTCAATTTTAAATTTTTTTTAGTGGAAAACCAATGTGATATTCGAAATCTACACTGTGTTTTTTACCCTGGTAGACATGTATGTACCATTTTTCGAGTGGCTCAATTTCCCGCGCAGAGACCACGAAGTTACCTATTTCTCAGTGATTATTTTGATATGTTTCGGCACGCTACTCGTCGATCAGTTTACTTCAACTGTGCGATCATAAGAGGGAAGTTCGGCGATATGCAACACATTCTTAGGGAGAAAATCTACACAACTAACCACAGTATTTTCGAAATTTCTTTTTTTAGTGATTTTCACAGGAGGTTGAAAAGTGATGTAAAAGTAAACGTTTTTTTCGAAATTCAGAGGCCGATATCTTTTTTATCTCAACTGTTCTCAAGCAGTTTGAGGCGGGATGTTTTAGTCCGAAGTGGGTATTTTCATGATTCAGGGGTGACAGACTGAGGAAAACTGAGGAAATTGAAATTTTTGACTTTAAAGATGGACTTTTGAGCGATTTTCACAAACATGAATGGGAAACATTATGTCGATACTAACGACTGAAATTGTATTTTTCCAACAGCTCTGACCCATTTAGTACCAATTGGGTGATATTCGGTCACGGAACCTGTTTCTTTGGCCCCTACGCCCTCGAAAGAGGGATAAAAAAAATAATTGAAAGCGGATGAGAGGGTCACTTTAAAGTCTTGCAAAAGTGTTTAATCCGTTATCTAACAATCTCTTCGTGCATTATCCTTGAGTATAGACATATTTATGCCATGATTTACTTTGACAGACAAAGAGTCCATGCGGCCCCGGGGATGGGCTTTAAAAGTGGCCCTCTGGCACCATGAAATTACGCTGTGAGGCACATTTGAAGCCTCGTAAAAGTGAGATATGTGGTTTTCTTACGAATTTCGTAGTGAAATGCCTCACTTTGAGATGTGGACCGCCATGGGTTAGGAAGGAACCCATCAAAATGAATCATTTTCACAGGTGCTTTCTGTCTTTACAATGGTTCTTATTATGATAGAACTCATTTTTCATCTTATAATTTATCCTCAAATCATCATATGGAGGTCCCGGCACTTTCATACTAGCACTAATTTTGATTCAAAACTGTCAAAAATCTAATATCTAGAATGATTCATATTAATTTTTTTGAGAAATGTACAATTACTCCTCAATGTGAGAGATCGGCTGTTTCGTCAAAAATTTTGAAGTGACTTACGCTGTTTTAAAAAAAAAACCATTAATGAGGTAATAGAAAGTCCTTATTTCGAAAAGTAGACCATAGGTGAAGGAGAAACTCGTCTAAATGCACCGCTTTAGTTAGATACTTTGCGTCCTTTTAAAGGCTTTTTGGATGGCTTCTTGCACCCTCTTTAAACTCTCCGCAAATTGTCATATGATGTGTTAGGTGGTTAAATTGTGCATATTATCACATAAGAAGAAGTACTGATTGTAAAATATTTTTAAAACTCGGCGATATCTGGTGATAAATAGTTTTGGCCAGCTTTTCAGGTCCAATACCACAGTGTGCGGCGCGGCGGCAGGGTGGGACGGGGTGAACAGGGAGTTATACAACTTCACGAAACGATTAGCAAATCAGATCCACTCCAAAAATAGCCGCCACTTGTCGTCCGTTCCAGTGTCCCATCCTATTCTTCCATGTCCCTCTCTAGATCGCCAAATACGCACGACGACTTTCAGAGTTGTATGCGTTGTTCTCAAGACGTCTTTTACTCTGCTATATTTTTAAACTCGAAAAAGAACATTCACTGTCTTCTGAAATTGCGAATCGAATGTTTTCACTCAGCGAGGAAAAATCAATGGACATAGTGAGAAAATTATTATTGAGTTGATTTTTATTCCAAAACGACACAACGGGAATAATTGGGGAACAGTTCTTTCAGATTGCGTATCGCTTGACTGACCCGTAAGATTGTAGACATGTGCACGGGATTGTTTTTTATTGCAGTGATACCAGGGGCGGACTGGTAGTCAAAAAGTTAGGAGGAGACCTATATGTAAGGGCCCCTCCTGTCGTTTGGGGGCCCCTCTAAGAAGGTCCGGGGGCCCTGCCCCGGTAAATTTTGAAAATTTCACACTTTTTAAACACGGAGGCATTATTGAAGTTGGATTCTACAGTACTTGAACTTCAAAATAACCCATTCTCAGGATTCATCGGGGGTCCCTTCATCACAAATGCTTTTAGCGACCTTCCATGTCTCTTAGAGACAAATTTTCAAGGAATTCGGGGCCTTTTAGTGATTGAAAAGGATAAAAAAATTCCAACATTACGGGAAAAAAACGATGACTCGAAAAAAAATTCGCCACGGGGGCCCCTTCGGGACATCCGCGGCAAATTGTTAGGGGGCGATCGCCTCCCCGCCCCCATGGCCAGTCCGCCCCTGAGTGATACTGTTTTTTTCGCGAGCGGAAAGTTTGAATTCTTGTGTAAAGCACTCTGGTATAAATGAGGTGAATAATAATCGTTAGTTAATATCTCTATGTGTTAATATGGGGTATTTTTAGTTTGTATTATGTTCTGTTATTAGCTTATGATGAGAAATCATGTTACCATGGGCTTGATTATTTATCTTGTCTAGTAGTTTATTGTGCTTCTAAAACGGCAAAGCGCGCAAGCATGCGCGATTAGAGGTATATTAAGCTACGGTTCAGTGATACAACTATTCGTGCTTGATGGATGTCCGTGTTGCGTCTGAAAAATTGAAGGCGCGATGGCGCGAGGCGTGAACTCACTTTGCTCAGCGCTCTATGCCGCCAATGGAACGGCACTCCTATTCGGGAGAAAAGTTTAAAATACGAGGCTGGATTTAATCTCTCCTATATTCCCTGGTACGTTGCTCACGTAGTGATTTAAACGCCACTACAAATAAAACTAATGGAAACAGAGCAAAGAAAAGGGCGCGCGTAAATGACGGCGTAGAGATACAACTATTCGTGCTTGATGGATGTCCGTGTTGCGTCTCGAAAATTGAAGGCGCGATGGCGTGTGGCGTGAACTCGCAATACTTTGCTCGGCGCTCTATGCTGCTACTGGAGCGTCGCTCCTTCTCGGGAGAAAACTCTAAAAGTTGAGGCCGGATTACGTCTCTCTTATCTTCGGCTGTGTTGCTCACGTAGCCTTTAAACCAGCAGCACAAAAAAGACCAATGGAAATGAACACAACATGGAAACAGAGTAAGGGAAAGGACGCGCGTTGATGACGGCGCGGCGTAGAGATACAACTATTCGTGCTTGATGGATGTCCGTGTTGCGTCTCAAAAATTGAAGGCGCGATGGCGTGTGGCGTGAACTCGCAATACTTTGCTCGGCGCTCTATGCTGCTACTGGAGCTTCGCTCCTTCTGGGGAGAAAACTTTAAAAGTTGAGGCCGGATCACGTCTCTCTTATCTTCGGCTGTGTTGCTCACGTAGCCTTTAAACCAGCAGCACAAAAAAGACCAATGGAAATGAACACAATATGGAAACAGAGCAAGGGAAAGGACGCGCGTTGATGACGGCTCGAAGCTTTTCACGAAGTCGGTTCCACCGATGTCTTGATTTTCGAGAAAACTCTTTTGGAGTCCTCGCTGTTTTCTATTAATTCTTGAGTCAATGTCAAGTTTAAAAAGATTTTTGTTAAAATTTCCGAGTCAAAAGTTGTACAGTACACCAACTGTCCTCCTCCTATGGTTTAAGAACATACAATCAATATATTATCTGAAACTCCAAAAAATGACAGATATCATCACGTTGACTTTATGAAACTTGTTATCCATGAAGCTCTCACACTTTTCAAATTTTCTTTTGCAATATTTTGATGAAATTTAATTCCAATGATGTTAGTGCCCCAATATTTCGATTATTCCTGATTTCTCTGATTATAAGTTCATATATCTTTGGCACAAAATTGTTACTCCGAAAAAATGTACTTACAACATAAATGTCCCCTTCAAAGTGACGAACAATGGGCCCTTATCTTGTCAAAGCCTCCTATATACCAGCTAGATGTCATATCAGAGACTTCGACAAATGGCAAGCACAACTACGCCAGAATGAAGCACCTCGATAACACTATTCGTGTTCATAGTTGTCCTTGTAGCGTGTAAAAAATTGAAGGCGTTTTGAATTTCCTTGCCCGCGCAGCAACGCCTGCCTGCGGTGTCGCAAATCGAGATTAGCTTTCTGCAGTACTGCCGTGCTGAGAAAAAACGCCTTATCAGCCTTCAGGTGTTGCCTAATTTCCTTCAATAAAATGCCAATTTCCTGGAAAACTACTGGATATTTTTCCCCCAATTTTTCACAGAATTTTATTTGCAATTTAATCTACAGTATCTGAAAATTTAAAGGAAAAATATTCATTGCGCTCCTCAAAAATTAACATTTTATCGGAGGAAATTTGGCAACAATCGAATGTTCATACGGCGTTTTTCCATAGCACGGCAGAGTAGGACTTCCAACGACTCAGCAAGCACAGGTACGCGACCTGGAATAGGGGCTGCAATTCCGAGATCAAATCACCCAGAAACGGCTTTCGATAGCATGAATAAACCTTCCTGTGTTCATAACCACTATGCCCTCGATGCGATGCGATACCTCGATGCCCTCAGCTGACCTTTCATGAACGACGTGCGGCCAATCCATGCAGGAATATCGGAGTCTTTCAGCCAATTCGTCACTTTCATCCGTGATCTTACGTCTGAATGATATACAAGGACGTGGCCGCTTAATCGCACACACGAAAGCAAAAATTACTCGCCCCAGCTCTGTCGTAGACAATAATATGAGACCTCTCTACGAATGGTTACGAAATCTGTGGTTTTGATTGGGCCGAAAGTGTTGCAATACCCTCCAACTTCGCGTAAAGGGATAAAGAACCAAGTATAGTACGTGATGGAATTATCAAAAGGTAAAAATTTGAGATTTTCATTAAGAAAAGAAATGATATCTCAGCGCAGCGTGTACCCGACTTTCAAAATCCTTCATTGATGCGTTTCCTAATCGTTTGATCAGACTGTACCTTAACCTTACGTGGGTAAGATGTGTGCATTGCACAGAAATTGTTTCCGTTGGTTTATTTATTTGAAGACATTTAACAACACTAATGTGAATACCCATTTGTAAAGAGAAAACCCATATCGACTATTTTTGCCATTACCTACCTCAAACCTCATTATACAAGCATTACAAAACATTAGATACATAATCAGTAATTCTAGACCGTGTTATGTTCCTTCATAACTACCCTTCTTGCCTTTTTCTCACACACATTTTTACTACTCCATTCACTATTTTTGACTAATTCCAGCGCAACCCAAAATTTCTCCCGGGGAATTTTTTTTACGGGCGATCTGAAAGGAGGAAATTCCCAAAATAAATCAGTGCTCGGCGAAAAATTTCAATTGCTCCTTTCAGTGATGCATTTGATTTTGAGATAGAAGTACGACGTAGTGAAAACTTCGGTTTCAAAAACTTTGCATCTTGATATTGCGGAGTGACTTAAACGCGAGGTAGGAAAAATAACCAATGCAGCTTAAAAGCATTTAGCGGACAGCGGACACTGTTGGATTAATGTGGGATAAACACATAGGAGCATTAATAACAATGGTAATACATTTTTGAAATTAAGCTTGGTGCCTAACATTGAAGGTCATTCTTTTCGGTTTCGCTGTTTTTTAAATTGACATAAAGGTGCGGTTGATGGAGATGCTGGAAGTCGCCGTGTTTTGTCGGGACTTCGCATTGTCCTTTTTTCACACTGCGTATGGCGCTTGGTCTAAAGAGGAAGGGAAATGTGCATACAATCATTGCTTAACATTATGTTCTTAAAATATTGAAATGTTGGTATTTTAATCGAAGATTCGATATTACAAGAATGCGTCAAAGATATTTGTATGTGACTCTTTAACTCGAATTCTACGCATCTTCGGTCTGCACCTTGCATTCTCATTCAGTGGAGTGGCGTGCTTTGCGATTTATTGATTGATCTGCCATTTAAACCTATGGAAGAGGATTGGTAGACAGTTTGTACGCCACGAACACCTTAATAATCGATTCTCTAATACAGCTTCAAACTAGAGTCCCTTTATACTGAGAGTCAAGACAATTCGGCTCATGGATGTCACAAACGGGAATAAAGATTACAGAAATTGAACGTTTTTCGTAATCTTTGATCGGCCCATTCTCAAATGCCTTTCTCCGTTCCTCCTCTCATTCCGTTTGTTCCTTGCCGAACCCGTAATTCCCTGGTCCATTCCAGATTATAATCTTTGCAATTGGTGAAAATGTAATCTTTATTCCCGTTTGTGACACTGTGGAGGCCTAAAATACGGGAACCAATCAGAAATGGATTCAAATTGTCTTGACTCTCAGTATAAAGGGACTCTACTTCAAACGGGGAGCTGTCGATAATCGATCATTCCCGCCTCGCCACTGATCGTATTCACTCATCAACTCAACTCAATAGTGTCACGCATTTTGCCCAACCGTGTTTTGAAGGAAGTTCTCGGATGACGTAGGCCCTAGGCGGAGTTCACAGAATTCAGATTAAAAAGCGTTTTTGACGTCTATCTCACAATCATAACGGAAAAACGAGTTAGGTTGGGACCTACATGTTAGTGTCACTACGAGGTTAGATCAAATGAGCCACAAGTCAGAGGAGTGCTGGCACTAAACAGCTCGAGGCGTCACTAAAGAAGAAGTAGTGTCAAGCCTAAAGTGATTTGAGCGAGCGTAAAATATGAAACGCCTCGCTGGGATCGATCGGGTTTGCGTGAAACCAGCGCGTACCACCGCTATCGTGACTCCGACGTCTAATGGGTGAATTTCACTGGTAAGCGCAATGTTCTCGCGGCTTGATTAGCACTACTATGTTCAGTGCAAGTACTGCCTTCCGTGTTGAGCGTACAGCGTTAGACGCCAGCCCTCAAATCACTAAACGGCCATAGTGCTCAACTGTTTTCAATAGGATGAAAGGGACGTTGTTGTTTGTGTTGAGATGCATTCATTTATCGATCACTCCCTCAAAATCCATTTCATGTCAGTATTGAACTCGTTGCGTAGCTACAAAACCACAGAGCTCGATTATGGTCGAAATTTTCGGATCTTGTTTTAGTTTTCCTAAAGAGTATTTGCTTTTAGTTTTTGTCCGGAAGCGAAATTGATTCTCGTGAAGGGGGGGGGGACAAGTAAATGAATTTTTATGTGAAAAGAATGATCATATCTTTTGTAGAAAGTAAAATGCTACATAAGATTTGCATTGTCGTAAATACTGTGAGTACATGGCTCAGTCATGCTTTTGAACCAGAAATCTTTCCTATCAATTTTCGGTCGTGCCCTGATAACCTTCATTACTCTACCATACTCTACGGTCTCTACGTATACGTATATGGACTCTATAGTTTGTTTCTTTTGAGTCATCGGAATATCTTTGTCAATTGTGTATTTTTAACTTCTTTTTTTTTCTCTCTTGCGCTGAAGGAGTGAAGACAAGGAAGGAAATTAATGATTGGAGTTATAAATTATTTTTTCAAATTAATTTGGTCAAATGCAATTTGCCAAAGTAATCGGTCCATTTCATAACTTGATAAAAATCCTCAGTTTTAGTCCTAATGCGCACTGAAGATTTTACGATTTCACTCATACTTCTTCGTACGGAAAAAAATTAATTCAATGATTACTAAACTCAGTCTCACGTTCTATTGTTGGGACTTCCTTTTGAATTTGGGTGTCTAAAAACACCGCAGAGGTTTTGTGGTCAACGCCCAACTCCTTATCATAGCTCTGTCCAATCGTATGCTAAATTTTGCTTTACTCGCTGGCGCACTTACCATCCAAGAGTTAGATACTAGGTTTAATCCAAAAATCACGTTATTGTCAAGAAATCCTGATAGAGAGTTAAAACTGAAAATTGGTCGTGACTTTTAATACGTGGAACATTTACAAGGATGTTAATTTTGATTTCGCGTATCTTGTTGCGTGATTTTGGTTTTGCGTAAGGCAAGTTCAGATCCCTTCCCCATTCAGTTATCACATAAAACATAAAAGGCCCCTTTCATCATGATACAAAATTTCAACATATCATTGATATCTTCTAATTTTGGCAACGTAGCCCATTGACTTGCTAATTATTCACTTTACTTTTCTGTCCGAAGAAAGCGTGCGCGTATAGCTTCATTGGACCCAGCAGCTACATGACGCAGCTTCTCTTCTCATGAGAGAGGGAGGGTCAGGGGGCTGACGCAAAGATTCAAAGCTCTCCTTTGAAATACTGGAGGCGGAGGAGCAGGAAAGGACGCAAAAAATTTAATAGCAACAAAAGGAAGAGAGAAAGAAAAATGAGGTGTCAAACGGAGACGAAAACCCACGAGTGATGAGCGCTGCAACTCCGAATTTGAACAGTGACGGCGCGAAGGTGGGCCCCAACGCTGCCACATCCAAAATCACCGGAAGAATTATTTCGAAAGCACGAGGGGGCCTAAAGGTCTCGATAGACGATCGAATTCCCGAACCAATTACCATCAAAGTGTCGGGAGTCATCAGTCTTGAACTCATGAATTTGCTTAATTTTAAAATGAATACTTGGCAGAAATGTTTCCTGAGGCAGGAAATGATGAATAGTGGCACTCCATTCTGATCTCACTTTGAACAAAATAGTGCGGCCCGTCCGAATTTGATGGTAGATGGTGACCATCAGTCATCAGCATGTCTACTTTGATCGGAATTGTTTCGAAATTTGATCGTCTATCCAGGGCTTAACTTTGAAAATGAGTCGAACCATCGAGTATTTCATCCTGCAAAGAAACCGAAATTTGGTAAATTTGTTCGGCTCATCAAGGCATTACGTCACCCGCAGCTCATCATTCACCCAGTAGGTCTTGTGACTGTTTCTGCCTTAATTGTCCATCAGGTGTGTTGAAACCCAAAAAGTAAAAGTTTCCACCTGTCACCGAGAGGTAGTGGAGGGTCTGTCCTGATCTCTGGCCAATTCACACCTTCGGAAAATTGAAGTAATACAAAGCCTTCTCTCAAGACAGATCTGCAATGCCAGATCCAGTGGCGTGGCGTGAATTGCGATGTATCGATTGTTCTGCCATTTAAACCTATGGTAAAGAATCGATTGTTAAGGTGTTCGCTGCGAACACCCTGTTTATCGATCCTTTCCCATAGGTTTAAACGTCAGGACAATCGATACATCGCAAAGCACGCCACGTCACTGGCCAGATCGTGTGAGAGAAATGAAGACATCTGTTCGGAGTTGACGTAGAAAGCGCGAAAATGTTTGTCTTTCGGTTATTAGAGAGGTGTGATGTGTGAAGAAAGACCCAGTCCTTCTTATCCAAATCCAGGAGCTTTAAGGTTGCTGGACTGATCGGAGGTGATCAGGCGTCCCGGAAATAGGCAGCCTCGTGAGCTTGCCACACCTGACCTCAAGAAAATAGACCAATATCGAGCCTTTTTGGAGCTCTGTCCCCCCATATCGGAATAGATGGAGGCTAGATTTCTCAATTACAAAAAAAAGGAAATAAGCTAGGATTAAAGTTAATTCACCCCAAGTTATTTATAGTTAAGGAATGTAGAACTGGCGTTCACTGCCACCTTTTAATTTTCAAGTTGCTCTCCATTTTTTGTGAAATGTTGTAAATTTCAATCTCAATTTTAGCTGTTTCTCTCTGCCCCCTTCTCGCTCCCCTCTCTCCCGCGATTAAGTTGATACAAAATCCATTGATTGTGAATCATTGGCGAGGCGTGAATGATCGATTATCGATACTTCCCCACTTGAACCCATGGTAAAGAATCGATAATCAAGGTGTTCGCTGCGACTATTCCATAGGTGTAAATGGTAGATCAATCGATATCGCAAAGCACGCCATACCACTGTTGTGAATAACATGACTTTGGAGAGCGACGCGACGGAGCGAGCAGCCGGTGCTTGAAGCGCTTTGCTCGCTCGCAACTTGGCATTCGCATTTGCCTGACGAACCGCTCGCCCGCTCGACCGCTCGACACTGCGTACCGAATAGTGACAACAGTGACAACACGCGGGTTCATTGACACCCACCGCTAAACTTGAGCGCTCCTTTTTCATCCGCGTTGCCGGCTCCGGCCATATCGCAAGTTTCAAGACAGCGGGGCCTCGGGCCCTCAGGGTACACCTAGAATCAGATACTCAGTTTCGTCCCAATCTTGACTAGAGTCCCTTTAGACTGAGAGTCAAGACAACACCCCATCATGGAGTCACAAACGGGAATAAAGATTACAGAAATTGAACGTTTTTTGTAATCTTTGATCGGCCCATTCTCAAATTCCTTTCTCCGTTCCTTCTCTCATTCCGTTTGTTCCTTGCCGAACCCGTAATTCCCCGGTCCAAACCAGATTATAATTTTTGCAATCGCTGAAAATGTAATCTTTATTCCCGTTTGTGACATTGTGAAGGCCTAAAATACGGGAACCAATCAGAAATGGATTCACATTGTCTTGACTCTCAGTATAGGCACATCTAGAATCAGATCCTCAGTTTCGTCCCAATCTTGACGGGGAGCGAATCCGTTATATTCGGACAGATCTGCAAAAATTTTCTGTTACAGGGTTGCCACAGTCAGGGAATATCGGGAAACCGGGAAATGTCAGGGAATTTTAAGAAGTCCGGGAAAACCTGGAAATCTCAGGGAAAATGACAGAAATGTCGGGGGAAAATCGCCAGATTATCTTCATTTGCTTTCCCTGGTGAGTTAAACGTTTCGAGCAACAAATCAGGGTGTCTACAAGTCCGGAATTTCCGGAAAGTCCGGAAATAGTAATGATTTTTTAAAGGCGGTCCGGAAGTACTGAAAAAGTGCGGAAATTCCGCAAGAAGGTCCGGAATTTTTTTCATTTTTTGTAATTTTTGTCGCAAGTTGAGCGAGAAATTGAAATTTTTCAAATTTCGTCAATTGGAGGCACTGAAAAACTTTTCGGTTGTGGAGGTACTGAATTTCTTGGGAATGTACTGAAAAAGTACTAAAGAAGTACTGATTTTTGGTCAGTCTGTTTTCGTAGACACCTTGCAAATTTTTTCTTCAGTAAGCACGTGACGTTTTCAAAGAAAATCAAGCTTTAATACTTCATATGTTATTACATTGCGAATCGAGTCACCAGATTTTCCATTAAACGAACAGGAACTCATGTTTCCTAACAACCATCGAGTGAGTAAAAATTGGTAAAAAGATATTCTAGGTGGCGGTAGCCACCCCGGCCCAATCCAAAAAACTCCCCCTAAAAAATGACGAGACCAAATGAAAAAAAAAAACCGACGGGTGGCTGCTGCCTAACTAGTTATACACGAAACACCTCGATCGGGCTTTTCTGCAAGTGGTTGATTAACATGAAACCCATCATGAAAGGGGCCGCTGAGTTTGGCGCGGCCAATTTTTTTTTCTGTATAACAATCCATAAAGGGGGGGGGGGAGCAAAAGTACAAAGAGAAATTGAAGAGTGTCTTTGTTTCTCTCGGAACCAGGAGCGGCGCAGAAAGTGGGTTGCAGTGTTTTTGTACACAATACTCACAATGTTATGAATCACTGCACCTCCCAACAAGAACAAAAATAAGAGCGTTTAAGAGAATTATTCTCATGCCCCATATTTGGGACTCTAAAACCTCTTGCTCATGCAAGAATTTAAACTCCAATGTCCGATATTTTCAGTGAAGTGTTACTTTTTCATATTTTACCCAGCTGATCGTAAATTGGGTACAATGTAAAGTCATAATGCATGAGTTCTCCTCAGAGTTGCACACCACAAAAATAGCACATAACTAGTGTCTATAAGTTATATTTCACGTAAAAATTGCTTTAATCAGTATCGCCAAGAATTTCCTTTAATATTTAAATATTCACTCTGAGAAATTGTTTTGCTGACAGAACTAAGTATGAGACGAAGAAACCACACCGTGTGGGCTTGAAACGAGTTTGCAGCTAAATTTTCTGAGTCGACCGAACGAAAGCGGCAACTTTCTCATCAAAGAAGCATCAGACATTACGGCATCGCTAAGTCCAACTCAATTCCAGCCAATACCGCCAGCAACTCCACACGTCCTCACGTCCATACGAACTGCCTCCCCCTCCCATGCATATCATTCAGTCGTCGAAAAAATTAAAAAATCCACACTGTTTATAAATCACGGCTGAGAAAGAAATTTAAAAAAATGCAATGTTCTGTCAAACTTTGCTATGAGTGCAGTATTTTCTTCTAGAAAGCACACCGAAAAAAATGACGGTGAGAGGCAAAACTAAACCCAAAAAAAGAGATAGAAGAAGAAATGCTTGTTTATTGTGGTGTTTCAAAACATTAATGAGGCGGGCATTCAGATTTTGTGTATCATTCTTTATAAATTAATTCCAGTGTGTTCTTACCTAAAATTTCGTTCCCTGATCGAGAATAAATCTTGAGGCATTCAAAGAAATTTACAGCTCTGAAAATATCTGCCGTTGGCAGCTGCCTCTCATCCCCATAACTGAATTCATCCCTGAATATTACACACACACACATGCAGCACTACATTTGAACCCTCCGTTTTTTCTGTTACAGGATCAGCGGCAACTCGGAAGATCTCAGCGATCAGCAAAGTTCACGGTAAGATTGAGTGTGTGGACTCTTTGTATGATATCTCTTATGATCCCTCACCGGTCTACCCACTTTCCTCCATTTATATCAAGTTGTAAATTCTTCCCACGATCTCTCGTCGACAATTTTGCAAAATTGATCAACATTGGGTGAAACGTGTCAATTTATGTCAAGAACCATTCTTGCCGCTCTTTTCTTTTTGAACTCATCCGGTCGGATTTTAAAGTTGGGTCCAACAGGGCCGGATTAAGGGAGTGGGCACATGGGCCGCGGCCCATAGCGGCAAATCTAGGGGGCGGCAAATTTTGCAATTTTTTTAAATGTAGGTATAAAAAAATCGGATTTAGAAAAAAAGAAAAAAAAATACCAACGAAAAAAGGCGACAAAATCTCTAATTTCCTGAGAGTAATTTCTAATTTTGTCGTCTTTCAGTGATACAAGTGATAGCACCTTTAATTAGTCGAGTTAAGAGAGAAACCAAACACGCAATTTGGCCTGGAACGGCGCGACTTGGAGAGAAATGATGACGAGGACTTGAGATGAAAAGGAAAAGCCCTCGGCGCGGCGATCGATCGGCATGTAACACATATTAGCGCCTACAAGACTGCAAGAATACTTCACGCATTGCATCAAACACAGTGCGGTCACTGCGGTCAGCGTGAATCGGATAGCGCCTGCAAGAATGCGTGAATACTTCACGCATTGCGTCAAACACAGTGCGATCAGCGTGAGACGCATAGCGCCTACAAGACTGCGTGAATACTTCACGCATTGCGTCAAACGCAGTGCGGTCTGCGAGGCGCGGCGGCGGAAGTTAAAATCATTACTTAATCCACATTTATGTTTGTTCTTTCATTACTTTTCCGTTCATTTCTTATGAATGGAAGGCCTTGTCCACAAAGAGATAGGTTTACGAAACTAATATTTCGCGCAAAGTTCCGTGAACTTTTGCTAGTAGTGTTGACAGGGCTTTTCCAAAAAATGTGCCCAACACGAGTAAACGCGTCTTATGCACCCCTCCCCCGCTGGCACGTTCACTTGATGGTTTTTATTGATGTTTCAAAACGAATGAGAAGGGGGCGGCAAGATACAGGCGGCCCATGGGTTGCAAGTAGGTAAATCCGGCCCTGGGGTCCAATAATGTTGTGTCGGAGACCCGTGTCGCACGTTGAAATTACAAAAAATGAGGAGTGCATCACGGGCAAACCAAAGAGCTGAAATTGTCATCGATTATTCTTAGTCTGTAAGTGTTTATTTGGATACAATTCGTCTCATTTAGCTGCATGTGCTCTCAGTCTAATTGTTGTTGAATCGTAATATCGTTACATTATCGTTCGTTGTGTCTGTTTTCCCAATTCCTCCTCATCCTCTTATTCCTTTGCTTCTTTCTTGCTTCTCCGCATTCCTCCTCATCTCCTCTTCCTTTTCATTTTTTTTATTCCTCTTCGTCTTTCTCTACTCTTTTTTTTCTCCCTCTTGATTTGATACACCCTTATCGGACGTATAGGACGTGCTCCTGCGATCTGAATCCATCAAATTGTGGTAAAACAACTCTTAAGAACTTCTTAGTAGACTTAAAACTCATTTGAGTACCATCATGTTTCGTGCATATGACTGAACGTAGTAGGTTTTTCGAGTTGGTCATGAGGTGTCTCATAGGTGCTCGTTATTTTTGACCCGTTTTTTTGTGAGGTTGACCTCAGTGGCGTGGCGTGAATTGCGATGTATCAATTGTTATGACATTTAAACCTACAGTGAAGAATCGATTATTAAGGTGTTCGCTGCGGACACCCTGTTTATCGATCCTTTTCCATAGGTTTAAATGGCATAACAATCGATATATCGCAAAGCACGCCACGCCATTGTTGACCATTGTTGTTTTAACGAAAACGCCGGAGTGTGAGCATGCATCGGCAGGAACCGTAGGTTGGCGACGTGACGTTACCGCAGGAGCCGCGATGCGACGACGCTATACGCTATGATAGTGACCTCCGCCGTAATTCGCGTCTTACGTGAAAGGGAGAAAGTACGCGGCACATCGGCCACCGCTCACTCTTTGCTGAGTGTTGTGTAGCCGGTGCCCGCCAACCGCTGACGAGCCCCTGGTGTTCGCAAGTTCCTTTTTGTAGCTATTTTCCTCTTTTTTTTTATTTCTTATGTATCGACTTTTATATACATTTGAAGGTCCTCTCTTCCTGCGTGGCTGCCTTCAGAGAACCGTCCCGTGGAAATTGACAATGTTAAGTCATTTAAAGACAGCGAGCTCATTTAGAGACCATCATTTCCAAGACATTTTAGAATACCAGGTTGTCTACAAGTCCGGACTTTCCGGAAAGTCCGAACAACCGACAATGTTTCGTCATTTAAAGACAGCGAGCTCATTTGGAGACCATCATTTCCCAGACATTTTAGAATACCAGAGTGTCTACAAGTCCGGACTTTCCGGAAAGTCCGGATACAGCACTGATTTTTTAAGGGCGGTCCGGAAGTTCTGCGAAAGTGCGGAATTTCGCGAGAAGGTCCGGAATTTTTGTAATTTATGTCGCAATTCGAGCGAGAAATTCAAATTTTTGAAAATTTTCGAATTTCGTCAATTGGGGACACTGAAAAAGTACTGAATTCCGCCTTGAGGAGGTTCTGAATTTCTTGGGAATGGACCGGAAAAGTATTGTAAAAGTACTGATTTTTGGCCACCCTTTTTAAGTAGTCACCCTGAATACGGTTCGGTAGATTTCTTGGTATAACTATGACGCAAATTTAGTATCTAGAAAGAACTTCCAGAAGCTTTCGACGAACTTTTGAAGAACTTTCCCAAGAGCTCTCCGAGCATAGGGTTATGATAGAATAGACTGTTGTGCCAACAGTGCTACAAAATGGCATAGACGGTTTTAGTTTTTAGAGCTTTGGACTTTAGAATTTTTCATTAGAAGCGGAGACACTCCCTCATTTTTTCTTCAACATTCTGTCAACATCCTTTGATTGATCGTTCCCTTCATCTTCTCCTTGGAGAAACCTAATCAAGCACCTTTTTCGGCAGCTTTTCTTTCGTCATCCTGTTAACATGACCATGCTCTTTGGCTGTGACGTCGAATTCACTAACATTACATCTTTCTTGATCCGACGCGTCCTGTCATTGTAGTGCCGATCATTTCTAGAATTACCTGCTGACCTTCAGAAATAATACATCTCTGTTACTCTTAGAAGGGGGTGAAGGAGAAATGAGAGTGTCCACTTTTAGAGAGGTTTTGAGAGGACATTACAGCACTGTGATGGGTAGGCGTCGCCTAGCATTATAGAGCACCGTAAAACTGGGTTGTGCGTATGGTTTGTTGGTAAGCACAAAAATCCCCGAAAGTGAAAGTGATTACCTTCGGTATTTACCGAAGTACTTCAGAAGCCTGACCCAAACTTCGGCAGTTGAACCTCAAGTTTTTGGATGCGTGATCCGAAAACTTCAGAGATCCATATGACCTCAACTTCGGGTCCCATGCACGAAGTTTTTTTCTCTGTGTAATTGAGCAGTGCGTGCTGGGAAAAAAATACAAAATGCGGAGCGGAGTTACGGTGTTTTTGCAGAGGACGGGAGCATGTGTCGTCTTTGGGGCGGGAACCTGCTTGACTCGTCAAATGTCAGATGGCATTGTTGGAGCGCATGCAGGAACTCTCACGATGAGCCGGGCACATTGGGAGGCCCTCACACCTACGTGTGATCCAGTTTGAGGTTATGTCAATGGTCCAGCGCCGGCGCGGCGCGGAGCCGGGTAGCTCGGTGGCAGATGAGAAAGTCTTGTTACGTTCGTTTCACGCGCGATGACGCAAAGCGGCACCGGACGGAGCCCCAAGACGCCGAGAGCTCGCGCCCGCGGACTCGGCCCTCACCGGAGACGGAGATTTCTAATCGCAGGCATCATTAGAAAAGCCTTCATCTCCATCTACTCCGTCCAAAATTATGGGTTCTGATCTCTAATAAAGAAAAATTCACACGGAATGAGCAAGATCCGTAAACATTTTAAAATTGTAAAACTAATTCATTTGTATAATATTGTCAAAAATCTTTTTTTTTTCTTCAAAATTTCGTGCAATGCTTTTTTTGGGGTTCCTCCTGGGAGAAGGCGCAAAGAGTGCCCAATGCGAGGTTGGAGAGAGGGGATTAAAGCAGAAATGTTAACTTGCTTAATGCCCTAAGGTTTGTGGTTCGACAGAGAGCAGTGGAGGTTAGAAGTCGTAGAGCGCGAAAGAGTGCTATAAAGCGGCCTATATGTATGTATGTATTTTGTGCAATTGACTGGGTTGCCATAGTCAGGGAAAGCCAGGAAATGTCAGGGAATGTTCTAAAGTCAAGGAAAACCTGCGGAAATGTCCAGGAAAATGACGAAAGTGTCAGGGAAAAATTGTTAATTCACCTCTGTTAGCTTTCTAGAATGGATTTGACGTTCAGAACAGCAAAATCCTGGAAACTATTTCAAATTATTTCTTTTTGGCCGTAAGGTTTATCTTCAGTTGCGGGGGAATTCTACTCCAATGTATCAGAGAAGTGTCTGGGAATTTCATTTTCTAAATTTTTTGGCAACCCTGTATTGAATTAGTCCCAAAATTTTAAATTTTTTCACGTTGGATCTTGAAGGCCTGTGGAGGGACAATTTATACCAGTCGGGCCCTGCTAGAAATGCAGACTGTAATGTCAACGATACTTTCTAAGTACTTCTGGAAATCCTTTTATTTTCCCATTCCCAGACAGCGGCATTTCCAAGGGCATGGTATCTAAGATCTAGAGAGACCGATTACCAGGGAACATAAAATCCAAGTTCACGCCGTAAAAAACAGCTCTTTTGTTTCATGTCTCTTTTTTTTTAAATTCCCAGGAAATAAGTTCTTTCTCAACGCTGCTAATTCGTAAGTCGGGAGGATGGATCTCTCTCCTAATAAATTCTCTCTTTTAATTTGATGGATCCGTAGCTGAACGGTTTCATAAAATGGACGTATTCCTGCCAAACGGAACTGTGCGCATTATGGCGTGAGCCCTGTTATTCATCAGGGTGTCGAGCATCAGGATTTTCCCGATTCTATTAGGATTTGAGGTCAATCAGGATTAAATCCCGATTTCATCAGGATTTGAGGAAAAATCAGATGTACAATCTAATCAGGATTTGAGAAAAGTCGGCCGTTCGATCGGATTTTTTTTATCGAGCCATTTTTAAGTTACATTCGCCTTAGAACTTAATTCTTGAGTTCTGCTTTGAGATGCAGAAATTTTAATTTTTCTCTGAAAAAAATCAGGATTTGGAAAATTATGAAATCAGGATTTAGCAGTCAAAACTCAGGAAAAATCAGGATTTTATCAGGATTCCCCAAAATACAAAAAAAAACTAGACGCCTTGTTCATGTATTCTTATGGGTCTCGGGGCTCATGTCTTAATGCACATAGTTCCGTTTGGCAGAAATACGTCCAAATCAAAGGTTCTTCTCTCGTCTCACGTCATGAGTTCCATGGTTGCAGGAGCTTGGTGGAGGAACCTCTCCACATGCACGTGTACGTGTAATTACCAGTGAGGTACCAGTGTGGTCACTCTTGTTACCGCTCGGCTGTCTCGTCACAAGTGTTACCGTGTGAATGTGTGCACCACGCGTTTTCTCCCAGGAAACAAGCCGTTCTTGTCATTAGCTTAATCAGTATAATTTGCTCTCCCTCCCGGTGCGATGCGGCTGCTTCCCCCGCCATATCCTGTATCACGTTTTCAGCGAAGCGCATGCTCGATTGCATGTATCACTCAATCTCACCAGGTGATTCCGCGGTGACATTTAGTGTATTTATCCAACACTTCACATGTACGAATGAAAATCTTGTGAAGAAATACAAATTTCAACCGGATAATGGGCCTGTTGCAAGGTGCGGGGATTCGCGGATTGGTAACTGATTCCAATGGCAAGTTTCACGAAAAGAACGATGGTGCCGTTAAAAACTCTTCAGATCACCTCCCGAACTCACATAAAAAGCTGTTCTGGAAACCGGCGTATTCAACGCAGTCACCGCTGGAACGGATCCGGTACCTACACCTGTGATGTTACAGCACATGTCAAACTCTGTTGAATCACGGAAAAAACGGTTTAGTGCCCATGCCTGAGGAGTTAGGTCAAATAGTATTATGTTTTGGATAGGTCCCACCTTCGGATAAGTATCTAGTCCTCCCACGGGGGACTGGCCGGTATTTTACCCGCAGATCATAACTTTTGATCTGCCTCCTTGGGCAGGACCTCTGCACCTGTTTCCAGTGGCGTGGCGAGAATGATCGATTATCGATATTTTCCCATTTGAAGCTATGGTAAAGAATCGACTATCAGGGTGTTCGCTGCGAACACCCCATTTATCGATTCATTTTAATAGGTTTAAAGGGTAGATCAATCGATATATTGCAAAGCACGCCACGCCACTGCCTGTTTCGCGTGACCATTCGAAAATATTTTAAGTCTTGTCTGCGCGAATTGTTCTCGAGCCGAATTTTGTCTTTTATACATGTTGTTATGCTGACAGAAGAATGTGGTTGTTCGGACTATTTGGGATTCAGAAAATATTGTGAGCACTAAAAGAAGCATTAGCAATTCTATTAAGTTTTTAAAAGTTCTAAAAAGATTTTAAGCTCCGAGTAATCAATAATCTCGTTATAACACCTAAACTAATATTTTTCTAGGTATGTGAGGGAAGGTGCGTGAAGAGATCGTATAACCTATGGTTGTGGGGCCTCTGCACACGTGTCTGCTTCAGGCTGTGGGGCCTCCTTATGGTTGTGGAGCTTATCTTCCGAACTCCACAACCGAACGTTTGCCAGAAAGAGGCAGACATTTGGCCCTAAGAATGGTCGATTAGGTGAGGTCAGACTGTTTAAGCGTTTGCTTAGGTTGGATTAGATTAGGTTAGTGTTCTAACTACTCGCAAATCCCATTGTCCCACATCTATTGTCGCACAGGATTGTGTGCGTTTGGGCGTACTTTCGTTTCGCCTGCTAGGGCAATGAATTTCTCTCTTTTGAGCATTGAGTTGAGCTCAAAATCAGTGGCAACACGGGTGCGAACCAAGGCGGAAAGTGCAACAAACTTTGGCTGGCGGGACCGTGGACCTTGCGGAGATAAAGACGGCGCGGCGGCTAGCTGACGAATGATGAGCCCTCGGGTCAATAATTCAACGCTCACCGCATCAATGCACCGCTCCGTGCCATCGCCGCGCCGCGCCGCCGCCGCACGGTGGATCCAGCCAATGGTGTATTATGAAGGGCCGTTTGCAACCAAAGATACGAATGTTGACAATATGTAAGAAATATGAGCTCATGAAGATACATATGAACTTTTGCAATATATATAAATTATTAAACTGTCGTAATAAAGAAATGTGTAATTTTAAATAGAATCGTCTTAAAAATAGGTATACAGAAAAAAATCGTGCAACATTTTAGAATTGTGTAAATATATATGGAATCGACTTCGAAATATATATAGTGAAATGGACCCCTAGACAAGGTACGAAGTTCTACTGGATCTATCTGGCAACGGCCAGTGCCAGCCAGCGCAGTGTGGTCGTGTCATTGTCGCAGTGTGGCGCGCCTTCAATTCCAGCTAGCGGCAATAATGGCATCACCCATGGTCGATTAGTTATCTCTCAAACGCCTTCCGTAGTTAGTAGCAGTCAAATATAGATGGCCAGGCCACACGCAAAAAAACCTTTTTATCTCTGATATCAACGTTGCATATCTCTACTCGTGCTCTATTTTTATTATATTTTTTCAAAAAAACTTAGC
Organism: Bemisia tabaci; assembly: GCF_918797505.1. NCBI lineage: Eukaryota > Metazoa > Arthropoda > Insecta > Hemiptera > Aleyrodidae > Bemisia > Bemisia tabaci. The sequence continues at coordinate 51,431,395 of NC_092793.1, forward strand.
TAAAGTTTTTCTTAAAGTTTTTCTGCAAATTTTCCTAAATCATTGGAAATATATTCACATATAATTTATACCTGGGAACCGTGGCAGGCATCCCAGGGAACAGGTTGCTATTTTAAAAACTTACCGTTTAAAAATATACAGATTAATATATTATTTTAATTCGATTCGATGATCAATCGATTATTGAACTCTCGATCATCCAACTACTCAACTAACCAACTAATCGACAAACTCTACTTACGTCACCTCCGAATTCGGCGAGTCCTAAACGCATTGTGCGACCACGGTATGGCTCTGGCGCGTGGTAATGGATACGGCACCGTAAAAGCATGACCGTCCAGTCTTGAACAACGTGATTATACTCAGAACGCGATACAGGTGCAGGTCAACCGCTCGCCGCTTGAGACAGCGCGACGCGGCGCGACCTCAGATCAGCCGCGGCTTGTCCCGGTCATGGTTTAGCTTTGCCTTAAAGTTGGCGCCTAATTCAAGGCGTCGGATTGCTCTCATTTTAAGTTCACGAAACCTCTCACTACGCTCAAGCCCCTACGCCCAAAAATATTAAAGGCACCCGCGTCTTTGCTTTAAGAAAATGATGGATCATACACATAGATCAAGGTCAATCCGAACAGGTCAGCCACTTTGCCATTCATTCTCTCGCCCAATTGTACAGCATGCATGGCGGAGAATGGACTCATCTCGAAATGATCTCAGAAGAAGAGCATTTGCATTTATCAGGGTTGCCACAGTCTGGGAATATCGGGAAAACCAGGAAATGTCAGGGAATTTTGGAAAGTCAGAGAAAACCTGGAAATGTCAGGGGAAGTGACGGAAATGTAAGGGAAAAATTGTTAGATCATCTCTAATTGCTTTTTAGAATGGGTTTGACCTTTCGAAGAATACATTTTGCCTGAACAATACGTTTTTCTAACCATCTGGCATCTCTTAAATTTTCAGGGAATTCACCAAAATGTGTCAAGGAATTTAATTTTCCAAATTCTGTGGCAGTCCTGAATTTTAAATTTTTCGCCGTCACTGCGCAGCACGCGGTCTCCAAACTCGTCTACGAGAATGACTACTGCTTTTGGATTGGTGGGTGGGAGCAACCGTACAAGGCATTACGCTAGAAAAAAAAACTCCGGCCGTGGTAGCTGTATTTACGGGCTACATAGACATACCGTCTGCGTCCCACGCTCAGAGGCCAAAAATACCGAAAGCTCTGGGCGTAGCACCCGGTACGGTCGGAGTTACGGCTCCAGCACCCGGAACTCTCGGCCATTGAGCCCAGAACGGACGGTATGCCTACATAGTCCGTAACTTTTTTCATTGTGCCAATATTGGAATCAGGAGAATGCAGCAGAATGTCAAGAACAGTGAGGTAAAGTCAAGGAATGGGCCGGATGCAATAATAACCGAAATATCCTGCTTTGATAAAAACGGTTTATGACGTCATCCACCGCGGCAATGACACCCTTGGTTTCTTCCACCGTGCTCTGATCAATCAGTGACACACATATTTACACTGGTTATTCCTACGTGAAACTCGGATGAAAGCAAGGTGGAAGAAACCAAGGGTGTCACTACCGCGGTGGATGACGTCATAAATCCAACTTTTCAAAGCGCAATCTCGGTTAATTTTGAACGTAGAAAGTTCCTGTTTGAGCAGGTCCTATTATTTTTAGCTAATTTAGAAGAATCAAGCATCGCAACATAATTCTGTGGCCAGCGCAACTGACCCATTGGGAAACGAATAAATGATGGAAACCTTGTTTGTGACGTGAGCTTGGTCTTTGTAAGATCGCAGCCTCAATGAAAAGCTGCGTAACGCTCAACTTTGATATCCTGGCGACGAGGAATGCGCTTTTCAAGGCTCTCCCCATCCGTGCCGTGGGCGTGAGATGAACAACACAAAGCACGAAGCCAAGTAAAGCGCCACTCCCGCAGTCCCGCGAGGCCCTCTTCGCTCTTCGGGCGTCAACTGCAGAGCACCGGGGCCTAGAGTACCTATATTGAGAGAGTATGGCCATTGGTGTTACCACCTCTGATTGGCTCAGCCATCCTAGGCTGAATGGAGCCCTTAGGACCCAAAATTGGCGGAAGCCATAAATTAATGTAATGCAAAATGACTCAAAATGTAGTTTTCTTTGCTTATCGTAACGAGAAATTTACCCAAATGCACTATTGCGACTTCTTTACATATTTTTAAGGCTAATCGTGTGCAATATTCGAGAAAAATGACCTTAGATGTAGTAAAGTTGGCAGCAAGTGCGGTTGGTGATAACCGTCAAAAGTTGGCAATGACCCCCCTCCCATCCACAAAAACCAAAACAACGCACTGCCATTTTTGGGTCCTAAGCCTCTCCATGGGGCCCAGTGGCCATACTCTCTCAATACAGGTACTCTACCGGGGACTAGTGTGGCGTTCTTTGCGATGAATCGATTGATCTGCCGTTTATACCTATTGGGAAGGATCGATCATCAGGATTACCTTAATAATCGATTCTCTACCGTACTTCAAGTGGGAAAATATCGATAGTTGATGATTGACGTCCATAGAGTACATGAAGTCGTAATGTAAATGGGAGAGCTGGGCCCATATTCTGGCCAATAACTTCCAAGCTCGAAGTGCGCTGAGCTTCGGTCACTTTCTTGATACATTTTCGATCCAAAATGGCAGTGTGAAATAGGTAGTAATTCCTAGAGAGAATGTCACAAACGGGAATAAAGATCACACCAATTGGACGTTCGCTGTAATCTCTGATCAATCCATTCCCGAATTCCTGTCTCCGCTCGTCCCACTCTCATTTCACTTGTTCCTTGCCGTACCTCTTATTCCCCGGTCCATTCCAGTTTATAATCTTTGCAATTGGTAAAACTGCAATCTTTATCCCGTTTGTGACACTGTGAAGGCCTAAAATACGGTAACCAATCAAAAATGGATTCGCATTGTCTTTACTCTCAGTATGAAGGGACTCTAGTAATAGAGGATTTGCAGGTGTCTGAAATTTGATGAATTTCGTGATTAAGTGGAAACTACTTGAGGAACTGAACACGAAGATACCCTTGGTTCATGAATTGAACATTTATTGGAGAAGATATGACAAAATGATCTAATCCGCCAAAATACGTGTGTTTTAACGGGAATGCCGCATTTTCTCACTTTTAGATCTATTTTTATACTATTTCCCATATCAGAAATTTTTTTAAAAAAAATTCTGTGAAATCAGCTCTTTAAGCACTTTCAGATGAACCAATGAGAAAATTGCATGCAAATTCTCCATCCCTATCTTCTTTGTTTACATCGGATGGTCGGGTCCCCGTGTATCAAAAACAATCGATTATGCATCGAAAAAGTGACCCGGCGTGACACAGGAATTTCGGAATTCGGGAAATGCTCAAAAGTGGCGCCAGCTCTCCCACTTACATTAAGACTCTATGTACTCTATGTTTACACCTAGCTCCCCATTAACCGGGGCCTCCAGGGCCCAGGAGTTGGGAACGCTCAAATCGGCAGCGAGCTCGATGTGAAGGAACAAGGCGGTCGGTATCGCGGGTGTTGTGTTGTGACAACATGACCCACTATCGCGTAACGTCCTGTTCCCTGTTCCCACTTCCCTTTCCTCCCGTTTATCGGCTTCCGCGGAGCCCTTTTAATGAGCGAAATTCGGCATCGCTCTCATTCCACCGAGTCCGGGAAATCTAACTAATGAGTTCTCGTAGCACTCCTTTGAGCTTCCGCATACCGAGGCGAGACTTGCCGTTCGTCAACAAACGTGAATACCATCCAAAAATTTACATGCACACTCTTGGAAATCTCGCAGTGAAATCCGGTGTGCAATTCAGGTGGAGTGTTCTAATTTAAGGGTACTTTAGAAGGCAACGTGGCTGGCAAGCCTAATTTTTAGGAGCCATCCATTTGGTGGTAGGTCTCGGCGAGGTTGCATCCATGCAGGTCAAAATATCCAAAATATGCAAGTGCCCAGAAATAAGAATGTCGAATGTCCATACTGTTGAATGTCCATACCGTCGAATGTCCAAGGATCTAGAATGTCCATTACTTAGACGTAACATGACCAAATGATCCAAAATGACCAAATTTGCCTGCGTTACCGTAATTTCGTAATTTATTTGTTTATGGAAATTATTATTTAAAGAACTTTCAAGGTTCCATCACACTCTGATGCTGTCAATTTGAAAGCTAAATACATCGTTGTTTTTAGCAGCAATCCAACGCAAACATGCATCAGAATGCTTCAATTCGTACCTTGTCAAGTGGTCCATTCTAGCAACTCTGCGAACCATTTCCCTCAATTTCAAGCACGCGTGTCGAGACGGATTGAACCTATGTAACCCATGACCCACCGTTATAGTAATTCTGAATTACGATCGGAAATCAGTCGTGAAACTTTACCTGGGTGTGCAGATTTAAATAGGCGATATGAATGCATTACGAGAGCTCAATTCGCCACCCCCCCCCCCCCTTATTACTTTTATGTATGTTATGTCATCCCCCCACCCACCACGCCAGACGGCAACGGGACCAGCATGCGTCACCCATTTATTTCTCATTTGGAGCAGGAGCACATTCTCTTTTTTTGCTCAAAGCTCGCGCACATGCTCCGGATCATTATGTTTAATGAAGGAAAGAAATCGTCCATCGAAACCGCCGCCGCGGCGCACAGTGGATCCAGTCAATGAGAGAAGTCGGACAAAATTTGGAGACTTTAAACGCCTAGAACTCCGTTTATATAGAACTTTGAAGTTCTGAAAGTAGCTCCATTGGTTTTCTCGTGAAATTTTCTTCTAAAATCAGGTGTTACAAGTCTGGAATTTCCGGAAAGTCAGGAAATAGTACTGATTTTTTAAGGGCGGTCCGGAAGTACTGAAAAAGTGCGGAAATTCCGCAAAAAGGTCCGGAATTTTTCTTAATTTTTTGTCATTTTTGTCGCAATTTCAAATTTCTGAAATTTTTCGAATTTCGTCAAATGAAGGTACTGAAAAAGTACGGAATTTCTCTGTTGGAGGAGGTACTGAATCTCTTGATGAGGTATTGAAAAGTACTGTAATAGTACTTATTTTTGATCAGCCTGTTTTAGTAGACACCCTGCAAAAGTACCCCTTTAAAAAAATGTGACGGAATAAACACCTAAATCTGCAGTTTTATTGTCGGTCGAAAATTTCATGTCCGACCTCTCTGATTGACTGGATCCACTGCGCGGCGTGCGCCATCAACTGTCGACACATCTAATGCCACATCGTCACGATGCAATCAAATTCAACGGGAGGAACTAACCCAGTTTCACTTCGCATGGAAATCTTTTGGGTGTGAGGGTCTTATCCATAGTCGTTGTTTGAGCAGCTCTTCCTTTCACCACGTTATTGGAAGGATTTTAAACATTCCTGTTATGTTCAGTGTGATTTTCCTGCGATTTTACCTGTTAAAAGTTCATTCATCTGGTTGCACTCCTTGTGTACAACAGACGTATTAATGCAGGGTTGAATGTTGCTCAAGAAGTGCATTGGAAATCGGAAGAGTTGGGAGAATTTTATGATTCGATCAGACAACAAATTTGACTCTCGGATTACATAAGTTTTTGTGTTCATGTCCAGGAACAGCACTCGAGTCATAATTTTTCCCGCCGCCCATTGTTTGACGATGTAATCTGTTTACTGTGCCGATGTTTGTCGGGTGTTCGAATTGTTGAGAGATGATTCTTGACGCGTTGCGGCACCCAACTTGGTAGACATACGTTTTCCAACGTTGCCTCTCTTCCCTGGTCAAAAAAGATACTCAAATCTCATATCAATTCATGGTTCTTTCTTTCTCGCAAAATCATTTTCCGAACAATTCGAGCAATCAAGAAGATTTCGAGAAATCAAGAAAAATTCTTAAAGATTACTTGGACGACTGCCCAAGAGATGGGCACAAACCTGGTTTTCTTCTCCTTAGGATGAATGAGGATTTTATGCTGTTGAATAGATTTGACGAGTCCTTTATTTTTTGTGATTTTTAGATTTTTAATATTTAAAGTTTACTGTGCTCGATACGGGATGACCTGACAAACAGGGCTATGCCCTGGTCTTTATTGGAAGAAGAGGAAGAAGAAAATTTTTAAAATCTCCAAAGACTGCTTTGCTAGTACCTGAACATGAATTTCACATAGCGTGAGGGAGTTGGATTCAAATCCCCGTGTTATTCTCTGACTATTCTGTTTCAATTCGACTCGATTTTTTTCAATGCGAAAATCATCCCAGAAACCAAACTTTTTGCCAGTGAAATTATTACCCGTAGTTTCTCATCGCAGATTCTTGCATACTGAGAAAAGTATATACCTTCTGAGATTAATATCGTTTAAATTGGGCGTGAAACACAATACTAACCGATTTGCATGTTGATTTTGCCACAAACATCCATGTAACGCAATACCGAGAAAGCTCGCAACTGACCGGAGGCACATTCAAAGTTTTACTCCACTTTTTTCTGAAATTAATTTTGTGCCATATTTCCTTTTGATGCAGCGAAATAATCCGCAAAGGAGTCCAGTCCAGAAAAGTCTAGAGTTATTCAAATTAATATCCATAGTTTTTTTGGGTGCGGCTTTGTGAGCAATGATCGTTTTAACGAAACGAAAATCATAGGTAACTTCCTTTTAATTGAATTTAAGTTTTATAGTTTTAATTCTTTCGTATAAGTATGAATTTAAATTTTTCTGAAGTTGGTCCTGTAAAAAAATATGTTAAAAGCAAAGTTACAGTCTTCAATCAGAATGAAGATTCATCAAATTATTCCAATTATACAAACTTTTTTAGCACACTCAAATCCATACGTGCGATAGAAGTATAACAAAGTTGGAGCCGAAAACACTGAAAGGTTTGTTCTAACGGTAAATTAAGGAAGCTGAGCTACCTTTGCGGTGTCGTAATTTTGATTTATTTTTCTCTTTTTCGGATCAAAGTGGCGCCGGCGGCGGGTAGCGCGTGGTATGACATTCAGTTTCGTTGTAGGTCCGTGCCGGTTGGCGAATCAAACAAGATTCCGCGTCGTGAATTATTCGTCATTTTCGAGCTGGCAAGTAGAGAATTTATTCCTTCTCTCCGTGCTCGCAGAGGCCCCCCGCTCCTTTGTGTCTATTCATTATTCAGCATCTGTTCAGCACAAGAGCAAACACCGGTGTGTGATCAAGAACTATGCTCTGAGTACTTGGCTTGCGGGCTCATGCAGTAAAGCTCGGTGCTTTCGTGGAAAATTACCACTGGAGGCCCTCGGTGGCGAAGCCGTTTATCTCGTTCCAAGAAGAGGACCATCGGGTAGGGTCAGACTCGAAGCTCATCAAATAGCATCTAGAGTTCATGCAAAAATCTTGAATCATTGAGAATTTCAAAAAATACTCATTGCTGAGACTAAACCCGCTTTTTCCTTAAGTTGAACTTTATTGATGAAATGAATTCCAAGGTTTCAAAATTGATTAAAAAATTTCAATTTCTCAGAAGAATATGACTGCACAATTTTCGTCCTAAATTTTGTTACGTTCTTTCGACTGGAAGACGACGAAATCATCAACGTTCGACCAATCATGATGAACCAATCGGTTGAGTTAGGCTCCTAAAAAATTGTTTTTTCCCTCTAAAAAACAGCGTTTGTAAACTCGTCAAGAAAAATTTTTGCTAGCATACGTAAAAAATTATTTTATCACAAAGGCTAATTTGATCCCGGTAGACTTCGGTTTTTGGCAGGCCTTTGGAACAGGGAAGGGGAAGTTACTAACTTTCCTGCTGACTCGGAAAGACACCTCACTGACGTCGGGAGCGAAGCACTGCGAGTTCACACCTCGCGCCACCGCGCCTTCAATTTTTTTGCTGCAACACGGACATCCATCAATCACGAATAGTTGTATCTCTGCGCCGTCAAACGGAAGCAACACAATATGGAAATAGAGCGAGGGAAAGGACGCGCATTGATGACGGCGCAGCGATACAACTATTCGTGCTTGATGGATGTCTGTGTTGCAGCAAAAAAATTGAAGGCGCGGTGGCGCGAGTTGCGAACTCTCAATGCTCCGCTCTCGACGTCAGTGAGGTGTCTTTCCAAATCAGCAGGAAAGTTAGTAACTCCCCTTCCCTGTTCCAGAGGCCTGCTAAAAACCGAAGTCCTGTACCTGTATCAAATTAGCCTTTGTGATAAACTAATTTTTTATGTATGCTAACAAAAAGTTTTTCTCGACGAGTTTACAAAGTTTGTCGTACACCGTTTGTCATATGTGTAGTGGTGCTACAAGTGCTGCTTAAGCAATACAGCCCGAAATAGGAGAACGTATTCGGGCCTCGTATTCTAAATTTTCTCCCGAATCTGACAAAGTGACACCTCATTGGCAGCATAGAGATTGCAAGCTCACGCCTCGCGCCATCGCGCCTTCAAGTTTGCAGCTGCAACACGGAAGTCCATCAAGCACGAATAGTTGTATCTCTGCGCCGTTATCTACGCGCTTCCTTTCCTTCGCCCTATTTTCATATTGTGTTTGTTTCCATTTGTCTTACTTACACGAGTTAATGAGTCGCAAGAAGCGGGAGCGGAGCCGCTTCACCCGCTTTCGTTAGAAGGTCTTTTGGGAGAAATTTTCGAGTTTTGGAGAAAATTCCATCATTGTTCAGCTTTTTAGAGAACGATTCGATAGTGGATCCATAAGCTGGCAGTTTTTGAATTCTATATTAATTCTTGAGGCTTTGTGGGCATTCTATCAAGCTGTAGTACTTCGGGTGTTTCTGCACAAAATTTGACCAGGAAATGCTCCGAAATAATTCCGAAAGTATGTCCCAACGAATATTGTAAATAATCTTACCGATCGATTTCCAATTGTTACTCAGGACGCACGTCTACAACAAAAACAAATATTTCCGCGTTAATTTTTTTATACGAATACCTAACGCACTATAACCTGACGAGATTCTCGGAAATTTTTAAAAAATATCCTAAAACCCAGAAATAATCAGTCACTCGATCGACTAAAGTTTGATGAGCCACCTTATTGTTTTCTTCAAAGCAACATCGACGGGGGAAAATTTTGAAGTGCGCCATGAGGTGGGAGGGACTGGGAAAGCGGAAGGGTGGATTAAAGTCCCCTTGGACAGGAACGTGCCTCTATTTTCGTCCGTGTCCAGTCGTGTCCAGCGAACCCTTTTGTCACGGCGATCTGCAAATAGCCTGACCTAGTTAATAAACGGCCACTCAACACTCGGCACTCAATCCATGAAGGTTAGTCCGGACGGAGATGAAGCGAACAGGAGCCGAAAATTGGTTTGTTACCGCACTGATCCGATTGCCTCCGACTGGACTCATCAATTTAACCCGTGTTCTCGCCAACATGAAGCGTTGCCCTTTCGAACGGAAACCTCAACTTCAATCTCCTGTCGCTCTGCAAGGAGAAAAGATGTAAATGCTTGAATGAATGTAATTAAAGTGCACTGGAAAAAAAACACATTGGATCTAGAGTCCAGACTCTTGAAAACATTGACAAGAAAAAGGACTCTTGATTCAATCAGATTTAAGCTTAAATCAAGAACCAAGCCTCTTAATTTGAGCGGATTTCCTTTTGATTTAAGCTTAAATCTGATTGAATCAAGAGTCCTTTTTCTTGTCAATGTTTTCAAGAGTCTGGACTCTAGATCCAATGTGTGTTTTTTTTTCCAGTGTGGATTAAATAATGTGAAAATGCTTAAAACAGACTCTGGTGATTGTGATAGCTCAAAGACTAAGTGGTGGATCCAAGGGGGTGGGGGGTGTTAGAAAAAAAACCTGCGTTTAAAAAATGAGGGGCTTGGAGGACAAGGCGCATAAGTGCAGTTTTCGAAAAAATTGAGATATTCATGAACACAACTAAAATCCAACTTTAAAGCATCAAAAAGAGAGTTTAAACGTCCTTTCTGCCATGAGGCTCCATGTAGTTTTGAAACTTTGCACAAGTTTTTCTTGAAATAGCAAAATCTGCACTTCTGCGCCTAGTACTCCAAGCCTCTCAAGTGTACTTATGTACTAAAATAAAATTAGGTACACCAAGAGAGACATTATTTACCAATTTTCAACTTCCAAATAATGCACAAATTGTATCCTAAAATTGCTTAAAATTCAATCTAGGAGGGGCTATTTTTGTCGAAATTCTCCGCAGGGCCCCTCGGAACCCACTTGCTCTGAGGGGTGCTCCCCTAGACCTTCACTCGACATTAGCAACCCCTCGCCCTCCGACTCACTCTGGATCCGCGTCTGCAAAGGCTGAATCGAAATTTTATACAATTCTCGGTAAATAACACTGATTGTATTGCATTTATTTGGTACTCATGTTAGGGTCCATGTTTGATTTTAATTCACATGCCCAAGTTTTACCAGGAAGGATCCAATCTTTAACAATTTCGAAATGAGAGTTAGAGGTCTGAGGGTCTATTTTTCATCAGAATTCTTGATAAAGAGTGTATCGTTACCCTTGGAACTGAATGTTTTATCGGTGTGCAGGTAGGGGGATGAAGGGCAATTTCTAAGCATCCAGTCAGTTCACTCAGGGTCTGTTGTCGCCAATATGCCCCTCACAAATCTGCGTGTTCATATTTACAAACATGTTTTCAGGGAGAAAATTTTCAAAAAAAAAACTGACTCCTGGAATGAGGAGAAGCCAAACCCCCCTCGTCCTGCCACAGTCGGACCACTTAACGGAGCGGTCCGCTAACCCAGTCAAAAACAATGCCCAATTACGGAGCTCTCATTCTCTCCTCTGTTTCCTCCGCTGTACAACGCCGCGCCGCGCCGTTTTCCTGGCTGCATAATTTCACCACCGGTTCCAGTTCAGTGTGCCATCTCTCAGGTGTCGCGCCAGCTAGGTTGTCAAATCGTGCGGAATGATCCAATTTTCTCGTTCAAACAATACCGGAATGGACCAGCGTTCTGTAAATTGGCAGTCTCTAAATACGTGCCTCCCTCGTTTTCGTTGTGTGAAAGTCAGAGGTAAAGAAAGACCCCTCATTGGTACTTTAATTGACAATGGTAGAAGCTTTTACTTTTAGGAATCCAACACTCAACTGTTGACTTGCCTACTGGGTGCATGTTTAACAACGTGGTGAGTATTTCGTTTTGCAAACAAACCGAAGTTTGGTAAACTTGTTTGCTCATAACATCACCCGAAGCTCATCATCCATCTAGCAGGTAGGTCAACAGCCGAAAAAAAAGCTGCTGCCTCATGATTGTCCCAAAGGACGTGTTGAATCCCCGAATGTACCAGTTACCCCGTGTCTCCAAGAGGTTAGAGGAGGGTCTCTCTGTCTGTAGTGAAAGTTTTTATACCAGATAGCGCCACTTGTGGTTCTTGCAGTGAGAGCGATCTGTCTATTTTTCCATGTATCGGTCCCTGCTTTGTTTCTTCAGTTATTCCCAACAGTATGTATTAAAGTTATTTGGTCGGTGGGACCTAGGTCCGTTGCAATGCTCCTGTGATTGTGCAAGTCCGTTCATCTTTCAAAGGAGCCTTAAAAATGAAAAAATATTGGCCCCTCCATTCAAACCTCTAAGTCGGAGAGCGTTTCGGAGCTGTAGCTCGACTACAGAGAAAACAAGTGGCATCATCGTGTGTTCTCACATAATTTTACGGAATATGAAATGATATGGTGAGATCGAAAGCTCCCACTGCACGCAAGAACTCAATGACCAAAACATCACACGGTAGTCCTTTGACGAGGGAAAACGAAAACCCCTCGGTTGATGGCGCCACTGTTGAATCAGTTTGGCACTGGTGAATTTCACTCGAGCTTCGGCGACTTTTTGTGACTTGTTTTTTGGTTAATTTTTTAAATAAATGTCCACCAACATGGTGGTACCACCGTTGGAATTTAGACCAATCAGAATCGAGCATCTAATTTTCAACCAAATCCTGACGAAAACGAGCTAAATCCCAGATCAGGTTCAAAACAGTGTGCATATCGGCTATCGAATAATTTGAAGTTACACAGGGTGATCCAAACGTCTCAGACCACCAGCACCAGGCATCGCTCCAGTAACTTTGGAAAACATTGAGGTAGAGACTCCACTTTGTGTGAATACCCACTACCCCTGGCGTCAAAGGAAACGACTTTTGGGACCATCCCCTCCCCCCTATTTTATAAGGTTCCCCCTGAAAAGAAGCTCGAGTCCCAGTTATCGAGATGGTGCGGGACTTAGGTATCACTCTGTAGGTCGGCAGCCCTTCTGGGCCCCAACCTCATTCGCGAGGGCATAGACGGAAGCCTGATGAATTTCGGGATCACGGATCTGTCCACTCTCGGAATCCAGGTATCCTTTTTCCAGCGAGTCCTGGAGGCGGCAGCGTTGGGTGTTGGAATTCGGCGGCCGGTGGCGGGTCGGGAGTCGGCAGAGCGAGCGTTGGCTGTTGGCCGATGGCAGCCGTCGCGGCGCGCAGCGGTGGCACTGGCGAGGCGCGGCGATGGTGATGGTGCTGCGCAGTGTGCTGCCGCCCGTGTCAGTCGCCGACTGGTACCGACTACCGAGCCGAAGGTTACCTCTCTCCGGCTCTGTCTCTCTCTTGCCCGGACCTCCCCCCCCCACCCCCCGCGTGGGGCCCCTCGACCCCCGCAGGCCCCATTATCAGTCGCCACGGCCCAGCTGGACCCCATCGTTGCCCAGTTGTCCGCCGGTCCGAGGAACGATCAAATCCACTCTTCCAGAGTGGAACTTTAAATCGCTTCACCTCAGTGGATCGCCAGAATTTTTTGCAAATGTCTCCCTACATGAGTGGAAATTTAAACGGCTTAAAAATGATAACTGTTGCCCTCAGAAGACTAAAATTCAAAGAACATTTTTCAATGAGAAGTTCACAAGAGAAGGTGGTGAGGAACACTGAAAATTCTTAACAATACCTGATGGCGCCGAAGATGTTTTGCATTTCGCACTCCTTCTGAGAGATGACTCAAGGGGATACTGGTACTGAATTATACAGGATGAAGTCCCGATTTTGGAGGGAACTAAAGTTATGGCTAGTTTGGAGTTTGGAGCTTAACTAGCTGCATATTTTCTCTCATCCGCGACTTTAAGGCGGGGGGAAAATATTTTGATGGTAAGAAAGGGCGCCACGTTGAACTTCATGCCTTACTTTCGGATTCGAGGTGGAGTAAACTGTTACTCGAGTCCCTGTTACTCGGTTTGATCCTGATGTGACTTAGTTATTTTCCGTTGAATTCGATTCAATTTACATAAGTTTTAATTGAAATTTTTGAAATTTGATCTGGGTTTCAAAAAAAAAATGGCGGGCAATTTTTCCGGAGAAACTGATTTTTCATTGAGCTACCCGTGAGAAGACCTTCGAACAAAATCGCTTGCCCGACTTCGTTTTTGAAATCACTCTATGGAGTCATATTTACACCTCCATCGGCACGCTGAGCTGCGCAGTTTTAAACTGTGTACGTGCAAGCCTCATATTTTTGCACGTAAATATATACTTTCACGCTGGTTCAATTATTACAACCTGTACAAAGGAAAGAATGGAAAAACCCATTAAAAATTGCGCGAAATCAGGTGTTAAAGAATCAGCAAAACAATCTCGATTAGTGCTGATCAAAACAACAACAAAAAAACGAATGCGGCGAACGGGTAGTGGAGAGTGGGTAGTGTTTTGACGGTGACAGAAGTAAACATTGCCCAAAGCGGCAACACCGCAAACCAGTCGGATTTCGCTGCATCCCACTGGCTTGCCAAAGTTAGTCGAAAGCTTCTGAATAAATTCTTACCACCCACAACTCCTTGCTGCGAATGCAAAAATATCTGTATCAAGTGCATGGATCAGAGAAATTTATAATTTTAATTTACTGATTGCATAAAACCGAAAGAACCTCAAGAAATCTGCAATTGTGATGAATATTGGAATAGGCAGTAACGTAGTTACGTGTAGAGGGGTGACTTCAAGAAGTCTGTGTAGATGTTTTTTCCATTTTTCTTTTCCGAAAAAAGCTCTCATTTCCTGAGAGTTAAAGTATAGTAATTTCTAATTTGTTCGTCTTTCGGTGACACAAGAGACAGAGGTTGAGAGAGAATCCAAACACGCAATTTGGCCCGGAGCGGCGCGGCGCAGAGAGCAATGATGACGAGGACTTGGAATGGAAAGGAGAAGCCCTCGGCGCGCCGGTCAGCATGAAACACATATTAGCGCCTACAAGACTCCATGAATACTTCACGCATTGCGTCAAACGTAGTGCGGTCAGCAGCGATCGGCTCGTGAAACGCATAGCGCCTACAAGACTGTAGAGATACTTCACGCATTGCGCGGTTGGCGCGGTGGCGGATATTAAAAATATTAAACCACATTCATGTTTATTCTCTCATAATTTTTTCGTTCTTTTCTTCTAAGTGAAAGGCCTCGTCCACACAGAGATAGGTTTATAGAACTTAATTTTTGCGCTTAGTTCTGTGAACTTTTGCTAGTGTTGACAGGGCTTTCACGAAAAATGTGCCCAACGCGAGTAAACGCGTCTTATGCACCCCTCCTCCTACGGCACGTTCACTTGATGGTTTGTATCGGTGTTTCAAAACGAATGAGAAGGGGCGGCAAAATGAAGGCGGCCCATGGGCGGCAAGTAGGTAAATCCGGCCCTGATAGTATTAAGGTATAGGAATAGTACTAGTATAAAGGCATAGTATTCTCCCTGCGCAAAATATCCCAGGAGGGTTAAACCGTCAGACTGCAGGACCGTGTCCTATGGGCCAAAATGAGTCTTTCCTCCTCTATGAAGTTTCCTACACGAACGTGCCCCAAGTTGGGACTCGTGTTCCCCAATCTGTTGGAAACCTATAGTTTTGCTGAATTTTGGCGACGATTTTGGACGAAAACCTATCAGACCCAGGAGGGTTAAACTGCCAGACTGCAGGACCGTGTCCTATGGGCCAAAATGAGTCTTTCCTCCTCTATGAAGTTTCCTACACGAATGTGCCCTAAGTTGGGACTCGTGTTCCCCAAAGTGTTGGAAACCTATAGTTTTGCTGAATTTTGGCGACGATTTTGGACGAAAACCTATCAGAAATGGTCATCAATGCTGAATTCGTCCATGGCCTCGACTGTGGGAATTTTTTCTGGGAGGGGGGGGGGCGTAAAGATTAGAAAATTTCTAAATAAATCCGTAGCAGAGGCTTTTGGAGTCTTTGACTATTCAACACCGGGTCATCCTGAATAGGTGTTATAGTGCGGGCTAGAAATTGCGGTTTTCGGCGTGAAGTCGGCTACGGCGCCTTGGGGCAGCGGCGAAGCCGAGCGCAATCACAATGAGTAAATCAGTCGACGTTGAGTCTTCGGCCGACGACCACACTCTCTGTCCGCGCGCCCGTCCCCTGACGTCACCGTGCCGTGGCGGCCCCCGCTATCGCTATCACCCCGTGCGCCCGCTATCTCCTATCTCCTATCTCGCGCACCGAGCCAGGGTCCCCCGTCCCGGACCCAGTGCGAGTGCACAGTGCACAGTGCAACCGCCGCAGCCGCGAGTAATTAAGGATTATGAGTGCTCATCTGCGCCAAGCCTAGTCCCCAGCATCCACAGTTTCCCGTTCCCCGTTCCCCGATCCTGTCTCCGCTCCAGTCCCAGTCGCGTCTCCGGCCCCGCGCTTTTCGCGAGTGTTGTGTCTGTGCCTTTTCATCTTGGATTATACTCCTGTTTTCCGTAAGTTAGCCTTTTTCACCCTCCGCATTCAGTTTTGGGGCCTCGTGGTTGGGTCTAGGCACATCGCACCCTCGCGAGATCCAACCGCCGCGACCAGTTCTCGTGTTGGTTCCTCCGAAATATATGTTAATACCGAAGATAATTTGATGAAACTTATGAAAATTTTTGATAACCTAACTAGTCTGTTAACAAACTGATCTCTTAATCTTCATTGTGCCCATTGTGACCTGTACCTAGCCTAACCTACCATGGCTAATGTATAGCAATGAACAGAATTTGAATTCGAATATCTATTGGTAACCGTCGTGCTAGTGCCGCCTTTTACTAGGCAGTCTATTTCTATTTGTACTGCTTGTTATTTTAAAGTGTGTAACAAAGCGATGGAACTGTAAGAGGATGAGCCGCGCGCAAAATAACCCCGAGCTATGAATTTTAAAACTAACTGGATTTTATTAAGTAATTAGTCTTGACGTGGTTGGCCAGCGTTCGCTTTAAATACATTTAATTTTTTATTTTTTTTACGGACAATATTGGAGTTTGGGTGTCGCGCAGTGTAGTAAAACTTAAGACGAGGAAAAACACAGTTCAATCATCGTTACGCAACCCCCGTTAAGTCAGATTTAAATTTTCAATGCCGATCAGTTAACTGATTCGCGTGATTTCAGGCTTTCATTGGAATAGGTCTGTCTTTTCTCCTTGGTTGTTTTAGAATCTCGTGCCCAGTCGTGTGCACCGCGCCAAGCGGAAGTTAAATACCGGGCACACTTTATCATCGAGAGGAAATAATTGAACGGTGTTCGAAATGATCAAGAGAATCGCCAATCAAGACCCGGTGTAGAATAGGTGTATGACAAATTAGTAACTTACTTGGTTTCAAAAAAGCCCACGCGTCATAACCTCTTAGGCAACATTCTCAAACAAGCACGTTGCCTGGAGGTTTAGGTAGTAGTAGTAGTAAAATAATTTTATTTCAAAACGGTGCTTTAGCATCTAAGGCCATTTACACCTCTAAAGAAGGCAGTAATAGTAATAAATTTACGTGGAAATTAAGGTTAAATCAGTAAAAATACAAAAGGGTTGAGGGAAAAGGTTAAATTTTGAGATTAGTGGAGCGCATAAATTCAAAAAGTTTTACAGGATGAGTAAGCTCTGTTAAAAAGTGAGAAAATAAGTAATTTGTGTGGTATCGTCGCACAGTGCAGCGCCATTTTTCTTGTCAGCAAATTCCTCTTTGCTCAAAGTAGGCGAGACTGTTTTCGCTGCGACGCTAAAAAAAAACCAGAGTATTTCTGTAGAATACCTCGCTACCTTGTCAAGTCGAAGAAAACAAAACCCTGTCTTTATATACTCACAATATTTAATATTTCATCGTGCCGCGAAAATCCAACAGACCCCCCCCCCTCCTATTGCGAAAAAGGGGAAGAAAAGTAGGAAGAATAGGGAAGTAAGGGTGCCCCCATCCCTCTAACGAAATCTTGACAACATGTCTTGTCTTTAAACTCCAATCTAAGAATCAACCAGTCCCGCGTGTTATTAATAATAATGAAACAGATAATAAATATAATCAATGAGTTTAGAGTGTTTCCTATTTTTTCCTATTTGTATTCAGTCGATTCTCAAGTATATTTGGACTGCATTTTGCAATTTGGAACTATAAATTCTGGCTCTTCTGGAAAAACACTCATATGCATGGGAGTGCAAAATGTAGTCCATTTCCATGGTCCATTGCTATGAACCTGCTCCGCGGATATCATATATCATGAAAAAAAAACCGAGTTTACATTAAATAAGGCTCAAGTGACGAATGTGTAAATGTTACGAACAGGAGGTAAAAAATGTTCATAACACGGAGTATATTTCGTTTTAGTGTCGAAATTTCGTCATAATTAAAACAATTTCTCTCATTTTGGGACAGTCAAATAGCACAATCATTTTCTTAAGCTCTCTATCGCCGTTTCTTTTTTTAGTTTTTCACATACTTGTATTTATGGATTTGGAGATTCTGATTTTCAGTGTATCTAGATTTCGACTATTAGTAGATCCTAATCTCTATTTGATCCGTCTTCAAATTTCATACTAACAAGACCTAAAATATTCCTCGACAAGAGTTGCGCCGATTAGCGGCCAGGAGCATTTTCTTCTGTATTTTTAGTGGATTTTCGGAAGGAAAATACGAACAATGTTTCGCAGTTGAGCCCAATAATTTTAGATTAAATAGCTTTAAAACCTCGATAATGAGAAGAAATTTTCTGCCCCTTTCCGACGCAGACCTAAGATCTTCGAAAATTTACCCGCGAACCTCAATTTTTACTTCAGCATCTCGAAGTCATCGATAAAGCTGCATACAACGGAGAAACCCTAGCAGAATTTGACAGCTCTAAATCACCAATGTGCATATGAGAAACAAATTCATGGTGTTCTACAAGCGGCCAAGACAGATTTCAAGCGATTTAATTTGATATCGTCGGTGATAATTTTGAGGTTGGGAATTTGTTATTCAAGAAACATAATCTATTAATTGATCAACTCTCGGTAATCAGTGGTCTGGACTCATGTTGCAAACTTAGAACGGAACAGTTGACCGAATATTTCGAGGTTGAAACGTGCGCCGACAGTTGTTCAAATTCTTTAATCACGGATAGTCCAGGAGGAGACCTCGAAAATATGATGGATGCTTGCCTAAGGTCAGCATTGAATGCGCATGTGTCGATTTGTGCCGATTTTTTATGGTGCCTGCATTATTATACTCGGTGAATCCACCAGTAAGGTCAGGTCCTACCTTCAAGATGCATCATCCCATCAGTTCGAAGATATCTAGAGTTGCTCCACAAATGTCCGAGAATTCTCTTTCAGAACTCAACTAAGCATTTATTTATGGAGCCGTGTCTGTATAAATAGCGGATATCTAACATCCGCCATTTTTAAGGATTTCACTTTTTTTTTCAAAATCTACAAACTTTTAAGAGTGCTGGTATCAAAATTCAGACCTCTGGCATAATTTTCCAATTTGATACGAAAAAAAACCGCGTTATTTAATTTTGTTTGGAACAGTCCTCTGGAAAAAAGTCGCTTGGATCCAGAGTTCAGACTCTTTAACAATTTGACTTGAAAAATTAGTCTTGATTCAGTCGGATTTTTTCTTAAATCAAGAACCAAGCCTCTTAATTTAAGCGAATTTCCTTTATATTCAAGCAAAAATCCGATTGAATCAAGAGTATTCCTTCTTATCAAATTTTTTAAGAATTTTTTCCCAAGCTGTTGAAAAAATTGATAGAAAGAATACTTTTGGTTCAATCGGATTTTTGCTCGAATGAAAACGAAGTCCGCTTAAATTAAGAGGTTTGGATCTCTATTCAAGCAAAAATTCGATTGTATTAAGAGTGTTTATTACTTGTAAGTTTTTTTTTTTTTTTTTTTTTTTTTTTTTTTTTTTAATTTTTGAAAATTCTGGACTCTGGAGCCAAAAATTTCTTTTCCAGTATCTATTACCCACCAAATTCACAATTATTTGCGGGGAATATCGGAAAACTGACAAAAACCAGAGGATTATTCCCCACGACTCTTCTCTACCATAATCTTCGTTGGACGGCAACGAGCATTGTTGCAATACATATTGCTGTGTGATGATGTCCCGCGCGTGCTGAATGACCGCGGCAGGTGAGCGGCAAGTTTCGTGAACGCGCTCCAATGCCACGCGCTGTCGATGCGTATTATCAGCGCTCAATCAGAGTGACAGTCAGTCTCTCAGGTGAGGAACTCAACTCCCAAGACGAATCGATGTTCGGCTCCGACCCACCTGTTCTTGACACGATCGCGCACAGTGTGAGATCCGACCGGATCACCCCGACAATAGCCGTTGTTTAGTTCCCATCAAATTAACAGTCTTGGGTCCGAATCTTATTGGTTTGCAGTCGACCGCAAGCTGCGAAACCTAACTTCTAGGTTCAACTTAAAGTTGGGTAAATTTTATTTTAAACTCAAGCTGTACGCAAGTTGAGCGTTTTTTGCACAGAAAAAACCACTTAACCTAGCACTGAGCCCAAAATTTTAGGTGAAATAGCGCCAACTAAAGGCAGTAGTGCTGATCGTTACCTCTACAGCTTTAGGGTCCAGCCCCACAGGGTAGGCCTCAGAACTACCGCCTTCAGTTGGCGTTATTTTACCTAAGGTGTAAGGGCTCAGTGCTAAGTTGTTTTTTTCTGGGTAAACTGTACAGTTCAAGTCACCCTACTCTAACCAAAGCCAGCTTCCGGAATTTTCTGTTTGCTAAACCTCAAGTTTTTATTTCGGAAAAAATACTCGACTCAAACGATGCAACCCAACAATGTTAACTTTGCCCAAGCTAGAATTAAATCTGTTAGATGTCGCAGTGGTTGTTGAATTTTGTCCTTCCGAATCGGTTTAATTTTTCACTGTGCGCCGCTCCTCCATTGACCTTTTTCGCTGCATTATTGTTTGCGCTCGAGAGATTCCTCTCGCTCCTATCTGTCGCTTTTCATGATGAATTTGCCGGGCCTCATCAGCATCTTCCTCTTGGTTTCGAGCTGTTACAAGGTTTTGCCAAGGAAGATTCAGGTATTATTAATAATTGCGCATAGACGGAGGATCCGCCATTAGCTCACTGAAATAAAAAAAAAGAATCACAATTCAGAGTGCCAACAAGTCCGGAAATAGTACTGATATTTGAAAGGCGGTCCGGAAGTACTAAAAAAGTGCGGAAATCCCGTAAGAAGATCCGGAATTTTTTTTCACTTTTTGTAATTTTTGTCACAATTTGAGCGAGAAATTTAATTTTTTGAAATGTTTCGAATTTCGTCAATATTTGAGGTAGTGAAAAAGTAGATATTAAATTTTCCCGCTAAGAAGGTACTGAAATTTTTTGGGAATGTACTGAAAAAGTACTTTAAATGTACTGATTTTTGGCCAGCCTGTTTTAGTAGACATCGTGCAATTTCAACTACAATCCTGGCTGATTTTGGCGGCAGTTATAACAGTAGGTACAGCAGACCTCCATGACAGACCAGTAGACCAGCAGACCAGTATGGTATTTCTAACCACACTTTCGGCTGTCTCAACCGTAGGTACCTTTGACTGGTGCAATTACTCTTATAATGGGCGCCAAAATCAGCCAGGAGTATAGTTGTGATACTTTTTTTTTCGGGGTGCATAGCAATTAAAATATTAGGTCCAAATATAATTGTATCGATGTAGTTCCCAGAATTTTTTGTCATCAAAGATGGGCCTGGTAGCCCTCTGAAGTCTGAGCCTGAGCGTAATTATTTATTGTACTTGAACCGGTCGAGAATACAGATTCTCTAACAGAAAATTTGGCCTCACTCTTTTATATTGCTCAGGTGTAAAGCATTTATCGTGGCAAAAGCTCGATGTAGATATTGAAGAATTTTCAAAGAAAGGCGGCAACATTGGTAGTGGGGCCAGGTTTGTCTCGGTCGGAACTACCCGACTCCACCGGTGGTGGAGCAGTGCAAGATCCATGCGTCCGTACGTCTGGTCCTCGTCTCGTCGTGTTTACTTTTTTTTACAGTTAGATCCACTCTCTTTTGACACAACAGTGTTGCCGGTTCGTTTGTTGCCTCCAGAGTCCAGAGAACATGTAAACCATGGAAGCTTTTCTCGCTTAGCGTATAGGCACACGCAAAGAAAATGAAGCTTTCACAGTGACTTATTTACCCGTGAAGTTCGTGCCAGCAGCACAGACAATTTGTCAAAGATTTCAAAGGAGCAAATGAAAATTTTTAAGAAAAGAAAGAAAACAGAAAACCCTAAGATTCTTCACGAACGTTATCAAGTCCAGTATCACCGCTTGTATGACCTCCTTCATAGTGTTGGGAACTTGTATAATTTTGAGCATTTAACAGTATATTATGGGCTTACAACTCTCAAACCCTCTTGGAAGCCGTTTGAGCAAAGTGTTTTGCAGAGTGTCCGGGTTGATTATTGAAACTGATGGACAAAGCTATAGATAAAGGAGACAGAAGGGACCTGGAGGGATCCCATTGGTGGAAGCGAGCGGTTGCAATAGACAAAAGAGGTAGGTAATAGGCTAACTAACGGCAACCCATGAGAGACCCTATAGTTATTCCATCATTTTCTCCCTTAGTCTATAGGAACCATCCAACTCAACCAATAGAATCGCTCCTTACTCCATATGCCTTCTTCGTCTATCGCTTTGTCTATCAATTTCAGTAATCAGCCCGCAAGAGGGTTTGAGAGCTGTATGATCATGAGTTACTGTTAAATGCCCAAAAGTATACTAGCTCCCAACACTATCGAGGTCATACAAGCGGTGACACGAGACTTGATACTGTTGATACTACTACTTGATATGGTCTACTGAAGAAATGGATCGTTTATCAAGCAAATGGTTTAATAGCCGATGTAAATATGATTTTGAGGGCAGAGTGTCGAACCTTAATTGTAGAGGTTTCTCCCTGTCTTCAAGAAGCCACGGGAGATTCTCTATGCGTCCCTATTGGCAACGTGGCTTTATGGACGTGCGCGCGAGATTGTCCTGCTTCGTGAGTCGGGCGGTGGTTAATGTCGAAAGCCCCCCCAGAGATGCCTGTCAAAGTGCAAGCTTTTAAGTGCGATCCTTACAAATGCTGCGCCCGACCGCCGCCGCTAGCCTTTGTTTGGTGGTCCGCGAGTGGGAAGGCCCTTCGGCAGGGCAGACAGCCAGGCGAAGATGGACAGCCGTGATTGAGCCACTGGAAGACTCGATTGGAATCGTTCACATTGAATGATATCAACCCAGATCAAAGATATGGGGAGCACTGATCCAATATCACATTCCTAATTTTTGACCTAAATCCTTTGACCTCTCGAGGGGCATTCGATACTGTTGTCGAAGTTTTTGACCAAAAAGCAGCGATTGACAAGTAATGTCTTCGATGCCTGTTAGCTTTTTTGTTTGCAATGTTGGTATGGGCCAAATTTCACCAAAAAAGTGTAGGATAATCGATCGCAAAATGTCGAATAAGTTTTCATCGTTTCCGGGATTCTAGGTCTCCCAAAACGTTTTTTCTCGTGAATCCGATCGATTGTTCTTTGACCCGATGAAATTTCTGGCATCGGTGCCATCAGTGGAGTGACAGACTCATCTACCAGTTTGGCCCAAGCACAGAGCTTCCCGCCAGATTCACCAAGTCCCTAGTATTGCCCGGGGTACAGGTTAAATTCCAACGATGACCCTGGTGAGCACCAACCATCCGTTCGATGAGCACAAAAAAGAGGATCGGGTTTACGACAGGGCCGGATAAAGGGGGTGGCCACATGGGCCGCGGCCCATGACGGCAAATCTAAGGGGTGGCAAAAATTTGCAATTATTTAAAGTGTAGGTATAAAAAAATCGGATTTATAAAAACAAAATCACAAACGAGAAAAGGCGACAAACTCTCTCATTTCCTGAGAGTATAGTAATTTCTAATTTTGACGTCTCTTAGTGATACAAGAGACAGCACCTTCAATAAGTCGAGTTCATAAAAGAGAGACGAAACAAGCAATTTGGCTTGGAACGGCGCGACTTTGAGAGAAATGATAACGAGGACTTAATATGAAAAGGAGAAGCCCTCGGCGCGGCGATCGATCGGCATGTAGCACATATTAGCGCCTACAAGACCGCACGAATACTTCTCGCATTGCGCCAAACACGGTGCGGTCTGCGTGGCGCGGCTGCGGAAGTTAAAATCATTGATCCACATTTATGTTTGTTCTTTCATAATTTTTTCGTTTATTTCTTATGAATGGAAGGCCTTGTCCACACAGAGATAGGTTTACGGAACTTAACTTTCGCGCAAAGCTCCGTGAACTTTTGCTAGTAGTGTTGCAGGGCTTTCCCAAAAAATGTGTTCAACACGAGTAAATGCCTCTTATGCACCCTTCCCCGCTGACACGTTCATTTGATGGTTTTTATCGAGTTTCAAAACGAATGAGAAGAGGACGGCAAAATACAGGCGGCTCATGGGCGGCAAGTAGGTGAATCCGGCCATGGTTTACGAGAAAATACAGATTCACTGGATCGGATTCATACGTTCGGCCTGATCCGACGTGAAAATTCGCTTTTATTCGTCTGTCTACCCATCTGATGCCTGGTGCCATGGGTGTCTCCCTGTCTTCTGCGATGGAATGATGATCGCCGTACAGTCTGGCAGCCGTGGCACGATAGCTTAGTGCGTTTTGCCGTTTTGTCACCCAATGTCATCAGGAGCAAGCACGAAACTTCGAAGGTGGAGAAGGAGGTAATAAAGCGAAGATTAGCGCGACTTGACTCCCGCTAAGGCCGGGTCAGGGGTCCTGGAATGCCGCAACTATGCCTTTGAAATGCCCTTTTTTATACGCGTAACTGCTCTAGCTATGGACGACCTACGTGCCGGCATTGCCACCGTTGTCAACTTGGGTTAATGTACTTGTCTTCGCCCTGGGGTAATCTCTCGTCTTACCAAGTCACGCGCTAAAAATGGGAGTCACCGGTCGTTAAAATTGCGCAAATTTGAGGGAGCTATTCAACAACACGTACCGGCGACTCCCTCTTGCAACGTGTGAACTTCGACAAATTTTCGCGATTGAATATCGTACCCTTTTTTTTTAACAGCTGATCTAGGTCATAAACATATTGCTGTACCTAACTTGCTCCTTTTTGTTCAATGATTGCAACGATCCAATTCTGGGGAGGTCAATCAAAAAATCGGAAACACGTTACAATACCAATGGGATTATTCTCAATTTCCCTTGGAAGGAATTTCGTTTTGGTTTTACCCCAATCAGTATTATCTATCACATACGATAGCGATAGTTCACCTCTTGGCTTTGCAAGGGTTTTATCCTCTTATTTCTGCTCTGTAACAATCAGAAAAATGAACCTCTAGACCTAGGAATAGCATAAACTTAGTTCAAAACATGATTCCTCAACATAACATATCGACGGCGTAAGTCCGCAACCATGTATCTCGTTTGCGGTGTTTGAGAATAACCGCTCTCATGTGATTTTTTTTGAAGGAGAACAAATCGACATCATTCCTTGAAGTTTTTGCAAAATTTTTTTTCGCACAGAGAAGAAAACTCACGGCAGTTTTAAAGAGTAGCCGTTGAGTAGTTTTTCGTTTAAAAAAATAAGTATGACAGGAAGTCTGCGACGTCGCAAACCAAGATACTTGGTTGCGGACTTACACCGTCTATTTGCAGACTACATATTGCACATATGCTGCTAATTTCAAATTAACCCTGAGAAATGGGGCTGCTGTCATCATCTAGGCCAGTCAAATCAATTTTCCACTCGTGAAAAAAACCAAAATGAGCTTTAAACTTAAACGGCCGTTCATAACTGACTCATGTTCAGCACATAATCAGAGTTAGGGATCTTAAATATCTCTCCTCTTCTAATAAACACTGCTCGTATCATTAATTTGGCACCATGAAGGATTGTTTGAAAAATCATAAGTAAATATCGAGACATAAATAATGACCGAATCTGCTAAAATTTCTCTGCGAGGACGCTGATTTTAACGTTCCGCTTGCGAAATCGGGAAGGCCCCCAGATGTCGGGGGCCGGCCTGTTGGCGATCGGTGCCAGAACAAACAGCGTTTTCCCAGATTAATAGGTAATTAAGTATCATGACGTCGCATATGCAAATCGCAGATGCAGTTTGCAGATGGCCCGCCGCGCGACGCAATGCGACGGCGTCGTGTTTGACGCGCTGAACTTGAAACCAGGCAGGCGTCTGGTTTTTTTGATAACTCCGTCCTCCCGGCGGTATTTAATTACGCCGGAATATTGATAAACACGTTCCCGTTGCCGTCTCGTGCTTTAAACCGGTCAATTAGGTTTCCAATTCAAGTGGGAAGCGAGGGTTGTTGGAGAGGGGACAGAAGATATACCTCTTACTCAGGGTCAATTTTTGGGCCTCCGCGCCCAAAAATCCAAGCTCCCTAGAACCTCTTCGGCTCCAGGGACGGAGAATCTCGTTTAGTTTCAACAAGTTTATACTTTCCAATAGAGAGGGGTGGAAGGTGAGGTTCGGGAAAATGTTATCCCTATTGTAAACACGATTTGAAACATGTTTGGACTGGTGGAAGATTCAGGACGAAATATTCACCATAACGAACTTATCCTCGCGCAAAAGTGACTATTTTGGTCTGGTCTTCAAAATTATGACGGTTTAAATTGAAATCGGAAGAAACTTACAGTCTCGAAGCGGAGCTCATCTCATGCTCTGATCGCTCTTCATTGGAAAAAAAACACATTGGATCTAGAGTCTAGACTCTTGAAAACATTGACAAGAAAATGGACTCATGATTCAATCAGATTTAAGCTTAAATCAAAGAAAATCCGCTCAAATTAAGAGGCTTGGTTCTTGATTTAAGCTTAAATCTAATTGAATCATGAGTATTTTTTCTTGTCGATGTTTTTAAGAGTCTGGACTCTAGATCCAATGTGTTTTTTTTCCAGTGTTTGCATCAGCGAGTTAATCAGTTTAAAATGTTGGAACA
This sequence comes from Bemisia tabaci, assembly GCF_918797505.1. Lineage (NCBI taxonomy): Eukaryota > Metazoa > Arthropoda > Insecta > Hemiptera > Aleyrodidae > Bemisia > Bemisia tabaci. The sequence continues at coordinate 51,457,573 of NC_092793.1, forward strand.
AACAGGTCACAGATTCTGTTCACAGGCCAACTTCAAGTTCGGACCTCACACATACTATTCTCATGTTTTGAGGGAGGAACAGCGATAACCTCTAGAATTACAAATCCCACACGTAGTTCAGGTTTCCTGAAGACAGCAAAATGAAATTACCAACATCTCTGGTTTTATGTAAATGTTTCCGGGGGTGCGGTGGACCAATGGAAACTTCCCCACTACCCCAAAACCACCGTGGGGTGGTGTGCTTTGCGATATATTGATTGGTCCACCATTTAATCCTGTGCGAAAGGATCGATAAACAGGATGTTTGCAACGAAAACCTTAGTAATCGATTCTTTACCACATCTTCAATGGGAAAATATCGATAATCGATCATTCACGCTTCGCCACTGCCATGCACAAACCGGTACTCTCAAACTAGCACTAATTCATTAATTTCTTAGCCATTTCTACTCGAAATTCCTTGAGAATCGCAAGATCCGATCTATGATTTGTCCTGAACACATGGGTCTTCTCGAAGGATCATTGGAAAGACAGCAGTCAACATATCCATCGATGAGCCTCTTTGAAGCCTCTAGTTTGTGCGTAGGACAGGCGGTTTTAATGTGGGTTCCCAAAATTGCGTCGTGGTATCTTCGAATTGAAATTTTGCAACTCTTCGCCCAATAATGAAGTCTGCCGGACAGCCACGGCCATCGAATGTGGTTCGTCTTTTATCAATCGCAGAAATCGCGGAATTGACGCTGTTCGTGCTTTAAAGCCAAACTGGAAACTGATCACTGTGCATCACGCCTCGGCTGCTTCGGCTCAGAGCAGGCGTCATCGCTGAATTTTCCAATGAAAATTAGACAATTTTTCATCCAGAGACATTTGTAAATATGGAGACTATAGATTCCGCATTCAAACGTTCCAACACTACTCTGTCTAAAACTATTTAAACCAAATACTACACCTTAATTGATAGGGACCGTTCGCGAAATACGTAACACTGATAGTGAGCCTGCTTGACGAGAGTGTGTTTTGGGCAGGGGCACCGGGCCGCTTCACGCAACGCTTATCGATGTATTTTTTTACTTTTATGTATTGACTGTTTATTTCAATATTATGCTCTTGTAATTTAATTTTTTTTTTTTTTTTACTTTTGTTTCACTATTCCCCCTTTTTCTTTGAGTTGCACCCATGATTAAAACATGTCTAGACGACTAATGTTGCTTTTATTATCAATTTTAGCATCTTTCTTATCTTACAAACACAAAGGGAGAAAATGGAGGTTTATCAGTGCTTTATCTACACAGAGGGGGGAGGGGTGTCACATACATTTTATTTAAGCCTCCAAATCCACGTAAAAAATACGTAAAATTCAATACATTTCAGAGATGGCTTCATTTGCATGTTTTACCCTCAGAAAATTGACACTGAATAACTGCTTATGCTCTCTACAACAGCACCTGGAAATTTCAGCGACTGCTCGCCTCTTGCAGTCTTACATGCGTTCACAGTGGACAAAAATCTTCCCATTATTTATCTTTGATCAGTGATATTTTTGACGGATGATGTCAGTTTGAAACAATCGTGCCCGAGGGTTCATCTACCGACAGGCCGACATCCGCAATCACGTTATCATAAAGAAATCGCAGTTTATAAACCACAAAACAACCCATTCGTCTCGCTTATGAGTCATAAATATTTTTATCGTAGCACACATTACGCAGCGCGCTCAACGTAGTTGCGCTGCATTTGATTGAGTTAATGGAACATTGAAGTTTCGTTTGTAATCAGGAGTTTGCATGCATTGCTGCTTCTAGTGTGTACAACACTCTCAAATGTTTTGTGGGTACCTAATTCTCGCTCCGTCCGTAATATTTCGTACATCCTCACTCATTATTATGAACCGATTTGAAGTTTGGAATCAACATTCAGTTATTTTCTGAAGGCCACACATTCTAAGTTCTACATTCTAAGTAGTATTTGCACAGATTGTTGTCAATTCTGATGAAGACTTGGTTCAATCAGAATGGATGGCAACGACAAGTTAAATATGATTATTATTACAGAAACTCGAGTGCTAATAATGGTCGATTCTGAAACCCTTCGATTGTTGAAGAAACTAGTCATCGTGAATGTTTAGCTTAAAGTCGTTTAACTGCAAAAATATGTGACTTCTAGATATCCTGGCTTTTAAATAGGTATGTATGTAGCCAATACCCTGCCATCTTGTTTTTCAGTACAAGTCCCTTTTTTATCTCATGGACAATCATGACAGTCATGCCTTTTATCTTCCATTAATAGAGTTCCCAAAAATAGAGTTTTGATTTTTCACAATCCTCCCCTCAGAAAACCAAGACACACTAGCTAAAGACTTAAAAAAAACTTGAACTCCTCTAAGATTGTTTGTCCGAATGGCCAAATGGTCGACCAAAACGTTTCGTGTTAAATCCTGTGTATTTTTCGCCTTGTCTCCTGCGTTTCTACTGAATCTATCTGAATCGCATTTCTATTATAAACTTATTAGCTAAAACTACGTGCTTTCGTTTAGGTATGGAGCTCGAGTTCCTTTTAACAAAAATTCGTAGTTTTATCGCCATTAGGGCAACTCTGCCCTAAGTGAAGTCAATGTGACTGTCGCGTGAACGGATGCTGTCGTTAAAATTCTAATGAATGGCCCTGTTGCCAGAGCGTAAAGGAATCCCTAGAGTATCGGCACTATTATTAATTCCCTCTTTCGAATCATTATTGGACAAAAAACAACAATGAGATAGGAGCGAAGGTCTCTGCGGAGCATTTCTCTCATTTTGTTATAAAATTTCACGTGTCTTGCACACCGTGGAAAGTTTATTCTTATAATAGCTAATGTTTACATTAGGAATCAACAAACCGATCCAGCACTAAAAGCAGATGACGTCACGATTAATTTGACTACATTTTGCAATTTGGAACTACAATATCGTGCTCAGTTTAGAAACAACGTATATACCATTAGTTTTCCTATGCACATAACATAAGTATTTTTGGGATGAGTCAGAAATTGTATGTTCATAATCGCAAAATGAAGTCCAGTTAAGGTGCAGCCGAGCCGTATGATTCTCGAAACTTTTATCTGGTAAATCATTTGCTTTCGGTGTAATAAAATCAGATAAAATCTACAATGCTCTAAAATTTTGTATTCTAAAATCTCTATGCAATCCTTTACATCTATGCATCATGTATAATGCAATTTCTTCATCAGTCCGATCGGGTTTCTCGAGCAGTTTTGACAAGTTCGAATAGTTTCAGAAACTCTCTGTCTTCTCTTGCTCATCCACATTCAAATCGTTAAGTTCGGCTGCCCGTTCCAGAACTAATCGAAGAAATTGCAGTATTCGCGATTATGCGTCTGAAAAATTGACCGTGTCAACCGTTGCAGAAAACAACCGCGGTGCATAAAGTGCAGCTAATTGGACGCATTCGAATCCAAAGGAATCATCTCCATCCTGACATGGGCCCTGTCATGCATGTATTTTTATGGAGCTCAGGGTTCATGTCACAACGGATGTAGGTCCTTTTGATTCAAACGCGTCCGCTGAATGGCCCTTTAACCTTCGTCCTCTTCTGGCTCTAGCCAGAAGAGAGTACCTCGGAGTTTTTTCCTTTTTTTTTCAACGAGAGACCACGCGCTGAGAATGGACTCTATTTTGAAGTAAGAAACCACTAACTCTAGCTCATTTTGGAAACAAAGTATGTGCTGTTAGTTTCTCAATTGAGATGCGTGCTTTTATGGATGCGCTAGAAATGAGTGTCCGTAATTACAAATTTTTGGAGCCGAAACAATCCGCGTCGAATAATCATCAAAGAGTGTGATCAATATCTTTAAGATAGGCGCTCAAAGTTGTTGTTTAGGTATTACTTGATCCTTTCATATCCCAAAGGTGTCCGTTTCAACATTATCTTTACAACTCAAAAATTTACTGTGAACCGAACGCTTTTAATGGAAAACCCTGAAATTCGGGAAACTCTCACTAGTAGCAATTTTTTAATACAAATTTTTGCTCGCTTGCCATGTACTGATGCGTTTGTATTTGTTTTGTTTCAGAGTGGGAAAATAGGGCAGCACGCAGAATTTAAGCCACCAGGGCCATGAGGAATTCAAACCTGCTAAAATGGGCTCAGAGTATGAACAACAAACAGTCGGCGAAAAATGGAAAAACAGAAGGTGAGCTTTTCGTTACGTCCAAACTTTACTACATAAATATGCGTGTTTGTGAGTCTATTGTAAGTTGACTCATCATAACAAAGGTCCAGAATGGTGTCGTAAGTGTTAATAATGACAGCATTCGAAGCGTATTTTTGGGATGCAGAAGCAACGTTGCTTCCCCCCCCCACCCCTTTGACCCAAAACTTTCCTCATCGTGAAAACGTCATTTTTGACAGTTAGGGACTATTCGTAGCATCAAAAGGGTTCTAAGATTTTCTGCTAGAAGGTAATAATTTAAAGAAGGCTTTGTGAATGGCGTTTCTAAAATGTTGAGGACTTACTTGAATAGAAAATGATCGAAAAACAGTTTTTAAATTAGACATAAACATGCCCTCCGGTTTAAAGAATGTTTTCTGTTTCTGAAGAAATGCCTTTAAATCAATGAAGGGTCTTTCTCATTTAAAACATGTTTCGTGACAATTTTTTTCAGTGCACTTTTGTTAGAAGTTACTCCTCATGACAATATAAATCATTGATCAAAAGGCTGCCTCGATGCAACTTGTTGAATGTCTATCTTTGAAGAGAATGGAAATTTCCATTAACGTACGTAACTGCGTGTCTTCAAATGGCAAGCGACCTTGAAAGTGGAAAAAACCGCCCAACCACCTAAATGTTGCTTCTTTCGATGTTCCATTGTTGGTGAAGAGATCACGGCCTTTATGCCATGCTCTAAAACGGGCACGAGTCAGAATTGCCCAATTATTCCTTATTACACCCATTGGATGTAGTCTCTTACAGCGGAAGAAGCCAAAGTCTTCTGTAGATCAACATGATCATTGATCAGTAGTAAATTTTGTCCCCCAAAAATTTTGTCCCGTCGTGACGAATGTACTTAGGATTTGAAGATTGCGCTTAACCTTTACATATAAGTATGATGGCCAATCTCCGGGCCATGCTGCTTTTTAAAAAAATACAATTACAAAATTGTGGCCCCTCCACTGGTTCGTCACTGCTGCCATTATGCTGGATTTATCGAGGTTTGTTTACTTCTTAGGAGAAGTCACTTTATCTAGAATCATTGTACTGCCGTGCTAAGCAAGAACGCCTTAAGGTCACCAAAATTTTCCCTCGTTTTTCGGAACTTAATACTTTATAAAATAAAAAATGTTTTACCCATGCACCTCGAACATCCAGGTCAAGTTTGTGATAGTGTTTGCGAGATAATTCTGGAACAACATTGTCTCAAGGTACACAAGTTTTTCTGCCATGACACATTGTTTCCAAAAAATGTAAAATGGCGTTTACGGCGTTTTTGCGTTGTACGGCAGTGTAGTAGATCTACAGTATCCAATTCATCTCTCGTGGACGACAGCTCTGATCTCGACCACCCTGGAGCCGTTTTGGCTCCCTCGGCCGGCTGCAAGGCCCGAAACGGGTCCCGCACTGCCGTGCTAAGGAAAAACACCGTATGAACATTTTAGAGTTGCCAAATTTCCCTTGATAAAACATGAATTTTTGACGACTTTCACGCAAATTTTTCTTTGAAATTTTTAGATATTTTAGATTTAATTGCGTGCGAAATTGTTTGAAAATTTTGGAAAAGAATATTCACAATTTTCTCTGCAAATTCGGAACTTATCGAAGGAAATTTGGCAACGTCTGATGGCTCATACGGCGTTTTTCCTTAGGACGCCAGCGTACCACGCGGAGACGCGGAACGCAACTGAACCGCGAGCCCAGGCTCGGAGAATCCAGTTACTATGTAGCTGAAGAGTCGGGACAGCTTCCTTGCACTGGATATGAAATCTCCATCGGGGACTCGCTCTCTTAAACCGGTTGAAAGACTTAAAAGTGCGCTCTCTTGCAGTTTACTCGCTCGTTGTTGTCCCCGCCCCCGCCCCGCGCCCATCGCGCATCGCCTTAACCTTCCATCGTCCCGCAACCGAGGAGTTACCGCTAGCTCTTCCACCGGGAGGTCGCCGCTTCGAATCTTGGAGCCGGTTCAACCTCTCGTCAACGGAGATGCCATCGTCTGCCCTCGATGGTTCCCGCCTCGAGGAATCCAACGGGTCAATTCAAGTTCAAGGTTTACGAATCGAAATTTTCGTCACTTTACAGCCACCTGCCGCACAAAGGATCGAGTCAATTAGAACAGTCGGACGTGACGACTTTTACTATAACTGCAATTTTCATGTTTATTTCGTCAAATTTTAAATTTTGAGGGGTGATTCCGAAAGAAAATTTTCTGAGAAAACCAATAGGACAATTCTTAAGACCTCAAAATTTTATAAAAACGGAGTTATGAGCTTTTTAAGTTTCCAGATTTTGTCCGACCTCTCCTATTGACTCGATCTACTGTGTATCGATAAGCTCCGTCTGTTTGATAGATAACAACCTCAAGGGATTCACATTTTTAGCGTCCCTATAGGCTCAACTCCGTTTGGAGCGCCTAAAGTCGGTGCTATCCATTGGCATATCAAGCAAATTGGCAACATTGTGTTTTTCTCCATTTAAACCTATGGAAATGTATCGATTCTCGGAGAGGACCGTTGCTCCGACAAGAATCGATTCTTCATCACAGGTTTAAATGGAGGAAAGCGAGTGTTACCAGATCGCTGGATTCGCTTCTGGTGCTATCGTGAGGACACAACCCAAAACCTCGAGGTGAAATCTTCAATGTAGCATTTGTTCGATATTTCGATGTTCGTTTACCTCCGGTCTTGATTCACTTGAACTGCTCGACGGGCTTGCCAAAGCTTCGAACAGAGAATCCGAACCAACGACGAATTCAGTGCAATACTTCGGGTCTCCGCTGAAGACCTTTCCTGGGCGAGGACTTCCGTTAATGCCCCAATATTTCAGCGAGTTTCATTACGCGACCGAGGTGTCATAAAGCCGACTGTCATGTGGTTTCTCCTTCCGCCAACAAAAACCACGGAGAGAATCACAATCACTTTCGATTCCTCCTGGACTCGCGGCCAAGCACGTTGACAGGCTGTGGGACGAATTCGACGCGAATCGAAACGAGACGTCTCTTGACAAGTCAAAATACAAGGAAACCGCGAAATCATTCTTTTGGTAGGAGATTCTTCGAGCTCACACGGTCAAAATTTTCGACTTTGACTCACACATTCTTGAATAGAACAAACGAAAAACTCAAAACTGATATGACAAAAGCTTGCCTTAAGTAGATACTATTAGAGCTTTGGACTGTAGAAAGTTAAAATTGTCTCCTCTTAAAAGTAAGCGATTGAAATGAAACTCCCCTGGAGCAATTAAAAGTCAATGAAGCAGAAAATACAAATACTTTGTTTAAAGTCATGACAAACGTAAATCTCACCGCGATAAGTAAATTTTCGATGCCACAACGAAAATTTTACTTGCGGGGTAATTAACTGCTTCATTGAGGCAATGAGTAGTCTCGATAGCGCTCTATATAAGAAACTTGCTAAGAAAAGGAACTGTATTTTTTTACGCCGTCTTAATCCAAACTTCTCCTCATCTGTGCAAGCAATCCAATGATGACTCATTTTTTCTGTAGCAGTAACAGTGGCATTCATTCGAGCTGATAAGGAATTACAGATGGGCAAATCCTGGAATATCAACAGTTATTAATGACTCCTACCTTCAAACTAAATTTTTTTTGACGTGTTTTTGATCAAATAACGAGTAAAAAAAATGTTTTGTTAAATTTTTTTTAAACTATTACTTTCAGTCATTACAAAAATACAGAATGATATCACTTGATGGCGAGAGAATTATTCGATCAAAGAAAACGAGTCGTCATTGCGATAATTTCTTTTATTCATTTTTTTAATTCAAGGTATTGACCCGCCCTATTAATCCCCTCTCTTACTTTTTCACCATTTTCCCCCGTTTTTTTCAGCTTGCCCTTCTTAGGAAGCAATTCGCCTCCGCGTAAGAACTAATTTTGGCCATTCATTTAAAATAATCCTTTTTTTTCAATGCTTAATTAAACTAGCGTAAACTTATCGATACGCCTGTACACACTTATCATTTGATCAGTAAGTTTACCTTGGTTTTTCTTCATTTTTCTCGCCTCCAACCTCCCCTCTTCCACCCTCGCACTCAGGTCCTGAAGATGACCCCAAATCGGAAAAAAATTTAGAAGGTTATGAGAATGAAATGATCAATTTATCAAACTGGTAATATACGCGGCTGAAAGCGAATATCGACGGAACAAACGTTTCCGTTCTTTCATCCAGTAAATTTCGTGGTTGGTTTCACTGAGCGACGGTGAGCAGAGAGGAGTACAAATACCTGAGTAAAATGAAGATAAGGTAATTAACTTTCACTTACTCCCATCGGACTCGGTTCAGTTCAGTTCACATGCTCCTGACCGGACCCCCCCCCCCTCCCCCCGGGCACCCCTTCTGTCATGCTAATTTCCCTCCTCACTTTTCTTTTTCGCAGTCCTCGATTTTCCCCGAACATTTCCCATCGTTTTGTCTCTCTAGGACCGACCAGTTTCACTTTTCGTCGATGAATCTCGGTCCAATTTATTTACATCCTCTTCCAAATGTAACTTCCAGCGCTGCGCTGTTAATTTCGCGAAACGCGGTGCTTCTTTCGTCCTGATAAACAGTGGGTACTTTTGTGACGTCATTAAAACAGTAGGTACTTTTGTGACGTCATTAATTTTCATTAGTCGAAGCAGAGAGTTTATTCCGTCAGCCTCCGGCCAAAGTATCACAAGCGTCATGCGACGTTTAACAATTTCCGCCGCCATTTTATTTTTTTACAGAGAAATTGTCGGTTGAACTTGTTTGAAAATTTCACCGCATTGTATCGGCAGCACAAAGGATATTCAGTGAAATCGGAGAGCTTCGTTGAACAATTTCTCTGTAAAAAAATAAAATGGCGGCGGAAATTTTTAAACGTCGCATGACGCTTGTGATACTTTGGCTGGAAGGTGACGATTTAGTCTTCCGATTCTGGGTCCCTTGAATCAATTATGTTCAAAGCTCTATGCTCTCTCACGATGCTTGAAATCACTCAGAAAAATCGCATTATTAAAACATAAAATTCCGGCTTTTACAAAGATCTGTACTTGAAAAGAATAATTCAGAGGCTTGCAGGACAATGCGCATAAATGCAGTTTTTGCTATTTCGAGAAAAACGTGTTTAAAGTTTCTAAATTACATGAAGCCGTGTGACGGAAAGAAAGTTCAAACTCACATTTTGATGCCTATAAATTGAATTTTACGAGTGAATTTTTCACTGAATTTATTTCAAACCTAGATTCGTTCGAAATCACTAATATCTCGCAATTTTTTCCGAAAACTGCACTCATGCGCCTTGCCCTCCAAGCCCCTCACTTCAAAAGTTAGTGGCTAACCAAGTATGTGTATATAAAACTCTTAAAGTACTCCAGGCAGCAGAGGAGGGGAATAATGTTAGATTTATTTTTCTCTAGTACCGAAATCAAGGTTTTCCCCGCCACGCTTATAACCTTCATCATACTGTGGAAATTTTCCCTGCTTTTCCTGACCTAATTACTCCTAACAAGGCGTATCTCAGCCACGCTACTGCCTATGTACGCTAAAGCGTCGACAACGCCGAGCGTCACACAGCACCAAACACCGCAATAAATCACCTAAGCACGTGCGCTAGGAATGAGTCAGGTTCAAGGCTCGTGTTTGAACTGCCGAAATAAAAAAGAAACAGTACAAAGAGAAAGACCACAGCAGATACAAACGCCGTTGCAAGGGATACTTTGAATCGCCGCACGGTGGTAGATCGAGTCAATAAGAGAGGTCGGACAAAATTTGGAAACTTTAAATGCTTATAACTTCGTTCATACAAAACTTTGAGGTTCTAAAAGTGATTTCAGCGGTTTCTTCGTGAAATTACCTTTTAGAAGCACCCTTTGAAATGTAAAATGTGACGAAATGAACATCTAGATTTGTAGTTTCAGTCAAAAGTTTCATGTCCGACCTCTCAAATTGACTCGATCCACTGTGCGCCGTTAGAATTACAGGCGTGTTTTCCGAGTGCCCGAGGGATTGCAGTAAAATTATCACGAGCTTCGAGGAAGGCTGTGAAACCAAGCCGGGGAGAGGGAAGGCGGGGGAACACAAAAATATACAAATATGTCCTTGGCCTTGATCTGACATTCAGTCTTGCGTAAGTCTTCAAATTTGTGCTAGGCACTGCCTGTCGCAGCTTTTTTTCGCACGGGAGGATCTCTCGAGCAGAATAGATAATCTTAATTTGTATACCACACCAGGAGTTTTCCTTATAGAAAGTCTGCACGCCATAATCAGGAGGCGTTCTAGTATTACGTGACGCAGTTTTTTCGCCGACGAGTCCGATCCACACGTGACGCACCCACTTCCACAACGAGCAATAACCCGGTACACACGTATTCTCGAAATTTCACGTACCAACGGTGAACTGAAAACATTTTTCTCCCCAAAATATTGAGCAGTAATTTTCGATCGGTATGTAATTCTGAGCTTTAGTCACACTCCGTCCTTAAAATAGTGACACCCTCTCTCACCCCCCCCCCCCCCTCTTGAATGAAAATCCTGAAAAATGTATACTTTTAATAATATTCTTTCACGATTTCTTGCGCGAGTGAGATCTGAATATCTATCTGCCCGAGTGCAGCGATACGTCTGAGGATCTGCCAAAGTCGATCAGACTCGCAAAAAGGCGTAAACATGAGTGTCTTTTGCGCTTCAGTTTCAATATCGCGTCGGGCCGAGCATGATATTCATGTCTAAGAGATGTCTTTGAAGTATAAATGAAGAATTGAAGGCGCTCTGTCATTTTGGATTCTCGCAGTTGAGTCCTCTACCGCAAGTGAAGCGGTATGAGTGCCGGGAGAGCCAAAACGCCTTCACTCCCATGCGTATGCAACATTGACATCCATGAAGCCCGAATAGTTGCATCCAGGCGTTTTGAAGAAATTTGTTAAGTGTTCGTCGCATGCGATACTACTTCAGAGTGCTCTGCTTGTTTCTGTTACACCTCATCTTAAATTGGATAGATGTATGCTATAAGGAACTATGTTCCACGCATACATAGACATACATATAAGTCGCTTTACAGCACTGCCTCGCGCTCTACGACTCCTAATTTCCACTGCTCTCTTTCAAACCACAAATCTTGGGGGATTGAGCACCTTAACATTTCCGCTTCAATCCCTTCCTTCCAACCTTTCATTGAGCGCCCTCTGCGTCTTCTCCCAGGAGGAACCCAGTCAAGGACCTTCTTCGGCAACCTGTCTCCTGCCATTCTCTGGACATGACCATACCAAATGAGTTGTTTTGTCATAATGTCATGCACGATGGTCTGTTAGGCATCCATAATCTCCCGTACCGTCTCATTCCTGACGCGATCCTTTCTGGAAATACCAGCGGATCTACGCCAGAAGTCCATCTCTGTTGCCTCTAAAACCTCCCGGGTCCGCTGTTTCATCGGCCATTCTTCACACCCGTAGGTTACTATGCTCTTGACAATCGCGTTGTAGATCTCCCCATTAATTCGAATTTCTGTTGATAAAACAGAAATTTTTTCGCTCTGCAAAATCTAAAACGAAGAAAAAAGTGAACATTTTTTTCAGTGAGCCCATTCAGGATAACCTGTGTTAAGTAAGTAGTTTTGTCAAAATAATATTTCGATAGTCTTGATTTTCTCATTTTTTCATTTTGAGAGCCCTCCGACACTTTACGTACACAAAACTACGTTTTTCTGTAATTACTGTTTCGTGCCACTATGATACGGGTTTCACTGTTTTTTGCAACCATAAATGGCCCGCTTCAATCCTACTATTCAAATTATATTCAGACAAAGCAAATTCTATCATTACACAATCGGTTTGATTCCACCCCTAGTTTACATCGACATCATCCTCAAACAAACCGTGAAACATAGGCTAGACTGTCTATCGTGAGATGATGAACGACGCTTCAAAGTTCACGTGACGTAATGATTTGTGACACCGCTGAGTTGAAAGGCCAAATGAGTCAGGAATTTTCGTCAAATGAAAATGTACACAGCTCGATGTTTATGAATGGTGGAGCCGTTCAAAATCGGGATGGATTTAATGCGTCACGGCCCGTGACTAGCCTGATTCCCTCTCCCGATGATTCACGGTGGGATTGTCGTGTTTGGCAATCTCTAATCCCATCGTTTCGTCGTGCTTGTTTTCGCAAAATGGGATAATTTGATGGATGATGGACAGCCGATTGGTAAACAGCTCGCGGTTGCGTCCGTTCAATCGATTTGCATTGTTCATCAGTCCACAAGTTGTTGACGACTCAGTTTCCGGGGCCATGTTCTCGGTGCCAAATTGACGGAGAAAAAAAAACAGCACAGGAGGATAGTCTCGCGTCGCGTCAAATAACGTCACGTGAAACTTTTTCTGTCGTTGCTTTTTTTAAGACCGAAAGAAAAATTATAACCCTCAGTCACTATTCTGAACTTGACAAAATCCTATGTGCTGGAACATGATGCAAAAAGAATAAAAACCATACTCACAAACCACTAAGTTTCAATGTGTGTAAATATCAGCTTTAACCACCAAAAGACAATTTTGTGACCAGCGCAACTGACAATTATGCACCTGCCCCATAGTATTCAAAAAGTTTCAAAGAAAAAAAAAAAAAAACATTAGCAAGTATACAGTGAACCTCGGATCATCCGAAGTCATTTCCTCACCCCCCGGCCATCGAGCAGGCCGACCGCCACATTAGTTCGGATAATTCGTGGTTTACTGCATTTCTCTGTTTTTCTCTGTTTTTCTTCAATGATAAATGAAGCACCAGGTGCATTTTTCTTCCCATTGGAACTCACCATCTATATTTCGAGGAAACCATCGTGAATTTTTATCACTTCAGTTCGGCAGCGACGACGCCTTGCGAATTGTGCTTTTCGCGTCTTATATCTCAGCGGACATGCCATGTTGCCACGATTATACCTTTTCCTTCCTCCGTACGTTTTCACCAATGTTTCTGTGAGCAGAAATCTAGCCTGTCCCCTTTCGTAACGAGACTGAAGTGGACGTATTTCTGCCAAACGGAATTATGTGCATTATGACGTGAGCCCTGTCATGCGTATATTCTTATGGGTCTCAGGGCTCATGTCTAAGCGCACATAGTTCCGTTTGGCAGAAATACGTCCAAGTGACAACGACGACGATGCGAATGTGGCTTTGCCGTTTAAGCTCACTCGGTTTAAGCGTTGCGGATCGCCAGCCAGTTTGGGTTATGAGTGTTTTTCAAGCCTTGTCACGCTCTAATTTTCGGCTTTGTCACGCAGTAGTGACTCCCCACCCCCCCCCCCCCCCCCCAACCTTCTCCCGGAGTAATTCCGGCTCACCGTCTTGCAGGAGCCCCGCAGTCGTCCTGCACAGACTGGAGTGCCTATATGAGGAGAGTATACGGACTCGTCGGTAATTTTAGAGGGTAGGTCAGGATTTATTCTTTCAATCGTTATGACCTGTTGTTCGTAAAGTGTGTATTTGACTCAGTTCTGCATTTTACTCATTTTTGCGGAAGGACGATTATTTATGAACATTCTTGGCCATTTTGCTTTGATATTGGAATCTGGAGAACGGCAGCGATACTTTTTTTTATGTTTTTCGTGTCGGGAGGTTTGCCGCCTTTTTGGGCCCCAACAGCTCCATATTCTGACTTGTCGGTACTCTTCCCATATTGGTACTTTCAGCACAGACGAGGTGATGTTTCTCTTCTTCATCCTCTGCCGTTGTTCGTTGCAATCACCTGCTTCGCCCCCAATATGATCACTCCATATCCCCTTTGTCTTCTTTGTCTATAGCTTTATCCAACAATTTCAGCAATCAGTTCGCTGTCGAGTCATCGCTACACTAACTCGGCCAAAGTTTTTTTTTTTTCAGTTTTTTTACCCACAGTGCTAGAGCAATTATAACGCTTTGCAGCGTATTTTAAAAGAATTCGTATACTCATGGCCGGAGTACTTGTATACGGGAGAGTATTGCCATATCTGTGCCGCTCTCTGATTGGTTCATCAGTTTTAGGCTGTTATGGAGCTAGGAAGGTGAATCAATGTAAAAAAACCCGACCCAGAGGGACACGTATTATCGGCGGAGAAATGAATGATAATCATACTCAAAGGTTAATTTTTGGCATTAAAATCCATCTAATTGTAAGTTGCAGTCCAAGCAATTGGATTTGAGAAAATTTCCATCACATCCAAAATCACGTCTAGAACTTTGTCGCCATCTTGTTTGTTTACATTGGACCAAACTAGGAGTGGAGGGGCTGGGGTTTGTCTACATTGGTCCAATTTGGGGGCTCCATGATAGCCGACCAATCAGAGAGCGGCACACTTTTTCTGTAGTAAAAAGAGAGCTGCTTACAGCTGTTTGGTGGTCTGAAAAGTAGCCGGATTTTGGGGGATAGTGAAATAATTAAGCGGGGATCTCGTGTATGAGACGCGAGTGCGTGTACGTAGCCGGTGAATAGGCGAGGAGTGCGAGCGGAGCCCGGAGCGGACGAGTCTCCTGCAGCTCCGAATCCGGTTCGTCTATCGTCTCCCAAACCGGAAATCGAGTATGATCGCATCGCACGCGCGCAGGCGTGTGTGCAGCGCGCCGTGCCCTCGCACATCCTCTCCCATGCTCCTGGATATTTCTCGCCGTCACATCCTCCTTTTCTTCGCCTACAAATTTCTATTTCTTTGTCTTCGTACTTCTTTTTTGCTTCTCTTTTTCCCCATTTAGTTTTTTTCTAGTCGCCCAAATGGACGTACTTATGCTAAATGGAACTATGTGCAAGTGGAAAGATGGAGTGTGCATTGGAAAAAAAAAAAAACACATTGGATCTAGAGTCCAAACTCTTGAAAACATTGACAAGAAAAAGGACTCTTGATTCAATCAGATTTAAGCTTAAATCAAAAGGAAATCTGCTCAAATTAGGAGGCTTGGTTTTTGATTTAAGCTTAAATCTAATTGAATCAAGAGTATTTTTTCATGCCGATGTTTTCAAGAGTCTGGACTCCGGATCCAATGTGTTTTTTTTTCTTCCTGTGTGCTCGTTAGTTGAGGGCCATAAGAATGAATGGGGATTTTAAAGCGCTAGTGACGTCAGCGGCAACGAAGCAGTGTCCATTGTCGTTCTCGATTGTCCATACACCTCTCTCGATGATTTCCTCGATGTAAACTGTCTTGAGGCCTCCTCGGCGATAAAATGTGTGGTGGAGTGGAGTACCTGTATACGGGAGAGTATTGCCATCTCACAGAAAAAGTGTGCCGCTCTCTGATTGGTTGTCTATCATGGATCCCCAAAGTTAGACCAATGTAAACAAACCCCAGCCCCTCCGCTCCTAGTTTGGCCCAATGTAAACAAACAAGATGGCGACAAAGTTCAATACGTTTTTTAGTTTTTATGATCAACATCTAAATTGAGTTCACCATTACTGGATATTTTTGCCGAAAATTAACCTTTGAGTGCGATTATCATTCATTTCTCAGCCGATAATACGTATTCCTCCGTGTCGGGTTTGTTTACATTGGTCCATCTTTGGAGCTCCATGATAACCTAAAACTGACGACCCAATCAGAGACCGGCACAGAGATGGCAATACTCTCCCGCACACAGGTATTCTAACTTTCCTTACACCTTTCTCGATGATTTCCTCGATGTAAACTGTTTGAGGCCTCCTCGACGGAAAGAGGTGAGGTGGAATACGTCTTGCAATCTTGGTGCGTTGCAGCCCGGAACAGTTTCTGACTTTTTTCCACGGAGATCTCCGTTGTTACGTATCCATCTGATCGGTGTGGTGGTCATCCGATCATACCCGCTGGCCTCATTCTCTCGCGGACCCTCATCTGTCTTATACCCGGTGCCCGTAGCCCCCTCTCGGTCCTACTCTCTGATTACCGTGGAAACGGAGTCAGCGTCAGCGGTTTCATGCGCTAACTCCGGGCTCCGGGGTCGCGAGTAGCTGTTCCCATAAGTGTGGCGAATCCGCGATCTCCCACGAAGATGGGAGGGGAATTATCTAATTATCTATTCATCTTTGGAAACAGTTCCCTCCTCCTTTGATCGCTCTATCTTCGTAACCGTCGACATGACGTGACGTGAGTACGAATGCGAATCTCCGCAAACGAGTGGAATCGTTCCGGCCGTTTCCGAGCCAAGGTGTTGGCTGTTCTCCCGTGCTAAGGAAGAACGCCGTATGAACATTCGAGAGTTGCCGAATTTCCTTCGATAAATGGACGTATTTCTACCCAACAGACCTATGTGCAAGTCAGAAATGGACGTATTTATGCTAAAAGGAGATATGTGCAAGTGGAAAGATGGGGTGTGCTCGTTAGTTGGGCCATAAGAAACAATGTAAAAGTGGATATAGCTCCTTTTGAGAAAATTGAAAAGCGGGATTTGACATTAAATCAAAAGGAGCTAAGCGCCAAAATATGCTAACTCATGAGCCGCGGGCATGGCAAGAGAGCGTTGTGGACAGGGCTCATGAGTTAAAGACACGGATCCGCGGCTCGGAGTCTCCATCGTCGCCGCTGACGTCACTGGCGCTTTATATTCCCCATTCATTCTTATGGCCCGACCACTAACGAGCACACCCCATCTTTCCACTTCCACATATCTCCTTTTCGCATAAATACGTCCAAATATGGGATGTGCTCCTTAGTTCTCTTTGCGTAAGAGTGAATGAGAATATTAAAGCGCCAGTGACGTCAGCGGCAACGAACGAGCGCCGGCACAACGGGGAGGTCGCTGGAGGGTGTCTTTAACTCATGAGCCCTGTCCACAACGCTCTCTTGCCATGCCCGCGGCTCATGACTGCCGCATTCAGTTGGCACATAGGTCTGTTTGATAGAATGTAATATCCCGCTTTTCCAATTCTACAAAAGGAATCACGCCCACTTTTACATTGCTTCTTATCCAGCTTCGACCAGCACACCCCATATTTCTCACCTCCACATAGGTCTGTTCGGTAGAAATACGTCCAAATGTTTCTTTATGCGCGGAACGTTATGAATATTTTTCCTTGAAATTTTCAGGAACTCCGGGTGAAATTACGAACAAAGTCATCTGAAAAATTGGAAGGAAAATACTCACAAGTTTACCAGGAAATTTGTTGTTTTATCGAAGGAAATTTGGCAGCGCCTGAAGGTTTATACGGCGTTCTTCCATAGCACGGCAGTGTTGGGTCAGTCACCCCTTGACACGTCGTATGGAGAAACTTCCTTGCGACTGTTTTCAGAAATTACGCATATAGTTTCGTCTCGTTTCTATCACATGTATAAAAAATTAATGAAATCGAGTTCCCGTGCTAAGAATAATTCTTGAAAATCGTATAGGATAACGCAATCGCCCGAAAAGGAACACATTTCGCCGTTTTCTGGGCGAAGTATCGTAACTCCATCCCAAGGTTGCAAAATTGACTCAAACCGTTTGATTGTCTACCAAAATGTACCTGTGGAAGTTGTGTCCAAAACTCCTCTGATTTTTGCATGAGATCAGAAAAAGAATTAGCGAAATTTTCAGTGAAAAAACCTCACAAGATTCTTCTATTGTAAATTTTGTGAGGGAAAATTTGGCAACATTGGAACGTAGTTACGTTCTTTCGTGAGGGAAAAAAACGATTTCTGTCCCCGTCCCTTTCAAGTGACGTCTATGCTCCAAAACGTACCCTGTTCGTTCTCTTAAAGTTCAACAATCCGATGGCGGGCAAAATTAGAAGCCAATCATTTCAAAGCTCTTTTGAACAAAGTTTTTGTTGGCTTGGAACACATATGTATACTTTTTTTTTTTTTTTTTTGCAAATTATCACATTTTGATGCATGTATGTGAATGTCCACGAAACTTAAGTGAGATTGCTATTTAGGGCGAAATTTATCGTCTTTTTTCGGCACCTGGAAGAATAGCAATACTTGAAAAGAGATTTACATACAACCCAAACGCTTAACTAGATTTGTTCCTCCATAGTTGATCATGGCTTCTAATAGAGAATAGTATTCTTTGGTAGGTAATGGAGATGAGTACTGACCCATCTCTTAGGAACTGTCACATAGCCATCTCCATTTCAACGGCTAAACTCAGAAACCACGTATTTTGGTTTGCGACTCAGCACACTTGCCTTTCCTACTTTCTTTTTCAATTCTCGTGAAATAAAAAACTCCAAAAAACCCAAAAACTTGGGTAAAGAGACTCCGGGCAAGTCACCATCCTCTTGCCAAAAACCTCCAAAAGCTCTTCTTTGTTCCCCTCTTCAGTGGAAAAAGAAAATATCACACTACGACAGTTTCCATTTCTGTCATAGAGTACCCCAAGCGGACCAAAGAACGGAACTCTTAGTCGTTTACACATTTACGTATTTAACAAAATCTCCAGGAGGTCACAGACAGGCTGGCAGCCCCTCATTGGACCAAAACGCACACCGTACCATTTTTTCCTTGTAGGTATGTGCCTCCAAAGTACATGAAATGACTCCTTGAGGGGCGGGCAAGTTTGATTGAAATTCACGTTGTCCTCTGAAAATGAGCTAAAATTTTTACCTTGAAGAAGAAGAAAATCGAGTTATCATTTTCTTCCATACACGGTAGGTATGCCTATGAGGTATGAGAGGCACCAGGAACGCCTTCCAAAATTATTGATGCAACCCGCACGACTCCGAAGTCAGCGGAAACTTTCTTGAAGCGTCTCCTAAGATTTTCCCTACGCAATAATCCCCTTCAAAAATGAATGATGCAACAAGCGCGTCCTGTTTGACCACGAAAGCTCCTCAGATGAGAAGTCTTTTGGTCTGGTCAGAAAAATATTCGAACTTTATTTTTCATCTTCTCTTCTCATTTCCCGCATTGACGGAGGCGACATTTTTTGGAAAGCATGACGCGCCCGGCCCAATGCTCTCACTGAGGATCAACCTGTAGATAGACTACTAAAAATATTTAGGAAACAGATGTTCGGGCTCACTGAGAATGAGGCCAATTTCCGAACTGATAGTACGGGATCAGAATGGAAAAAGTCAATTATGACTACGAGGAGGCTTTGTACACTTCCAAATAAACAGTGCCGTCTTTGTTGTACAAGTATTCCTGAACGATCATTCATAATGGAAGGTCATATTCTATTCGCACTTTTTTTTACGCATTGGGCCGGGCGCGTCATGCTTTCCAAAAAATGTCGCCTCCGTCAATGCGGGAAATGAGAAGAGAAGATGAAAAATAAAGTTCGAATATTTTTCTGACCAGACCAAAAGACTTCTCATCTGAGGAGCTTTCGTGGTCAAACAGGACGCGCTTGTTGCATCATTCATTTTTGAAGGGGATTATTGCGTAGGGAAAATCTTAGGAGACGCTTCAAGAAAGTTTCCGCTGACTTCGGAGTCGTGCGGGTTGCATCAATAATTTTGGAAGGCGTTCCTGGTGCCTCTCATACCTCATAGGCATACCTACCGTGTATGGAAGAAAATGATAACTCGATTTTCTTCTTCTTCAAGGTAAAAATTTTAGCTCATTTTCAGAGGACAACGTGAATTTCAATCAAACTTGCCCGCCCCTCAAGGAGTCATTTCATGTACTTTGGAGGCACATACCTACAAGGAAAAAATGGTACGGTGTGCGTTTTGGTCCAATGAGGGGCTGCCAGCCTGTCTGTGACCTCCTGGAGATTTTGTTAAATACGTAAATGTGTAAACGACTAAGAGTTCCGTTCTTTGGTCCGCTTGGGGTACTCTATGACAGAAATGGAAACTGTCGTAGTGTGATATTTTCTTTTTCCACTGAAGAGGGGAACAAAGAAGAGCTTTTGGAGGTTTTTGGCAAGAGGATGGTGACTTGCCCGGAGTCTCTTTACCCAAGTTTTTGGGTTTTTTGGAGTTTATATCATCTCATTTTTGCAAGAAAACTGTTATTTTACCAAATGAAGTCCCCCACTTGTGAAGGAATTGGATTACATTTTACAATAAGGAACCATTACCTCTGGCTCTCCCATAAAAACACATATCTGCATAGAGAAACCAATAGCATGTAATCTGTTTCTAAAATGGACCAGAAATAGTGGCTCCTAATTGCAAAATGTAATCCATTTAATGCTTGTAGCTATGAAGTGGATATCTCCTTGCTGTGTAGCAAAGTTTCTCGGATCCGTCTTATTTTTTTACACCCTTGACTGTCATTTTTAATTAATCAGTTCAAAGCTATTTCGACGATTAATCATTAATTGTTAGATCGAAGAAGAAATTTTCTTCGGAAAGCTATGGCTGAATTGACTTTACAACTGAACTTATGAGAACATCAACTGAGGCAAATTTTGCAGAAAGTTATACATGGTAAGTGATAATTATTTCAACGCTCTCTTAGTTTTAAAAAGAGATTAGTTTTAAAAATCAAAATCTACACAACTGTAGATATCCCTGAAAAGAAATACAATTGTAGAATCCCAAGAAAAGAAAAAGAAGAAAGAAAAGAAATACGAAGAAATTCAATGATAAATTGCAACTACGGTAGGTACTTATTTCAAATTAATTGCTCTAAAAATTGTTCCTTCAATGAGTAAATAGGCAACATTCTCAACACTACAATGCAATAGAAATAATTTTACCATGGAATTGAAATCCAAAGAAATGTGTGCTGCTTGAGTAATAGAAGTTTGGAAATCAGGGCATTCAATAGCTTCCCAGACATCATTAGTGTTACAATCTAAAAATTGTAAGGATTAAAAGTGTCAAGCTCTCAAAATTTTTGTTCTCTGATTATCAAGAAGCCCTGCTAGAAATGTTCAGTGTCATTTTTATTTTTGTTTGTGAAAGGAAATTATTTTAAGATTTTTTGGCGTTCTTGGCGTCCTCTGAGACTCTGAAAATTTTTGTACTTTATTTTTCATCAAATAATGAACATTTTCATTGTAATTTTTGTCTATATTTAGGAGAGTACATTATTCGATAATTATCTTCAGTATGTATTAGATCTTTCCCCCAGCGACAAGGTTTACTGAAATTTTATGAGATCTATATAGTTCTCATAGGTACTGACCTGCATCATGGTCATAGTATCATCTTTGAGGAGTAAATGAAAACAAATTATTTTCTCTTGGTTCCTCAATTCAGGGCTCTGATGAATAAACCCTGTTTGACAACAATGTTAGTAGGTAAAATTGCTCCCTCCAAAATCCTTTAAGTAAGCGGTATCAATTTAGTGGTAAAGTTATCAACGACCCTCATTGAATCTCATCTGGTTCACTGAATTTCTGAGGGATAGACAGGGTGACAGGTTCTGTAAAAGTTAGGAAATAAAGCCCTCCTCACTGTGAAAATATGTCAGGTAGTTTTGCTGCGGAGCATTGAAATTCCTTCTCCCAGTAAAAAAATTGGACTTTTCAGTTTAAAGAGACTAAACACTTAAAATTAAGTCAAGTAAAAACTTGAAATTTTTGTGAAAAGAATTTTTATCTGAGACACCTAATGTCAAAAGAGGACATTCCAAAATCAGGGAAAAGTTAGTGACCACTACGCTTAAAATCCCAGAAAAGAATATTCTGCGCATCGAAGTCATTAATTACACAATTTTCAGAAATTATGTTGAATTATTTATCAGCAGAGAAATGAAAATACTCTGAAAGTCTTTGAGGCTGAACTTTGTGGATTGCGGTAAGTAGTTTCCCAGTTTGGCCATGGTATTGATATATTCGTTTCGTCATTAATCATTATCAATAAAAATATCCCTATCTACCGTAAATGTTGGAAAACCAGTGTGCATGTAATCTGGTAATCCTTAATTAATCAACTGTAGATTTCTTACCTGCTAAACTGCCTGATGAGTTGAAAAAAATGTTCACTTTGAGACGGATTCTTATGTCTTGGTTCATGCTTTCGTAAGTTGAGTTGCAATGTCAATTCCGTCGTAGCTTTCAGCAGAAAATGTCTTCCTTGATATAACGTTTGATGATTCATCGTTGAGATAGCTTTGAACTATGATTGATGATGAATGGAACTAAAAGTGCCATTAATCGATGAATCAGAGATCAAAGTAAGATGTGAAGCTATAAGAGCAGGGATCGTAACGGACAAAAGTGAACGTCTGTTCTACGTGTCTAAACTGAGACTTATCTGAGAAATTTAGCGACACCACACAGAGAGGTTTTCACTTCGTAATAAAGCTTAAAATTACTTATCACTGGAGGAGTTTCTTTGGTAAATTAGCATGCTTAAAGGTACATCCTGACGTGAGAGAAAAACAATGGTATTGGTACCTGAGCGTAAGTATGTATGTCCTTGAGTGTTCACGTAGAAAGACTCTTAACAAACATTAAACAAGGAAACAAAACTGGACGAAGGTACTGTAATACCTAATTTACTTTAAAACTGCTAAAAGAAGAACCAAAAGACAAACCTCACTTATCTTAAATGTATAAACACTTGGTATCGCTCAGAAAAACCTTGAGCGAAATGGACTCATATCCGTAGAATTTGAGGAGTAAAAAGGCTGCAATGCCAGAAAAATGTGAGCTTCACACTCTTGAATGGATTCAAGATCACATAATTTTAGTGAAGCGACTTTAAATCGCTTGACTTGAGCCAAAAATGAAGAGAGAACAATGAGAGAATAGAATGGTGAGGTTTCGAGTTCTAAGATTGGATATTCAGAATTCACTTCACAATGAGGCGATAGACTTCTGCTCCAGGTTGTAAAACACGATGATAATGATTGTCACAAACATCGTTGAAGTCGTAAATGGATTGAAATCATTGAAACCAAATGATTTCATATTGTCTCGATCGTTTTTGTTGCTCTGTGAAACAGGAACTAACCTAACATTCGTGGTTTGTTTTGTTGTTCCGCTGGTGAGATGCTGACTGCAGAGAGCACTAACATTGTCACTCTACCGTGTGTATGTGTTAGTAAATTCGGGTTTTACGATTTTTGGGACATAATCAAAGCTACAGCCTAAACGGTAAAAGTAAACCCTTACTCATATATAATTTTTAGAATCCTCATAACTTCAGGATGTTCCCTCGAAATAACCATAATTTCATTCCAGAATAGTGTAAGCGAGAAATTCAATGATAAACGTCAGCAGGTCGGGTCGCCCATTGCAACCGAAAAGCAGTTTAGACGCAATATTTTTCTTAGGATGCCTTGGTTATTAATGAAACTTAAACGCGCACTACACGGGAACATGACAATTCTTTTGATATAACATTATATAGGGCTCCGATGTCTCGTATTCTCCATAGCTTTGACAGAGCGTGAAAATGGTCAAAGTGGATACTTTTTGCTATTTTAGGCACATATGCGTAATTATCTTGTTTAATAAATCATCAACCTCCTTGAAACTCAACAGTTCGTTAGACGGGATCAAGACGCATCTTTAGACACCAAAATTTCTAAAATCCGTCGCTCCGTTGCTTTGAAAAGCTTTTGAGACCGCAACTAAAAACCCAAATAAGCCAAGTTCGTGTAACTATGGTGTCGTTGCCTCGACCGGGCTGTGCTGTGTTGCCAATTGTTGGAGGATAGGTTACTTGCCCGGTGGTGGCTACCGCCACTCATGATCAATGCATTTTTTTTAAATCCCTCGATTTTTCATAGTTCGTACATTCGCAAATTTTTCAGAATTCGCGTGTAAACCGTCCCGGTTTTCTAAAAAAATGCTGTGCGAGCATGGTCATAATTCGAGAAATCAAGGCGGTTAACATTTCAAGGCAGTTTGTCTACACCGCGGGAAACTTGCACGACAACAGAAATTTTGACGGAGTATGTTTACGTGCACCAACAAGAACTTTCATAATCGTTAGCTTTCCTTGGATTATATTCGCCAAGGTTATTTTGGACTGTCCAACTCTCAAATCTATTTGATATTTTTAAAGCGCACCTATTTCCGATTTTCTAAAATCCTTAGATTTTATTTCTCTAGTATATCCGGAAGCATTCTCAATCCTTCGAGCTCCACTGTAATCACTGATTTCTACGAATGTTGACCTGCTCAGAATCAGACAGATATATTAATGGCCTGGTCACTGAGCGCATTTTTTTTCTTTGTTATCGTCTAGGCGTTCATGTTTGTGAACTGCACTTATTTTTAATTTTTTTCACTTACATATTTTTGCTTGCACAGCTGATTTTTGTTTTTTCTTGTGTTTTAGACAACAGAAATTGGATTCATCCTCCAGATACCCTTCAAAGAGGCCATATCGCTTATCTAGTCAAGGTAAGAAACATTTACAGTTTGTTTTTTTCCTGGCGCTGACTTGGCGTCTACGGGCACTGTTTTTATGGCGTCGATTCTTGTCGAGACGGGAAGTTTTTTTGTGGGGTTATCTTATCAGCCAATTATAGGAAAATTAACCAGAGATTGTTTAATTAAAATTGAAATAACAAGATATAAGCGAGAAATTTCCGCAAAAATATCGTTTTCATGATGAGTTCTCAGAAAGTGAATCGTGCCTCAAGGTCCTATCCGTAACGGATCACACACAACAAGTCTCACGTGCACTTATTACGGATTGTATTTGATGGTGGATTGGTGTATCGTTTGGTTCAAAACAATAGAGCATCGCCTCAAACAAAAATGTTAAGATCTAAGTTAGAAAAGCTAAGAAAGAGAAAACTCCTGACAATTTCACTTTTCATTGGCATGTAGTTCTCATAAGAATCCAAAATCAGTCACAAAAACCCGTTCCCACAAATTAATCGTTAGACTCTTGAAGCTATGTTCACATTTTGAACCATCAGTATGGATACTATCTCAGCGATGGAAAGCCGGTTTGGTAGATCGAATACGATTCATTGTAATCATAATAATAAAAGACACAACATTTACCAAGTCACAAACATAGTCAAAGAATTTACAAATTGTTTCGCAGTGCATTATACATATTATATCTCACCGTTTTAGGCTCGTAGGGCCTTAATTTATTGATGTTTCATTTCACCATCCTATATTTATTTATAATTTATCTTCGATTTTTAATTAAATCAATGATTCACCTCCAGTAAAACTTTACGTGTAGAGGTACGAAATTTTTTTCATCTATAAATAGCCTCATCATTGTTTCTATCGGAGAATGAAAATAAATTTCATCAGTTTTGCTGACCTAAAAAATGTTTCCTTTAATCTTAAATTATTTAGACAGTCAAACCGCTTGTGGGTAAAAGGTTTTTCATCATGACAAGTAATACTTCTAGCGGTGTACATATTGTTCAAGTAAATTATGAGTCATTAAAATAATAAAATAGGCAGGAAGTTAAAAGCGGTCTTTCAATTTGTTGGTTCATATTGTAAGTCAGGGATGAGAGATGAACGCATTGGATAGCTAAGCCACGGAGCGTGCTTTGACCCCGGTATGATTCAAATGCATCCCGATTTCAGGCGTCAGATTGTCCTCAGAATTATTCTAATTCCTCAAGTTTCTCCCCACTGAAAAGGATGATTATCAATCCGGCATCTCTTTATGAGTCACCACCCTGACAATGAACGGTAATGCGATGAGCTTATGCTAACTCGTTCCTCAGCTCATCTCATTCTTGCCTTGCCAAGTTGGAAAAAAAAAAACTACTGGTGAAGCGCGTAAATCATTGACTATCGACATGGAAGCGATGGTAAAGAATCGATTAGTAAGGTATACCCTAATAATCGATCCTTTTCCATAGGTTTAAATGTCAGATAAATCGATTCATCGCCAAGCATTACGCGCCACAGACAAGTACATGAAGTAGGGAGCGTTGTAGCTGCAAGTGTGTTCCTTCGTTGTAAAGGTCCAGTTACAAGATCAAATTGTCCTCACCTCAGGTCTTTTTCCACCAATCAGAGCTTCAATTTGATGGCTCAATTTGATCGTGTAACTGGACCATAAAGGCACGTTCTTTCCCGGTGTGTTCAGCGTTTGTCTCAGTAGTGTTTTTCGTATCTGGGTATATATTTCACGACAATTTATAACTTGACAACTATGTCTCTCTTGGACTTGGATCAAGTTGGAAAGTTAAGCAACGTTGCCTAATCAAGAGATAATCACGGATTATTGCCCAAAAGTTGGAAAATCCTTGAATTTTTCCCTCAATCCGACAAGCAGGATCCACGGTTCCGGTAAGCCACCTGTTAGCACCATCAGCACGCTTACACGTGTGTTTTATGACCCTTGTCACCCAGTTTAGGCCGATGATGCCAACTTACGGCGCACTCCAGAGTTTAGGCCAATTCAAGCTTTGACTTTCTGAAATCACTTTTTGAACAAGTCGCAACGGTAGTGGAATTTCTTTAATTTCATTCTTTTTTTTAAATTATATGCTTTTCCCCATGGAAGTTTAGGTGCTTGGTCGAACGAAGAGGATTGACGCTCATCGGCCAAGCCTTTGTCAGTTGTTTGGCCGGTCCAGTTTGAGCAGTTCAACATTCGTAAAAATCAGTAATTTTGGTGGCAAGTTCAAAAGCTTAACCGTCCGTCCAGACTAATGTGTGATAAACGGTAGACCAGTGGCATGTCGTGCGTTGCAATATACCGATTGATCTGCCATTTTAACCTATGGAAAAGGATCGATGTACAGGGTTTCGCAACGGATACTTCAGTAGTCGATTCTTTACCACACCTTGTAATGGAGAAAGATCGACAATCGATCATTAACGCCTCACTGGAAAAAAAACACATTGGATCTAGAGTGCAGACTCTTGAAAACATTGACAAGAAAAAATAATCTTGATTCAACCAGATTTTTGCTTAAATCTAAAGGAAATCCGCTCAAATTAAGAGGCTGGGTTCTTGATTTAAGAAAAAATCCGGTTGAATCAAGAGTAGTTTTTCTTGTCGATGTTTTTAAGAGTCTGGACTCTAGATCCAATGTGTTTTTTTTTCTAGTGCTCGCCACTTGATCAAACTTGATGCGACTGGATGCGTTTCTGTTTAACACGGTTCAAACCTTCCGACCTCGTCTTCTTTCGGACAGATCTTGCCCGTTCGCGAAACTCGGGTGATTCACCGGGATTTTAGCTGGGCCTCCAGCGCGGAGCCGTCTTTTTTGCGCCTACTGGAACCGGTGTCGAATGCGTGTCTCGTCCATTTCGGCGCACCGAAAAAAAAGCCGCCCGACCGGGTCGTGCCGTTCCGGTCCCGGTCCGACCCAGTAGCGAGGTGTGAATGATCGATCATCGATATTCCCTTATTTGCAGCTGTGGTAAAGAATCGATTATTAAGGTGTCCGTTGCGAACACCCTGTTGATCGATTCTTTTCCGTATGTTTAAATGGCAGATCAATCGATGTATCGCAAAGCACGGTTCGACCGTGACCGGGGGCAGCGCTGGCACCGATGCACGTTGTTTGATGAACGCAACGGCGAAGCGGGGATGGCTCGGCGATGAACCTTTACGACTCGCCGACGAATAAAATCCAAGTGCCGCGCCAAGCCGCCTTGTAACGATCTGCCGACCATTTGGCACCCGGCGCTTTCGGCGTTGCGTCGGTGGATTGGTCTTCGAACGAGACGTCGTTAGAGGCCGTATAGGTAAGACGCCAATGTTATACGTGATTGAAGTTGAATCTATATCATAGCGGGAGCAAGCAAAAACGGAGATATCGAACAAATTTTGTCAAAGTACTAGTTTAAGTACCAGACAATAATAGAATCAGAGGACACTTCGACACGGAAATAAAAAGAGGTATAGGGATTTGTGGATTACATCGGCATTTCTAATTAATTGTGCCCAATTAACTGAGGAAGCACCCCCAATTAATTGTGGAAGTACCCCCAATAAATTGTGGAAGTACCCCCAATAAATCGTGGAAGTACCCCCAATTAATTGTGGAAGTACACCCGATTAATTGTGGTAGTATCCCAATAAATTGCTGTACTAGCCCAAATGTTGCGGCACTATCCCAACTTGAGTTGCGGTACTACCACAATTAATTGGAAATGCCTATAACATCTAACAAATTCGGGTAGTTAAACCTTTGGAAGAGGCTCGCAACGAACACCTCAATAATCGATTTTTTACCACTGCATCAATGGGAAAATTTGGAAAATATCGATATTCGATTATTCACGCCTCGCCACTAGACTGATGCGACTTTCTCCTACTCTCGGAGGAGACGCTCCTTCCTCAGTGTCGCCGTTTTCCCGCGACGCTGCCAGCCCGAGTGAAAAATCACCGACCAATCCGTTGCCGGTACCAAAGTCGAATTTATCAATGTATCGGATTCGATAGTGGTTCGATGTATCGTTGATAACTTCAAACAAAAATTTTAGGATTTAAGGTAGAGAAGCTGTAAACGAGAAAATTCCCACTTTCAATTCAGAACAATTTCACTTTTCGTTGCCGTATGTTACTCCTAAAAGTGAGAAGTCTATCACAAAAACCGATTTCCACAGATTATACTCGATTGACGTTTGAGGATTGGTTTACATGTTGAACCAATCGATATCGATACTATCTCACATGTTCGTTTTATAGAATACGATCTATTGTTTTACCTCCTGCGAGGCCAATTAAGGCGTCAAGACTAAATATAAAAACACTAGGGGGCTAAGCCCCCTGGCCGCTACGCGGCCCAACCCCCTGAAGCCGCTCCGCGCCATCAACGGGCCGCTTCGCGGCCCTATTTTTACCCTCCAATCAGTGTTAGGTTTATTTTTCCCCTAAAAAATTACGATATGAGGTATACTTTAATTTTAAACTTTACTTAAAATTACTTTAAAATTAAAAGGACGCGTTTTGGAATGACTGCTTGATGAAATATTACAATAAACCAATGAATAATGATAGTCTGGAAATAATTAAGACTTTGTGAATCGGGGATCGAACCCACACCGAGTACAATGTGGACGTATCCGACGTCTTAGACGATTCGGCCACCGCTCGACGTGAGGTCTCCGGCGCGAATCTTGTGCAGATAAGTGTAGAGCTGATGCGCAGGCTACACAGCTACTGCGCAACCTCCTCGACCACTGCGCATCCTCCCGCGCATAGCGGTAGCAGTACCGGAGCATTCTGTAAACTCACTCACTTTTATAACGTGATTTTAAAAAAACCTGGGTCCTTTTTCCAAGATCTGATCACAGCGGGCTCATCTAGGGCCTATTACCTGTCGATTTACGCAAGAATCATGGAAATCGGCCCGGTAAAACGCTCAAACGAACTATGACAAAAAGTATAAATTTACATTGTTTAAATGGGAGAATTCGCAACTTTACCACGTAATATAAAAAAACCTGGGCCATATTTTGAAAATCTGAAAAGAGTTGGCTTATCTAGAGACAATTGCCCGTCGATAGCCGCAAAAATCATGAAAATCGGCCCGGTAGAACGCTGGAACTAAGCGTTACCAGTTTCGCAAAATTAGGAGGTCTTGGAGCTTATAGTATAGAAAGTGTAAGCTACCGACTAAACTTTAAACATTCCTACGTTACGCCAGCAAAAAATTTCCTACATTGCGATTTTGTTAGTTTGAGGGATCAAATATCATCTATTTTAGAATAGAATTTCGAGAACGAAACATGATTGCAGATATAAGACAATGGATAAGGCATGAATTCAAAGAGGATATCCACCAATGGGCTAATCGAAGCTTATGGAGCTATATTCGTTTTCCGAATAGATTACTATTCGTGCTTTCACGCACGTTTTTTGCCTACGCGGCAAAATTGAAGGCGAGCTTCGAGTGAACGATGTCCACCGATAGGTTTACGCATGATCTGTTGGTTTTGCAAAGTTCATGGAGTGAGATTATTGTAATTCAGTATTGGGGCGCTTAAATTGCAGTTCCAGTTGCCCGCTCGATCGTTGGATCAATATCGAATGACTTCTATCGATTAAAAGCATTGTTAAGATAGAAGTTTATCGATCAAGATCATTCGATAACGATTCATCAATCGACCCGCTGCTGTTTTCGTGTGCTCGGCTCATCCGGCATCATCGTTCGGCACCTGTGCGCTAATATTCGAGCTTGATTTGTCAATACGTGATGTCACGTACGCCAACAATGCTGGCAATTGGCAGCCACAGAAACGGAACAATGTGAGGTAAATACTCGTAAAGCAGATAGAAAAAAAGGAAGAAGAAAAAATAAACCCGAGGCCCTCACTTCTTCATGGCGAGAGTTATTATCCCCTTCACCCAAAATGCCCAGCCCCCCCCCCCCCCCCTGGCGTGGTGTGCTTTGCGATGTATCGATTGATCTGTCATTTACACCCAAGGAGCGTTAATCAGGGTGTTGGCAGCGGACACCTTAACAATCGATTCTATACCAGGTTTAAATGCCAGATCATTCGATACATCGCAAAGCACGCCACGCCAGCCCCCACCCCCCCCCCCCCCTAACCGCCGGCGAGGCCAGGGCAGGATGTGGACCCCGGAATATGACAGATAACACGAGTTGATGTGTCAGCGACGAAAATACGGGAATGAGGATGAAACAATGCAGCTCTCTCGATTCTTTGTTGCGGTAGAACCCGCGGCTCAGCGCTAGACGATGTCTTGCATGGAAATGATTCTGATTTGCTCGTTACTTTTTTATGCAAATGGGTCGAAGAAAATAATGTTATATTGTTCTCTGTCAGATGTCTACCTTAAACCTCTTCCTTCGACTTGCCCAGCTTCAAAAAAACCCCGAGTATGTGGAAAATACCGAGGACCTCTGAAGCTTTGAAACATAATGAGTCATGAATCCTCACTTCGACAGTGGTGTTGCGAAAACGCAAATCTCTTTTTGCGACGCTGCAGACTTCTTGTCGTAATTTATTTGTTGTACAGAAAAATATTCAACATCATGCACGGAGAAAAAAACTTCGTGCGTGGGACCCGAAGTTTAGGTCATATGGATCTCTGAAGTTTTCGGATTGAGCATCTGAACATTTTAGGTCCAGCTGCTGAGGTTTGGATCACACATCTGAAACTTCAGTTCTTACATCTGAAGTACTTCGGTTTTCACATCCGAAAAACTTCGGTTCTAACATCCGAAAAACTTCGGTTCTCACATCTGAAGTACTTCAGATGTAAGAACTGAAGTTTCAGATGTGTGATCCGAACCTCGACAGCTAGATATAAAGTGTTCAGATGCTCAATCCGAAAACTTCAGAGATCCATATGACCTAAACTTCGGGTCCCACGCACGAGGTTTTCTTCTCCGTGTGTCTTGAAAACTTCTTTGATTTTTCCACTCTCTGTGAAGAATCCTCCATGAAAATTTCTAGTCTTGGTGTTGGTTCGTCACTGTTTGATTAAATAAAATTGGAGCGGATACTTCGAAGCAACACTACGAGATTCGCGTTTTGCAGTTTCACCTTCGATTTGTAAAAACAACTCATCTACCACGCATTTTGACTTGTTACACTAAATGCACCTATTGTTTCTACTTACACGGTTCTTTGTGGAGTGTAATATGTAGGAACGGATTAGTTTTCCGCATCAACTACTTTGAAGTTGTTAATGACACGAGTTCTCGGCCAAAGAGAAAAGAAAATTATTGGAGATAAGGTTTTTTTCCCCCCTCTCCCTATATTTTATAGCGCATCCTTTGAAAGCAAGGATATAGAAATCATGCAGAGGAAGGGAGCTCTAGGAACAGAATATCTCCGCATGGAAATTGTAGAGGAAGTTCCTTATCAAGGCGACATTGATTATCATGTTAGTGCGGACCATGTTCTACAAACGGAACCGTATCGCATCACATCTTATCACATCGCGGAAAAGAAAAAGTGGGAATTCCGGATTTTCCTGTTTTCCGTGATTTTTTTTTTTTCTCTCTTTTTAGAAAAATAGGAGGCTTTGCCTCCTGGCCGCTCGGCGGCCCAACCTTAGAGGTTGGGCCCCTTGGATGCCAGGTGGGGTAGCCCCAAGGGGTTTACATCGTCTTATTCCGATTCCTTCGATTTTAAATTTCCCGCGATTATCAAATAACGTTTCCCGATTGGTTAATTCGTCGACCAATAGAGCCGTACACACCATAAAGGCCCTAGCTTTTTTTATTATAGTAAGGTAAGATAAGATTCTCACCGGAAGTTGGTAAATCCTAATGACCGGTAGCAAATCCACACCAAGCGTGACGCTATTCTTCAGCTAAGTTTATCAGTGTCGAATGTTTTTTTTTTCTTTGACGAGGCGGCCATTTTTCTGTCCCGTTATTTTGACTACATTTTGCATTTAGGAACTTACAACCTCTAGCCCATCCGTAAAAACACTCATAAGCCTAGGAAAACTAATGGTATACACAGCGTTTCTAAACTGAGCCAGATATTGTAGTTTCTAATTGCAAAATGTAGAGAACCTTTCTGGACAGAGAATGGCCATTTCTGTGCCGGTTTTTCATTATTCGCGAGAAAATAGGCTGACACGATGTTCTCACGGCCGTAAATAAACAAACAAAATGGCTGTTATCAGCAAGCACATAGGAGGTTATGTACATCTTACATCCTCCTGTGATAAAGGCGATGGGCGATTTAACAGTGTTTTCATGTGTTTTTCATTTGTTATTCGTAGATATGCTAGTTTAAATTGCTACTGCCGTATGATTGAAATTTTTCTCAAATTTCAGCTTTCTTATCAATGTTACGGCGGGTCGCCATCTTGTTTGTTTATTTACGGCCGTAAGAGCATCATGAAGCCGTAAAACTCGTTGACCAATCAAAAAGCGGCACAGTTTTCCTGCAGTTAAAAGATACGAGTGGCCATACTCTGTCTATAAAGGTACTCTAGCAAAATGTAGTCCATTTCAGAGACCTATGATTGTCGAGAAGCGACGTACCTTCCCACCAATTAGAACTAGGATTTTGTCACTTGACCCTTTCAAGGTACTTCAAAAGATAATTAAATAGAGCGGGTGGAACGTCCACGGTTCAGCTCCATAAGGCCTATCTCTGCATATATAATAATGCACAATAATTAAATATCATTCTCAATAAGCAGTTCCATGATCCCTGTATTGAAACAATTAGGTTTCCTCAGCTCTCGCCAAAATTTCTACCATGCGTTTAAGTCTCCGAGCCGTTGTCCCGAATCCCTAATTCCTTTTGGTTTTTTTTTTTTTTTTTACTTTTTGATTTCCAACGGAACGATTGTATATCCGATGTTACAATTGGCAACATGAGAGGAATATTAGTCAGATCGCAGGTCCAAAGCATGATCGCTGGGAAAAAGGAAAAACAACTTTTCCGTTCGCAGTTAAAGGAATAGACGTCATGCCGCTCAGTGGAACGAGCTAACGAGAAAGTTTGGACACAATGCAGAATCCGTAAACGCTTATATCTTCTTCGATATAAAACAAAGAAGTCAGAAAAATGTTTTCGTTGGTTTTCTCGTCAAATGTTCCTCGTGAATCATCCCTTGATCGATGAATAAACATTATAATTTGCAATTTTGGTCAACATTTCACACGCTCGTTCCACCGTGTTCCGCCGCCTGTGCTTGGTCACGCTGGAGCTGGAATAAGGAGAGGCTGATCCGTTTGCCTTGAGTTTTCTCTCCAGGCAATCACGCGTTGAAGTCAGAGAAAACTACCGCGTTTTCACTCCTGTTTGCTGAACCAGAGAGAGAACAGACGAGTCGATCTCGGGCCCAAAAGTTTGAAACGAGCTGCTCGAGCACATTGGCAGATCCAGCAAATTGGCAACATTGTCTTTTCTCCATTTAAACCTATGAAAATGTATCGATACTTGGAGGGGTCAGGTTCTCCGACAAGGATCGATTATTTAGAATATGTTTAAATGGAGGAAATCCGGTGTTGCCAAATTGCTGGATCCGCCTCTGCTCGAGCGGTGTGATAATTCCTTCCTTAGATCTCAGCGGTAGATCCCCAATGAGCCAAAGCGGATCTATGATCGGAAAAGCGATCCCCGAGTCTTTTCTCCCACCAAATGGATCGTATCCGATAATTGTTCGATTCGATGTATCGTTTGGTTCAAAACAATAGAACATTACGTCAAAAAAATCTTAGGATTTAAGTTGGAAAAGCTGAAAATGAGAAAATTCCTAACAATTCGCTTTTTGTTGCCATTTTGTACTCATAAGAATCAAAACTCCTTCACAAAAAACCCGTTCCCTTAGATTACTCAATTGACTTTTGAGGCTACGTCTACATGTTGAACCAATCCATATCGATACGATCTCACCTTTTTGATGTGTCAAATACGACCCATAAATCGGTGATGGATGAGCGATGGATAAGCAGGATTCGAGTACAGTGCCGAGCGTCTCAGTTGAAAATACGTTATTCTTTTCAATCTTACTATCAGAAAACTTGAACGGAGAAAGAGAAGCGTGTGGAAAAAATTAACAGCTGTAATGATTAGCCTTAATCTCTAAAGAAAACATGTTTTGCATTTGACTCTGCTCTCTCCAATCATGTCCGTGGCGCTTTAGAGAACGGTGCCGACGACCAATGCAGGGTGTCTAGCATTAGGATTTTCCCGATTCTATCAGGATTTGAGGTAAGGATTTTATCCCGATTTCATCAGGATTTGAGTAAAAATCGCTCGTAAAATCAGAATTTGAGAAAAGTCGGCCGTCCGCTTATTTTCCGTCAATTATCCGCTGCGTCCGTTAATTTTTCTCCGCAAAAAATCAGGATTTAGAAAAACTATGAAATCAAGATTTATCAAAAATCAGGATGTAATCAGGATTCCCTAAAATGAAGAAAAACTAGACACCCTGAATAGGTAACGAAAGAAAATCCGACGTGGAAATCATCAACAGGAAAATTTTATGCCGTGTTGATTATTCAAAGGGCCAATCAGTTTTTCCTGCAGGAGGTTTTTTTCCTTTTGCTTGATCTCATTTTTAGTCAAATCATTTCAACAATGGGAAATACAGATTGGAGATGCCCGTAGTAGTCCTGTGATAAAGTCTACCTGTAGGTAGAAATGCTACGTTCCGTTCCGTGCCATTGGCGCTCAATATGATTTCATCGCATGGTATGGAACGCCTTCAAAATGATATGATACAACTCGTGAAACAACTGCCGCCAAGCACTATGCCATGCCATGCGGCTTCTTGGCCAAGTTTCTGTTTAAATTACTCAACACTCGGTCGTCACTAACAGCCGTTGTTTTAATAGGAGCGAGCACTTTGCAGCATGAAGTAACAAGCTGATATTTTTGTTGTTTAATTTATTTGTTCATCTTCTCTCCTTATGTATCACTGTGTGCCTAGTGTGGAGAAAAAAATCATGATCTGCGATAAAATTTAATTACGTTTTACTGTTTCACAAGTTTCAATTAAAATTTCATTTTTATGTTTTAACAAGTACTTATTATGTGTGGAAATCTAATACATTTTTATCTTAATTTTGTGTTATAGTTCCTTGGAAGCACTGAGGTAGATCAACCCAAAGGTATAGAAGTTGTTAAGGAAGGCATTAGGAAGTTGAAATTTAATCAGCACTTGAAGAAGTCAGAAGGCTCATCAAAAATACCGAAAGTAGAACTTACCATAAGTGTAGATGGAGTTGCCATCCAGGAACCAAAAACAAAGGTGTGTATTACTAGAAATCTTGCTTAAAAACTGTGACGTGGGTTCTGAATCAGAGGGGTCATTCCCTAATTTTACACGTTTAAATTAGAGATCTTTACAATCTCCTACTCTGGGGGGGGGGGGGGGGTGTATCCAAAAATTCAAAACCACCCTTTTTTCAAAATTGAATTGAAACATTAAGTAGCGATTCAGAATTATGCTTTTTTTTTGCATCAGTTTTTCACATGAGGTTGCCGTAACCTACACGTAATAGAATGCAATGAAAACTGGAGGTATCTTTTGAAAATTTTGAGACAAGATCAGCTCTTATTCTGGTTTTCCATTGAAACTTTGAATGTGCATACAAGCTGGACTTTACAATTTCACATCACTTCTTAATTTTAATTTCTTAGAATACAACTTTTCATAAGTTAGTTTGGAACAAGAGTCACTTATAACTCTAAATCTAAAGATTCAGCTTTTTTGTTAATCTT
The DNA here is from genome assembly GCF_918797505.1 of Bemisia tabaci. Lineage (NCBI taxonomy): Eukaryota > Metazoa > Arthropoda > Insecta > Hemiptera > Aleyrodidae > Bemisia > Bemisia tabaci. Next base: position 51,493,636 of record NC_092793.1, read on the forward strand.
CATTTTTACCATAGGAATGATCATGAAAACATGTTCAAGCTGGCTATTTTGTATCGCATGCTTGAAAATTGGCATTGTACAAATCGAGACATCTTTTCCAATTTGTATTTGATCCTAATTTTTATTAAAAGCAGTTATATTTTCTCATATCTTCTTCTAATTTCTATGACTACTGAATTTTTAAATTATTCTAATAATTTCATCAAAAAGCACTTTTTTAGCACAATTTTTAGCGTATTTTCTTTAAAAGAAAGATGAGCCATTATTGTGGTAACTTATTCGTTCTGTCTCTTTATATTTTCAGCGGATATTGTATCAATATCCTCTTCATCGTATCTCCTATTGTGCCGATGATAAGGGTGAAAAAAGGTTTTTCAGCTTTATTGCCAAAGAATCAGCAGAAAGTGAACAGCACACCTGTTTTGTGTTTGTCTCAGACAAACTTGCAGAAGAAATCACGCTCACGATAGGACAAGCTTTTGATTTAGCCTACAAGTAAGGACTTAACTTTTTTTCTCAATTGTATTTGTGTCTCACATCATGATTCCACTGAACAAAATTCTATGCTTACTGTTTCGTTTTTGCACACAGGGTTCTCATACAGCCCATTCTTAAAGTACACAACGTGGGGGAGGGGGGGGGGCTCCTGAGTACTATGACCTTATAAAATCCAACTTTCAATGTGCCAATCTTGAGAAAAGGAGGGCTGAAAAATTAATATTTTGGTCTTTTTACAGACAATATTTTGTACAATTTTTTAGCATCTTTTTGGCGATCAAGGAGAGCTCTTGTTTTCTCACTGGTTAAGAAAATAAAACAGAGAGTACACAGTAAAAATAAAATTCTTCCGAATGATAACAGCAGAGTGTCCGCATATAATACGCATATAATCACAGTCCCACATTGCTATTAGAAAATGGGTATGAAAAGGTTGAAAAATGTACTTTTCAGCCTCGCTTCTCTAAGATTGGCACACACTAATTTCAATTTTAAGCGCTCATCGTGCATAGAGGCTTGTCAAGATCATCATTTCAAACAGAATAAAAATTTGGCCAGTGCTAAATTTCTTGGTACTCCATTTAATTCCTTTTCTAAACTCTTAAAGGGCTTCTTTTACTCTACGTGCTAATTTTTTTGAAATTAGTAGAGGAATTACAAAAATGTGCACAATTTTACAAATGCCAAATGAACGTGGGATCTTTTTTAAATTGACCATCTTAATAGACTTGAAGCTCCAATAAGGTTGAACATTTCATAGAGGAAAGTGTGGCAGACCATTTTCTATCTTGAATATCTTGCTCAGAAATAATTTTTGAAGGTCAAATAGTTTGAATAATTACTATACCCATTATTGCACATGTTGCAAAACTTGATCTCTAACTTTAACTTGAATTCAGACAGATTACATCGGTTCTCTTCTTGTATAACTGAAATGTCAATTGTCAGAGTGCTTTATTTGCCTCCTTTATAAATTAACTCGTAGTCTATCATCATGGAAATATTTTACTTACTCTCATTTGTTTTAGACGGTTCCTTGAGTTAGAGGCAGAGAGGAAAGTAATGGTGCTATCTCAAAGAGTGAAGCGACTTGAAACAGAGAACTCAGCATTCCGGGAACGCCTATCTGATGTGATATCTTATTTGGTAAGTCTGCTTCAATTTTCATTGTCCCATGTTGGGTATATCTTCAATAGGTACTGATTGTGAGGGATTGAAAAAGTATGATGCCGTTTAGATTTTAATCAAAGACTTCCATTCACTAATCCCATCCTCTAAAATAATGCTACACTATTTACATGTTGGGTGCAACAAGGGTACCCAACACTAAAGAGGTGCAAAGGTTAAGAGCTCTCGCAAAAAAGTGCAAGGACTTATCAAACAAGGGCACCTCTGAGGAAGTGCCTCTATCTCATGCATCATCCCAATAAATTCATCACCCACTGAAGTATACAAATAGGTACCAAATATGACTCAGATCAGAGTAAAATTTGCAGGAAAACTTAAATATGGACAGCACAATGCATACCTATTTATGACAAGTCAGTGTCTGCGAAGGGAATTCAATGCATACCTATTTATGACAAGTCAGCGTCTGCGAAGAGAATTCAATCATGACCGCTGGAGGCAACTGGTCGCAACATGAGCAGCGCACTTAAAGTTGTTCTTGGTCATTCTGAAGCATCTAGCTCTTTTTATTAACGCACTTATGAGAGTGAACCAAAGACTGAGTATTAAAATGATGCATCATATTTATGTATTGGCAGAAAAGTTCCAAGTAATGGACTATTGTTATATCTACAAAGAATGCTTCACTAACTATGCAAGCAAATACTCAGTAACTTTTGAGAGATCGATCTGAATAATCTAGCACACGGAAAAAAAAAGAATTGCTGATTCAGCAATTGTTGCTAAAAACAGTGAGTGCAATGTTTCAACGCAGATTTTACAACAAAAAATGCTACTTTAACCACATTGTAAACCAATTAAACCACGGGGGTGGTTAAAATAGCATTTTTTTGTTGTAAAATCTGCGTTGAAACATTGCACTCACTGTTTTTAGCAATTGAATTGCTGAATCAGCAATTCTTTTTTTTTCCGCGCAGGGCTCCCACAGTGGGTGATGAACTCCAGATTTCAAGATGGTAATTTTTAGTGTACAGTCGAGGGCAACTCAGAGGTAAATCAGAAGCATTCATCAATTAACTAGTGGTGGTTTAATTTCTTAATTTTAATTTATAATATTTTCTGTCACAGGAAGGGCACCCACAGTTACAAGAAGATCTCCAAAACTACATGAGACGCAACAATATCACAAACATGCTGGAAGTAAGCCAAAGCACCCCAAGTAACGAAACGAACAGCTCGATGTCATCACCACAAAATTCACAAAATGTTTCGCAGAATGGAACTCAGAATGGATCGCAAAATGGCTCACAAAATGGTAAATGTGGTGATCAACCTTCTCACTAATACAAGATGAACACATGTTGAAGACATAATTGATCTTTAATCTTGTTGCTTGAATGGGAAAACAATAATATTAAGGAGCAATGCACCAATGGGCTAAAATTAAGACTTGATCATGAAGAATCTTTTCCCAAGATTTCAAGGCAGAATGTTTTACAATTTTATTTTTTGTAAAATAAATTGAACATAAGAGGAAACTAGGCAACCTTTGAACTATGTAATTGGACCGCTTTTTGCAATTAGTACCTACAAATTCTAACTCAGTTTAGGAATAATGTTTGTACTATTAGTTTTCCTGTGCATATAAGTGTTTTTACAAATGAGCCAGAAATTGTAGTTTCCAATTGCAAAATGTACTCCAATTCTGGTTAAATACATTCATTTACTTCAAATCTGAGCTCAATAATGAGCAGGAAAAATATTGAAAATAGTGCCAACTTCTATGAAGTGAGTCTCTAATATCTATTGACCACATAGCTTTTAAACAATGAAAGTCCTTTCACCTGCATGTCCTCTCATAATTGAGAAACCATCAGTATTTGGAAAAACAACATTATTTCAGAGATTGGTTTGACTCTGGTGTCAGTCAAAATGATCAGTGAACTAGTGGTGCGAACTGAGACATCTACTGTAAATTATGAAGTTTAATGTGCCAATCAACACGGTGTATAAATTATCAAAGGGTTTTGAAACTATGGACCTTCAGACGGGTTGCGATTTCATTATTATGATACATTTTTCGAGGTAGAATACGATTTTTGCAACAAAAATTAATTGAAAGTAAACTCCGACCAAGATATTAATGTTTTCTATGCACGAATTCGGATTTCTTGCATACAAAAAAAAGCCATATCCAACTGGAGTTAAAATGCACACTAAACGTTAGGCTAACAGTCTCTGCGGTATGAAAATATGACAACCTCAAACTCGGCACTTTACTTAGCTGTTGTATGTTGTTAACACTTTGAGCAACACAGGGCGGGGAAGGAACACTGCTTGATTAAAAAGTGAACAAAGAAATGAAGAATCTGCTAATATCAAAATGGCATGTGATTTGATTCTTGTAGACTCTGTTTGTCTTGTGAGTGATAATTTTGAAGTGTTCGTCACCACTTCTGAATAAAAAAGGTAATATCTTGGTTAGGAGTTTATCAAGTAATTTTTGACATGTTCAAATACCGCAAACGAGATATGTGGTTTTGGAATTACGCGATCAATGTGTACATTAGAGCGTCTAAATTTGTACCTTGTTTTGCGGTCCATTCATTTAATTTCCAGTGCTTTCTAAGTTGATGTAATGTGTTTTTTTTTTTGGTTTTATAGGTTACTTGTTGTTGCTCAACTTCAATGACTCAAATAATCAGACTTCTCCCCCTCCTGTTCCACCCAGAGCTTTCCAGAATCAGCCTTTCGAACAAAATGATTTGATCAGGTATATATCTTAAATTTTATTTACTGCACTGCATTTCTTTGTCCCATCTTGATCTCCTCATGAGAAGAAGGAGTTGACGAACTTTTTAAATAAAGAAAATTCTACCCTTTTACCCATAATAATACAAACAAAATTGAAAATACTCAAAGAATACAGCCCAGAAAAATTTAGGATCATTAAGATGTGTTGAACTTTAGTACAGACTTTCTCCATGTTAAAAAAAAAATGTAAAGAATGAATATGATATCATTATGATTCAATGATGTTCAACTCAGAAGCAAAGAAGATAAACTTCATCAAAATGGTTACGAATGTCAATAAAAAGAGTGAACAGGGAGTTTTGCAAGAAATGCAGGAGTGCCTACTCTGTGAATGGCTTCGGTGGCTAGGTATTGTGGAGCGCTAAAAAGCTCTCTGTAAGCGGCTTTCATGTACGCATATCACTTGTCCTCCAATTCCAAGACAAATGACACATTCAGAGCCTAGAATCACTTCCGTAGAAGAAAGGCCTTCAGAATAATGAAACTTGACCGGAGACTGTCCAGAAATATGTATCAGAAGAATAGAGATGACATGCTTTTGAATTATACAACCCAATTATAGACTGTTGAATTTCTTGCATACAATTTTATTTTTTAGAACATCTGAAAAATTGAATATGATCATTTTAGGACAGATTCATAAAAAATGTAGCCCTAAAGGACTGTGCAAGGAATACGAAGAAACTTAGAGCCAGCTGAATTTTGATGCGATTCTCTTTACCACCTCCAAAGCACAATAAATTAATTGTTGAAATCGAACTTCATATCTGCTAATGTTGAGAAAAGCAAGGCTGAAACATGAATCTGCATTCTTATTTGCATTTTTTATTGAAAATGTGGGTCTGTTCCTGTGTGTGTGTGTGTGTTTTGAGACACAGTGCCGCACACTGTTATCATTTGTAAGAATTGAATTCTTTGTGTCCATCTTATCTGCCCGGCCAGCAAGGAAACAAAAGCCTTTTATAAAAACAATAAGCTTTCTTGTAACGCATCGCCCCCTAAGATGATAATATCCTGTCCCTCTCCTTCTTTTATTAGCGTTTTATTTCAACCTTTTCAATGATATTGGTTTTGATGAAAGGTTGAATTAGTTAAAAATATTACCGTGGGTGTATTTTAAGGGCACCGTATCGATTCTCTCACATGTATAAGTTGTATTTCCTTTATTGATGATTTTTTAAATCTGTTTTTTTTTTCATCTGCAGCAATAATAATTTTGAGCCAGCTGTTGGCACCAAACTTGAGGGACTATTACTCGATGAATTAGATGACGATTTCAATCCTCGAGCCTATGAAACAGTAGGTGACTCCTCTGCAGCTCAAAACCAAACTGGTTTCACATCAAACGGCAATCTTCACTCTCCACCTCCTTTATGTAAGTTCTGGTCTTGAACTTCGGGTTTTTTTGTTGTTTTTTTTTTTCACCATTAAGGGCTTTATGCAAGTCAATGCCGGACATTCTCTACATGAATATTTCATGGATAATGGAACTGTTGCAAACTTCAATTAGAGCAAAAAGAAGAGTCGTTTTCTACAAAAAATAATTCAATAATCACAATGAGCGCATCAAAAAAGTCTGAAATACACTCCTAACTTCACAATCTGCGCAAGAAATACGCTTTTTTTAAGCCTCCTGCTTGCAAAACGATACTATAACATTTCGTAAGAGACTTCGTCCATCAAACCCCTGCTCACTAAGATGCTACACAACATTCAACATGGCTGACGCTTCCTGATGCACTCATTGTGGTTTTTGAGCCATTTTCTATGAGGAACAACTCTTCTGTTTGCGCTAGCTGAAGTTTGCAACAGGCCCATTTGGGGATAAATTAATTAATTTCATCCGTGACATTAGACAACTTGTATCTTGATTGTAGTATGTCAACATTGCCTCTCCTATAGGTATTATTTTCTCGAAGGGTAATGGGTTAACTTTATTTCTTGAGTCGACATAGAATACCGTTTAAAAGGAGGAAGGAAAGTGTTCAAAAAATGCCCAAGAAAAGTTTTTGGGATGGATCTGTGAGCCTGACCTCAACCTGGCACGCAACATTTTAAGTGTCAAAACAACATCAAAATGGCTCAAAGAAACAATCACTGCAAAGGTGGAGGTTTTTTTTAGGGGAAAAAATGTATGAACAAGTTTAATAAATGGATCTATTATAGAAGTTGAGCTTTTACCATTGCTCATAAATCCTTTCGAATGGTTGCTTTTGAAAATGTATTTAATTATTGATTATGTAATTTCTTGTATTATCTCAGTGGCTCCTCCGCCGAAAACAAACCGAGACACAGCTCGAAGATCAAACCCACCCAACAATTTCTCTAAGAACAACATCAATGGTGCATCCATGAATGGTGGAAGTGAGGACGTTTTTGGGCTTACACCATTCAACAACAATAAGATGAGCTCCGCATCATTAGATCCTTTTGGAATGGCTGATTTCTCAAACCAAGATACTGCAAGCAATGGAACTTCACAGCACAACGATATGGACAGCGCCATGTCCCTGCTCGACAAGAGAATCTTAGAAATGAAGGTAAATCTTTAGCACACGTATCTATTAATCTTAATCTAATTAATCTTTGTTCAAATTTTTGTTCAGAAAACGCGTAGCTCTTTTGAGAACGATTTGATAGTTTATCCATCAATTGATACTTTCTAGATTTTGAGGCATTTTTTATGATATTGCCGAGCGTCACACATGCTGTAGTACGTCAGGTATTTGTACCCAAGATTTGACTCAGGAACACTTTGGAATAACTGGCATAACTTTTGAGGTACTTCTTGAGTAATTACCGTCAATCGTTTTGTCTTCAGATTTGTGATATTCACTCAAGGTGTCCTTTTGAAATTATTTCAAAGGATTTTCTTGGTCAAATCTTGTTCACAAATACCTGGCGCACTGAAGCACATTTCATACTTATAAGACGCTTAGAAAATTGTGGAAAAAATCCTGAAGTCCAGAATTTACAAGGGTCATCTAAAATGTAGTTCACTGCATAGTTCCTTAAGAACAAAAAATGATACATCTTCGTAAAAATACTGTAACTCTCCATGTTTAGAGCCCTCCAAAAAATCTAAGTTTTTGAAATTAGCACCAGCTGTTTGTGAGAAAATAAACTCTTATGTGAGAAAATCCCAACGAGCTCTGGTCACTAAATAAGGGACCCATTACTCACTCTTTCAGGAAGTTGCACTTTTCCACTAAAATTTCTGCAATTTTTGATCGTTCGATTTCAATACCCAGAGGTAAAAAATCGTAAATTGTGTCAATTGTCTGTTGTCAACCCTCTTCAAAAATGTTAGGACCGTCAGCACTTACAAAACTGTCTCCTGCAGAATGACTTGAATGCCAAAACCAATGTTCATCACGGACGCTTTCATGCTCTCTCAAAAGAGCTTCCTTTGTTTAGGTATACATATTTTGAAAATGTATGTGCGCATCATCTTTGCAAGTAAATGATGATAAATACTGGCACTATTTTCATTATGGCAGCAAAAAGACAAGTTGATCACTGGATTTCCCATTTAGCAACACTTTGCAACAGCAATCCTATGATGACATGAACAACATTGACCCATATTGACCCAATAACCATGAAATCGTGATGGAACCTTTCAGGTTTTCCCTCAAATTCAATGTTTTTAATGAGAATATGGCATGGCCCCTTGCCTTTCAAAATTGGTCTTATGTTTTTTGCTTCACTTTTTGTAGGATGGATTCAGCCGAGGTCTATCTATGTGCACAGAAGACTTCTCGATTGAGAGTTTGGACCCTCTCCGGAAGTGATCCCAATATCCTACTGGCGTTTTTGAACAGCTCTACTTAGAGTATATGTATTTTCTGCATCACATTCCTCCAGGATAGAAAAGCATCTGACGGTATGTTCCTGTATGAGTGAAATCCTTTCATACACGGCATCCCTGTAAAACCGTTAAATTCGTGAGAATGAAAAAGTACCTGTACTGGAAGTAACTTGGAAGGCATTAGTAATTTTTAAGGTTTCAACTTGAAAGCAATGAACGCTATGCAAACTGTAGTTTTTTTAAACATGATTTTTTACACTTGGTTTGCTTTAGTTGTATTTTTCAACCATATTTGGTTACTTTTTGCAGTTTTCAAAATTGTATCAAACATGCAACTATGTGATGCTCCATTCACCATTCTAATATTTTTCCTCTTGTATATTAATTTTTGCTGTGCCTTTTTGAACTCTTCTAATTTCAAACCATTACATCACTGATTTTTTGTTGTTTTTAAGAGTTTATTTCTTTTCAATTGTATCTATGTGTATGTATGTAACCGCTGTGCTTTCTCTGTCCAATTACCTGAGGCGGATGTTTATTCTTGATCAGATTCATCCAAAGCAACCCCATTGAAGAAATTACTAAGTTCGCAGAATCAAACGGAAATGGACTGAGCATAATTAGATTTTTTTCTTCCGCCCCTATTACTGAAACTAAGTTTTTGAGGTCTTGTTTTAACTGTTCAGCAGTAAGTTTTATGGAAAGTACATGTATGGCCTCGTAACCTGTATATTTTTAAAAACCCGCCTCTCTCAAAACTGAGTTTTCTACTTCCAGTCAATTGATACTTGACTGAGGTTTTGCACATTTTGACGAGTTGCAGATTCGCTAGTTTTGTGCTTTCTGTGAATGGTTCCTTTAAGTTACTCAGACCATAGAGCAGTTAACTTGACTTTTTCTTTACCCAGTTTTGTTATCATTTGAGTACTGGCCCAATTAGTTCTAGATTATAACTTTTTGCTCATCACACCAAAAAATGAAAGGAAAAAAGTCATCATGATTTCAAAGTAAACAGTTTTAATATCAAGCAGTTAATCCACTCTTTCGGAGGAAAACTTTATTTAGTTTTATGGAAAAAACATCGCTCAAAAAGCTCTAAAAAATTCAAGATTCTAATGTGACCCCTGTAGTTAAAAAAGGGTTGAACACACACAGTCTAAACAGGATTTTTCTTAGTATTGTGCTAGTGTTTTGTCTTTTTGTCTCAAAATATCACGCGCATTTAAAAGCAAAGTGAAGGAGAGAAAAGAAAGAGCTACCCAGCGTGTATCTGAGAGACCCAGTAATCTGAATCTAATGCCAACAGTGAGTGAAAGTAGTATTTCAGTAAAGTAAAACTCTTGCAGAAAATTCAGGGTATGAGATAGAAACGAAAATTAGGGATGAATCAAATAATTTTATTCCCATCCTTGTACAATTATGAACACATTTTGACTAGAATATGTGAATTCACATTAAACAAAGAACTCTTTGCAGCTGTTGGAAGCAACAAAAATTGAATGCAAGTTTTCTGAGTGGAGATGGCTATCCTGATTGATATTAAAATTATGAAATTCCGTACTAGGACTACAATATCGGCATATTATGCTAAGTTCTTTTGCTGTTGCATAACATGTAAATATTAGGCTAGCAAGCTCATTAAATTCATACTCCTTTGTGTACTGTTATTTTCCTGCCTTGTTATTACTACTAATAGGGTCTATGAAGTTTGTAAATAAATATTTTAAGACCTTAATCAATATTTCTCTTATTCTCAATGGAAGTTAGCGTTGATATATAGTTACATCAAAGATTCGGATTTTTATATATTGTATGAAATGAACCTCGAATAAACTGGCACTTACGTGAGACTGATTTTTTAAACTGCACTGAGCAGGCTGTCTACCATACTGGCAAGTTAAGGAAAAACGCTGTTTTAACATTCGAGATTAGCTAAATTTCCTCCAATGAAATGCTTATTTTTCAGGAGAGTTATGAATATTTTTTCTTGGAATTAACAGATAATGTAGATCTGATTGCAAATTAAATTCTCTGAAAAATTGGAGGAAAAATATTTAGATTTTCCTGATGCATTATCATTCATATTCAATCAAAGGAAATTTGGTAACGTCTCAAGGCTCAAACGGCGTTCTTTCCTGGCACTGCAGTTTGTCCTTCCCCTGTAAATCATATTCTTGACTCAGTGTGTCATATCATGAATTCAGAGGTGCTCCTTTTGACCTAGGCTTCCTTGCAAAAAACCAGTTTTTAGCTGTAGAAAATTCCCAATGAAATCACATGTCTTTAAAAAAATTGCATGAAACACCTTCCCATTTTACAACTTACATTTCTCGACAGTGTGATTTCAAGAGAAGCTGAAATATTTTAATTTTATCCTTTTATTCAGGTGAATATAACATTAGAATGCTATATTCATCATTGTTATATTGCTAAACCAATCTCCTATAAATATCTGATCTACTGTAAAAGTTAGGTAGTAGCTGTAGTCATAATGCATTTTAAAAAACGAAATAAAAGACATATCCGTGATAATGAACTGCTTCCATGATTTGTGTCGCAATTTTTTATGTATATTTTGTATGAACCTTCTATTCAATCTTTATTTTACACAGTTTTTGTTTATACATTTTTTGTCTATCATGTTGATGATTATAAATGATTTTATAGATCTTGTTAATTGATGGTTATATTTACACTGTTTTTGAATGTTGAATTAACATTCTGAGTGAATGTATTCAATGTGTCGGTGCAAATGATTGTGCAAATCTTTCAGCTTTCGTAGACGGAGCGAAGTTAATTTTTCTGTACTGTGTAAAGATATTGTTATATTGAGATTATTTTGTTTATTAATGATTGATTGATAAAATAAAGAAATTCTGTAAATCATGTTTTCCTCTTTGTTTTTCTAACTCTCCCTCCTTTCACAACTTAAAGTGAAAATATTCGATTTATTAAAAAAGCCCATGCTTTTAGGTGAAGAAGGCAATTAAAAGAAAATTCTAATTTTATAAATATCGAAAAATCTTGTAATTAATTAATGACTGGGTACTTTTTTATGATACCAATAAATTTAACGTTGCATCCTAGTTATCTTTTTACGCCTAAATTATTATCTTCACTCAAAACAGGAAGTGAATTTTTGTGAAAATGGTAAAATATGTTTTTCTTACCCTCTAATGTGAACTTAATTCAAAATGGATTTTACAGATCCTGTAAAAATATATAATTTGATTTATTTTTACAATCTGTAATTCATAATCCATTGTATGTTGGCCTTAATGGAAGTAGGTGAGGTGTGTTTAGTGAATTTCGTTTTCTCTTTCTCTCTTTTTGTGGTGAAACTATTGAAGCTTTTTTTATTCACATTTTTCTTTCAATTTAAGGCTCCACACATTAATGTCTAAGCAATACTTAACATTCCATACCTAAGTATTTGTAGAAATTAAAATGCATACAAAACTACTACGTCCAATATCCATGCTTAGACTTAATTTTATTCCTTGGATGGAAAACGAGGCAACTTTATTGGTAGAAGTTTTCACTGAAAATTCCGCCAGTAGAGAGGAAAATAATCTTGAAAATTTTAGAGCTACTACAATGAGAAGTTCTCCAATTAAGAGATTAACTAAGTACTGATGCACTTAAGATGAGAAGTCTGTGATGTTCCAAGCGTGAAGTCCAAGATGTGGTCTCTAAGTTTATAGCCATCTATATGTTTGCCCTCGAGTCTCGTTTCTTGATGCCAAGCAAAGATATGTCCTCCCAACCTTACCTTACTTAACTGAAAAAAAGAGCTGAATATCATTCATGACTTCAATTTCCCAACAATGTACCCACCCAGGTACCTGTCGATTTGGCTTCGAAAATGTTCTCTTTCACAATGGTGTGATGGTGTGTGGTCATTTTTTTAATGGAGGAAAAGTTTTGGCTCTTAATTCCATTCAGCTGTCACTTAATGACCTCATTCAATGAATATACTTATTTTTCTTGCATTGGCACCATTTAAACCTTTTAAATAATCTAATTTCCAGTCTGAATATGAATAAAACTTCCTTATGATACATCTCATCAATTTTAATACATAGGTGGGTAATTATGTAGCCAAAGTGCTAAAAAATGTGCAAGAATCATCTTGCATAAAAACTGTTTAATTCAACCATCATTTTTACTTTTTATAATTTAATTTCCTACCTAATCAACAAAATTCCCACCAAAGTTGTTATCATTGAATGAGAAATGTATTTAAAAATAATATTCTGACTCTAAAGGTTCTAAAGATGGCAATTGTGCCGGGGAGCCTCGACCGAAAATTATAATTGAATAAAATGGTTTTTATGTAAGTTAATTCTTGCACAATTTTTAGCATTTTGGCTAAATACCCACCTGTCAAGTTAATTATGTGCTACAACCAATATGTTACAAATTAATGATCTCATCAATGCTAGTTGATAATGAGTGAGAACCGATAGTTTCGCTTTTGACTGGAATTTCTCAATAAATGGCAATAGGAGGTCCACAATAATTTACCAATCCGTCATTTTAAATTTGGTTCCAAAAATGTTATCAAAAGTGCGGGAACGATTGGACCAATCGGATTTAAGCGCAGAAACCATATGCTTTACACGTGTGGCAACTCGCAACAGCCACAAGGACCGGAGGCTGGAGTGCAACGATCGTCAATGACTAAATGAGAGAGGCAGAGAGACTTTATGGCTCTTTATCTGGAATATATCTTTTCAGCAGAGAGAGAATGGTAGAGAGGCGTGGGCCATTCTCTCGAATAACATTCGGAGAGTGACAGAGCGAGTCAGTCCAGTGCGCAACTCGCCAAGAGTAGGTTGGGAAGCCGCAGTGTGCTCTTGCGTCGCGTGATTACGTTGATGTTGTGATAAGGTCGTCAGTAGTGCAGCAGTAATCGGTCGAGGCTGAGGCGGAATTTAAGGTTAGGATTCGGACAAAATTATCACAAGTCTCCGTAATTTTCGTGGTCATTCCTTATTTTTTCGCTCGATCGAATCAGCATGTCGTCTAGAGCCAAGTTCAAATATTCGCTTGTGATTTGAAAACAGCTGGTTAGCTTCCTGCAGCACTCTCGCGTTCGGAACTCGTGTTTAGTATCAAAATCCTCTACTTAAAGTTACCTACTCTAAGACTGAAATTATTTGTGCGTGGATAATTCTCGATTCTACTTAAAATATTGTTCTTCCGTCAGGCTGATCTGTCTGTCGTAATCGTGTGTTCACAAGAGTTTCATTCCAGTTATCATCTTATCACTGACGAAATTCAGTAATCTCCCATTGTTTACATCCCAAGTTGCATTTGTTTTGGAGCTGATACCAAGAAATTGCACCGTGCTCGGTTTCTGAATTCTAATTCTGTTAAAATATTCACTTTCTGCTGCTATCTACCTTCTCTGCAGTTTCTCGTATGATCAAATTATCAGTTTCCTCTTAGTTTTTGGACTGTCAACTTGTAGAAATAGTTTGTGCTGTGATTTTCATTGGAGCCAAACGACTGATTATCTCACATGGTTGTAGATTTTTCATCAACAGCTCCGTCTAGCGGTTAATTTATAAGGTGGTAGGTGTTGTTTTTATCACACGGTGTGTAGCCTGTCAAATCTCACCATAAATTTTGAGGAGTGCGTCCTCCCTTCCAATTATAAACACCGGTCTGAAAATGCGGTTTTTCAGTTTAAAATGGCGATTCGTTTGCGTGTGTGTACTTTTAATTCTGACAATAAGTTGTGCTACAAGAACTCGTCCAATGTACATGAATCAATTTGCGGTGCAGCTTGCTGAAGGTGGACATGAAGACGCCAACGTCATAGCTGATAAACATGGCTTCAGAAACTTAGGACAGGTAATTCAAGTTTTCTTATCTTAACATTTATCTGCCACTTTCAATGTGATTAACCTTAGTAAAATCTACTCATGGAAAGCTCATTCAGAAGGCAATCTTTCTGCAAATGCTTTGCTTCATTAACGTACCTTTATCAATAAGTTAGCTGTCCAAGTATTCACAGAACGTGCAGCTTACTAACAGTTGCGTTGATATTACAGCAGCCAATACCAAGACTCATCCTTATTCCTTTACCTATGAAACTAAGCCTTGAGAGCTTGAGTGTAGGAGAGCGGGGAGAAATTAAGAAAATTCTAAAGGTCAAGACTTGATCACTTTCTATTACTGAAACCTGACACGCACAAATATAACACAAGATGGGAGACATAAACTGGAAAGAGAACTAGATAGAATTGAGAAACGCTAAAGAGCTGTGAGTGTTATTTGAGGGTCGAAGGTGTTGGGCGACTTGCGAGAGAGGTATAACGTAACGCTTGAGGTTCTAGAGATGGTTAAAAGATCTAGAGCTTAGGCTGCTCAGTCTTTTTATAGGGAAGCTTGTGTCAAGTGATCATTTGATTTCCATTGGTTGATTGGCCTTGGCTGTCTCTAATCTTGTCAATCAAATCATCATAATTTTGGTGAGAATTACTGAGATCAAGGAGTGAATGAACCAAAAGATCAATACTAAGCACAAGCTTCTGTATATTCTTCTCCAATTTCCTTTAAAAAGTCCTGATCATTTCAAAGACAATTTTTTTCTCTTTTTAACTTTATAATATGTACCTAGGCAATACTGCTTTATTGGCACCCATGTGATAATAAGTATTTATTTTTGTTTAACAATTATTTTTTCCCTACTTTTTAAAAGGGATAGATGCAGGTAGTCGGGGGGGGGGGGGGGAGGGTCTCAAACTGCATGACTAAAATATTCTATCCTATAAATTAAAATAATTCACATTTGACATCCAAAGCTGTGAAAACAACTTTCACCCATTATGTGTAAAATATTTAATGCTGAACAATTATAAACTTCAGGAATGATTTTCTTCTGTTTATGATTCTGACAAGTCTTAATCTTCGGTTTCCCATTTGTCCTCATTTTGCCATCCTTCAAAACCTTAAAAAATTGTTGCAGAAACCACTTATTTTTATCCTGTTCAAAGAAACGTTAAGAAAGTAGGAAGAAGATTTGAACAAACTGTACTTAGGTACTCTTAGTATTATAAAATCGTGTTGACTTACCTATCATTTATTCACTCAAAATAACCTTGATTATTAGACCAAACATTTTTTTATTAGTTAAAAAGAAATGATGAAATTTCAACTTTTTTTTTTTTTCTTAGAGGATGACAATACTTCCTCTCTACCCTAGGGGAGCGAGAAAGTAAAAATACTCATGCTGTTATATTTTAAATGCGCTGCTCTCATCATGTGTCTGTATGGGTCATGAGATTATGAGATCTTTCAATAAAAAAATAAAACTTTAGAGTATACCGATTTAATATTTTTAAACAGAGGAGCGATTTCTTGTGCCTACCAGTGAGATCAAGCAGATTCGTACGAAATTTTTTTTCGAGTGTAGTGATGCGTCAAGGATTTACCAAATTCGAGCCTTTGAAATTCCTCTTTTTTTTTTAAAAAAAAAAAAAAAAAAAAAAAAAAAAAAAAAAGAGCAAGGTTTCGTTTTTAGGTATGTAGGCGCTGCACTCTGGTTTTCTTTTTGTTGGTTTGCGCGGTCATTGACCCCAGCTTCCGGCTTCGCTTTTTCGACCGATACCGATCCTATTTTCCTAGGAGGGATCCCTGAGGCTTGGCTGTACAAAATTTCAATTAATGTGTTTAAACACAAATAAGTAGGTACGTAATGAAAGAAAGACTTGAGAAGAAAAATGTGCTTTATTTTTATCAACGCCTTTGCCAGGATTTCATGAGAGAACTTTAGGCCGGCCTCCTTAATTTAAATACTCCACTCCATAATTGATTCGATTTGTCATGAACTCCACTGAACTCCGTTGGTGAGGCTGTTAGTGTCTGAAACTAAAACGCCTTCACCTTTGTGCGTATGCAACACGGACATCCATAGAGCTCGAATAGTTATATCCAGGCGTTAAAATAAAATTCGTTTAGTGTCCCTGTCCGTCACATGCGGCACTAAATAAACCTTTGATTGTTCTGAAACCTACAAGTAATTCCAACGTTGCCTCTTGTGCCGATGAAGTAAAATCACTGATTGTTATCGCCACATTGTCAGTTTTCCTTGAAATTCATTATTTAAATATATTACAACGCTGTTGCTGTCCCTTAAAATCGCAAAAAATGAGGGTGATTTGTAGAGTTTGCTTTCACCTTCTTACATAAATCGTTCATTGTTTGGATTTTGTTTGTTTTTGCTTTCTTTGGGAAAACTAATTTTGAAGTTCAAGTGCGAAATTTGCCAAGAACAATCCCGATGATTCGCACGGACTTCGAAACGAAACGATGACTATTTGTCTCTAGGAAAAATGAAATGAATAAAGTTGGAAAAAGAAGAGAAAAAGAATAAGAGGGAGAAGAAGATAACAGTAGAGAGGAGTGAAAATGGGGAATCTCTGAGAAATTAATTTTATCGTGAAAAAATACGAGAAATTTTGGTGCTACCACGGTTGGCGCCCCTCACATCACGCAAGTGTGTTTTTGTGCCCCTCACTACACTACCGCGCAAACGTGAAGAACGGCGTTCTTCCTTATGTACGTTCTTGCTCATGCTATGTTCATGTTGCTTAGCATGTATTTTTGAGGAAAGTTATGCATATTTTTCTTTGAAATTTTCAGGTATTTTGGATCAAATCGTAAGCCAATTTGTCTTTAAAATTCGAGGAAAAATACTCAGAATTTTCCTAGGAAATCCGTTTTTTAACTAAGAAATCATGGCAACGCCTGAATGCGCCGTATGAACCCTCAGACGCTGCCAAGTTTCCTCCGATAAAAACCGAATTTACCGGAAAAATTCTGAATATTATTCTCCAAAATTTTCAGACAATTTTGTACGCAATTTAATCTAATATATCTGAAAATTTAGAGGGAAAATATGCGAAAATTGCGTCAAAAATACATGTTTTATCGAGGGAAATTTGGCAACTCTCGAATTTTCATACGGCGTTCTTCCTTAGCACGGCAGTATAGGCCTGATGCTTTGGGGCCGAAACCCGAAGCTGGGAAAATGATGAAACCGCGCGAAGAACGGTCCGAAGCGCGGATGAGCACGAGCGGCTTCAATTATCCGCACTAACATCGCGCCCGGGGGGGGGGGGGGGGGGGGGCGTAATTTATGGTTTTAAGGAACGACCGAAAGAGACCCTGATCCTATTCTTCGGATCCGCTCGTTAAGACATCTCGACGCCCGACACACTGCCATAATGACACTCTTATGTCACCGACGACGCCGCCGCACCAGCTCCTTGTCCTCATTAGTCAAATGATTTTTCGAGTCCGCGCCCGCCCGGCCCCGCTCGCGTTTCGAAAGAGCCCGCTCTGGGAAGAGTCCCGGCCCGGCAATGGGTCAATGTCACCCGCGGAAAAATTCAAACGCTTTTGCCCAACTGAGAGCTTGGGACCCGAAAAAATGCACTCCATCGCATAACCTGAACCAGACACTTCGATTGGGGGGGGGGGGGGGGGGGCCTTCCGCGTAGCCCCGGAAAATTTTCGAAATTTTAAAACATCCAGTACATATTCAGTTCGAATCGATTTTGTCTTGAATCAAGAACATGGTGTCTAGTTTTTTAAAAACCCGGAAAAATCAGGATTCATCAGGGAATGAAAATTTACCGGAAAAATCAGGGAATCTGTTCCAAAAACCGATAATCTCTTCTCCAACCTTCAAAAGATCGTTTCGTTTTCAAATTTGGCGGTCTAATCTGACGTGCGCCAAAGAAATGGCTGTAAGATTAATTAAAATCGATATTCATACCTAAAACTCTGGAAAATTATATTCTTTTCCCTAAGAAAATCCCAGGGAAGTGGGAGAAAGCTTCGGTTTCTCATCAGGGAATGAGCTCCTGAAAATCAAGGAAAATCAGGGGAAAATCAGGGAATGAGCTTCGCCAAGAAAACTAGACACCATGGACAAGAATGAAATCGCTAAACTTTAGAAAAAATTGAAAACGTTCGTCACTTAATTTTTGTCTCAAGCCGTCTGGAGGGTCCGATGCCCCCCCCCCCCCCCTCTTCAGCGGCGATTACCGCTCAAAGTTTGAGTTCATTTTACATTTTAGCGTCCATTCCGTCAACGTGCTCCGACCACATTCCTCTCCTCACACTGGTCTACTTGGCTACATCTGGCACCCAAGAGCATCCCTGATGGACTCGCTGGTTTGCCGATTCCAAAGTGCAAAACCCGTTAATCATAAAAATGACAATATTAATTAATCTCCAACGAAAAACAATTAAACTTTAAGATAAAATGCAATAATTTGAACAAGATTTAAGATAGGCACGAACCTACCTTTCATTTTTCTAAATCTGAAACATTTATCAACGGGATTCAAAACTCAAGTAAAATGCACGATTAAGAGGTTCGGGTGTAAAAACTAGTTCCGGACAGAGGAATCAAAGTCTGAAGTATGCACAGGGAGCATCGTCTTGGCTCAGGGAGGCATTGCACCTTTTTGTCATCAGTCAGCGTCCTTTCCATTTTTCTATGAGAAATAAATGGCTCATTACTCATTCCGTGGTATCGGTGTAGGAAGTTATTTCGGTTTGTAATAAAAGTTCAATTTTCGCCAGCGCTTGCTTTGAATTTTCTTTGTCGGGTTTCGTTGAGTTTTTCCCTGCTCTGTTTATCTTAAACCGTCGAGCATTGTTTCGAATCCATCAAGCGCAGTTAGCATATTCATTGTTTCAGCTTATCGAAAATCGTTTGCTTACATTTGAAAAGAATAATGGTCCTGTCGGATCAACAAGTTTAATAGAAGTATCGTACAAAACCTTCTTTTTTTTAAAAAAAAAAAATATATATTTAGAAAGGACTAATAGAACTACCAATGCTACAACTACGTACTTTTGTTGAATTAAAAAATTTAGGATGGATGAAAAACAAAAATAAACTGATATAATGATAAAAAACAACAATAATTATGTTTCTCCGTATAACCTTTAGAAATCAAGCAAGGGCGATAAATGCATGACATTTTTGTGTGCTTTTTATGCCGGAACTGTGCAAAAGTGCACGGAAAAAAATAAATTGCTGATTCAACAATTCAATTGCTAAAAACAGTGAGTGCAATGTTTCAATGTAGATTTTACAACAAAAAAATGCTACTCTAACCACATTGTAAACTAATTTAACCACGGGGGTGGTTAAAGTAGCATTTTTTTTGTTGTAAAATCTACATTGAAACATTGCACTCACTGTTTTTAGCAATTGATTGTTGAATCAGCAATTTAATTTTTTTCCGTGTGGCAAAACTACTGCGTGCTCCGAAGTGGTGACACGGGCTCAACGGAAATTTTTATAAGCTGATAGTGGCATTGCATCGGAAGGGTGAAAGCAAAAACCGCGTCCTTGCAATGAATCAAAATGGAGCCTCAGGTTTTCTATCCATTTATTGTAGAAAGAACCGTCTGGTAAAACTGATAGAGCCGTTAGCCTTAAGGCGGTTAGGAGGGTTAATTTATGAAATACACCGTGAAAATCGGATGAAGGGCAGAAAAACATGAGTTCGAACAATATTTGAGTAAATTCGCTTCATGAAGTTTTTGGCAGTATGGTTCTGATTTTCTGTAAAAGGAAGGAGAATAATAAACACCCACGCTAAATTTCTGAAGATGCTCTTGAACTACTTGTCTCTGTAGCCCTCATTAAAATGAAGTTGTTTTGTTCACCGTAGGTCAGTTACCTTCGTCAAGAATTCAAAATCCTTCAAAGCTAATTATGAACAAAAACCCTCACGAACTGAAGTGCTTCGCAACTCTTTAGCTGTTGACTCTGTAAATGGAGTGTTTAGCGCCATGAGCACACAAGTCATGCCCACCAGTTTTTTTTCTAATACAACCTGCGTCGTGCCAAAAATTTTCGAGGACAGAACTTTTTAGTGGGATTTTAATCTTTTCTCAAACTTCATTAGTACCTAATGAACGCAGATGGAATTTAATCGATTCATACATCTAATGAACAAAACCATTAGATTGGTCAAGAATCGGCACAAAAATGGGTTATTAAGGGGAGGGGAAGGGGTAGAGAGAGATGGAAAGGAGAAAGAGAGAGAGAGGAAGAGGCTGAAGTATGAGATGCCCGTGTTTGAAGGACCTATTCCAGAATCAAGATAAATGAAAAATATCTATGTCGCACCCTTCAAATTATATCAGAATCTGGAGCGGTGTAATTAATTTATTCTCGAGGCGCTGTAGAATACTTTTAAGAGGAAAGATGTTTCGAAACAAGCATAACAAGGGAGTAGAATTGCTTTTTTGCCTTGAAGGTTTTGACATTATTCTAGGGGACTCTTCTTTCGAGTGAGATTGTACCACCAGCACCCTAGAAATCTTTTGAGCTTTATTATCTTTTTGATTACCTATGCTTGCTAGAGGTGGATAGTCCATGATGACCATTTCGCGTTCAGGGCCCATCGTCAGACAGATATGTAAATTTAGCTCATGAACATCACCGTATTTGACGCAAGGAGTCATAATGCAAAACAAAGTAATGGAAAATAAACAAAATAAGAAACTAAATTGTATTGATTCCTCAATTTTAGGAAGACTTTCTTTAACTCTCACCAGGACTCATGGTGAGATGTTTACGGATTATGTTGGTGTAAACTAAAAAATCTGAACACAGCGGTGGCGCCCCTAAACACGAACTGGGGGAGCAGAAGGGGCTCCGGGGGGCTTATCCCAGAAATTTTCGAAATTTTAAAGTATCTAACATGTAGTTTGAGTTGATTTTATCATGAAAAATGACCATGTACAAGCGTCCTTCCTTCTTTCTTTCTTTTTTGTTTTCGAACGTACGCTCCCTTTTGGATCCGCCCATGCCCCTGCGTGGAAGAATGCTTACTACGAAATGTAAAGATACACCTTAAATATACGTAGATTCCTACGCGGGCAAGGAAATTATGAAAATTACGTGCTTTCCAGATTCACCGTGCCGTTCCGTTACTATACCATCGCACTGTCCCGACCTTTCAGCTGTATTGCCCGGCATTGATGCCCTACCGGCCCTACCGCACCGTGAATGACTCAGAATCATCATTACGTCACTTCGGTTCCGCGGGACCCGGGGGCTTCTTCAGCTGCAGCGCCGCGCCGTGTAGGTGGAGTTGGTCACCAGTGCGGAGAAACCGGCGGATCTAAGCCTAGAGAGCGGTCTGACAGAATTTCGACGTATCATTGTCATCGAGAGCTGTCTCCAAGCAGATCTCGTACTTTGCCGACTTGTGCTCGTTAAAGAAGCTTTTTAACTCGAGTATGCCGGGTTCGGATCGTATCGGACTCGTAACATACCACAGATGAGGAGTTGAGGACGCATCAAAAATCGGGGGAAAGGAATGAGGAGGATAAAAAGAATGAAGACAAGGAGGACGACAAGAAGGAGCAGAATAAGGAGGTCAAGAAGACGACGACAACGACGATGATGATGATGATGATGACGTTGATGACGCCGATGATGATGATGACGTTGACGACGCCGATGATGATGACGACGATTACGACGATGATGAAGACGATGACGATTACGATGACAACGATGACGATGACGATGACGATGACGATAACGATGATGATGATGATGATGATGATGATGATGATGATGATGATGATGATGATGATGATGATGATGATGATGACGACGATGATGATGCGGCGTTTTACTTCAATGACGGCCATTGATGCCGTCTAGAATTTTGCAGAAGGATAAAACCTGGGCTCCGATTAGGTGTGACTGATTGATAAACTTAAAATGAGATTGGAGTCAGTCACTCAATACTGCCTTGCTAAGCATGCTTAGCAAGGCAGTATGCACTAGGCAAGGCATAGTGCACTATGTCAACGATAAGTAGGCTTTAAGAGAATATCGACTTCAACTTTGGCCCCATTACATGACGTTCTATGGGCCGGTAACATGTTCATATCCTCTTTTTTCACACGTTTAAATTTAAATTTTTTAATTTTTTAAATGATTTTGGCGTGATATTGTTCCCATAAATAACGCGCGGAGCAAAAATTGAAATTTAAAAAACAACCGGCACGGTAAAAGCTTATTTTTACAGTACAGCCTTACGCACGCTTTCCCTTTCTTTTGATCAAGGCAGAATAGGACTAGACCCCGCCAAAGCATCTCAAATGCAACAACCTCCGCTGAACTCTCTACTCCCCCAGGCTTGCTTTGAAACTCATCGGAGTTCATTGCGACTATGATTCTAATTTTTGATTTTTCCTCGTTTTTATTTTCTCCCAAAAATCGCGTAGCAGTGGTCTTTTGGAAATTTGCTCAACAGTGGCGAGGCATGAATGATCGATCATCGATATTTCTTCGTTTGAGGCTATGACAAAGAATCGATTATTAAGGTGTTCGTTACGAACAACCCTGTTTTTCGATCCATTTTCATAAGGTTATATCGCGAAGCGCCACGTCACTGGTGCTCAATGCGGCAACGCCCCGTAATTTCCCGCCCACGAGGACGTATGTCGCGAAGCATCGTTGATTTCACTCGCGCATTGTATTGTTTCCCGAGTTTAAAATCGAGCAAACACTTGAGGACAAACTCGGATGTGGTGGAGTCTGCATCAAGAACATCGCGTTGATAGAGCAAGAAGATCGCAGAGTAAATTCTTCCCTTAAAATCACCGAAGCTGATTTTGAAACAGAAGCAAATTTCGTCGGGAAGACTTGCAGCGAGGCGCGAAAGAAGAAAAACAATCGAGAAAGGAGAAAAACGGGGAAATTATGATCAGATTATCGGCGTAAATTAGAGAACTGCCTCGGATGCCGCAGATTAAGCGCTGCTGACTGCTGCCAACCCTCCCGAACAAATGCTTTTTTCACCCTTATAAACAATGCAAAGTCGGCGAATTTATTTCAGGCAGTCGTGCAATCCTGGCGTTGTAGTATCCAAATCTCGCTGAAAATCATCACACGTAGCCCTGCGGGAGCAACGGGAAAAAGGTGGATTTTCGCGCGAAATCCGCAACGCCGGCGGCGGCAAAGTTTCGCGTCCGCTAATCCGGCTTCCTGGCTCATTAAATCATGCGGTTTAACGGGAGAGTTTTTAGGGTGGAGAAATTAAAAGCCGAGTGGTTGTTATCAATCACCCTCCGCCTCCGAAGTCTAGGCGAAAATGATGCCTCAGCGCTTTCGGGCTGAAATTCGCGGCGCGGCTTCCGGTTTCGAAACTGAAATATGCGAGCGGAAAGAGGGAAAGTTAGCTGTAATAAGGCTCTCCTTAAATTAGTTTCCGTAAAATTAATCTCGAGATTCACACCTTCTTCAGCTCCCGGCAAGGAATACAGAGCCTGAAAAAATAAGGACGCAGCGCATGAACTTCGTTTCAGTCGTTTCTCAAGGAGAGAAGACGGGTTGACGGTGCTGGAGGGACCCCTCTTGCTTTCAGCTTATTGAAAGTACCTCTCGTGGATAGCTCTCCTTATCTCTCGTGCGTAATTTCTAATGTACAAAATTGCAAGAAGTTTCCAAAATGCCGATCATTTCTCCCTCGTCATCCAGCCTACGGCCAGATTACTGGTGATTAGCCCCTTTTTTAAGATTTTAAAACCTGCTGTTCTGTTCACATTTTTCGCCATCCGGGAACAGCCAGATCGGACATTTCTTTCTCCTCAGCGGGCTGATTATTGAAATTGATAGACAAAGGTATAGACGAAGAAGACATACGGGGTATGGAGCGATCCTATCCATTGAAGTGGGTGGTTCCTATAGACTAAGGGAGAAAATGATGGACTAACTGTAGGGTCTCTCGTGGGTTGCCGTTAGTTAGTCTATTACCCACCATTTTTGTCCATTGCAAACACCCGCTTCCACCAATAGGATCCCTCCATATCCCTTTTGTCTTCTTTGTCTATGGCTTTGTCGATCAATTTCAATAATCGGCACGCTGGGTAGGTAATGCTTACCTAAAGTCTCCATGGTCCCGATGGGAGTTTTCCGAGCCCTGACCAATGAAAGTTTTGCGCGGAATTCAAATGTTTACAACACACCGCGACGGTGAAATTGCAAAAACGCGTGCCTGTTTCGAAATCTCCATTATTTTTTACTTTTTAAAGGAAACCAAAGCAACATCATGGCTTGAAGTTCACTCAAAATATTCTTTATAAAGAGAAGAAAAATCACTGAAATTTTCAAAAATGAGCGTTGAGTAGTTTTCCATATAGAAAATAAAGTATGATAGGAAATCTGCAACACTGCAAACTGAGATACGCTTTTCTGCAGTTTCACCATTGACCGGCTAATTATTTC
Organism: Bemisia tabaci; assembly: GCF_918797505.1. Taxonomy (NCBI): domain Eukaryota; kingdom Metazoa; phylum Arthropoda; class Insecta; order Hemiptera; family Aleyrodidae; genus Bemisia; species Bemisia tabaci. The sequence continues at coordinate 51,518,181 of NC_092793.1, forward strand.
GCGAAGAGCTGTAAAATTGGTAAAAAAGAGAAACTTCCTACGTATATCAGAATGTGTGCGAAAATAGTGGAAAATTTTTACGAAATGTCAATTACTTGAAAGATTTCCGGAAGAGACCTCTACTGAACCTTCTCACGTAGATCGCACCGAAAAAGATTATTCGAAATATCCAACTCCAGGGTCCAGTCCGATGTAATGTGGGGATTTATAGTAATTTTACTCTTCACTGTCTGAATGATTAATCCACTATAATCGGAGCAGAAAATCTAATCCAACCAACCAGAAACTCAGGCTCTGTTAAGCGAGATGACCGTGTTCAGTTGCACACCACGTTTTAGCTCAGCTTGCGAAACTACCGGCGAAATTCTGCTCCAAGTTCACGATCGCTGTGCCGCTTTGATCCACTCAAAATTGGAGCTTGTTGCGGGCTGCAACTCCCTCTCCACCTGGAGGGACCCCCCGTGGATTGGTACCGCGTCATGCGTTCAGCGTTTGGGACCATGCATGAGCGGGGAGGGAGAGGGGAGGATTGTCCTGCCATTATTCTGATTTATTTGCCGACCGAAGTATATGTACTCTATCGCAACTTACCGCAACGAAAGTATCGGATTTTTTTCCATTGCTCTCCGGCGAATGGCACTGACCCGGTTCTCCCCCTCTCCGGCGATTTGCTACAGCGCATCATATCTCTTGTGCTGGCGCATCTCGAAAAAACAATGAGCAATTTTCTCGGCGTCCAATTTACGGTGACTCGGTGTTGGCAGATCAGTGATCGAAATTCGGGTGCATAAGGCCTTGTCCACACGAGTGCAGTTTTCAAGAATTGTTAGTTCCACCTAGAGTCCCTTTATACTGAGAGTCAAGACAATGTGAATCCATTTCTGATTGGTTCCCGTATTTTAGGCCTTCACAGTGTCACAAACGGGAATAAAGATTACATTTTCACCGATTGCAAAGATTATAATCTGGAATGGACCAGGGAATTACGGGTTCGGCAAGGAACAAACGGAATGAGAGAAGGAACGGAGAAAGGAAGTTTAGAATGGGCCGATCAAAGATTACAAAGAACGTTCAATTTTTGTAATCTTTATTCCCGTTTGTGACTCCATGAGGGGTGTTGTCTTGACTCTCAGTATAAAGGGACTCTAGTTCCACCAAGAGGGGTGGGGGTGGGGGTCCAGTTCCTCGAACCGTGCTCGTATGCAAAAGGTCTGAAGTGGAAGAAGGGATTCTTTTTCCTTTGGGGGTTTGTCTAGGACCCCTGAAAATTCAGCTCAAATGGAAAGATGAATATCTCAGTGGTCAACAATCGGCCTAATAATCGGCCGTAGCTTCAAATGGGAAAATATTGAATTCAAACCCTTCCCCTTTTTTTAATAGAAGGAAGGTACCAAATTTTGCGATCTCGAAGAGTTGGCAGTTTCGCACGTTGCAATCAGTCGATCGGTCTGCCATTAACCTATGGAATAGGATCGATTGTCAAGGTGTTCGTAATGAACGACCTAACAATCGGTTTTAGCTTCAAATAAGGAAATGTTGATATCCGATGGTTCAAGCTTCACTACTGGTAGCTTGATAAACTTGACAAAATTGTACGGTAGTTCCTAGCGGAAAACACGACTGACATTTTTCTGGAATCATGATGACTAACATCAGCCGATGGTTAGTACATCGGAAGTTTGCGGCCACGGTTACAATTTAATGGGCCTGGAGATTTACAAATGTAATATGATTCTAAGTACGTAATGACTTTCCTCTGTAAAATTGCACGAACTCTTTTCAGTCGCTGAAATTGGAATCAAAATTTTGTAGTTTGATAATTCTTAGTGCATACCTTAACAATCGTGTTTTATTGTCTGTTGCAGGTCAGTACTCAGAATCAAGTTCATTCACAGTGACCAGTGTTCGCACTTATCTGGTTCGAAAATTCGCGACTGAAAGGAATACATTTTTCTCTCATAATGGTAAGACTGCCTGTTTTTTCTCTGTTAACCATTCAGTCGTAGGCAACTCATCGCACTGTCTTGCTGGGAAGGGCAACGCTCAACAAAGTGCGACTGATTTTGAATAAATGAGCGTGGCTAGAATTTGAAATCAGAATCACGTTTGCAGCCTCGTGCGAAGCGTTTTCACACACTGTGGGGTGAGGATGGTTCTGTCCAGGGGTCGAAGCGTGCATCCAAATTTGCTGTGAACAATTTTTGAAATTGTTACAAAAATTGCTGCTCAAAAATGTTTCTTAAAATTTTGTAATATAAAGAGCATTTCATGTTTTACAATTTATAAACCGTAATACAATGGGTGTTAGCTTAATAGCAAGAAAGCTGATCTCGTCCGATGTCCGATTCAATAATAGCTCGAATAATTTAGACGTTGCCTGAAATTTTCGAACATGTCTACTATCTGCTTTCAATGCACTAGAACTTTCGCACGTTTAATTTCAATTTTGTTTTGTTTCGTCTCGGGTAAATGTTTTCATCTTACTGTTTTTGGATTCCACTTAATGTTGACATGAGCGCACATGAAATGGTATCGGTGAGCTTTGTTTCCTCGTTTTAGTAGACGCCTGCGCATGGATCGTATCGTCGCTGGCTCTGCGCGCTATTCGTTATTTATACTTTTTTGGGGAGTACGTGAAGTTGAAGTTTCGTCCGTTAATTCCGTACCTTTTGAATGTCTACTCTTTTTTCCTGCTGAAAGCTATTCGCAATGTTCGCGAAAAAATATTTTCAAACAATTTGATCCTATAGAAAATGATAGAATCAAGCAGCGATCTAATGGGTTTACACTTTAAATGAACCCTACTCTTTTTAGATGTAATTGTATACTTTTTTCAAATCATACTTAATTTGAATTTCGTCCATCGCTCTGTTACTGTCAATGACCAAAACTTTCAACCAATATACGTGGCCCACACAATTAACCGATGGAATTTAAACATTTCAAGAGGGGGAAAAAAGATTTATTTCCTAATTCGTATGATAATTTGTGGCAACTAGTTTCAAGTTATCAGTACATTTTTATTGTCTGTTGAAACCCTTAATCTCATTGTTTTCCATAATTTGTCCCATGTACTTATTTTACACTTTCATAATAGTGAAATTTTCGCGAAACTCCATAGCAACGTCGCATTAGCGTGTGGCCATTTTATGTATTATTCTACGTTTGCAAGATTTTCGAATGGCAAAAATTAGAAACGTGTTTTCCGATGAAATGTCGGGCCTTAAGCGCGTATTTTTAATTAAGATGTCTTAGACTTGTTCCTCTGCATTCCGAGGAAATATTTTTAGGTACCTCATAATTCTCCTGCCACAGCAACCTCCGGCGGAGAGATTTCATTAGTGCAGCTTATTGTTTTTGACTGTTTAACAGTCTCGGATTTCCAATTAAAATATTTGAATTAAGGCCTCCCCTATAGCTACAATTAGTGCAAAACGCTACGTTAAAATTTGAATCTAAAAATATAACCGTCTCAAACCACGCAGTTCGGTCCGGTCCTATCATGGATTATGAATTAGTGTCGAAAGTTGCATAACAATCCATGAACCGCAGAGGATTTGCATAATATTGCTGATATCCACTTTAACTATAGTCTCGCATCAAATCTATTCCAAAAATTATTGCCAAGCACATCTTTGTAGACTGTAAAATATTCTCCGGAATTTTCACACAAAGTTTTTTCTATCTTGCTCCATGCATAGCCTGCTTTTCTTCCGATTGCATTAAATTTAGCGACAAGGCATGATGACTATTAACAACAGTGCATTTATATCCTGTTGATATTTAACGTCTCGGCAGCTAAGAGAAAACAAGCGTTCTTCTCTGATGCTAATTGGCTGGAGACCTTATAAGACGTCCATCATATGTCCTTGTTTAGCCTCGAAAATAGACCAGTACTTGGATCGATTTCCGCATGGATATGCGCTAATTATCTTTCTCATAATGTTCAGCGTCATTAAGCCTCCCCTATTTTTCGCATTCTTTCGTTCTTTTGATTGTACAAGCAAAATCCAATATCCTGTAGGAACAGCAAAAAATTCAAGAAGCAAACAAACTCCAAACTCAAATTTCTCTCTCTCATGCAGTGCAGGAATCTGCATCCTGATGAATCCCGGAAGTAATTCTTCCATGTGAAAGAATATATCCTTTTTTTGGCGCTCCCAAACGGAAGTGTAGTCAATGAAGCGCTTAACACTTAGCGATTACCTTAAGGCTCCCGGATTCTCGAAATTGAAGAAGCATCAATTTTTATGACAAATGGTTTCAAGTACTCATCGGTCTTATTGTAGCGCTCATGTCTGTCAATTACTTGTTCTTAGCAGGCTTCTTAAAAATTCTCATGTCTCGTTTAACACAATTTGAAGTGCAAAATTCCAATCGATGATGATCAGACGTATTACTTTAAGTATGGCCTCTCAAGTGTTATTTCCTCTCAAGTAGCTCGTTGTCGTGAAGAGTATTCAGCTTTAATGCAATGTATTCCTAAGGTCACGTGCACTCAAAATTAAGCTACTTGAAGTGAGTTTTTAAATTAACCAAATAGGCGCGCTGGTCACTGAGTATGATGTTCCTATCAAAATCAGAATAAAATCAACGATATATCCGATTAAATGCTTCTTCGATTCATAACCTCTTGCGCATGTCTCTTAAACATCGTCATCTTTCAACTCGTCTCTTACTTAATATCAACCAATTGCTCAGATGACTTATAGAATATTTTCTTACGATAGGAAAGTTTCAAAAATGAAATATACCCACTTTTGTCCCTTTTAAGAAGGGGAGAGAGAGGTCTCAAAAACTCAAGTGAGTTCTCCGTTTACTCGCAGCGAATGTCGACCATAAAGCAAAATAATTTATATACGACAATGGCTGAAGTTAGATTGGAGTTACATGTTTTAAAAAATTGAATTTTAGGATGCTTGAAAGTTTATCATTAAATTTCTCCGGGTCAACGTTGCGCGCAAATTCAAACTGGAAATGCCCGATCGAGCGCATCAAGGTGATATTAGGTAGATTTTGCGTGTTAAGAAACACTACTAGTTTCCTCGGTCGAACGAACGCCGACTCCCATTTGATGTTATAGTTTATCATGTGCCTAGCAAAGTTCGAATATATTATTTATAGATAAATCTATTTCTCAACATCTGAAAAAATATAAACTGTTTCTCTTATAGGTACTGTGATGCACAACCATGCAGTGTTTGACGAAAGAGAGAGATTCTGCGCACATATATACGTATAATTGCTGTTTTCGAAGCCTGCAAAAGCGCCAATTTGGCGATTTTGCAGACCACAAGATCGCTGCCAGTTTTTGTGTATATTTGTGGAGTTAGCGTTGGAAATTTCAATGAGCCGAAGTAACAAGTCTGAAAGTAGGCTCTCACAAATCGGCAACATTTCAACGCAGACACGACCGTTAAACGCATCGAGTATATTGCATTATTTTACATAAAATGAGAGAAGATTGGGAGGTCTCTACACGATGGCGAACCTGATCATTAATTCAGGGCTGATTGCTGTCAAAACGACGAATTCATAATGCATGGGATGTGATGAAAAATACTCAGAGCTCTCGAAGGTGTCGTTGACGTGTGATTTTCATCTCAGAATTTTCCATAGTAATTGTTTCGAATAGACGGTGCATAATCGGAGTACTGACAGATATATGAATTACAAAAGTCATTTTATCGAAATTTATGCTTTTGAAACCATTAGGTACTGCTGTGAATAAATAAACAGAATGCTGTCTCGATAAATCCAAACGATGCCCTCCGTGACCGTAATGAAAAATTACTAAATTGGCGAAAATATAGGAGAGTTGAGAAAAAAACTGGAACTATCTACACGTTAAGGAGGATCTCTAGTTTTATAGAAATCATAGGTAAAAGTTGGGCAGGTAGAAAAGAGAGGAAAAAAGAACTGGACTAGCCGAGCTAAGAAGCTAAGAAGGTTTTTGGATATTCCAGATGGAGCAATACAGGTGTAATGATAGACTTTTTATTAATTTTATGAAATCAGCTCGTTTCAAAGTAAATATTATGCAATATAAAGTTAAGTCCAAAATCTGTTCCCAACTAATAAGTGACGCCAGGTCATATCGTATTATAGTACATAATACATCCGGTAATATAATGGATATCATAAACTGTCGCTTTTCTGTAAATAGTGATTTTTAACTTAGAGCCCAGGCAGGGGCTTCTTCGTGACCCAACAGGTCGTATTGTGCTTTATATTGGACTTCATTTTGCAATTGGGAACTGAAATTTCTGACTTGTCCTTAAAAAGACTTGTGTACGTAGGGAAACTAATGGCACACACGTTGTTTTTTTTTAAAAAAAAATTACAGGAATTTTAGTTTCAAATTGCAAAATATAGCCCAAGTGAAACGCACACTATCAAGCACACCGGAAACCGGTTTAGGATGAAAAATATTGACTCTTTCTTTAGATACCAGCTATAAACAATGTTATATCTCCACAAGAAAGTTGGGCCTAAGTCTCAAGCCATAATCTGAAGTTCATCAATGATGTCATCAGAGTTACACGTGAAATGTTCTTATCTCATGACTGGGAAAAGCACCGGCAAACTTTAAAGGCGGTTCTCTCGAATTTCCCGTTTTTCTCGTTCGAATTTTGAATTTCCCCCGCAGGGTCAAGTTCAGGTGTGTTGCGCCCCACAGCACATAATTGACCCCTCAAAGCTGCCATGTAGTTATCTCAACCTCCCTTCCCCTCACCCGAAGGCACATTTTGCTTTGATGCATCACATTTTCGGACAATGATGGGCAAAATCGCGGCGTATCGCCCGTGCCAGGATTCGTGACGTCACACGTTATCGATGCGACGCCGGCGCCGCGCCAGACCGAGTGTGCCAACTGAAAATGAACGGCGACAACGCACAGTGGAAACGACTTTCGGGAGAGGTCGGACATGTTCATCAAAAACTGAACATTTTGATGTTCCTACCGTCACATTATAAAAAAGAGTAGTAATTTGAAGCAATTTTCACGAGAAAACTAACGGAGCTACCCTCAAACTAGAGTATCTATACTGAGAGAGAACGGACATGTCGGTAATTTTGAGGTTAGGTCATAAAGCCATAAAGCTCTCAGGGCCCAATAGGCAGCCAACCTATGAATGCAAATTATCCAGATGATTCATTGCAACTGTTTCAACCTGTCGTTTGTGAAGCACGTATTTGACTTGGACTCGCGTAAATTTACTTATTTTTGCCGAAGAATGCTCATATTTGACCATTCTTGGTCATCTTTGTTTGATTTTGGAATCCGAAGATTGGCAGTTAAATTTTTTTTTGTTAGAAGGTTGGCTGTCCTTATGGGCCAGAAGAGCTCCACATTTCGACTTGTCTAGACTCTCTCTATATTCTGCCTCATACCTGTGGGTTTCGTATTAACGAAGGTTTTTAGTTTTCCACATCATGTCCGGTCCCTCCCACTGGTTGGTCCTCTGTGCGGTGGTGCGGTGGTGGCAGTGGCTAGAAAGTAGTGTGCGAGCGAACTACCAACTAGCAGCAACTCGAAGCGAAGCGAGTCAAGGACGAATAGTTGCAGAACCGCCGACAGACGCCAGTCCTCAAATTTTCGCACCCGAACCCGTGTTAACCGCCCGAGTTCTGATTTACAATTTGCATGGCGGCAACGTCGGTGTGCTACCGGGCGCGGGCGGGGCGCGGCCGCCGCACAGTGGATCGAGTCAATAGAAGATGTCGGTAAAATTTGAAAACTTTGAACTCTTATAACTCCGTTCATACAACACTTTGAGGCTCTAAAAGTGGCTCGATTGCGGTTTTATCGTGAAATTTTCTTCCAGAACCACCCCTAAAAATCTAAAATGTGACGAATTAAACATGAAAATTTGCATTTGTAGTCAAGAATTTCATGTCCGACCTTTCTGATCGACTCGATCCATTGTGCGCCGATAGAAGGAGTCCAAGTTCTGGCGCATGCGCATGCCGGCAGGTCAACAGTCACCGGATCAACGGTTTTGCACCCAACCGCCAATTGAAGGTGTGTACTGGTTGTCACGCTGTGTTGCACCGTGAGATTTTATTTGGGCCGTATTTGGGACGGAATGGACATGTCCTAGAGCCGCTTTTAAAGCTTTCATCTTGTAGAACATCAAAAATGTAACAGTTAACATGGACTGTTCAAGCGAATTTTCGTGTCGGATCGGGTATAGCCTGTGAATCTGATCCTCATTTTCGGGGTTCACCGAACGGATGATTGGTGCTCTCCGGGATCATTTTGGGATTCAACCTCTATCTCGTGAAATACTAGGGGTTTGGTGAATCTGGCGGAAAGTTCTGTGATTGGTCAATACTGATGGATGGGTCCCCACTGATGGCACCAATGTCAGCAGCTTCATCGGATCCAAAGGTCTCGATAGACGATCGAATTCCCGAACCATTTACCATCAAAGTGTCGGAAGTCATTAGTTTTAAAATCGTTACTTTGCTTAATTTTCAAATGATAACTTGGCAGAAATGTTTCGCACGGCAGGAAATAATGAAAGGTGACATTCCATGCTGATCAAAATTTGACGGCCCGTCCAAAGATCAAAGAGGGCTGTTGCATGGTGACCATCAGTCATCAAGTGGTCTGCTTTGATCAGAATTGGTTCGGAATTTGATCGTATTTCGAGACCTCAAGACGATCGAATCGGATTGACGCGAAAATTCGCTTTTTGAGCTGCACGGTACCATTATCTTCTTCTTCTAACTTTTGACTAGGCCCGAAACCCTGTTTGTCTGAGCCTCTAAATTAGTAAAACATGATGGTGATGAGAGAGATCACTTAATGGTCCTCCGGGGATGAAAGGCAGCTCTGTGCCCATCTCTTGGGCGGTCGTCCGCGTTGCCTTTGGCTGTAAGGTCGTCCTACCATACAAATATTACCAATATTATCCATAGGTAAAGTATGATAAACAAAAATTGAACCCAAGAAATTGTCCATGACGTCATGTACTGCATTATTGCGCATCTACTCCATCCGTTTTATCCGTCAGTTACAAAGTACAATTCTCACCGGTAATGCAAATGCGACATTTTTTTTAAAAAAATTAAAAACATAAAACAACATCATGCATTCAACTGTTTTATCAGAAAAAATTGATAAATAAATAAAAAATACAGTAACCGTGGAGATTTTTAACGTCGCAATCGGGGTGTACGTGTCTTCCGACGTTCACGATCATGAACCATCACTCAGATTATATGTATACAGTGCCGGGTGCCTGCGTGTCAGCGGGAGCAATGCTGTAGCATTGACAAGATTGGTGCTAAGAGGAGGAGGAGAGCAGGCGGCTCTTAAACAATTGATCGTCGGCAATGAGGAATGAAGGCTTTATCAACGCTTACTTTTTTTCTCAAGCGGTCGGCAGGTGTGAACGAAGCGCCGCCGCCGCCCGCCCAGCTCATGCAAAGCGGCGCGATAATTCGCAGTGCTTAATCTCCAGTCTCTACGCGCTGAAATTCGTTTCAACTGCGAGCTTTGATCCGATGCCTTTCATCGCTAACTTACCAAGTCAATGCCTGGGGAACATTTCGAACTCTCGAGCCCCCGTAATTGAGTAAGGTGTGGAAGCGACGACGGTGCACCCAAGATCGGCTGAAAGATCGATCATGGTATGGAAGGAACGTGAAAGACTATAAAAACTAAAAAAAATAAGGAATTAAGACTAAATTTATTTTATTTGTTTTGGTAAGTCTTCCAAGCTGCATGGTTACCACGCAAGGTCATGGGAGGTCTGAGCGACTCGGCCGTCTCGATCGCTCACCTTGAATTTTAATTTCTTTTTTCATATTCTTGTCGGTTCCTTTTCAAAGCACTTTCTTCGGAATCTCATTCGTCCTCGTCAAAATGGCTGCAACACTGTTGTACCCTCTAACTTCTGTTCTTAGGAACACTTAGTGTTCTTGATCTCCTCCATCGTTTTAAATGGCTGTAAAGAAGTCGCTCTTTCCTAAGAATGAGTTTCTTAAGTCGTTTATGAGTCAGGTTTCTTCGAAAATCTTAAAATGATTTATCAGAAAATTTTTTGCATAAGCGGAAATGGAGATGTTGCATGGGTGAGGAATTTGCGATTTGATCGTTGATTTTTATGCAAAAGTTCGCGAGAAACACGATGGTGCTACTGGTTTTCTCTGAAATCATCTTCCAAGCTCAAAAACAGCTCTCAAGATGAGGCCAAAATGGAGGGGATATCCCACGCTATCCTGAGAGTCCACATCTACATCAAAACAAACTCTCCATGCAAAGATAGGGAGCAAATACATCAGCAGTGATGCCGTGTTTTCAGTTTTGGAGTCCCCAAATAAAGTGGCAGCCCTGCTAATGTATTTGCTCCCTATCTTTGCATGGAGAGTTTGTCTTGATGTAGAGGTGGACTCTTAGGATAGCGTGGGATATCCCCTCCATTTTGGTCGCAACTTGAGAGCTTTTTTTGAGCTTGGGAGTTGATTTCAAAGAAAACCAGTGGCACCATCGTGTTTCTCGCGATTTTTTACGTAAGAATCAACAGTCAAATCGCAAATTCCTCACACATGCAACATCTCCATTGGAGCGTATTAAGAAAGGAGTTCAAAGAGTTGATATTTTTAATGGAGCATACAGCAACCTTCGTTAGTTGGCAATCTTGAGTTGGAACATTATTATTTTCAGGATTTTTGTCAAGTTTTAAGGTCTTTTATCTTAATTCTAAAAATTTGAACTTAAAGACCAGCAAAGTTTGTGCGATATCTTAGTAAAGAGGTGCCTACAACCAGGCGTCCAGGCGTATTTGAAGCATGCTCTCCTCCATATTGTAATGAATAATGGAGAGTAACCTAAAAACCAGTGGCATTTTCCGACTTCAAATTTACAGGAAGCAAAATTGATGCTAAGGGGGTGCGAACGTATTAAAAATAGCTATTTTTCCTTGAATTATTGTGGTAGGCCAGAAAACAACCCCTCTGCAGCAACGTTTATCTATTCAAAATCTACATTCAATATTCGATACCTGCACTGGCTGTTAAACCACCAAAATTCAGTTTTACTTCGAGTTTACGTTGGCTATGATTTGTATTAAAGTATGTGCGATTGAGCGTGAATATTTTGAATAAAAAGAAATTATTCTTCTCATCTTTTTTTTTGGGGGGGGGGGGGGGGGGAGCAATATTCTCCGAGAGAATATGCCAAACACGGCTTTGGTCGAGACTAAATCTTCCATGCGATGGATTTACAGGGAGTCCGTAACAAGAACAACCGTTCTCTGCCAACCCCCAACCCTCGACTCTCGCTGTTTAAATGTCCGCGAGCTCATCGATGACGGATTTACGTCGTGGTTAAAGGGGCCTCGACCCAAAATTCAGACAAGTTTACCCTCGTATTCGTATGTTTACCCGATCCAACACCAAAACCCAAGTGTTCACTTGGCCCAGTTGCCGTTCGATTTGTCCGCTGTCCAGAATGCGGTCCTTGCGCAAATTTCCCGATACACCCTCACCCGTTCTAGATTGCAATTATCCCCGCTCAAAGCCCCGCACCCCACTCCCCCTTCCCAGTTGTCGAATTTCCTCCGCGTCTCCTCACAAAATCCTTCGCTAAGTTCCAAAATTCAATCAAAACGAAGAATGGATCAAATCACCATTTTATGTCTTCTATGTTGGAAAGTAAGGGTGCCCCTGAGGGCCTTTCCAGCTCTAAAATTCAAGGTGCTTCGAAAAAATTTCTACTCGATAAATTTTACTCAATATAAATTTTACTTCAATTTTTTCTAGGGCTTCCCAGAGTTTCACTGATGGTACGCTATGATAGTATCATGCGCTTTCTGAAGATTAACGAAAACTAAATGGAGCTCCTGTCCTACGGTCATTTTTCTCTCAATCAGTTGTGTGATACAGAATAAATGATCGTCAGTCAATCTACCGGCCTTGAATCCTGCTTGCTCTTCTGCTTCATATGGAGCCCACTCTTCTTCGATCTTAGCTTTCAATACTTTCCCGTAAATTTTGCCGTAAAAATGCCCGAAAAAATTCCGTTTGAAGCAATTAGGAGATTTCCTGTTTTTTCGAAGAGAAATTTTTGTCATGGCATGGGAATGAGGAATTCGTATTGATGTAACACAACATTTTGCGCAGTGTACCGGTCCCAATAACAGTAGTGTGGTTGACAGTTTTTCTTAGAAATCATAAATTTCTCTCTGTATATCCTTTTTAGTTTTAAATATAGTCCCTTTATACTGAGAGTCAAGACAATGTGAATCCATTCCTGATTAGTTCCCGTATTTTAGGCCTTCACAGTGTCTTAAACGGGAATAAAGATTACATTTTCGCCGATTGCAAAGATTATAATCTGGAATGGACCAGGGAAATTTGGGTTCGGCAAGGAACAAACGGAATGAGAGAAGGAACGGAGAAAGGAATTTGAGAATGGGCCGATCAAAGATTAAGAAAAACGTTCGATTTCTGTAATCTTTATTCCCGTTTGTGACTCCATGAGGGGGTGTTGTTTTGACTCTCAGTATAAAGGGACTCTAGTTTTAAAGGATGTCCTTTTACACGTCCTTAAACGCTGAGCTGTACCCCAAATTCCCCAAAATTGGCAACCAAGGGCGGTCGGAGGGACTTGAAGCAGAAGCTGGAATAGTGTCGTGTCGAGCAGTGATTAAGCTCGGTAAATCCTTCCCGTTCAATGTTCCTGCAACTCGTAAACGGTTTGATCGCACCCCTCCCGCGGGGACTAAAGTGACGTGGCGTGCTTTGCGATGTATCGATTGATCTGCCATTTAAATCTGTGGAAAAGGATCGATAAGGAGGGTGTTCGCAGCGAACACCTTAATAATCGATTTTTCACCATAGCCTCAAATGGAGAAACATCGATAATCGATCATTCCCGCCTCGCCACCGGGACCAAATCGTTCGCTCCGCCTTCAAAATCATGAACCTACTACGGGCCACTCATCAAACCCACTTACTCAACCTGACATCCTCGCATTTCGTAGATTTCGACCAGTTTTACGAAGTGGCGAGGCGTGAGTGATCGATTTTCGATCGATATTTATTAATTTGAAGCGATGGCAAAGAATCGATTATTAAGGCTTACCCTGCTTATCGATCATTTCGCATAGGTTTAAGTGGTAGATCGATCGATGTATCTCAAAGCATGTCGCTGTCTGTCATGAAGGGGAAGGAGGGCGAAGGGAGCTATTTATGTAAAGCCTTTACAGAGTCCTGTTCTATCAGGAACCAATCGGTGTTGGAAAAAAAGTTTGATTGAAACCCGCTCGCGTTAATCAGTGGCGTGGCGTTTGCGATGTATCCATTGATCTGTCGTTTAAACCTATGGAAAAGGATCGATACTTAGAACGAACACCTTGATAATCGATTCTTTGCCGTAGCTTCAAATGGGGAAGTATCGAAAATCGATCATTTAAACCTCGCCACTGGCGTTAATGTTTGCAGTGTGTTACGAGGTGACGTCATGGATGCGTTGCACGTTGATTGGAGCATCAAGCACCCCCAACCCTCGGTGTGATTGGTTTGTTTGATTTTTGGAAATGTACAGGTTTTTAGTTTATCGAGTAGAGACGCAGAGGGTCGATAGACTCGCTGCTGTGATCTTCGCGAGATTGAACCTTTAGACCAGGCTAATCATTGCTTCGTTGTCCAAAGCACACATGACAGAATACTGTGTGGAGGCTTCTTTTTCAAGTCCCGATTTGCAATTTCTCCTGCTTGAATCAATGTATTATTTTTGTCGAATGAGAACGGGTTTTTCCTCTTTTCATTTTTTTTCTTTTCTTTTTAAGCAGATCTTTTTTTTTTTCAATTAACGGAATTCGCCATCGCTCATCACCAGCAGATTCTATTTTTTCGGAGCCCGCGGAGAAGCAGTCAGTGGGCGTAGCCCCCTGGTTTTAATATAAAAGTTTAGAAAAGATGATGAATTTCCTCTGATATTTGGTTGGAAATCAAACGTGCAAAATTTTCACGGGTCCCAATTTGACAACAGCGACTTGCATTTTTTATCATTATAGCTTCAAGTTCAATTTCTTCCCAAGCATCAGCGCACCGCCCGGTTGCTGCGGGTTCCGTTGAAGTCCAAGTTGATTGTCATTTTCTTTTCACTTTTCAATCGAGCCCCTCCCCCTTCTCACCTTCCTGCCCTCCCTCGCCTCTTCTCCATCTTCGACTCCGTTCATCGTCCATCGTCCGTCGTCCATCTGTTCTTGTCGTTGATTGTTGAGCCCCGTCCCTTTTCTTTCGAAAGCCGGAGACAAAGACAAAATATCCTATAGAGACAGCTCGAACCATCCAATCTAAGACGAATCTTCAGCGATTCGTAATGGAGACCTTTATCCGCGTAGCGGATCGATTGTTAACTCGTTATCGAATGACCTTGATCGATAAGAAGCATTGCTAAGATAGGGATTTATCGAATGACCTTGATCGATAAAAAGCATAGCCAAGATAGGGGTTTATCTATCGAGTTTATTCGATGACGATTCAACAATCGACCCGCAGGAGGCGCCATCGCTGTTTTATGATCTTTGCAATTTCGTTGATGGACCAAATATGAGTCCTTCAGTTAATACGGAAATTAGAAGGATCCTCGCCACAATTGAAGGGCCGTAAGTCGTGAAGCATTTACCTATTCTGCCGTGGTAAAGAAAAACGCCGTATGAACCTTCAGGCGTTTCCACTTTTCCTCTTATAAAATTCTAATTCATTTGAGAAGTTGTAAGTGTTTTTCTTCAAATTTTTCGGACTATTTTGTTCTCAATTTAAGCTAAAATCTCTGGATATGTAAAGAATAATATGTGTGAATTTCGTCAAAAACACATTTTTTATTCGGCACATCTCGAATGTTTAACCGGCGTTCTTAGCACGGCAGTATTGATGAAGCTCACTGGCGCTCTGCGAAACGCAAACGCCACATGTTCCTAAGTTCCTCCATGTTCGGTCCTTCTTTTTCGCACCGGGCTGGGAAGCTATAACTTTATTCCTCCAAGTCATTTCACGTAAAAAAAATGTTGAGATTTCTGTCATTAAAGGCTTCAGGGTGATCATGCTTTTTTTCCTCATAGTTTTGGCCTTATCCGATAGCCAAACTTAAGCGCTGTGACTATCTCCCGCGGGCAATAAGGTAAAGACAAGTAAATCACCACCCTGATGAGAATGATGGGATATACTTGAAGAGCAGACTCCCGGTAGGAACTAATGACAATTTGGCAACCCAGATGGAGTAATAAGGAAAGTGTTCGCATGTCACTGTCTTGTCCTGCCGGTGAGCAGCCTCATTTCCAGACTGCTCCGATATTTTGGTAAATTCGCCATTTTCTCCTGACGACACGCGAAACCACGTGGACGCTTGCACCGCGCGGCAACGGCGCCAGGCGGCGCTTAGGCCAGCATCTGTCCAAGTTGACGATTCGTGAAAGAATTCGCCTGTTATGTAGACTTGCAGTGTAACAGGCGAGTTTTTTTCCCAGCGACCTAGCGACAGTGGCGTCGGTGCGCACTCAATAGAACAGCGGCCACGATCGCTTCCTCAGCTGATCTCGGCGATTGCCGGATTGTATGGACAAGCGGTCGTATTGATCTTTTACGAGGGGAGGAGAGGTGCTTTCTTTCTGGAAAAATTTCCCTTAAAAGATGAAAAACTCAATCCATAAAAATTGCCCTGGAAAAAAAACACATTGGATCTAGAGTCCAGACTCTTATAAACACCGACAAGAAAAAATACTCATGATTCAATCAGATTTAAGCTTAAATCAAGAACCAAGCCTCTTAATTTGAGCGGATTTCCTTTTGATTTAAGCTTAAATCTGATTGAATCAAGAGTCCTTTTTCATGTCAATGTTTTCAAGAGTCTGGACTCTAGATCCAATGTGGTTTTTTTCCCCCAGTGTAATACAAAAACTTTGACGGAAATTCACATTGGTACTCCTAAAGTAAAGAAGGCGCCTAACGTTCCAAATGCTTCCTTTAATCAATTTTGAAATTTTATTGAGTTACACGAGTCAGTCGCTGGTGTCTAACAATTAGAATTCCTGTCTTGATAAATAAATTTCATCGATTAGGAAAGGACCCCGCAAACCTCTTATGGGGATGTGTGCCACGATTGGTTTCCCATATTTTTATTGCATTAAACTCGTCTACGGATGCTGATCATAAGTCATCGTTGCGCCAATTTCCTACGAGCTACTATTCTGCCATGCTAAAGAAGAACGCCGTATGAACCTTCAGACGTTGCTATTTTTCTTTCATTAAAAACCTAATTTTTGGGGAATATTGAGAATAGAGAATTTTCAGGTGTCTGCAATTTGAAGAATTTCGTGTTTAAGTGGAAACTACGGAGTGAACTGAACACGAGGATACCCTTGATTCATAAATTGAACAATTATTGGAGAAGACAAAACAAAATGATCTAATCTGCTAAAATACGTGTGTTTAAATGGGAAGTGCCGCCAGATGACTTCACTATGTAGGCGGTGCATTTTCTCACTTTTAAATTTATTTTTATACTATTTCCCATATCAGAAAAAAATTATAAAAAATACTGTGAAATCAGCTCTTTAAGCACTCTCAGATGAAACCATTAAAAATTTGGATGCAAATTCTAGATTCTTTTCTTCAAAATTTCCAGACAATTTTCCTCGCAATTTAATCTAAAATATCTGAAAATTTGAAGGAAAGATATGCTTAACTTTCCACAAAAATACATGTTTTATCCGGAGAAATTTGGCAACGTTCGAATGCTCATACGGCGTTTTTCTTAAGAGGGATCCGTCTCAAATCCGCCTCTTGTAATAACTCTTGACGGCAACCCCGGCTCGATGATGTCATCGAAGCCGCGAGTCTCTCGGTGCGATCCGGCAGCGGTGGCGATTGTCTTGTCTTTGACAACGGACAAATGCTCTTTAGTCGTTTTAATTACTCTCTTTGAGAGAGAGACCCCGGAGGCCGGCCGGCCGCTCGCAAGACAGGAACCGAAGCAGACCTCCGCTGGCCTCCAGAGGACACTCGCAACTGCTCCTCGACGTGGGTCTCGAACCGGTCAGCGACGCCTGTTCCTCCTGGCCAAACACGGAATCCGCTTAAGTCCTTTGGCCACAAGGCGCCGGCTTGCGCAAGACAAGCGACAGAGAGAACGACCTGACGGCGAATTCAGCGGGTGGAGGAGGGATTATCAGAAGAGCACCTTCAAATTTCACCGAATGAATCCAGTCGTTCCCGAAAGTACCTCATCGCAACGAGGATCCATTAGACCAGATTCCTGTCCCTGTGTAAGGGAAAAATGGACGGATTTATGCTGAAAGGAACTATGTTCCCGTTAATCCCTATGCACATAGTTCCCTTTAGCATAAATATGTCCAAATATGCACAGGAATCTTGGTAGCATCATTGAAAGAGCCACTTGAAATTTTAGCCGTGATTCCAACAGCTCTCTAATGTACCTTATCCTCTCTTGGTTCTAATTGGACGTATTTATGCTAAAAGGATTTATGTACATAAGAACTCCGTGCGACATAGCTCCTTTTTGCATAAATAAATCCAATTTTAAAGATAGCCATTGGTGAAGAATCTAGAATCCTCTATGGGCCATTCCTACACTCAAAAAACAAGTATGGGAAGAGTGACTTATCGGCCGAGTTATGGATCATGGAGCCATATAATATAGTTCGTGGAGCCATGTTCATAGGTTCACGACCAATAAAGTATGGCTCAGAGAGTCATACTGTAGACGGTAGGTCACTTCGGTCAGAAATTATGGATCTCCGAGCCATTTTTTATGGGTCTCAGAGTCATACCTTTTTTTGAGTGTAAAGTACGCAATGCTCTAGAGGGGGGGGGGGGGGGGGTAGTTAAGGGGAGCGCTACGCCATTTTTTGTAACGCATCAAAACCTTGCAACATACGGACAAACATTCCGCCACAAGAGCAACACAAGGGGGAGGGAAGCATCAATGATGCCGAAAAAGTGCGTTACGTAATTTGTACAGGCTCCCTTGTCTCAATTTTAAAAGCTACCGGGCAATAATTTTGAAATAATTCTCTGATTTGGAAACTATCAAATTGGTTCAACTTGGTCAACAATACTTCGAATAAAGCTGTTTTTCGGAGAGAAAATCAAGGCTCCTCGAGAGCTTTTTTGGCGGAAGTTTAAAGTTAAAACAGCTTTCTCTTTAAGCAGATGTTTGAAAGAGTGGCTGAATTTTCTTCAGAGTCAACTGAAATTTTATCTAGAAAACGTCCGCACCTTCAAGCAGATGTATTGCGTTCCCCCTCAACATATTTAAAAACTCAGTATGCGTGCGATTTCCAATGAGGAGAACACGATGTGCGTCTAGAGCAACCTGGTTCAAAATTGACCAGGAACGTGGAAAAATTAATAAAAAGATCAAGCAAAAATTAATAAAATAATGGATCACTAGACAAGGTACGAATTTAAGCATTCCGGTACATGTTTCTTAACCAAAATTTCACGTAGAACACGATTCGCGCAACGAAAATTACTGAAACAAACTCCTAACGAAGATATTAACCTTTTCATTTCACATTGGTTACGAGGAATTTGAACTGCTCGCTCACAAGAAACTCAAAGCTCTACGTGAGTCAAATCGCGCACGACAACGGTCTCAGCAAGTTTCTTAATCGAGCAATATTCATTTCCCACCATGTGTTGTTCGAACTATAGGCAATTTGCTATAGCTGAGCCAAAGCGTCAAGATTGAGGTTGCCAGATTTTTACATTGCGCAGAGACTGTCATGATAACGTTTAGCGCGCGATGTGAATCACGTAGAGCATTGAGTTTTCATGAGCGGGTGGTTTGAATTCACGCATCAAGAATCATTAAATATCGTTGTGAGGAGTTGATTTCGATAATTTTCATTGTGCGCATCGTGCTCTACGTGAAATTTTGGTCACGGATCATATATCAGAGTGCTGAAATTCGTACCTTGTCTAGTGGTCCATTGGACTAGCTCAAACATTTTTGATAACTCTGCAACCCAGCGTGTCGGAGGCACATTCAGCAAATTTCTTTGCGCACCTCGAATGCCTTCTAACTTGGCAAGAGCGCACGTTGTTGTAAGTGTTCAGAAACTGAATATGTTATGAAATTAGTGTGTGAAACTTTTGAAAGCACCTCTAATGAAAATCTTCATCCAGAATTCGTGTAGTCGTTTTGTTATTACTTCAAGATCCCGTTGCCATGTTAGAATGTTTTTAAATTGAATTGCCTGCACAAAAAACTTACCCCGAACTCCAATTTTTAACCTGAATAAAGAAGAAAAAATCAAAACGGTCGTACAATAGTATGATCGAATCATACGTTTTTTTAAAGTTATCCATTTCATGTTTCCGCAATAAAACACATTTCATGTTTATCCTCTAGATAGCTCATAAATATTCCAGAACATGAACCAGGTTTCAGGTTTTCTTTGCTTTGCTTGCCGGCTTTGAAAGAAAAAGATTCTGCGAACAGTCCATGACACACACAATGGAAGTACAGTAAATACAGTTGAAACGCAGGGAACGAGGCCAAAAATTAGAAAGATTAAAGCCCTCCAACGGTTCAGCCGAACAATTGGCCAATCTAAAACGGACAGATGCAGAAAAAGGTGTAAAAAAAATATAAAAATTAATAAATATCCGCATGACCAGGAATCAGAAGGAGAAAACTTCTGATCTAATGTTTCGGTTTTTAGTCTTTCACATTTTTCACGTTACATTTTTCTTGGTCGGGTAGCACTGTTTCTGATTTCTTCCTTGTAGATGCAGTAAAAAACCGGGTTACTTTATATTATCATCTTCAGCGTCGTTTCCTGCATTACACCTGCATTTATTGTATTTCTCTCGTTTTTTTGTGATCGTTTTGCGTTTGACTCATATCATTCCAAAAGATAAGAAAACAGCAGACGCGGCAATGACGTCCAAATCCACGGTGAATGTTAAATTCAATTTTCCTAGTGTTGCAAGTTTACAGAATAAGCGGCGGGGAGAGGGGGGGGGGGGGAGGCGGGCGTGTGTTGTGTGTTTCGGGCCGAATCGCACTTCAATTAAACTGTTACGCGAACTTGTAACCGAAAACGGAGACGGCCGGGTCGTCTCATGCCGTCATGCGGTGTGCCGTATCGGTGGCGTGGCGTGCTTTGCGATGTATCGATCGTTCTGCCATTTAAACCTATGGGAAAGGATCGATAAACAGGTGTTCGTAGCGAACACCTTAATAATCGATTCTTTACCATAAGTTTAAATGGCAGAACAATCGATACATCGCAATTCACGCCACACGACTGTGCTGTATGTTTGTGGCGCGGCCGAGCGGGAAGGAGGGTCGTCACAGGGTGTGTTGTAAAGGGACCGAGCGTGAGGGCTGCGTTCAGGGCTTTCGGAATTCGTGCCGCTTTAACGAGTTAATTGAAAACTAATTCGGGCTCCGCTGCAGCGACTTGCTCGCGAGACCGTGAAAAGTTGCAATTTGCTGTTCGCTCGGTTACGGCGGCTGTGGGTTTCGCGGATCTGTCCGTCTGCTCGCGACAGATTCCTGACGTATTCGAAGAGGGCGCAGCGAACTGTTTGCTTCCAGGCTCGAGGATGTTCCTATCGGGTTAAAAATCGAGGGATCAGGGGCTGACTATCATTGTCTGACTATATGGTAGCAAAAACCATATCCGGTCGTATTCACCAAAAGTAGATGCTACCAAATATCTGGTTGTCTGTAGACCCTACAGTATCACAATGCCGAAAATCAAGTAGACTCATGCATTTACTATACCTCGGGTAAAATTTGTCATACTAGTGCATGTAAATGATACATGTAAGCTCGCAAGTCAACGATTAAAATTTTAAAAACCAAAAAATGGCCGAAAATTCCACTCACTTTGACTGATTGTGAGTCACGCGGCTGAGGATGACGCCGAAGGTGTCGTAACGCGTCCAAAGTTTTATGTATATTGCAAGTAGGTTGAATTTTCGTCCATTTCTTAGTTTTAAAAACTTAAAAATTCGTCATATTTTTCTCATTGTCAGTGTAACACAGATTTGGACCCTTCTTAAGTTATTCCGTAACCCTCCTTTTGGCGTCCCTTACCCCCGAAATCGGCCTTTCAGGATTAATTTTGGATGAAAAATTGCCCTCCTTGTCGTAGTAACCTGGCCGTAGCGCAGGCTAAGACTCCCTCCTCCCGTTTAGCATTAACTAATTTTGTGAACAGCCCCTCCCGTGACTTGAGCACGAAGGGCACTTTTTGGCTCACCCGTTCGCTACTTTGGCCATTAGTTTCTTCGAAAAGTCCCAAGACAGCATTTGTTTTTAAAAATAAATCAAACTATTCTTTGCTTGTACGAGCGGCGGTCAATCGCTCGCCATGGAAAATGTGTCTTCGGCCGGTTGAAGGTGATAAACGGTAGTCAAGGCAGGCGTGAGACCGCAAAATGAACGCGTCGCTGCCCCGCTGGTCTCACTCCGATAAGCTGAGTGAGCCACAGCCTCCAAGATTCAAAGATTAGTCCACTACCACAAACTATACCGGCTCTTAATGCCTCAAGAACTTGCATCAGGCTGTTGCCGGAATGTCTCTCAATCCTCAGCCCACAGCAATCACTGACTCATCGCGAATATTACTGCCAGTTTCCCCGACGAAAATGATCTAATCAAGTCTGGGTTTTTTTATAGAATCGTATACGGGTTTGCGTATCCAAACCTTGAGAATAATTGAGGCATGTCATATTTAATCACATTATAGATGTAAAAGCTCAACTGCACATAAAAGTGCACCTCTCTTTGGCAATGTCAGGGCCTCAGATTTGTGTTCATATTTTTTTTCTCATCTACTCGTGCCTTTATATGGGGGATTACAGGGACAAAATAACACAGGTTTGTTCAAACAAATCAGATGTAGTCGATTTCTTAAAAAGAAAAATAGTTAGAGCTTCAGAAAATTTATATTTTTAATGGCACATTTCGTCGAAATTTCTTCGATGCTCCCCGAAAAGTGATGGAAGGAAACATCTTGCTAAGAATATTAATTTTACAATTCAGAATATTTTTAAGGCGTTCTGGTACCATCCAATTTTCATTGACACTTTCACTTCCTGTCATTTTTAATTAAGTTGCCTCTCAAAAAGTAGAAAGGATTCACACCATACAAGCAATATTAAAAACAGTCATTTTTCCAAAGACTTAAGCACAGAAACTCCCTTAGAACTCGTGGAATAATGATTTTCAAATCAGATTGTTCGCACTTATGCGGGAAGACAAGAGACTTAGGCTTAAAAGTACATCACAGATCAGACCCTCAGTTCTACATTTATTGTTCCACATGAAATCTTGAATAAGGGCGAATCTGACTAAAATTCTAACCTTAAGATTTTGATTTAGGCCGGATTCTATCACATGTTATAACGAGTAACACCTCTGGTTAAAATTTTACAAACACTGAATATACTCATTAAATTTCAACCTGAGGTATAGCCTCGTACAACTAGTTTCAAAACTTTTACGAGAGTGGAGAGGCCATCCGAACCCTAAATTTTTTCATTTAAGCCCTGAAACTTTCAAAAATTACGTTTAAAATTTTGCTTTTTCAAAGGGTTCAAAACCAGGTACAGAGGTGATTGAGCTGCGGGCCGATTACTGAAAATGATAGACAAAGCTTTAGACAAAGAAGACAAAAAGATATGGAGGGATCCTATTGGTGGAACCGAGCGGTTGCAATTGACGGAAGCGGTAGGTAATAGACTAACTAACGGCAACTGACGAGAAACCCGACAGTTAGTCCATCATTCTCTCCCCTAGTCTATGGGAACCGCACATTTCAGCCAATAGGATCCCTCCATACTCACGGATAAAAAGCTAGGTAGCATTTACCATATTCTGTTAATAAACGGCACAACTAGAGAGTATGGTAACTTGCATCAAAATTATCGTGAAAGTAACACGATTTTTCCTTATTGTGACAATAATTTTGGTGGAAGTTACCATACTGCCTGGTTGTGCCATTTTTTAACCAGCGTATGGTTAATGCTACCCAACTTTTTTCCGTGCTCTCTAAGTCTTCTTTGTCTATAGCTTTGTCTATCAATTTCAATAATCAGTCGGCTTCTTCAAGTCTTCCTTGTCTATAGCTTTGTCTATCAATTTCAATAATCAGCCCGCTGGCCTTTGAACCATCATGAAAAGCACGAGATGACACGAAGCGTCACGGTTGGCAACAGCGACGACGGGGGCACATCAACACGGTAGTGATACCTGGCTAATCGAGCGAACTTCAATTACGTAATCAGGACCCGGCGCAAGTGTGTTCGTGTGTCTCTGTGTTAGTGAAAGTGAGTCGTGTGTGTGCGTGTACGCTGCGCTTATACATCATGTGTGCTCGATATAGAAAGCTGTCCGATCCAACTTTTCATCAAACTCGGGTTTGAAGCCGCCTTGATGTTCTTATTATGGCCGATGACGTCATGAGCGAAGTTGCCGCTTCGAGCATCGCATCGATGGTCCTAGCCGAAAAGGAGGGAGAGTTCGATATAGGGTTTCATCGCTCAGCGGATTTTCATCTTGACGTGGGTAGCGAGCATGCGGTTGCACTTTCCTGCAAGTTGGGGTTTTCTGACCGGCTCCTGATCTAACATAAATAAATTTTATCAGTTAAGGCGTAAATGGTGGAGGAGGACGTAATATACCGTGCTAAGGAAGGACGCCGTATGACATCCGAGAGTTGCCAAATTCCCCTCGATACAAGGTTTATTTTTGATGAAAGTTATGAATATTTTTCTTTGAAATTTTCAGGAGCTTTAGATCAAATTGCGAATCAAATTATCTGAAAAATTGGAAGAAAACTATCCATGCATTTACCAGGAAATTCGTGTTTTATCAAAGGAAATGTGGCAACGCCTGAAGATTCACACGGCGTTTTTCCTGAGCACGGCAGTAGTGACCTCCACATTCGGTCCAACTCTCCATGTAGTTGGGGTTGAATTCCTCTGCAATATTATAAGTACCTTTCAGTGATGTGTGGGAACCCTGAATGTAAAGGAAACAATTTTTAACCCACAAATGGCAACCCCGTGAATTCATTCAGCTATATCTATGCATTGAGCGTTTGACTGAATATTGAGGTTGATTTTTTTTTCTCAGGTGGTATTCCATCATCACAACCGAATATTAAGAGCTTTTTCCTCGAAAGTTTATAGATGCATGGAAAATTTACCTGGATGTGGAGGCAAAGTCACCCGTATTAAAATTTCTTCAAATGCCCTAATTTCTTAGATTTTGTTAGCTTTGGAATGATTCTAGAAAAAAAATTGCGATGCTATGATATTTCTAGTTCCTCGCGAAATTTTATCTGGATCTTGAAGATTTTCTGTAATACTGCCGTATTATGTGAGTCAATTGCATAGGCGGATCCAGCAATTTGGCAGCACCGGATTTCCTCCCTTTAAACCTATGTCAAATAATCGATTTTTGTCGGAGCACTCGGCCCCCCGGAATCGATACATTTCCATAGATTTAAATGAAGAAAAAACAATATTGCCAATTTGCTGGATCCGCCAGTGGTCAATTGACGTCGTCACGAGTTTAATTTCTGAATCTTCATCGCATAGTTTCACAGCTGTATGGTTTGTAAGTGAGATATATTCGGATATGCGATTATTATCCTCGGAAAAATTGAGGCCGAAGAAGCCTCTATTGCAAAGGGCGATGATCATTCATTTATTTTTTCGTCAATGATTCTCCTTAATGGTATGTTGTACCTTGAGATTCGCGTATTGAAGGTTGAGGACTGTGCAGTTAAAGAATGCTGGGTGGAGTCACGTTTGTCGCAGCGATCAGTGTCGCCAATCTGCAAGAATTTAGACGCTCTCACTTATTATTTTCAAAAGCAAGTTTCCTGTGCGTTGTTTAGCAACATTAACCAGAAGTTGTCCAGTTAGTACACTTTTTTCTCTGAGACAATCTAGATTTCCCATTCTCCTCTCAGGCTTTTGACATCCAACATGGGTGGGGACTTTATTTTGTAGCAGAACCAAATTCGAGCAAATAGCGTTTGATTACCGTTGTATTCAATATAATATTTGTAGGGATTCGTGAGGAAACTTTTCATCAAAGTTATTCCTGATATAACCAATCAGTTTGACTTTCACAGAAAGGTTCCTAAACGCAGTAAGTCAGTTTTGAAGTGGCGGAAGTTCAAGTTGAGGATTCTAATAGTTAACAAGTTTTATACTTTTTTCTAAGAAAAAAAAAAAAAAAAAAAAAAAAAGCTAATTTACTGAACTAGAGGCATTTGTGGCACGTATTGCCTCTCAGGTTCAGTAGATACAGTGTATGTTCTCATAGCTACCGATATCGATTCCAAAAAGCGATACCATGTATCACCGTTTGCCAAGTTGCAGACTTCCTGTCATACTATATTTTTTCTTCGGAAAACTAAATTCCCTGAAACTTCCCTCGATTTTTCTTCTCTATTTGCAGAATATTCCGCATAAAGTTTACGCTGCAAAGTTGGCTTGTTTCTCCTCGAAAAAATAAAGTAGGAGCTGAAATTTTGAAACGCCACAAAGGAGATACGTGGTTTCGCACTTTGGCCATCGATGTTTGGATAACCTTAACGGCAATTTTGGATACTATTTTGATCTGTGCGCATGCCTTAAAGTTTGGAATGTTGCACAGCAATACATATGATGCATAGGCTCAAAGAATGCACGAATATTTCCTTATATGTCGATTTTGCATAGCATCACATTAAATGCGTCTGTAACGTCTAATTTGTGTAAAGTTCACCCATACTTTTCCAGGAGAGGGAAATTTTTATTACGCACGGTTATGTTTGCATGCGTAAGCTCTCTACTCGTACAATGAGAGCAGGGTTTTCCGGGTCACGAAGAATAATTCACTCAAATTAACCCTGCGGTCTCGTCATCCGCATCTTGCCGGTTTCATAGCCCAATAAAAGCGAGGAAACGGAATTTTCGTCGCTTTGATCGAGGGAAGTCTTCAAATTTTCATTTTTTAATTTTTCCACACCCTCCGAAACCGCGCTCCTTTGAGTCCCTCGCAGCGTCCCCATATCGCGGATCATAAAAATCCAATTTGTGCCCACGTTTTTTACCGCCGCTGTGTCTGGAGACCGACGCGTATCGCTCAAGAAACCGCGTTGCCGCCTCAAGTGGATATTGCAAATTTTATCTTCTCACCCGTTAAAAATTTCTGGGACTTCCCAAAATCCATCGCGCTCGAATAATTTTCTCAGAGTACTTTCAAGCAACATCTTTGCATACTTGTCATCTCAAGTAAACACAAGTTGAGAGGTCGGAGATAAGGCCGGATTAGCTGGGGTGTTGTAGCACCCCTTCGGCCTCACGGACCCTGGGACCCTTTGAAGGGTTGAGAGGTCCTGAAATTAGGATTTTGGGGGCATGGGACCCTAGAATTTTAGGATTCAGGGCTCCTAATGATCTTGGATTGGAATTTCGACGAAACTTTGAGATCAGGCACACGACAATGTTAATGAACTCTTGAGTTGTGATCTCAATATTTTATCGAGTACTTAAAACTGATGTTTTGGTGGGCTTTGAGAGTAGTTTTTTTAGGGGGGGGGGGAGAAGGGGGACTGAATCGGGAAGAACCAATAAAATCAAGTGAAGGCGTTTTGGACTTTTCCTTTTCTTGGAAACATGAACTGCTTTCAGTTTACGAAGTTTATAACCCGCAATATGCGGGCCCTTTTACCTGCGATAACTCCGGGCCCCTGAATGCTAATCCGGCCCTGGTCGTAGATCTTACGACCCCGAAGCCTCAAAAGTGCTGGTCACATGCATAGTTGCAGTTTGATGCCGCAAACACATTGTTTAGCTAGAAACAATAAAACATGTTCAGACATCTAGTTTTTAAGTTCAATATGAACGGAGATATCACCCTTCAAAAAACACAGTGTGTAACTGTATCCATTGTGGCAATACATTCCATGGTTTCTTACACCGTGGATTCATCAATTAGTCAATTTTTTTAAATTTATTTTTTGGGCGGGGAAAGTTGGAGTTTTTTTCTTTGAATCCCTGGAAAACTTGAAACAGAAAATATATTAGGATTTAGTCTTGGCTCAGTCTGGCAACTGCGTTAGCTTGTTGCCTCAAGGAAAAGAAAGCCCGATGAAAGGCCGAAAGGAGTAAGGCAGGCATTTTTATAGCGTAATGAAACCGGCTTTTCATACTTGCCGCGTTTTTCCGAGGTAAAGTAATTAATCACTAACTCGTCTCCCGATTCAAGGAGCTTTTCTTTCGACTCCCGCACGTGTGTGCGTCGGCGGGAGGGGTAGCTTCCCGAGGAGGGGTAGTTTTTCGGGGAGGAGGAGGTTGTAGGTAATTGTCGAGTCGGGCGGAATCCACTCGAAGGGAATGTTTCTTCGTACATAAAACATGAGGTTTAGTCTTTCAGTTAATCTGGGTTACCGGGGGCCTCTCTTGTTTGCGCCATGAAAAATGCTCGTACGTGCCCCTCGGAAGAAAAGAAGAAACGGGCCAAATTAAAATATATGTCTCGCCGTTGTTGGTATTGTCGCGTATTGTATCGCGAGGGCCGGATAACCCCCCTTCTCCCGTTGTGGGGCGGAAAATGAAGGAGGTTGTCCCGCCCGGTGAATATTTAATAACCCACCCCTTTCCATCGCGGAATCCTCCCTGCATGGGCTTTATTTTCGAAGAGTTTTTGATTGTTGCGTCGAGCGTACCTTCCGGCAAGACGTTCTCTTGACTCTCAGGAAAGGAGGGGGAGCTTCGAGGCAGCTCTACCGTGCCAAGGAAGAACACCGTATGAGCTTTCAGACGTTGCCGAACATCCTTCGATTAAATACGAATTTTCGGGAAAACTTGTGAATGACCCCTCCTCTTTTTCTCTGATAATTAAATTTGCGATATACTCTGGAGTATTCGAAAAGTTCAAGGAGAAATATTCGTAACTTTCCTCGAAAATAAATATTTCATCGAAAGAGACTTGGCAGCGTCGTAATGTTGGTACGGCGTTTTTCCCCAGCACGGTCGGCCGCGGCAGGGCTAAGCTAATATTCTCTCATTTCCGTCGCTGGTTTCGAGCATAATTTTACGGATGCTTTGCCGACGTGTCGCCGCAAAGTTTATAATAAAGCTTTTACATAGTCGTGGAATTCGCGAATCAGCCGCCGTCACCGCACCGTGGCAAATGTGAGGAAATACCTGGCGTAAAAACCAGAAGTCATGCAAGCAATTTTTTATAAAACCAAAAGGGGTAGGATCTACACCTACCACAGGTGTTACTCGGTGCAGCTACGAGGGTCTGCGTTATTTGTAAAAAGTCGAAGACGACTTTTGGAAAAGGTAGATGTGAGTGAAAGTACCCACATAGGGACAGGAAGAACATGTCGGTATTTTGAGGTTAGGTCATTGAGCTTTAAGGACCCAAAAAGGCAGCCATCAAAGTGATGCATTACTGCAATTGTTACGACACGTCGTTCGTAAAGCACGTATTTGACTTATAGTGTTTGCATAAATCCACTCATTTTTGTGAAAGAAAGCTTAGCTATGAATATGCTTGGCCATCTTAGTCTGATATTGGAATCTGAAGGTTGACAGTGAATGACATATGAACTGTTATGTTTCATAATACTCAGTGAAACAGTGCAACCATCGTCATTTATTGAAATTCAGTACTTTTCCTGTAGACTGATTCAGTGGCTCCCTCATGGTTCAAATGCTAACAAACATATTTCGTCTCTGGTTCGCGCCCCTATGCCCTATGTTCTTGCGCTATGATTGTAAAATGCGTCCAAGTGTTTCTTACAATCGAAATTTCTCGTGTCCAATGAGTCCTTAATTGATTTATGACCTGTCAATGACTAATGTGTAATGAATTAACTCGCACAAATTGTGTACACGAAGTTATGTTATTTGTATTGGTTTGAACCACTGAGTGCGATATTATATTGAATGACGTAGTCACTAAATCAGTCTATAACCCTCTTTTATTCATGTCGCGTGGGTTCATATTCGTCGCGGTTCAGCGATCAGTATACTACGTCGTTATCCTCTCATTGCGTGGTTGGAATTGCAAGCTTAAACTTCAGTTGAGCTCACAATCGTTTAGCTCTGAGATATCGCACGCGGGTTCTCGGAACCGCGAGGCGTGGTAATTAGTGGAAAAATTGCCAATTAATGCGAAGGAAATCCTAAGAGAGCGCTATGAGGAAGGTGAAAAGTAGGTTTTACGATTCGGTCCAGCTCGTGCGCATATGTGCACATCATTTTGCTCTGGACCGGGACCCTCTGTAATCACGCTTGCCCGTCAATTCGCTACGCAAACTGTCGACTGTCGTCGCGCTCGAATGATTATAGACTATAGCTTTAATTGCCGCTCTTTTGAGAAAAGCACTCGGAAAGACTCGCCAAGATTACCACAAGGGGACATTGATGGTAAACTGTCTCTTCTCAACGGTGGGCGGCGGGAAAACATCTGTGTGTACGTAATACGTATGCTTTGATTCTGAGATACTGAGATCCTTGGCAAATCATGATGTCAGGACTGTGGGGTCAAATACGTAGCTCTTACCAGAATACTGCCGTGCCACGGAAGATCGCCGCGTAAGTCTTGAAAAGTTGCCAATTTTCCTTGACAAATCACGAATTTTGGGGGAATTTGCGAATATTTTTCTTTAAATTTTGCTCGTAATGAGTTCGGAAGTGTCTGAAAATTCCAAGGAGAAATATTCATAAAATATCTCTCTTCGAAAATAAACATTTTCCTAGGGGAAATTGGCAACAATCGAATGCTCATACGGCGCGGGCGTTTTTCCTTATCATGGCAGAATTAACCTGACTACATTAGACACTGCCTTGTCTCCTGTCATGTTTCATTTATTTTACAAGAAAACTAAAAATAAATACCTACCATTCTACTTTGTGATGTTGTGATCAAATTCTTTTAATTCTGAAGGGGATTCACACAAACTTTAGGCGTTATGTTGCTAAGTTTCTCTGTGAGGAAAATGAAACGTGGGAGGACATTAGGCAGTATGTAAAGCATTTAGGCTGGTTGTTGCGAAATCTGAATAAAATGGTTTGATGTTTCAGCTCCTTCGTAAAAGTCGACGGGAGAAAAAATTCTCTAGTTTATATGCAGCGCATTTTGATACAGTAGTCATGGTCCTAAGATTCGTTACCTTATTTTACTTACATTATGCTTCGATGATTTTTTCTAAAGTTCTTTTTTCTTTGTTTCAGGTACGTGCTCAGACTCATAGTGTTTGAAGACTCCCTGATCCCCTGTTTGAAACGTAAGGAAAGAAGTCAATAGTATTATCATTAGGATTTTAAATAAATATATAAAAGATTGAAGAAATAACAAGAAACGGACATTTTTCGGTGAAACCTTGCTACTACTTGCGATAGAAAAATTAGCCAACAAAACTGTCCAAAAATTAATGAGAAGTAAAGCTGTCTTCACGAGCATTCGTGAGTAGCGGCAATTGTTTACGCAGTCGTCAATGGAGATCTCGCGTGTCCCATCATTTCCGATCCTACTAACCTGTCCTTGGTCAAGGAATACGATGATGCGATTAAGTAAGACCTAAATTAATTCCTGAGCTATAAAAATTGTTTGATTCTAGCATTGTAATTACCTTGATTTCGGGCAGGTGGTTCATTAATGCCAAAATGATTGTTTCATAAATGTTTCAAGAGTCTAAAGGACGACGTGACCAGTGTTAATTTGTTCTAATTTCTTCCACAGAATATCCATTTGAAAGTAAAAATTTAACTGGATATTTATTAATTTATTAAAATAATACGTTTGTAACCCTGTGATAGTAATTATTTCATAATGTGCTTCACAAATGCTTTTCTTCAAAATTTTCAGATACTCCAAATCCAATGTTGCATAACTTTTCGGCAAATAAACGAAAATAAGCCTTAATTAACAAGAAAATTAGGTTTTTATCAATGAAAATTCTGTAAAAATTCGGCAATCCGCGCCTGAACTTCTACACGGCGTTTTTCTTTACGGATAAAAACGAATGTCAGTATTACTACTTAGTTTTCCCGGTCATATATGATCCTCAGATTGTTGCCAACGTGTGACGGCTTTCACGTTTTCCAAGTGTAACCAACCTTATTGCAATAACAGAGGTTTAAGTCGAGAAACTTTTTCCAATTGTAAAGTACACAAAATCTGTGTCAAAACTAAGAACGCACGGGCACACGCCTATCAATCTGATTTAAGTAAAGTTCACGATGATACAGGCAAATAAATCCTCATTATCTGCACTTCGAAGCATCTAACGCGACATCCGTCATTTTGTTTTATCCTTAGAGCTCGCATAAAGCTAAAGATGGCTGAGCCAATCTTCCGTGCTAAGGAAGAACGCCTCATGAACCTTCAGACGTTGCCTTATTTCCTTCAATGATAAACGAATTTTTGGGAAATATTGTGAACACTTCTTCAAAATTTCTAGATAGTTTTTCCCGTTTTAATCTAAAATGTCTGAAAATTTCAAGGAAAAATATGCATAACTTTCCACAAAGAGACATGTTTTATCCTGGGAACTTTGGCAACTCTCGAATGCTCATGCGTCGTTTTTCCTGAGCACGGCAGCATTCAGGAGCGGATCCTCCAAGGCAACCGACAAGAGACCCGACAGTAGTTAGTCCATCATTTTCCCTTAAGGCTGTAAGAGCCACAAGTTGCAAGCAATATTGGATCGTTCCACACTCCCTATGTCTTCTTAGTCTATAGCCTATAGTTTTATCTATCAATTTCAATAATCTGTCCTCAGGAAGATCCAAATCCGGTCAGGAAGAAAATGAAAGTGGCGGAAAGCGGGAACCTACGAGGACGCCGAGGCAGCGCACAGTTGATCGAGTCAATTAGTGAGGCCGGACATGACATTTTTGACTTAAACTGCAAATTTTGATGTTTATTTTGTCACAAATCTAAATTTCAAGGGGTGCTTTTCGTAGATAATTTCACGAGGAAACCGTTGGAACCACTTTTAGAACCTCAAAGTTTTGTTTTGGCGGAGTTATGAGCGTTGAAAGGTTACAGGTTTTGTCCGACCTCTTCCGTTGGCTCGATCCACTGTGCGGCGGATACTCGAAAATCGCGAGGAGCGAGGAGAAAGGCGGCTTTTGTTTAGCATTCAGTTAATGAATCGCGATTGCGCAAGCGCAGACCCAGTCGCGTCTCGGCTCGTCTCCCGCGGATCCGTCGAGAAAAAAAAAACTACTGACCTTTACTCCCTGCCCCCTCCCCGCTAGTGGGGGGTGGGAGGTGCTTCTTGCAAGTGATATGTCAATTATAACGTCGGTTGCCAGCTCACGTAAAACGTTAGCGGTGCGGTGCGGAATTGAAGTCGAGCTTGCGGACGCTCCTTGGCATGATATGGAAGATCAAGTTTTAGGAGAGCCCAGTGCTACCGTGCTAAGGAAAAACGCCGTATGAACCTTTAGGCGATGCCAAATTTCTTTTAATAAAGCACAAATTTCCTGGTTAAAAAATGAATATTTTTCTTTCAATTTTTCGGCGAATTTTGTTCGTATTTTGATCTGAAGTTCCTGAAAATTTCAAGAAAAAATATATTATTCATATATTTCTTCAATAATAAATATTTCATCGAAAGAAATTTGGCAACTCTCGAATGTTCTGACAGCGTTTTTCCATAGCACGGCAGAGTGGTCAGAGGACTCAGTGTTGCCGCAGTCAGGGAAAACCGGGAAATTTCAGAGAATCTCATGAAGTCATGGAAAACCGGGATATGTCAGGGAAAATGACGGAACTGACGAAAATGTCAGGGAAAATTTGTTAAATCACATTCATTTGCTTTCTAGAATGGGTTTGAGATTTTAAACAAGAAATTTTGCCTGAAAACTATTTTCAATTATGCCTTCTTAACCATCCGTCACATCTTCAACTGTCAAGGAATGTCACGAAAATGTGTCAGGGAATTTCATTCTGTGGCAACCCTGAGGAATGGAATCACTCTACCTTTTTCCATTCGTTTTTTGTTATAACCGATGATTTTTTCTTTCTTTTTTTCGACTTAAAAATGAACCGCATTCAGCAGAAAGGAACTTTACCTAACCACACCAGATATTGCCAAATTTAACTGATCAACTTAACAGGGCCGGATTTACCTACTTGCCGCCCATGGGCCACCTGTATTTTGTCGCTCCCTTCTCATTCGTTTTGAAACATCAATAAAAACCATCAAGTGAAATACCGGAGGGAGAGGAGAGGGGTACATAAGACACGTTTACTCGTGTTGGACACATTTTTTGCGAAAACCCTGTCAACACTGTTAGCAAGAGTTCACGGAACTTTGCGCGAAAGTTAAGTTCCGTAAACCTATCTCTGTGTGAACAAGGCCATCCATTTGTAAGAAACGAACGTAAAAATTATGCAAAAACAAACATAAATGTGGTTTAATACTTTTAACCTCCGCCGCCGCGCCGCACTGATTACACTGTTTTTGACGCAATGTGTGAAGTATTCCTACAGTCTTGTAGGCGCTATGCGTTTCACGCCGACCGCTGCTGAACGCACTGTGTTCAACGCAATGCGTGAAGTATTCATGAAGTCTAGTAGGCGCTATGCGTTTCACGCTAACCGCGCTGTTTTTGACGCAATGCGTGAAGTATTCATGCAGTCTTGCAGGTGCTAATATGTGTTACATACCGACCTGCAAAAAGTGTTTGGGGTTATCCCCAAAAACTGTGGCAACACCCCAATTTTTTTGATGGTATGGACATTTCAAATTAATTGTGGTACATCCGCAACTCAAGTTGAAGTAGTACCGCAACATTTGGGTTAGCAACCTAATTTATTGGGGTAGTACCGCACAATTAGTTGGTGTTGCACCACAATTAATTGGAATAGACCACTAGACGAGTTACAAATTTAAGCATTCTGATACATGTTCTTTAACCAAAATTTTACGTAGAACACGATGCGCACAACAAAAATTGCCGAAATCAATTCCTTACAAAGATATTTAATGATTCTTGATGCGTGAATTCAATCCACCCGCTCAATAAAACTTAATGCTCTACGTGATTCACATCGCGCGGTGAACATTATCATGACAGTCTCTGCGATATGAAAATCTGGCAACCTCAATTTTGACGCTTTGGCTCAGCTATAGCAAATTGCTTATAATTTGAACAACACATGGTGGGAAATGAACAGTGCTCGATTGAGAGGCTTGCTGAAACTGTTGTAGTGCGCGATTTGACTCACGTAGAGCTTTGAGTTTCTTGTCAGCGGGCAGTTCAAAATCCGCGTAACCAATGTGAAATAATAAGGCTAATATCTTCGTCAGAAGTTAGTTTCAGTAACTTTCGTTGCGCGAATCGTGTTCTACGTGAAATCCTGGTTAAGAAACATGTATCAGAATACTTGAATTCGTGCCTTGTCTAGTGGTCTATTGTCCATATCATCCAACAACCCGATGCTCGTTTTGCCGTGGGGAGACAATAATTTTGAAAGTGAAAATTTCAGGAATAAGGGTAAAATTTGTGTGTCTCCTCTGATAGGAAATAATAGTTCGAACGGGAGCCCTCGAAATGACTCGTACTGAAACAAAGCTCGGTTTGTTCAACTTTTACGTTATCGATTCCGTTTCATGCGTGTTTCCCGTGTCATTACCTATATCTGCCAACTTCTATCTATAATGTAAACATTGCTATCTATTCTCGTTTGTGCAACTTCCTCGCATTCGCTGCCTTGTTTGACCCTATGCAGTGTGCATTGTGACCCATGATCACTTTGTACTCTTAAATTTTTCAGTCGGAGGGCAGTGTCCGATAATGTAATCCTTTCATTCATATACAACTACGCGATAAAGTCTTGTCGCCCTTTATAGTAGATGGGATACCGTTTCTAAATTATAAGAGATATCTAATGTTCCCAAATATATTTAGATGTGTTCTTTAAGTTAGCGTGTTGCTCCATTTTCAAGGCATGAGTTTATCAGCACGCACGTTACAAGAACTTGCACCCTTTGTGAAAAAAAGGAAAAACTAGGAAAAATTCAGTTGTTTCACCAATCGTATTTTGATTCTATAGTTCACGAATATATTAGAGGGTTGATGAATCCAAAAGATCAGCAAAATTCAAGAATACCAATTCAATTAACGAAAAGTTTTTACTTCTAAAATATTGACGGTAATGATATTGTCCGAATGCCAAGGCGGACGATGACACCACGCAACTCTCATTAATGCACACCTCAGTGTCTCTAATTTTTGTATCATCGATCATCAAGAATGAATAAGAATTTTCAATGTAGCTTCACTTACATCAGTTTCTCTAAACCTCAAACTATGGTAAAAACGACTCAATTCGCACAGCCTACCTAGGAAATTAACAGTTTTTTTTGAGGTTTTCTTTTGTTCATTTCTACCGAGAATAGATAGATGATTCATATAGCACGTGTCGCTGATACCACGTACGTTTTTAGTGGAGATCCTGGTCGCTTTTCGAAAGGGTTATAGACCCAGGCCAGTCCGATATGACAGTAACCTATCAGATTTCTAGATTTCGAGCCGACTCTCCCCAATTGGACCGTTCCAGTCCCTAACTCTCTATAAAATCGATACAGTCAGGCCAAGGATACCGCGAAGCATAGATCAGGTCAATCGGGAAAATCTCTGACAATCGCAAATAAGTATTGCACTCAACTCTGATGTCGAACCGACCCAAGTCTAAGGCTTTGAGCTTCTCGTTCGTTTTCCAGCACGTCGCGTTCATTTTTGGTGTGCGCTGCGTTAAATTTGGCAACAGTGATAATCGATGACCAGTACCAGGGGAGCAATTAAACTCTTTCATTAGCGCAACAAACTGAAGTCACAATGGTCATTGAGGGCGGGGGTGGCGGCGGGGGGTTCGTATGGGTCGCGCTTCAACGCCGATAAGCGTTCGATAAAGATGACATGATGACACGCTTTTTCGTGAACTTTTAATTTGCGTTCACGCCTAATTAAGCCTTATCGCTCTGCTGCCGCCCCCTCCTCTCCCTCCCTCCCCACTCATGCCAATGCTTATCGAGTTTAAACCCGGAAGTGCGAATTTAGGGGTCCGCAGCTCGGCCTGCCAATCGGAGGCTGCAACTCGACTGAGTTGTCAGATCATCCTCGAATAAAAAGTGCTCTTTTATGAACATTTCGTACTTTGGGTGGGCTATCGTGCAATTTTTCAGAGTAGTTCTGTGTGTGATTTCGCTGAAAAATAACACTGCTCGCTGTGGCTGATCTTAAATTCAACCCCTGCGTTACCTCATAATTTTTGTGGGTTTTCTCTCATTGAGGAAAGTGTATTTTTCAATGATGTAATTCGACTGATTGATTGGTCAGTGGGTCACGGTTTTATAACTCCGCTAGTAACTTAAATTAGCTGTCATCATGTAACATGCTTATTTTTCAAAAATAAAGAAAAAATAAGAAGAAAGAATAAACGATAAGAGCCGTATCTCAATTGATTTTATCAAATATTCATACATACTACCGTGTAAAGGAAAAACGCCGTATAAGTCTCAAGACGTTGTCAAATATCCTTCCATAAAATATGAATTTGCAGGGAAATCTGGGGTTATTTTTCATCGGATTTTTCAAAGAATGCTAATCGCGATGAGATGTAATCCATCTGAAAATTTCAAGAGAAAATACTCATAACTTTCCTCGAAAATAAGAATTTTATCGGAGCGAATTTGACAACTCTCGACAAATGCTCATACGGCGTTTCCTTAGCACAGCACCATATATCGCTCCTCTGACGTAAGGAAGGGCGTCTCTTAATATCAACGCGAGACCTATTCTCCATATAACTCTATACTCTCCGGGACTCATGCATGAAGCGAGATACACCCTTATGTCAGAAGAGTGACAATATGTACCTACTTTCAGTTTCATCCAGTCCAGTCCCGTCCAGTTTCATCTGGTATCGTTCTTACTTCAACTTCACCTCGCTAAAAGTCTAGTCTTGGATTTTCCCGTAAAATTTTTCATTACGTAATGCCATCAAGAACATACGACACGATAATACTCAGAAGTGATGTCTGGTTATTATGTCATCCTTTCGACCACGTGGTCGTGGACGCTTCGCCGGTGTAATAATTCAGCGAAAGTAACCTTGTCTTTATCGATAATGACTGATAGTTCATATCGAAAAAGAGGCAATATTTCGGTACAGAAGGTCTCGCACGTATTGATGAAGTGTCATTTGCAATCCTTTAGCCAAGCAACGAGAAGCAGACAAAAAAGATGACCCTGGACCACTTACAAGCCTTCCATTCACGAGAATGAAACCATCGATCTTACAAAGCAACTGATACATCGGTTGGGAAAACGGGTTCGGGGTCTAACCTAGTGCAAACAGGGCTTACATCGACTGAGAAAAGTTTTTAAAAAAAACCAAGGAGTATTAAAAAAGTTTCAAAGCGTGAGAGATATGGTACCATTTATGGAATTGGTAATTTTACCGAGAAATCTCGGTAAAATGATTGAACTTTCTCAGTAATTTTACTGGACCTCGGTAAAAATGCCAATATTTTTTATCGACTGTGGTAGAATTACCGAGATAAAATGACAAAGTTACCGGGAATTGATTACCAATAAAAGTGGTATTCTTCCCTGTAAAAAACAGTAAAAATACCGGTTCTTAGGTGAGCTTACCAGTCTGTCTCGCTAAACTTACCAATAATTGGTAAAAAAGTGAGATGGTAAAAGTACCAACGGACCGTGGTAAAAACGTGTTTTTTTCAGTGTGTCTCGGATGAAAATTGCATACTGTCAAACATTGGCGATTACCTATCGCAAGTTGGAAACGCTGTTTCTCCTTCATTTATTCAAGTATAAATGATCGAGTCTACATGAGGCGGCCTACCTCGATAAACATGGATCGTTTTACATACATTTAAATGGATGACACCGAGTGGTCGATCCGAAGATGCGCCTCGACCGGCCACGTTACACAAGTCAAAAAACTTCTAATTTTTAGTCTTGTCGAATCCTCTCCCGATGCGATACTTCTACCAAACGGAATTTCGGTCGATTCCCTGATGGGATTCGCGAAAAATTTGAAATAGTTCAGGAAGAGAGCGGCCAAACCTAGACAAAATTGCAACGAAATGTTTTTTGATCGATTCTCTTGGAAAATGAGAATCGATCTAATTCCAAATATGCTACACTGAAAAAAAATTCTCGGCGTTTTTACCAAGGTCCGTTGGTACCTTTACCATCTCACTTTTTGTACCAATTATTGGTAATTTTACCAAGACAGACTGGTAAGCTTACCTAAAAACCGGTATTTTTACGGTTTTTTCAGGTAAGAATACCACTTTTATTGGTAATCAATTCCCGGTAACTTTGCCATTTTATCTCGGTAATTCTCCGACAGTCGATAAAAAATATTGGCGTTTTTACCGAGGTCCAGTAAAATTGCCGAGAAAGTCGATAATTTTACTGAGATTTCTCGGTAAAATTACCATTTATGGAATTGGTAATTTTACCACGAAAAAACTGGGATCAAATAGAACCCTGAATTCTTGGTAATTTTACCCTTTTTTTAGTAAATACACCGAGATTTTTTTTTTCAGTGTAAGCCCGCTAAGGGACTCCGATTCCTTCACCCCCAAATCGTTGAAATTATGGTAATCATTTTGGGAACAAACAAAAAAAAATAGTGTATTTCCTACGGAAAATACAATAAAAAATATGAACTTTGGAAGAGAGTAGGGAAACTGAATGATACATAACCTGTGTTGTTTTGCTAGTCTGCCATGAAACAAACGGGTATCAGGGCATTGGATCACCTTTCTTTTTGCCGCAAGATGAAAATCGGTGCATGAGAATTTGAAGCGTGAATGTGCGGGTTTTGAAGCAAGGATCCATGCACTGCCAGAAGTGCCAGAGTCAAAATCGAGGTTTCAGTACGTGCCTTTTGAGACGGCAGCGTAATGGTGAAACTTCGCTTGGTTGCGAGGTCGCTCGGAAATGAAGCTTGAAGTATCAAAAGAGCACAACGTCGTTTTTCTCTATAACTTTTAGAAAACCGCAGAAATGAGTTTCTTTCCCTCGGCAGGACGAGTTGTTCTGAGCTTAACTTTAGATAACAGCCTCGAACCGAAGAGATACGAACTGAAAATTTTAGAAGTTAAAGCCAATACCATCAAGCAGATTTTCTAGAAGGAAAAATGGATTCGTGCCACTTGGATCCTAACCTTTTTCGATGTTATAAATCTCATTAAGATTCTTGCTCCTTTGACCCAAACACTATTATGGTGTAACTGAAGAATTTTTTTAGAGAATACGGTTAATGTGGAGGGAGGAGAAAGTTCCCCAATTATTATTGACTGCCTTCGAATAAATTCATTTTTGACACTTTTATTTCACGTTTTGAAAATTTTCAATGGGGGGCGGGGGGAGGAATGCAAATCATAGCTTAGATTCCTAAAGCTTAATTTTTGCCGACATCTTTCTACGTCCTTTGATGCGGCTTAAAATGTAATATGTTTTTGATGCCATACTCAGTTTCGTCAAAAAATGTACCTTAAGGCCTCTTTTCACGGCTTTTCATCAATTTCCGATCAAATTGTGACTGGTGCGCACCATCTACCCTTAATTGTTTACGGCCTACAAAAATTTGATGGTAGTTGATGGAACTTTGGGTCTCATCCGTCATCTGACTTCCATACAACCGTGCTTATTCCGTGCTGTTTTCAATCACCACACTGTTTTAATTAATTTTAGATAACAATGGAGATGTTGCCTGTGTGAGGTATTTGCGATTTGACTATTAATTCTTTTGTAAAAGTTCGCGAAAAACACGATGGTGCCTCTGGTTTTCTCTGAAATCAACCCCCAAGCTCAAAAAAGCTCTCAAGTTGAGACCAAAATGGAGGGGATATCCCACGGTATCCTGAGAGTCCACCTCTACATCAAGACAAACTCTCCATGCAAAGATAGGGAGAAAATACATTGACAGGGCTGCACTTTATTTGGGGGCTCTAAAACTGAAAACACGGCATCCCTGCTAAGGTATTTTTTGCTCCTTATCTTCGCATGAAGAGTTTGTCTTGATGTAGAGGTTGACTCTCAGGATAGCGTGGGATATCCCCTCCATTTTGGCTTTAACTCGAGAGCTTTTTTTGAGCTTGGGAGTTGATTTCAGAGAAAACCATCGGCACCATCGTGTTTCTCGCGAACTTTTACATAATTATCATCAGTAAAATCGCAAATTCCTCACACTTGCAACATCTCCATATAGATAACTCTCGACCACCATTTTTGTCATCATTTTGATCGGAAATTTGAGCGTGTATCCAGGCCTTTATGCCCTTCATTCTCTCCATGGACGTATAATGATAAGAAATTGCGATGAGAATGAATGAAAGCTGGCAAGGACGCGGTGGGGCCGCGGAAGTCGGAGTCGTCCCCGACGCGACGCGCCGCGCGACGCGGTCGCTGTGCTGCGGCCGATTTAAATGGGACTGGAGTTGAACTCAATTTATAAGGTTTGACGTTTGCGGCGATTCCATCATTTCGCCGCGCTCCTGCTCTTACTCTTTTACCCGGCCCCACCGCATGCAGACATGATTGCACCGCACTCGAACGCATGCCAGAATGCACCGCAGCCGCATCGCACCGCACGGCGGCCCCGACGACCCCCCTCCCCTCCCCCAGCGCTCGAGCCGATCCTCACCCGACAGAAATCCTGCTCTGACGTCATCATTACATCGTGACCAATCGGGAGAGAATCGACGTACACGCTCTTAGTCGCCGCCGTGAAGCGAATTTTCGCGTCAATTCGATTCGATCGATCGTCTTAGATCCGGTAAAACCGCTGACACCGGTGCCATGAGACCCATCCATCAGTACACTGGAAAAAAAAACACATTGGATCTAGAGTCCAGACTCTTGAAAACATTGACAAGAAAAAGTACTCTTGATTCAATCAGATTTAAGCTTAAATCGAAAGGCAATCCGCTCAAATCAAGAGGCTTGGTTCTTGATTTAAGCAAAAATCCGATTGAATCAAGAGTATTTTTTCTTGTCGATGTTTTTATGAGTATAAACTCTAGATCCAATGTGGTTTTTTTTCCCCCAGTGTGACCAATACCGGATTCACCGAAACCCTACTCTGCCGTGCCAAGGAAAAACGCCGTATGAACATTCGAGAGTCGCCAAATTTCCTCCGATCAAATGTTCATTTTTGAGGAAAGCTATGAATATTTTTCATTGAAATTTTCAGACACTTCAGATCGCATTACGAACAGAATTATCTGAATATTGGGAAGGAAAGTATTCACAGATTTCCTTGAAATTTCATATTTCATCGAAGAAAATTTGACAACTTCTGATGGCTCGTACGGCGTTCTTCCTCAGCGCGGCCGTACTGACGACCCCGGTGAGCAACAAAAATCTGTTTGGTGAGCCCTGAGGATGAGAATCGGGTTCCCAAAAAAAGACGGATTCACAAGCTCTACTCGATGCGACCTAATTACGTTTATGGACTCATTGGGTCTGAACAACAGCACGAGTCAATGTAGGATCTAAAGGGGACAGAACCATTTTTTCCAACTCTCAGAGAAACTCTGGAGACTCATTTTTTTACACGATAATAATTGTAATGCGGGTCAGTCGCGCTGATCACAGAATCGTGTTTTGATGATGATTTTTGTTGATTAGCTAAGAATAATAAGACCTGTCACAACAGTAGCTCTAAGTCCAATAACCTAGATATCTCGCTTTAAAACATTCGGTCTATGACGTCATTCACCGCGGCACCGTATTAAGTGACACCCTTGGTTTCTTCGACCTTCCTTTCATCGGAATAGTGTCTCATCTTGAATCCATTTCTAAGCGATTGATTTGATGTAAACAAGGTAGAAGGAACCAAAGGGTGTCACCATCGCGGTTGATGGCGTCATAAACCGAATTTATCAAATAGCGATACCTCGATTGATCTTCAACGTAGAGAAGTGTTGATTGGACAGATCTTAATATTTTTAGCTGATCTACAAGGATCAAGCATCAAAACACGATTCTGGGACCCAAGCAATTGACCCATTCAGCGGGCCGATTATTGAAACTGATAGACAAAGCGATAGACAAAGAAGACATAGGGAGTATAGAGCGATCCTATTGGTTAACATGGTTGGTCCTTATAGACTAAGGAAGAAAATGATGGACTAACTGTCGGGTCTTTGGTGGGTTGCCGTTAGTTAGTCCATTGCCACCACCCGCTTCCACCAATAGGATCCTTCCAAATCCTTTTTGTCGTCTTTGTCTATAGCTTTGTCTATCAGTTTCAATAATCGGCCGGCAGTGGAGGAACGGTCTCCTCCCTCTATCGGCGAGCGTGTAAATTAGGGATGACAATTTTTTTACCAATTTCTTGAAAAATCTGATT
Organism: Bemisia tabaci; assembly: GCF_918797505.1. NCBI lineage: Eukaryota > Metazoa > Arthropoda > Insecta > Hemiptera > Aleyrodidae > Bemisia > Bemisia tabaci. Next base: position 51,560,611 of record NC_092793.1, read on the forward strand.
CAATCGGAACGAATTTTCGAGTTTGACTGAAAATCCGAATCGATGTTTTGAGTTAGAATCGAATTACTGAAAAAATCGAAATTTCTAACGTTTTTGTGTCACAGGCCTGGATTCTACGAAACCTGAGTTTCATTTCAAGTTCATTTTTAGTAGTAATAGTGTTTGTGGCGCCGACCTTAGGTTTTTCAAATGTTTTAAATGTTCGATTTTTCCCGAAATCGATCAATATCATCGGATTTTAAAATCTAATGGATTTTTTTATCGGAAATCAAATCGATTTATTCGAAAAAAAATCTCCATCCATGTTGAATGCGACTCGGACGGTGGCGATGGCGGCCTTGAAAAATCGCGAAGCGCTGGCGACCGGTGGCCGATGCGAGCTTAATCGGCGGCCGTAATTGGATCAGACGGGGTTTGAGCCGGCGCTAAGTCGCGCTGAGGCCCATCCTAACCCAATTATGCGGGTCTTCCGCCGCGTCGCGTCGCGTCGCCGCGGAAAAACGCGCCTTGCGTGGCGCGGCCGCCGCGGCGTGGAAACCGAGAATCCATGCTCGACCTTATTAATTAATCTGTTCCGAAACTTACGTAACCGCGCCAACTTTGAGTAATCCGCCGCTTGTTTATGTTTCAGGTATGTTCCATTAGGATTATTCCAGTCCGAGCCCCTTCTTCCTGGCTGCGGCCTAGGCTCCCGTCCTAAGTTAAAACGCCCTATGAGAATTCGAATGTTGCCAAGTTTCCTTTCAGAAAAAATAAATTCTCGAGGAAAGTTGTGACTATTTTTCCTTGAAATTTATAGACAAGCAGGGTGTCTAAAAGTCCGGAAGTAGTTATTGATTTTTTAAGGGTGGTCCGGAAGTACTGCAAAAGTGCGGAAATTCCGCATGGAGTCCGGAATTTTGTTTCATTTTTTTGGCATTTTTGCCGCAATTTGAGCGAGAAATTCAAATTTTTTAAATTTGTCGAATTTCGTCAAATGGAGGTACTGAAAAAGTTCTGAATTTTTCTGTTGAGGAGGTACTGAAGTTTTTGGGAATGTCCTGAAAAAGTACTGATTTTTGGCCGCAGCCTGTTTTAGTAGACATCCTGTTTTTAGATAAAATTACGAACGAAATCCCCAGAAAAATTTGAAGTTAGACTGTCACAAAGTTTCCCCATAATTCGTGATTTACTAAAGACAATTTGGCAACGGCTGATGGCCCATACGGCGTTCTTCCTTAGCACGGCAGTAGGGTGACCTCTCTGCACCTATATTCCATCGCTTGTTGTAAATCATCCACATCGTTTCATCTCAAGCTCGCCCTCACCTCTCGATATTGTCGAAAAATTTGGCAAGTGATAAGTGGCACTTGTTCGATTTCGATTGATTTGCGTTGATAGATCAGATTTTGCCTTTTTTGTTAAGTGCCGAAAATGTGAAACTTCAATTAATTAAATGGCGTGATTTCCAACAACCTGAATCGTGACTTTTACCTCGTGTTGCCGTTTTACAAAGCATTTTCAGAGGTTGTCCACTTGTCCAGTGCCCACTGATCCCGATGTTAAAAGGGCATTTCACTTGAAGTTTGGCAACATCTAGAATAAGCGATTTGAGACTGGGGAAAATATTTTTGAAAATCCCTAGACGTATCAAACGGATTACACGGAACGTTTGACCGGAATGCAAAGTTACTTAGCTTTGAATTCAGTTCAGTAGTTCGGTTTTCCTCATCGTCTCTCTTTGTGTTTTCACTCTCGCTTTCCGCAGTCTCGTGCTAAATCTACGTTGTGAAAGGCTTCCATGGTTCGAGTGAGAAATTGCAAGTGGATTGGCTTCTCTCCTGATTTGAGAAGTACATGAAAAATTCACCAAATTTGCATAAATGCTGAAACAAGCGTTGACGAAGCCCTTCACAATTTTAACATTTTCTTCCGACCGTTCGACCGAAAAACCTGACGACTAGAAAGGAGAAAAAATGTCATCGATTTGAGATTTACATGAAAAATGCATTAAATTCGCCTAAATGGTGAAACAAGCGTTGATTAAGCCCTTTACAATTTTAACATTTTTTTCCGACCGTTCCATCAAAAAACCTGACGACTACACGGAAAAAAATAGGGTAAAACAACCATGGATGTAGATGTAACTACCGGGTTAGTTGTGACCTCCACCGCGGTAGTTATTGTAACTACCGCACGGTAGCTGGCGCATTTTTAACCAGCCGCTCGTTGTGTCGACTATCCTATTTTTTTTTCGTGTAGAAAGGAAAACAAATGTCATCTTTTTTTCGACTCTCGCGAAATGGTGGAAAGCAGGAAACTTCATCGACCCCTGCCTCCTATCAATGACGTCACAATAAAATCACGGATGCCAAAATAACCGTAGAGTAATCGACATTGATCCATTCATGAAGGAGTTTCGAAGAAGCGACAGTGACTTGTTTCAAACACGAGTCGCGTTAATTAAATACACCGATCAGCTCGCGGGTTCGACAACCCTAATTGGCGGGAGACTTGAGCTCCCTCAAAGTCTCTGTTGCGCGAAAATGATCCGTGAAAAGTTCCCGCTCGGAGCGCATGGAGCCAGCAGGCCTTCACATTCCGGCGCTCATTAATTCGTTTGTTTTCCCTCGTTTCAACTTTCAAGGCTCCCTCCCTTCCCCGCGGCACCCCGTCAGCGCGCCCTCGCATCGGAATCATTTCAGCAATTCGCCGGGGAAGGTGGGCGAGAAGGGGGTGGGGCACCGCAATTGAACGGTAAACCGCTCATGCATCGATGATATTCCCGATTGATTGATAGCCCAAGTTGCCGGTTACTTTGCACGAGCGCCTTCGCATTCCGCACTCCAACTTCCCGCCGGGCGCGACGGCTTGCGTTCGGCCCAAAGCGAAGTTTTCCTGCTCGAAACTTAAAGTTGAATAAAAAATGCAAAAGTTGAAAAAGTTGGTCGATGAGTTGCATTTTTTTCTAAATTTTTCGTTGTCGTTTAGTGCTGCTTTACTGCACGGGGGAAAAAAAAATACATTGTATCTAGAGTCCAGACTCTTGAAAACATCGACAAGAAAAAGTACTCTTGATTCAATCAGAATCTAGCTTAAATCAAGAACCAAGCCTCTTAATTTAAGCGGATTTCGTTTTGATTCAAGCAAAAATTCGATTGAATCAAGAGTATTTTTTCTTGTCAATGTTTTCAAGAGTCTGGACTCTAGATCCAATGTGTTTTTTTTTCCCAGTGTGCTCCAGGTGACTACAAATCGCAAGCTTTTCTGCATTTGGAACAATAGATCGTATTCGATACATCAAACGGGTGAGATCGTATCGATATCGATTAGTTCAAAACATAAACATAGCCTCAAAAGTCAATTGAGAAATTTAACGAAACGGGTTTTTTGTGATAGATTTTTGATTTGTACTAATTGGCCAAGAGTAATAAAATTGCTATGAAATTTCTCATTTTCAGCTTTTCTGACGAATATCTTAAAAGTTTGGTTTGAGGTTATGTTCTATTGTTTTGACCCAAAGGATACATCGAATCACTATCGAATACGATCCATGCGGCGAAAACCAACGAGTTCAACACCGTTGCGGCGGTGAACGCCAGCCATCATACAGAATTTTTTGATTAAAAAAAAATCGCAGAAATAAAGCCTCTGTTTGGTATTGATATTTAGTGCATACAGTCAGGAAACCAGGTGCAAATTTTCGCCGCAAAACGAAGAAAAAAGACGCGGAATAAGAGATCAATGTACGTTGCAAGCGTCTGTCGCAGCTAAAGGAATTGCGCCGTGCTACTTTGACCGTAATACCACGGTGACATGACCGTATTGAAGGTTCGAGTCTATTGACTTTCATTTTGGCGCATCTCACGAAAAAAGATAGATTTCGTCGTCTGATCAATTTGCAAGTCAAAATTTGCTCTTGGTTTAGTGATCCATTGCACGGAGGAAAAATAATCGTTGCCCTTACAATGCTCATAGTGGATTCCACGTCCTGTACCTACTTTTCTAGTCGTAGTTACACTGTCATGTTTTAGCTACCAATAAATTGTTTCGGTCCCGGTAACAATGCTGACCGAGACGGCATTGATACTGACAATGAGTTTGAAATAAAGATGAAAAAGATGAAAAAAAAATACCGAAACACGCATATTGTTAAATAAGGTTTAATGGCTTGGATGCATTTCGGGCTTAGCCCATCTTCAGCAAGCACTTAAAACAAAACACAGAAACAAGTTAATTACAGTAAAGAATTGTCACAATGCATGATGGAGAAGAATATCGAGAGGCAAAGCCGAAGTGTAGTTTGAAATAATTGTTACCACAAAAGCAACATTTCCTGCGCGGACCCTGCTTTTTTTTGGACCCAAAAAGAGGGTTGGATCAGGGTTCTTCTATTAAGCCCCTATATATTTCCCCCCGAAATTGTTACCAAAAGTGCTCGCGGTGGAGTTATTGTTATCTGGGATCGAATGGCGCTAAAAGTGCAGTTTTACTCCAGCAAGTGATCAACGACAGGTCATATGTTTTCGGTTTGTTTCGTAATCGGGATTTGCGATGCGTCGCTCGCAACTCGTTTACGTTCGAGCGACTCAAATTCGTGTCATATTTACCTTCCGTCTCCGTTTTTTGTTGTTTCTTCGGAGGCTCTGTCGCAAATCCCCCCTCCTCTCCCCTCGTTTATTCGGTCGTTTGGTGATCTTTTTGACAAGCATCCGACGAATACAAGTCCTCGCATCTTCGCAGAAAGTTTTGTCTTGCACTGTTGTCAAATTCCCCAAAGATTCACTGCAGATCTTAAATTAATACCGCGCCAGGTCAAATATGTCATTATTCGTGCGCATGGTTATGCATGGTGTTCCTGCTGTTCCTCGCTGGATCTTAATGCTTTCACTCTAAGACATTTTTATTCCATAATTTTCTCCAATTGCGAAAAATTGCAGGTCAAGACTGATTATAAGAACTACATCACCGCAAAGAATGCACTTCCCCTTCGCTAAACATTTTCGAGCTGGTTTTGCAACTCTAAAATCAGGTTATGTGTGACACATCAGCTTACATATGGACCGAGTTCATCAGAAAGGAACAAACTCACATTAAGTTGAATCTGAGAAAAAGAGGTTTGAAGTCTTATTCCTGCAGAAGGCTGAATGTAAAAAATAAACTTGAGCCCCTCTTTTCATACATTATTGTTTTGTTTTTAGACTTCCAGTGTTTGACAGGAAAAACTAGACGGCTAGTAAAACTCAAAAACACCTTCAACTCAATTTTTTCGAAAACGTGGGTTGGTTCTTTTTTGATAAAGTCGGTCCATCTAATGAGGGGTAGTAAGTTAGCACTATTTTACGGAAGAGGATTATCTCTTGCATAATGCGGTATGCAAATTCGCACGTTTTCTTGCAAAATTCCAACGGTACATTGTGTTTGTTATCGTCAAAAACATAAACGCACGCAAGCATGCAGAAAATAGCACTATTGCTATCATGCCTACAACATGGAACTCATAAGTTGCTATTTGAATAATTAAAGGTGAATTTTGTTGATTCTCAATCGCCTGAACAATTTCTAAGAGACTTTTATATGATAACGGGTATTTTTACGAAGACTGGAGGACTTCTTGGTCCAGCGGGCTGATTATTGGAATTGATGGACAAAGCGTTAGACAAAGAGGACATAGGAAGCATGGAGCGATCCTATTGGTTGAAACGGGTGGTTCCTACAGACTAAGGGGGGAAATGATGGACTTTTTGTCGGGTCTCTTGTCGGTTGCCGTTAGTTAGTCTATTACCTACCTCCTTTGTCCATTGCAACCACCCGCTTCCACCAGTAGGATCCCACCATATTTTTTTTGTCTTCATTATCTGTAGTTTTGTCTATCAATTTCAATAATCGGCCCGCAGGTCCTGGAAACTTCCTATCGTTGGAAACTTCCTACTCTCTTCCCGGTAAGACAGTAGATCTATGATGCTGAGTAATCTTCAAAATCAGCCGACCCTTTTTCTCGTTTCTGACTGGAATGAGCTCCGGTATGTTGATGCACTCAGTGCGGCAGAACATAGACCCCGAAGAGCTTTGGAGGCTAATGGCGAACAGGAGTGAGTCCATTTGCGAGCTTAAAGTGGCGCAAATTCGGCGAGTTGTAAACTGGTATTTGCATAAAACAGGGCCACGACCCGGAGACCGCCGGGAGTAGGAAACAAACTATTTCAAGGGTGGCGGGACCGGCGGGAGGGGGCGAGATTGAGTCGTAAGGAGGACCGCAACCCTTAAAGACGGGAATTACTTCTCATTCTCACACGCCGCGCCAGAAACTTAGGTCCCGCCAACTTCTTGCCAAAGCAATCGCCGCCGGCACTTCCCTATGTTAAATCAAGTGCAACGTTGCTCAACTTCCGACCGAGATCTGTACCCCTCGAGATTTCGTCCAACTTTTTATGTGCTTCCGCACGGAGCCTGTGTGTAGGGTGTCTTTTACAGGTCTCGAAAATCGCGAATTTCCCGAGAATGATTTTTTTGGTCGTGAACGCTGCGCTTTCCGCTCAGCGCTGTTCGCACAATTAAACTGGACTAATCCACAAAATCCAGCAACTAATCCATGACACGTAACTCCGGAACCGTCCGATTGTCACCACTCCGCTTTGTTGGTCAACCAACAGGAGTTATTAAGTTTTTTCTGGAGCAACACTTTTCACCGAAAAAAAGAGGTGCCTCGGGGTGAAGTTCCAATTTGCACATTTCCAATTAACTGTGGTATTACCCCTGTGAAGTAGGTTACTAACCCAAATGTTACGGTAATACTCCAACTTGAGCTGAATTACTACCAAAATTAATTGGAAACAAGTTGGTTTTTGCAATCGCTAGCGATAGCAATATTCGTCATGGGAACTTTTGCTTCTGGGATATGAAAATTTTAAGGTAGGTACAGTTCGTTTGTAGTATCTTCAGAATTGAAGGGGCTATGTAATTTTGTGTCGACATCTCTTTTTTAACATTTTTAATTTTTTTTCTTTGCATACAAGAAAGCTGTTATTTACCAATTATTTATTTTCGTTGGATTATGTATGGTTTTTGGAAGTTAACGCATTTAACTTTCAGTTTCGTTTTTTCGGCGTAAAGTATGATATTTTTACTCTATACGCATATGCCCGAATACGCATCATAACGACGGTGAAACTACCAAACCACGTATCTCGTTTGCGGTGTTTAAAAATCTCCGCTCACATTTTATTTTTTTGAAGTAGACCAAATCCATATCATTCCTTGAAATTTTCACAGAATTTTCTCCGCACGAAGAGGAAAAATCACGGAAATTTTCAAGACTGGACGTTAAGTAGCTTTTCATTTAAAAAATAAAGTATGACAGGAAGTCTGCGACGTCGCAAACCGAGATACGTGGTTTGGTAGTTTCACCGTCGATAAGTGACCTATGTGCTTCCTAAGTTGCCATTTTTTTCATTCAAATAGATGTAACCGAAATGTTAGATGTGTACTACCTATACTACTTTCATGTCATTGCTTTATTTATTTATTTACTTTTTGCGTAGGTATATATTGTTATTTTTTGCTGAATTTTGGAGAAAATATTGCTTTAAGAACGTGGAATGTAAATTAATTTTATTGAAAAAAGAAAATACCATCAATAATTTGGGCGAACAGAGAAAATATACATCAATATTTGGGTCAACATCTCCCTGATTATATAAAGGATGAATATATTAGTATTTCTGTATCAAAAAACTTAGCTTTTGTCTTCAGAGATACGATGATTCTAGTCCCAGTCAATTTGTTTTATTGAAAAAACAAAAAAACAAAAAATAAATAAAAAAAAAAAAAACAACTGAAATGTTAGCATACTATTTTCATGTCTTTCTATTTGTATCAATAGGTACTTTTTGCTTAACTTACGAACGTTGAATGCAAATTAACTTTATTGAAAAAAGAAAATAACGTCATTAATTTGGGGGAACATGTGGCTGATTATATGAAGGAGGTATATTCCAGTATTTTTGTTTAACATATTAACTCACGAGAAAATGTTCGTACATTTATCATCTAGTATTAATTATTTTTTGATGATTGGTCTAAAACATTCAATGCAACCATTAAAAATTATCTCCCATCGCCGGGTATCGAACTCCCGATCACCTATTGCCCGCACCTTATCAAAAATATGGGGCGCCTCAGTCGACTAGGCTATCACAGATCGGCGAAAGGATGGGAAAAAATAGCATTTAAAAGACTCGGACGATGGGCGGGACTTATCACAAGAGTTGTCCTTGAGCGATTCGGCGATTCGCGTCTTCGTAGCTTCTGGAGAAATGAGCTAAGCGCCTTTCTCTGTGAGACATTGTTTGCCTATGCTATCATGTGTCTCAAGGTTCATATCAGCAGGCATTTGCCATCGCGGCAGTAAGCTGAGGCAATATTTCTGTATTCATGGAATAAATCAATCAATCGAGTTCCGATTTTGGCTCATATATCCGTAACGGGTCCTCCAGAGCAGTTTTCCACCTTGCACAATAGTTATAATTTCTTTATTTCTATTTGTAAAATTTGAGGTGGGATAATGGCGGCTTCTCAAGAGCAACGAGGTAGGCGATCTTTTGCACCAACGAACAGAAAACTGATGGCGAAAAATAACCAATCAGAACCTCCCAAAAAAAAGAATTTGCCTAAAAACGGAACTTCGTGGATCTGCGCAGATTTACCAGTCAGACACGACATCTCAAGTTGGAAAAAAACTCGCTGAAAGCGAATTTTAGCTATCAACACAACTTGACGTAGAGACATGATTGGCTAAAAAATACAACGGTTTTTGATACATCGGAAAATCAACCAAAAATCGGAGACTGGGCGAAACGCTCAAGGTCGCAGAGGTATAGGGAATCCCATAGCGAAAGCAACGGAACGATTGTAATATCATGGGGAACTCCGTTCCCATGACAATATACCATCGAACACGTTGAAGTACCAAAATTTTAGGGGATAACTAGAGTACCGGTATACGGGGAAGAGTATTGCTATCTCAATCCTTTTACTACATAACAAGTGTACCGCTCTCTGATTGGTCGACTGTCATGGAGCCCCAAAGTTGGATCAATGTAAAAAAACTCCAGCCCCTCCGCTCTTAGTTTGGCCTAATGTAAACAAAAAAGATGGCGACAAAGCTCTACAAAGTTCTAGACGTGACTTTAAATTTCATAGAAATTTTTTATGATCAATTTCTGAATTAAGTTCGGATCGACTTTTAATGGATATTTTTGCCGAAAATTAATGTTTGAGTGTGATTATCATTTATTTCTCAGCCGATTATACATATTCCTCGGGGTCGGGTTTGTTTACATTGGGCCAACTTTGGAGCTCCATGATAACCTAAAACTGATGAACCAATCAGAGAGCGGCACAGAGATGGCAATACTCTCCCGTATACAGGTACTCTAAGGATAACTCCCTAACACTTTAATCCCCTTGTTCGATCGCTCCTCGAATTTGCCTCTACCTCAAGCATATCGGGTAAATTTTCTCGATAGATTGTTACCTTTACCTCTCCACGCCCTACAGAAGCGTGGAGTTGATCTTGGGTGCAGCGTTGCAGTCCGCGTTTGGACTGTTTTCGAGGGCGATTAACGACTTAAGCTAGAAGTTTGCCCCTCCCGACTGCCGCGCCGGAGCAATTTAATCCGCTCATGAATTCGCAAACACGCGCGCAAGGAGCTCGGCCCGCGAAATGAGTTAGGATCGAATCAAAAATTCAGGCCCGAGGAGCCGTGATATAGGAGTCGGCGCGAATTGTCGCCATCACCGCTGTCGGATTTGGCGCTCATTGACGCTGCTACCCCGGAGAATGTTCCTTAATACACTTGCGAGTTACAAGCGCTTGTTGAAAGTGAAACACCACCACCACCAGGGACCAGGATTTCGCTAGTTCGACGTAGAGTCCCGTAATACTGAGAGTAAAGACAATGCTAATCTATTTCTGATTGGTTCCCGTATTTTAGGCCTTCACAGTGTCACGAACGGGAAGGAAGATTATATTTTCACCAATTGCAAAGATTATAAATTGGAATGGACCGACCGGGAATTGGGGGCACGGCAAGGAACAAATGGAATGAGAGAGGGAACGGAAATAGGAATTCGGGAATGGGTTGATCAAAGATTACAAAAAAGTTCGATTTGTGTAATCTTTATTCCCTTTTGTGATATCCATAAGCTGCATGCAGTACACAGTAACAGTAACAGTACACAGCAGCAGTGCAGTAACAGTTTGCGGTACTTAACACAAAATTGTGGTTACTTTTTTCTCACTGTGCACCCCTGCACCCCTTTTAGTGAAGTACGCCTAATTTTTTTCGGAAACCTGGCAACCATGCTCCAAGCTGCAAGTGCATTAAATTAAGGCCCTAAATCAAACTCGAGCACCGCAGGATCCGCTTTGGGCTATTAAACGACAAGATTCGCGGTACGAAGTGAACCGTGCCACTCGCAGTTTCCACGTCACCGTGATGAATGACCCGATCGCCCGGTTGCTCTTTGGAAAAATGACTAGTTCATCCGGCAACAGCGCAAAGGTGTGCCCGCTTAATACATATTTCGAGTTTCAGCCATAATATGTTATTTTATTTATTTTTTTCTATTTTTTATTTTCCAAGCAGTTCTGTGCGCGTCAAGTGCTGAAAGTCCAGGGATCTTTCCAATTTATGTGTCAGTAGTTCAGTAACCTAAACTTACTTTTCCAAAAATGGGAACGCCAAGGAAGGAAAATTAACCAAAATTTATGTTAATATGGGAAGTAAAATTCTAAGTAACACAAGCTGTCGGTTAAATATTTGTTCGTTAGTTTTCCCTCTGTCAAATCGACGAAATCTTTGGATTAAAAGAACCAAATTTTTGTGTTGAAAATTTGCGACCTCGTTAAAAAGTATGCGACAGTCGCCAGGATTGAATCTGGAAGCAGCCATTAACAGTCCATAAGGAGCCTCTTAACCGAATTATATTTTTTCTGATGTTATGTAATCTGCAAACTGAGACTATGCGTGCTGTATGCGCGTGTTGCCTATCCTGGGAGGAGACGAAGGGGACGCCCAGTGGAAGGGTGTTGACCGGGGGATTTAGAGGAAATGAGGGAGTCTTAACTCTCTGAGGGGCTCTTGGAGGATAGGGGACTTTGGCGGCTGGGTGTCGCAGAGTGCTAGAGCGCCATGAAAGCGGCTTTTATGTATACATGTATGTTGCCTATCCTGAAGTTTTCATAATCACGGAGAATCTCATAGACGTATCAGTGAGAGAGTAAGGGGAAAAGTAAGAGTGCTTTACAAAGTTGTAACTATTAATATTGTATCTTACGTTTTTATTTTGCACCTCGAGTTGGTGTCATGGTATAAATTAACTAATAATTGTAAACAATTTCCGAAGTGTCACCATTTTCCATTTCTGACACCGTAATAAATTGGTGCTATCGCACTCTTGAAAAAATATTTTTAATGTTGTCCGTATAGCTGCAAATGTTAAATATGAATGACACAGATAATCGTAATTTTCGAAAATCTAAATAGAATTAGTGATGCTAGATAAAAATACACTAAAATAGACATTCGGCTTTCTGTTCAGCAATTAAACGAATTTCATCGTCTGTATGTCGGCACAAAACAACGAACATGTACTAATTATTTTCAATTATAACAACAGAGGGTGGCAAGGTTGCTGTCTGTCGGCAACGTAAATCTACATCAACAAGACAGGACCCCGCAGAGGGAAGGGGGGCTAAAGGTCTGTAACTTTATTAAAAAATGTGCATCCGCTCAGGCAGGGTCTGCAGAGGGGGCGTCACAATGGTAATTCATTTTAATTTTCGAACCAATTATTTATTCCTGAGAAGCTTTTGCACATGCACACTCGGCGATACGAATGGGGTGCAAGTAAGTTTCGCGCTAGCGAATGAACGAACTTTTCATCTCGAATAAAGTTGTTGCCCGATGCATGTTAGCGTATTATTTCACTGGTCCTTGTTTTACCCCTTCTTCGCCTCCTTCTCTACGATGCCCCCATGGTCAGCCCTTCATTTCGCTGTACAATGATGCCAATATTACCCGTTGTAAGGCTGCAGTGTATTACTGCAGTTTGGTAAGCTGCCGCGTTAAGGAAGAACGCCGTATGAACTTTCGAGAGTTGCCAATTTTCTGTGGATAAAATATGTATTTTTTACGACATTCATGCACATTTTCCCTTGAAATTTTCAGATATTTTAGATAAATTGCGTACACAACTGTCGGATAATTTTGGTGAAAATATTCTTAAATTACTCAGTAATTTCGGTTTTTATCGAAGGAAACTTGGCAACGTCTAAAGGCTCATACGGCGTTTTTCCTTAGCACGGCAGTAAGTAGCTCATGATTTTTTCCTGGGGATGGTTAAATCTTAAGCGAAAAATTCAAAGAATATTCCCTCGTTTAATTCTTAATTCCCAAACAAGGGAGCATCCCGTCACATCTTTTTCATTTGTATTACATGACTTTTTGCCTTATTAAGCCCGTTTCACACGATCGAAGTAAAGCCGTCTAAAAGGCTCATCGATGGCATCGTTGACTGTTAGCCCCTCGAAGATCGTCACCCAGATGATTTTTGAAGGTAACCGATACGTTCGGGACACAATACTGATCACCTTTTGAAATTGTCAAGGAATATTTTGCAGAACTGGCTGAGAAGTAAAAGGATTAGTGCCTCTTTGAGAACTTTACTTTGATCTTGTGATACGGGCTTTATGCTTACTGAATAAGAAAACCGCGAATTATGGCGACAGGAGTAAGACTTTGCATTTGGTTTTATACCTATCGTTTTTTTTTTTAAACGATCTCTATGTAGCTCAAGCAAAACTTCATCACAGTCCCATCTTACCCGGAAACACCTCTATAAACCGTCTTTTTTGAAGTGATTATTAAATAACATTAAAAATAATTCAAAATATTGGCCTGTAATTTTTGCTACTGAACTTCATCTATCTTCTTTTTGCTGCACAGTTTTTTTCTATTAGAATGTTAACCTACCTCACGCCGAGACGCTTAAAAACTCGCAATAATCGGGAGCCTCTGGCAGGCCTGTGTCCTGCCGTTGTCGACAGCCGCCAAGCTGGAATGCTATCAAGTGTCTTTGTGCACTCGCAATTTATTGTATCTGTTTTTCGCGTATGATATTCCATTCGCTCTCCAGTCCGCGAATAAATATTTGCGAACGCTTTTTCCCCTCTTTGCATCTCGGAGTTTTTTTTTTCGCATTTCCATTCCAGTGATGCTATTATTCAGTCGTCACGATGGTCAAGGTGGATCCGTGACGGTCGCGAGTCTGAACCCAGTTATTGAACGCACAATAGTACGCTGCCGTGCAAAGGAGGAACGCCGTATGAGCCATCAGCCGTTGCCAAATTTCCTTCGATGATCACCGAAGTTGCAGGGAAAATTATGAATATTTTCGTCTAAAATTTTCAGACAATTTCGTACGCATTTTAATCTTAAATATCTGAAAATTTCCAAGGAAAATGTATATGAATGTCGTCAAAAACACCTGTTTTATCAAGGGAAATTTGGCAACTGTCGAATGTTCATACGGCGTTCTTCCTTAGCACGGCAGTATGGCGGCATACTCTTAACGTCAGGTTATACCTCGTTTTTCATTTATTGGGGGCATTGAAACTCTTGCCAACCAAGTATATCGAGGGAAAAAATAATACTAGAGTTTGGATGATACGGGAAGTGTAATACGAAATAACCCACGTTTTCGGTCGATTCCACACTTCCCCGGTTTTCTCATTCTTCTCTGTGCCAAATTCAATGAAAGCTGTACTGAAATCAACCCAAAATTTGGGTCGGTTTGTGTTTTCCTTCCTATATTAACTGAAAGTGTTAGTACTTTACAATACAATAACACAATACTCCGAAAGATAAAATACCTAGTGCAGAAACTTTGAGATCCGACAGTGATGCCAGAAATGAAGCATTCAGGGAAATTTCCAAAATAATAATTTCTTTTGATGATTGTAATTTTTGTATTAGTTTAACTATTTTGATTAATCAAGGCCATATGTCTTTATGGAGTGTCTCTGCAAGAATCATGTTACTGGGTGCAAAATTGCTATCAATTAATACATTTTGAGATGCTCTTTTTCTAATCGATGTGAATGTTTTCTGTTCCAGGTACGTTGATCTCTCTGCATATTTCTGCATCATTTCTTTTCTGGTTGATATCATGGGTGAGTTTTTTTTAGTCCTCTAATATTTAAGTATTATCACCACTCATTATCTAGAATGCGACTTGTTCGGCCTCATTGATACTAACGTAAGTCGCGATTTTTGGAACTCCGTACCTCATAACCGGCGTAAGATGAGGCCACCAACTTTTCCACACACACGGAACCGTTAATGGAGATTTTGAAAACGCCACTAGGTATCTCGATTTTTCTAAAAATGTGAGTTAGTTACCTTTTGGCTGTGGGTTACTGATATTTTTTTTTTTTTTTTTTTTTTTTACTTTTCTTTCTTTCTTCTCTTTTCTTATTTATTTGAAATTCAACCATCAAATCACTATTCTGGGACCCATCTCAAGGCAATGATTGACATGGACTAAAGTACCCGACGATGGCCGTAAACCTCCATTCCAATTTCGTCGATGTCTCGTCGTAGCTCGGATCGGCGACTCGCGCGGGGTAACGAAATGCGCGCTGCTTACCTAGTTCCCAACAAAGTCAATATTGTGCCTCCTCCCTCGGCACCACCCGAACGGCGAACAGGCCGCGGTTGAGAGTTCGACGGTTCGGTTCGGCAAGTTTCGCCGTTTTCCCAACTTTTTCTCCTCGCCGCACTGCCACGCCACGCCGTGCGCGGAGCTTTTCGAATAGACGAAATCTTGACTTTGCGGATCGTGCACGAGGGATTGGCAACTCGAGGGGAGGGGATATTCCGCATGTTTGCACGGTTCCCTTGATTTCTTTTCGCCTCCTCTTTCATCTTGGTCGAAGGAGTCGTTCGGTCCCCAACGCGCCACTCAGAATGTATCGACTTGCCTGACCTATCCTACACCAGCGCCAGGATACGAAATGCTAGGGCCCTGTCTCCACGAGACGTTTTCGGGGGATTTGTCGCAAGTTCGAATCGCAGGAATGAAACTCCTGGGATTTTTCTCAGTTACCGTCTCCACGGGATGGGGCTCTCACGACCCTGAGACAAGTTGGCGCGGGAACATAAATTAGTAAAAATCGAGTATTCAACCGGGATTAAAATAGTAATAATTCACGATCATCGATTAGAAAAATTATTTCATCTAAACAAACACGAACAATCGAGCGAACAAATAAATATCTTACGATTCGCTTTCTTTTCTTCTTCCTCTCTCAGTTGGTCTGAAAGGTACAAAAACCGTACTTGGTACCCGGAAAAGTATTGATTAACTCCATATTTTTCCCGACTTCGTAAGTGGAATTTTTCCCTGGGACATATCCCGCGAAAAGGCCCTTGGAGACAAGGCCTGAGTCCGTATCCACTGTTATTCCCTCTAAATAATCGTTTCGAAGTTTCGGAAACTTGATTATGTCTTGATTCTGCTGACCTCTGAATAAATCTTTTATAATGTCGGGCTCACAACTTTGCGAGACTTTAGGGAAGAAGACTATATTCATTTACTTTGGAGCTCGCTTCATGTCTGCCACGCTGTCCGATCCCTAAGGGCGCGTCGCACCCTCTTAGACCTGTGAAAATGAGTTAATCTAAAAGAGCAGGCTCATTTATGGTCTGTCTCCCATCGATAACCACAAAAACTATAAAAATCGGTCCTTGCAGATCCTTAGAACACATCGTGACAAAAAATGAACATTAACATTGGGGAACAAGTAGGGCAACTCACAACTTCATCATGTAATATACAAAAACCTGGGATTTTCAAAATTTGAAAAAGCGGGCTCATTCAGGGACCATCCCTTGTCTATGGCCAATATTCGATCGATTTTGAAATTTTTTCAATGTATTACCATTGTTCTGTTGTATTTTAACTTTTTTTTGGGCTCGAGACTCTTTAGTACTTGGTGAGGGTGCAAGGGTCGAGGCTCTTATTAATGCTATCGACAGGCCGTCATGTTATCGACATGTTACCGCAGTGGAGGAGAAGAAAGAGAGGAAGACAAGCTTGAAGAACGATATTAGAGAAAATACAGTCAGAGAGACGAGGGAATGAGGAGCAGAGAGGTGGCGAATTGCGGCTGGAGTATGCATTTTCTGCTCAGTTGCCGTTCTGAAAAATTCCCTTACAATTTAGGTACACAGCACGCTCGCATCTGCGAGTAGATTTGGCAGCGCTGCCGGCGGGGGTTTCTCGTAAAAATAAGTTCAAGTGTGCACCAAGTCCCCGAGCTTTGAAAGCTTTGCCCCGTCTCGGTGGGACCGAATCGTCGTTTCCCACTGTTTACGCTCGCGTCACCGAAGCTTTTTATTAAGAAACTTTAACTATTAGAATCATTCCGGTAGTTTTTACCAACGTCATTATTTTACATGGGTACCAAGTTCAACCATTATCCCCGAGTTAAACGCGAAAATACTCATTTGATTATTTATGATTTCAATTTAAGTTGAGGCAGGGATTTGACTCCGCAACTCCATCGAGCGCATGCTGCAGAAATAAGCCTCGGGCAAACGCACACTCCCGCCCGCGTCCTCCCTTAAATGAATCTACCGAACACGTCCATTTTCTGATGAGCCGTGGAATATAAGCGTTCTTACGGGCTTTGGGGATCATACCGAGATTGACTTGTTTGATTTCAACATTGACCGAGTCAAATGAGCGCCACGTCGACTTATTCAGTTTTGTTGCCCGCTACTTTTTTATGGGTCCGCTACAAAGAGAGAAAAGTTTCCCGGCTGCATCTCCCGAATGTCGCCAGAGTTTTGAAGCCTGACGATGCTGATCACGTCTGATGAAGGAGATTCACATATCGCCGTGTGACTTGCAATATTGTCTGGAAACATTTTTACATAATAGAGTGAATTCTGTCGAAAATAACGGTGGTTTCTGCGTTAATCCATACGAGCAATGCTCGTTGTATACGCGTTTTGGAAACTGATAAGTGATAGGCAACGACGCGGCCGGCGGGCTTTCGAGAATGTTCTTATTATTAATGAGAGCAGATCGCTATTTTATAAGCTCTGCCCACGCCCAGCAACGTATGAACAAATAGTAACGTATTAGATATTAAAGCTCGCAAAACTGATAAGACGTATGATAATTGCGTAGAATGTGACTCAAAATATGTATTTTTTGCAATACCAATTCCAATTTGTCTTGCCTTGCAAGTAGAGTGTTTCAACGTAAAATGGGACTTCTTTTTGCTATTCGGAGCTACAATTTCTGGCTCAGTTTAGAAACAACGTGTGTACTATTAGTTTCCCTATGTACATCAATTTTTTTATAGATGAACCATAAATTTCTGTCCCGAATGGCAAAGTGATGCCCAATTGGAGAAATGAACGGAGAAAATGTTCCAGTGTGAGATGAGTGCGAATAACTGCTGGTAACTAGGAACCATTTTGACTTTTGAAGCTAGTGCGATTGTGACTTTTTCAAATTAAAACTAAAGAAATAGAGCTGTATAATTGCAGCTTTCTCTCGTCTAAAAATTTTGAAAAAAGCAAAAAAAATCTGCTCTTTTAACTCATAGCAACTCATAATTAGCAGTACTATCACAGTTTGCAAGTGTTTTGGATCTGTCCCAGATACTAAGGTTCTGCTTCTCAAGAACTCATGATTTCCGGATTTCGGGTGACCCATCGCAGTCATGTTCGGATTTTTAAAAATTGATCGGATTCTACTCAAACTCATGTCCTCTCTTATGCTCTCTCCAAAGTGCGTGCCACAACGTTAGAATATCAAATCGAACCACTGCTAACTTGCCGGATCGATTTGATTTTTCAATTTATTTTCTGGAAAAATTCAGTAAACTAAGTTTCTTGAATTCTCTCGGATTTTTTTTTTCGCCTCAAGCAAGAACTCCCTCTTGAAAATTCCAAAAATGGGACCGATTTAAAACGATATTTTTGGCGGGCTCCGATGACGGCTAACCAGAGGGGGGAAACAGCGTTGTCTGACTAGAGAAACTTAACTTCAGGCAGTGCCCTACTATACGTCAATTCGACTGTCGAATTTTATTTGCTCGAATTTGGATTCGCTTTTCCTCCCCTCATTTATGATTTTTTAAACTTTTATAACCCTTTCAGATTTCTCACTACATTTTACCTAGGACAGAAACTACCACAACCCTGCTCAAATTCCCTGCCACTGCCCCATTTTCTAGGTATGGTGATGCGGATTCTACTTTATAGTCCCACTACCCTAGTAGCAGAGTTATATAAAAAATTTGTTTTTAAAAGTATAAACCGTAAATAACCACAAGCTAAAGAATATTCATTGTTTATGTAATGGATGTAAAGTTTTTTAGTTAAAAGTTTACTAAAAAACTTATTTTATTATGTAACCCTTAGTATAAAAGTTATATAACCAAATTCAAAGAGTGTATAAAATGAATTTTCATTATTCTTCCTGGCTGGTAGCGCACTCTAGTTATGAAGTGTGCAAGTTTTCATATGCGTTACTACCAGGTGGTGGATCATCGTAGAGTTGTGACTTACCTTAAATCCGCGCCGTCCTAGTCGGGATTAGAACCCACGCTTCGGGATGGAGTTGCAATCCGAAGTCCAGTACTTTACCACCAGACCAGCCAGGCTTGATATGAATGGGCCCCTAAATTCAATCTCTTAACTATCGCAGGCCTCTGAGTCCGTAATATTTTGTTTATTGACGGATTCTTATGATATTTTACCAGACTTTATTATTTATTATTTATTTATTTATTGTTTTTTATTTCATGATGTAATTTTTTCATTTTCATTTTTTTTAACTCTCTCTCATTTTTTTAGCTCTCTCTTTTTTTTAACTATCATGATTTTTAACTATCATTTTTTCTAACTCTCTCTATTTTTTTTAACTCTCATTTTTTTAACTCTCTCTCTCTCTCTATTTTTTAACTTTATAATTGCGTCTTTTTCCAGTTTTAATTATTTGGGCCTTTTTCTAGTTTGAATTTATGTCGATGTATTTATGTTATTTATTTATTATTATTATCATTTCCTTTTTTCTTTTAAATTTTTATAATATTAATTTAAACATTTTAAAAAAAATCAAAATTTTTAAAATAATATTTAATAATATTTTTAAAATATTAACAAAAATAATTATGATATACTTTAAAAATATTATAAAATATTATTTTAAAAATTTTAATTTTTTATATTTTTAATATATTTTTAAAATGTTTTAAAACTATTCATTGATTGTATTTCAAAAGTACTTTTGAAAATATTTTAAAAATACATGAAAAACATTTTAAAAATATATTAAATTTCAATATTTTTAAAATATTGCTGTCTAACTGGGCAGGGTTATGAGCCAGACACGCTACCAACTGAGGTAACAGGGCTCCTCGGATTGTGTGCCGAGATATCCCCTTTTAACTCGTCTCGGAGCCATTAGTACCTCTAATAATACCTATCCCACGCAGTCTGAGAGTCGAGGGTGTTCATTGAAATGAGATCATCATCATCATTCATGAAAATGAGATAGGTTTACGTTAAAGTCATTCAGGTCATTTATATAACAGTTATAATAAGCAAATTAAGCAAAAGGATACTATGCGTATAAAGAAAATTTATAAAAACCCTTCCTCAATTATATAAATTTTATATAAACGTTATCTTCTGAAAATATGAATAATTATTTTCATGGGCATTTTATATAAAACTTATATACACGATATATAAACTTTAGTTAAAATGGTGATTATATAACCGGTATTAATTCCTTATACGTTTGTTAGGAAGGGGAAAGTGAATCATGCTACTAGGGTAGGAGGCTCCACCCCCTGGCCGCTACGAGGCCCAACCCCTAGGACGCTGCGCTCCCTCAAGGGCTGCTACACACTCTTCTTACTCCTCTTTCTCACCCCGTCAATAATTGAGCGTCTTAAAACTTATTTTATTAGAATAGAGAGGATTCAATAAAGTCCAGATATTCCGAGGTATCTCAGTACCTTAAACACGCGGCAACCTTGCATTCTACTAATAAACACGTTTGCCGTTGTTGGTCATATCCCAAAGAGAAACCGGTCTCATTAGCTGCCGGTAATGTTTGAAATTTTGAGTACATCGGAAATAACAGTTTCTGTTTCAGGATGCGTAAATTTCAATGTTTCAGTATTCAGAAACGATTCTTTTATCACCACTCGCCGAATTTGTATTGTGCTCGTGTTTTATTAGGAGTCTATCAAACTTTCATCGTGCGTCTTCGCACACTCGCCCGAGAGTGTCCAACATGCGTCGTTTTGACAAGGCCAGAATATCGAGGATGGCTTCGAACATCAAGGCACGAGTGAAAGCAGTTCGATCGTCCATTGTAAGTGCGTCACCTCCCACTGAGAAGAGTTTTTTCGCATTTGATATCCTCTCTATTCTAATAAAACGAATTTTAAGACGCCGAATGGACGGGTTGAGGAGCAGGAGTAAGAAGGTGGATGGGCAGGAGTGAGGAAGAGGAGTTCAAAGTTCAGAGTTTTAATAGAGCGGGTCTTTACTTTCTGAGGCCTTTGTTTAGTCATGGACAGCTATATGTGGCCCTGTCAAGATCGACCTTCAGAAAAGGAATCAAAATTCAGAGTAAGGAGAAAGTCTTTAAGAGTATTGTTTGGCGGGAAATTTTTCTTTGAAACATCGTTTTGTAATTCAATTAAAACTATTTGCTCATCAACCGCCAACGGGCGCGATTTCGCTGGAAAGCGGCCTTTGGAGGCGCGCAGCGCCCCGAGGGTTTGGCCGCTTAGCGACCAGGGGGCATAGCCCCCCAGTTTTCTGATCAATCCCGCGGCCAGGTGAGGTCCGTTCTAGACGGCTTTGCAGAAACCTTGAAATATCGTTCCAGGGTCTGCGAACTTTACACCTCATTGTTTCAAGAACATATATCGAGAATTAAACTTGCGCACAAGACGGAATCAATTAATTGGTATTTTTTCCCGTCACTTGCTGGAGCCTTATCAGTGATCAGATGCGCTCTGGCGCCTCTTATCATTGGCCCAAAGGACGTATAGCAATGTTGCCTTGTTATCGCATAAATCATTATCAACGAAAGTATTATTTCCCATAACTTTCACAAGTGCAGCTCAAAAGCATCCCTTGGATTGAAATTAAGAGTACAAAAAATTCCCTGCCATAGAAACGAATCGAGACACGTTAGGTGTGCTTCTTCCATTAAGCTGCGTGTTATGACTGTTATGTAATTAACTTTGACCTTTGCTTGAGAACTAAATCACATGTAACGATGAGTACTTTTTTTCGGTGGGCGTTCACCCTGTATTAACGAGCATAGAATGCACCCAACCTACATATTTTTAAAAATTATCGCCAAGACATCCCAAGTTTCTGTTCTCTGAAGACTATGATTAATGCATGCGCATTCTGCGAAGAATGAATCATGAAATATGTCTATGCTACTAATACTCCTTTTTCGTTCAGTCTGCAGACAAGACTAATTTCTCACTGGTTGATTTACCGATGGAGGACGATTTACCAATTTTATCCATCGTTAACGGCGAGGTTGACTTTGATGTCGATTTTAATGTTATTGAAGTTAATTTTCTACCCGTCAAAGGACATCATCCCGCCAGGATATTATGCTATTGAACGATCAAAATTGAACGGAACATACTAAAGTATCCGCGATATGTATACGAATGTAATTGAAGACAACTCTGTTCAGAATATGTGTTGGCTGCCTTTTTGGGCCTGAATGCATCCATGAAATAATATGTTGTACTTAATATACATACTTTTCTCATTACTAGGGTGGCCTACAGCAAACGTGAGTATACTCGCACGACCGAGTATAGCCTGTGTCACGCACTATCAAAATACTTTATCAAAATATCAAGGTCAGGGGTTGTGATTGGCTTATTCGATGACTTGCACCAATCACAGTCCTTGACCTTGACATTTTGACAGAGTATTTTGATAGTGTGACACAGGCTAATGGACTATCAGCTCTTTATAATCTTTCAAAATCACTCATATTTAAATAGGCAATGCTGTCATCGTCAATCCGATGTTTCAGGCATTTTGGTTAGTTTTTAGGTAGATTTCGAAGAAATATCTACCTATTGCAGACGGTACGACCTCGTAATTTTCGGGAATTTTCGCTCAAAGTGCATCGATCCTGAAGTCCTGAGTTGAAAAATGTAGGTCATAAAAAAAGTACGATATATATATATATATTTATATATATATAACTGGGATCTAACGAACCTTTGCGACCGTTTTTTTCCGGAACTATCCGTACGATCAAAACGAAACTAAGCATGGTTCTTCACTGCTATGAGGTCTAGATCAAGTTTCCTTTTTCGTGAAAATCGGTCCACCCCTTATCCGGAAAATCTCAAATCCAAAGGGGGATGATTTTTCAAACTCGTCCGATCTTAGTCGGTGATACGTCAAAAAACTCGTCTCGTCGTGGCCTTCAAAACACCCTATATTCACCTACCCTCTAAAACCACCCCTTATCCGGAAAATCGCAAGTTCCAAGGGGGATGATTTTTCAATCTCGTCCGATCTTAGTCGGTGATACGTCAAAAAACTCGTCTCGTCGTGGCCTTCAAAACACCCTATATTCACCTACCCTCTAAAACCACCCCTTATCCGGAAAATCTCAAGTCCAAATGGGGATGATTTTTCAAACTCGTCCGATCTTAGTCGGTGATACGTCAAAAAACTCGTCTCGTCGTGGCCTTCAAAACACCCTATATTCACCTACCCTCTAAAACCACCCCTTATCCGGAAAATCTCAAGTCCAAATGGGGATGATTTTTCAAACTCGTCCGATCTTAGTCGGTGATACGTCAAAAAACTCGTCTCGTCATGGCCTTCAAAACAACCTATATTCACCTACCCTCTAAAACCATCCCTTATCCAGAAAATGTCAAGTCTAAAGGAGGATGATTTTTTGAACTCTTAATTCCGATCTTAGCCAACGCAATCGTATAGAGGTGAATGAGCTCATCGCGCTGCGGCACTTGACGACGTTTACGACCATAGTCGAATGTTAAAGCATCGGTTTCAGATTCTTCGGCTGTTGTTTATATCGCTCAGCCAACAGCAGCGTCCTAACATACAATTTCCAAAATAAAAACGGAAATGAAAATGAATATTTCAACCCTGTAAAATGTGCCCCTCTCAGCGAGACTTCAGACCTCAGGGATTGCTCGTTCTTTGCGTTTGTTACGTCAGTCGCTCAGCAATCTTAAAACACATGCGTTGTTAGTTCGCGTGGGCTCCTTTAATAAAGAGATGGTTTATTTTCACGGAGCAAAAATATAAATATATCGAGCCTTAAGTTCATCGTAGCGTGGTCCGGAAGTAGTTAATTTATCATCAATACCTAAGTAATATGTTTCCGTAAAAATTACTGTGGTGAAAACTTTTAATATATATCATGTTTAGTGCGGTTCGCGCTTCGAAAGTGACAAATTCCTGTATTGTGCTTGATAAATTATGTTGAATTAGGAGCAATCAACAAAAAACTACCAATTCCTGTATTTTGCTTAATAAATTATGTTGAATTAGGAGAAATCAACAAAACACTGGCGACTTTAGCAGGTTAGTAACACTACTTTCTCATTGAAGGTGATCCTTCCTTATCACTTTATCGAGCAATATTTGGACCGCTTTTAGCAATAAGGAACCACGGCACATCAGGTGTTGCCAAATTTAACTGGTCAACTTAATTTTTTACAAGAGAACGTTTGTGCGGATTTTTTTTTTTTTTTTTTTTTAATTTTAAGGAATTTGTTTTGTAACTTTGCGCACGTAACCGTTGTAAAAAGTTAAATTGCCCGATTACATTTGACAAATATTGATGTGACTTGGTTCCTTTCTGCTTAACGCGGTCCACTGGTCCATCCACCGATCGTATTTTCACAAAATCGGGACGTTGTTGTATTTTACACGGAGAAAAAAAATTCGTGCATGGGACCCAAAGTTGAGGTCATATGGATCTCTGAAGTTTTCTGATCACGCATCCAAAAACTTGAGGTCGAGCTGCCGAAGTTCGGGTCAGACATCGAGGCACTTCGGTATGAACCGCGAAGTACTTCCGATGTGTGACCGGAACCCTTCGGTATATATCGAAGCACTTCATGTTTGACCCAAACTTCGGCAGCTCGACCTCAAGTTTTTAGATACGTGATCCGAAAACTTCAGAAGATTCTATGACCTCAACTTCGGGTCCCCGGCAAAAAGTTTTTTTCTCCGTGTACGATCATTTCGCAAAATACTGCATATATATTATTTGCAACATTCACCAGAAGTGTATGATTCAATAATGACTGTAGCCACAGCCCATGAAATATTTTCTCTACTAAAAATGTGACCCGAACTGTATGTAACAAGTTGGTAAATTAGTGCTGGGTCCACACTACTTTTCGAGGAAAACAAGACCAAAAAATTCAAAATTTCAATTGAAACCAAACATATTGAGCTCTAATGAGTATCAGGAAAAGAATGAGATGGGAGACGAGTGTGTTCTGCTGATCTGGTGATGACGTCTAACACAACTCAAAACTTATAGATGTCTTAGAGTGACCAATGTAGTTTCCTTAAGTTCAAGTCAGTTTCTCAATGTATTTGCCTAAACTGAACACTCCCTCGGTCTTGTAACAATACTTATTAGGGCTCAACACTTTTGACTCTATTTGAAATATTTGAATTTTTCGACCTTGCTTTCCCCGGAAAATGGTGTGGACCCATCACTATTTACCAGTTGCCACTCGTCTCATAAATTACTTGAGAATGGTTATTTTACGATTATGTAAATACAATTTTCTTTTAGTAGTTGACAGCTTCAAAAGGACCACAGGTCACTAGTGAAGAAATTAAGGTTATGATATTAATAAGATATGATTTAATTCCGAAATAGAATTTATTCAGTTTTACAGCACTGAGACGAACACATGAGTCTAAGTCAACGTCAGGCATGTGAACAAGGAGACGAGAACCCTCGTAAACTCTTGAGGGGTGACTCTGTTTTATAGTTTTTCAGGGAATGGCTGCGTTGTCAGATTAATTATTGAATTTCTCCAGCAACTGGTACCTTTGTTCATGAGAGTGATAAGGTTTCACTCGTATGTACCCATGAACAGTGTACTGAACAGTGGCGTGGCGTGAATTGCGATACATCGATTGTTATGCCATTTAAACCCATGGTAAAGACTCGATTATTAAGGTGTTCGCTGCGAACACCCTGTTAATCGATACTTTTCCATAGATTTAAATGACCGATCAATCGATACATCGCAAAGCACGCCACAGACGAAATACACTCCCTTTTTTAAAGGATTTCATCTTCATGGGTATTTGATGTAGATATATGTATTTAGGGGCACCCTCCCCCTCCGTGTAGGTAAAATTCAACCATTTGAGGTGCTTAATTCTACAGCAAGGACATGTGACTCACTATATACACATTATAACTCTCATATTTCGTCTTGCAGAAGAAGGTGTGTAACGAAGATCTCCTGGCGTAAAATCAGAGCAGATCAGTGTCCCTCAACTGTGCTCATAAATTCCATTACATATCACATACCATATCTCGGACGTTGCCAATTGTGTGCCTCTGTCTCCGCATTAATAAACCTATTCATCACCCACTTGATTTGTAATGCGGGCGGATTATGGACATCAACCAATTTCATTGCCATTGACTGTTTCTAGAATTTCGATACTTTCATGACTGATGGCACCGTCGCGTATAAGACGTAAGTTCATTATTTCTTAGTACTGAGGCACTTATTTTGAAAAGGTGCCAAGTGGGATTTTGTCGAGATTGATTTTTTGACGGAAAAGTCATATTTTTCCGCCTCCTTTCTATTAATATTGACTCCTGAATTTTTTTTTGAAACGGTACATTTCCTGCCTTGCTAAAGAAAAATGCCGTATGAGCTTTCAGACTTTGCTGCTTTGACAAATCACGAATTTTTGGGAGCACGAGTAAAAACTTTTCTCTAGATTTTCCAGAGAATTGTGTATGCATAATTTAATCTGAAAAGTCCTATAATTCCAAGGAATAATATTCATACCTCTCTGCAGAAATGAATGTTTTCTTAGAGAAAATTTGACAACACTCGAATGCCCCTACAGCATTTTTCCATAGCACGGCAGTTCTCGAAGAAAGCGCCTCACTTCAGGTTTGGCTACACGATCAAATTCCGAACCGATTCTGATCAAAATAGACCAGTTGATGACTGATGGTCAACATGAAACAGTCCTCTTTGATCAAAATTGGACGGTCCGTTAAATTTTGATCAGAATGGAGTGCCACCGTTCATCTTTTCCTGCCGCACGAAACATTTCTGCCATGTTTTCATTTTAAAATGAAGCGATGTAATGATTTTAAGACCGAAGACTCCCGACACTTTGTGGTTCGGGAATTTGATCGTGTATCAAGACCTTGAGAACTTCATGTACCACAACAACATTCAACATTCAAATAGTTTCATTCAACATTCAAATAGGTCAAAAATGCCTTGAAATACCGAAAGTGCAAGAAATTATAATTTTGTTTCTTTTCCAGATTTAAACAGATATATTTTTAGTGAGAGCAAACAATTTGTCAAAATTCAGATTGTTTGATGATGATTCTGTATGACCCATGTTATTCGTCTCATCCTGACCTTCAAAATAAAATACATACACTTTCATTTTAAAGCCACCTCTTCTGAAAATTTTGAGTCCGAAACAAACTTTTCCAGCCAAAATGAAAACAAAAAGGTAGGTTTTGACTGGAAAAACCAGTGCAAATAGGTGTACCTAATGAAAGTGCTGAGTATTAAATCTAAAATTTCAATGTATTCCTCCCTTCGTGTAAGACTGCTTCTATTTTCAGTTCTTGTATTGACTCGCTTTGACGCAACTCTGCTGTAATATTTCCTTCATGTCGTCATCTCACGGCCAAAGTATCACAAGCGTCATGCGACGTTTAAAAATGTCTGCCACCATTCGATTTTTTACAGAGAAAATGTTGGTTGAATCTGTCCAAAAATTTCACTGACGTTTTTATGTGCTGCTGATTAAATTCAGCGATATTTTCAAACAGATTCAACCAACAATTTCCCTGTAAAAAATCAAATGGGGCCGTAAATTTTGAAAATAATAAAAAAAATTATTTTTGTTGTTCCAGGAATTTATGTTCTTGTTGTTTGAATACCACATAGAATATGCCCAGGACTAAAGGCCAAGGCGTTCAACGCAAAAGAAAGAAAGAGAAAGAATGCAGAAAGAAAGAAAAAGAATGCAGTAAGAAAACATCCCCAATTGTCGTCATTCCTCCCGCAACCGTTAAAGAGCGCCAGAAAAAGTATGTTTCAACAGCTGAAAACTTACTGAAGCAAAAAGAGCGGCAAAAGCGATATAAATCAACCTTAAAATATAAGGAAGCGCGTCGTGCTCAGAATAAAGCAGTATTGCTGGATGAGAAGAAACGTGCTATTATTAATACGCGGATGTCGATTTTACAAAAACGAAGGTTATCCAATTCTGCGCAGAATGAAATCCATTTGAAAAGATTAAAATTTTCCCAGCAGAAGCGGTTAGCTGATTCTTCGAAGCGTGTAATACACTTAGATAGGTTGAAAATTTGTCAGCAGAAACGGTTAACCGATTCTGCGCAGAATGAAATTCACTTGAACAGATGTAAACTTTCTCAGCAGAAGCGGTTAGCTGATTCTTCGAAGCGTGTATTACACCTAGATAGGTTGAAAATTTGTCAGCAGAAACGGTTAACCGACTCTGCACAGAACGAAATTCATTTGAAAAGATTGAAATTTTCCCAGCAGAAGCGGTTAGCTGATTCTTCCAAGCGCTTGATTCATTTAGAAAGATTGAAGATTTGTCAGCAGAAACGGTTAGCCGATTCTGCACAGAATAAAATTCATTTAGAAAGACTTCGATCATGTCGGAAAAAAATCTTTTCTGATGTTCGAAAGCGAAAACTGTATAATAAGTCCATCATTATGAAGAAGCGCCGTTTAAAAGAGAGAAAAGAAAATGAAACGCGTTCTATTTTATTTCACAAATTTTCGAAATCGAAGCAGGAAGGACCCTCTTTTGAATGTGCCTGTTGTAAAAGATTATGGTTTAGGAGTTCTGTCAAATATTGCGAAGTGACTGATTTTCATTGTGATTTGTCAGTTTTAAGGAGGGCTTGCCAATTACCTTCTGGGAATGAGGTTGGATATTTGTGTAAATCTTGTTTATCAATCATTAAAACAAACAAAATTCCTAATCTATCGTTATGTCATCATGAACTAAAATTTCCTGCCATTCCTCCAGAGATATTGAGACTAACAGAATTAGAGGAGCGATTTTTATGCCCTCGAATTCCTTTTATGACGATTAAAGCGACCGTTGGACATGAACAGTATTTCGTTAAGGGCCGTGCGGTAAATGTTCCGATTAATGTTGAGAGCTCTGTCAATATTTTGCCTCGAGGTGTAGATGACTCCTTTATTGTGCCCATTTGTTTTAAAAGAAAAAAATGTTATCAGTCTAATGTAATGTTTGAACATGTTCGACCAAGTGTGATTTATGAAGCAGCAAAATGTTTAGAAAATTCTCCTGTATATTTACACTGTGATATTAAATTAGATTATAAGCAGTTATTAGAAAATTTTCCCAGTCACGCCTTCAATTATGATGGCCTACAAAATAAAGAGATGATTCAAGAGGATAATAGTGACTCGAGCGATACTTCCTCAGACTCGGAAGACGAAGAACAAACTTCTTTGTCTGACCAACCCACCATGTTATTGACAGATGCCATAGTTTTTGCTCCGGGAGAGGGGAATTTACCGGTATCCATCTTTGATGAGTACGCTGAGGCAACTAGTTTTATAAAAATATATGGAGGGCATTTAGTTAAAAAACCCGCAACAATATCTCTCCAGAATTGGCTGAAATCGGAAGTGATGCGAAGTGATCGAAGATGTGCTAATATTACCAAGTTATTTTTTTCAGCTTTAAAATTGCGAATTTCTAAAATTTCCTCCAGTATAAACTTTTGTATGCGGAAGGCAAAATCAAAAACACTTTTTACCGTTAAAGACGCTTTAAATGAACATTTTTTACAGAATTTAGAATTGTACGATAGTGGTTTTAAAATATTTGCGACTGATCGTGGTGCTCCAGCTTTTTGGGAGAGTAAGAAGAAGGAAGTTTTTGCTATGATACGTCAATTAGGGCCTCCAACGTTGTTTTTGACTCTCAGTGCCGCCGAAACCAAGTGGCCAGAGTTGATTGTTGTACTGAAAAAATTAATTGACGGGAAAATAATCTGTTTATCGGATGTGAAAAAAATGGAATTTAAAGAGAAGGCGCGTTTAATTAAAGCGGATCCTGTCACTTGTGCACGTTATTTTGACCATCGAATACGTCAAATTTTCTCTTTATTAAAAAAAAAGGATAGTATTTTTCGGGAACACACCATTGTTGATTATTATTTACGCATCGAATTCCAGCAGCGAGGTTCTCCTCACTGCCATTGTTTACTTTGGTTAAAAAACGCACCTTCTTATGACGGAGAAAATGGCGATGTAAGGTCAGCGATTGTATTTATTGATAAATTCATTACGTGTTCAAAGGATTTATCTTGCGAGCTTTTGAAGCTTCAGACTCACAAGCATACTTTTACTTGCAAGAAAGGTGTGTCTAAAGATAAGAAATGTCGATTTGACATTCCTTTTTTCCCAATAATTAAAACGTCTTTCTTATCACCTCTGCAAGACGTTCCGAAATCTGAGATGTCCGTTTTACTGCAAAAGCGTACTGTGATCCAACAATATTTGTACGAGGGTTTTAAATCATGCAAGAGTTATTCTATTCAAGATATTCTAGATAAGTTTGAAGTGTCGTATGAAACTTACATTCAAATAATTCGAAGTGGGTTGAAGAGAGTCACCGTTTTTTTAAAACGGCAGCCTGATGAGTGCATGATCAACGCTTATAATAAAGAATTAATTAGCCTTCACTGTGCAAATATGGATCTGCAGTTCATATCAGACCTATACTCATGTGCGAATTACGTGCTGAACTATTTAAACAAATCAGATCGCGGAGTCTCTAAACTTTTATATGAGGCCATTAACGAAATTAAAAGAGGCAACTATACAATGAAAGAGCAGCTTCAAAAACTCGCAAATAATTTTTTGAAATCTAGTGAATTTAGTGCCCAGGAGGCTGTATATTACCTCTTAGCGCTTCCACTAAGCAAATCTTCGCGACAATCTGCATTCATAAATAGCAGTCCGCCAGAGAATAGGATTGCTGTTTTGAAGTCGAAACAAGAACTGCAGCTAATGGCCTCTAATTCTAATGACATTTATGTTAAGAATATGGTAGATCATTATGCTTTGCGTCCCTCAAAACTTTACAACCTCTGTTTGGCGGACTTCGTGGCTTGGTATAAATTTTCATCTAAGGGTCGCCCGACAAGAAATGTTCATCAGGATGAGGAGGGTGATTTTTCAAGTGATAACGATGTCGTCGAAGAAGTCTCATGTTTACAACTTAGAAATAATGCAGGCTATTTGTTCAAACGAACAAAATCAAAAATATTACGTTTTGTTAATTATAAAAAAGATGTTGATATCGATAATTTTTATCGTGAAAATCTGTTTCTATTCTTACCTTGGCAAACTGAACCTGCAATTCATGAATCAAACCAAATTTCATATGAGGCTAATTTTGCTTTAATTAAAAAGAACAGGAGTAATTACTTTTATGAAGAGGCAATTGCTGATAATTTAGAGTCGGCATTAACAATGGTTCAGCTCCACGAGGCGCAAGACGATATTCGTTTCCGCGATGCCCATGGTTTTCAAGTGTTCTCTGAATACGTTCAGGACGGGGACATAATGGATGATATCAAATTACAGAAATCAGATGATAAAGATGGTAAAAATGATTTTGACGAAGTTGCACTTGTGCCGATCCCTCGTGTCATACCTGAAACCGAATACATCGAACTGATGTGTTCTTTAAATTTAAAACAACGAGAGTTTGCGCTTCACGTTTTGCATGCTTTTAAAGAGGGTTTAAGTCCACTATATCATTACGTGTCGGGAAGTGCCGGAGTTGGCAAATCGAGACTGATAGAGGCTCTTCAACAAGCTCTGTTACGATTTTTTAATAGTAAATCACAACGTTTAGATTCTTTAAAAACTTTACTATGTGCCCCCACAGGGAAAGCTGCTTTTGGTATCAAAGGAACAACTTTACACTCTGCATTCGTCTTGCCAGTAAATCAGTGCCCTTTTGAACTGGTGCCTTTAAGCCATTCAACTCGCAACACTTTGCAGTGTAAATATCAAGATCTAAAACTAATTATAATAGATGAGATTAGCATGGTGGGATCTAGAATGTTTCAACAAATAGACCGTAGATTAAAGCAAATCTTTCAATCCTCAAAACCTTTTGCCGGCATTTCTGTCATTGTATTTGGCGACTTTAATCAGTTACGACCCATTGGGGATAGTTTTATTTTTGAGCCTTGCTCTGCTGATCCATACGGAATTATATGTGGTAATCCGTTATGGCGTCTTTTTTCTACCTTTCAGCTGACCGAAATTATGCGCCAACGCGACGATTTAGTCTTTGCTCAAACGTTAAATGCACTGTCAAAGGGTATGTTATCTCAATCTCAAATGTCTCTATTGAGATCAAGGACTGTTCCCTCTGTTGAAAGCATACCAAAAGGTACCATTCATTTGTATCGCACTAATAAGGATGTTAATGATCATAATGATCGAATTATTGCATTAGATCCCAAGAAAAAAATAGTTTTTGCCGTAGACTCTTTGCCTGAAAAAATCAAAGCATCGACTCGAGATTACGTGTTTAGTGAAGCAAAAAAAGCACCTCTCAACAAAACCAGAGGTTTACCGTATGAGCTGAAACTCAGTATCGGAATTAAATATATGTTGACGGTGAATATTGATGTAGAGGATGGGCTCGTTAATGGAGCGGACGGGTTTTTAAGAGACTTCAACGTTGATAAAGACAGCTCGCCTACTTGTCTGTGGATAGAATTTTCTGACCCGGCAGTTGGCAAGAAAAGGCAAGCTGCATCATCCTGTGATAAATGGAAGAGATGGATAAAAATTGAAAGAGAAAAAAGAGGATTTCGAATAATTAAGCGCGTTGAAATGGTCATACGCTCTCAATTTCCTGTCGTTCCTGCTGAGGCGCTTACCATTTGCAAAAGCCAAGGAGCCACTTTTGAATCTGTTGCTGTACATTTAAACAAAAACCTAGAAAGGGCCGAGATATACGTTGCCTTAAGCCGTTGTATTAAATTAAGTAACCTATTTTTATTGGGAAATCTTAAGACTATCTCACCTCCAAAACCATATGATAAGCTCCAAATAGAAATGCAACGACTTAATAACTCAAAGTTAAAATCTAAGTGTTTCTTTCCCAGTCAATTTTCTGACACTGATCTGATCGTGTATCAGAATGTTCAAAGTTTGCTGCACAAATCCCATTGGTTAGATTTAAAAAAATTTATCAGATTGTATACACCCTGTATTTTTATTGCTGCTGAGACTTGGACAAAGACGGATGATAGTTTCGAATTACCCCAGTATGAAATATTATATCGCTTAGACATCCCATTGAATATAAAAAAAATTGCTTTTGGTCTTTGTATATTTTTGAGGAATGACATGCATTGCGAGATAATTTATGAGTACAAAGAATTGAGGAAATCTCAGCGTTGTTCTTTAATTGCGTTTGTATATAAAGACCTTGTAATTTGCTCAGGTTACAAGCCTCCGTCTACACCTTATCATGTGGTTTCCGAGGCTATTGTTAAAATGATATCTGTCGCAAAATCCTACAGGGCGAAGGTGTTGGTAATGGGTGATTTTAACATTGATTTTTTAAAAAGTAACAACCATGTTTTTTTCCAAATGCTGAATTCTAATGGATTATTTTCCATGATCCCTGGCCAAGTCCACACAACTAATTCTAATACTGCGATCGATATTGTGTTTTCAAACTTTAAATGTTGTTCGACTGTTACTGAAACGTTTTTTGGACATCATAAGCAACTACTGTGTTATCCTTTTGTAGAGAATTTTAATGCAGGCGACTCCTTTCCATCTTCGTCGAAGTCAAACGTTTTAACGTTACAAGAGGTCATTAATGAGGGTAGGTGGCTACGGAAAAAGTTACAAACAGGCCATCGGCTGAATTTTGCAGATGTTAATTTACTACGCAAAATATGTATATTTGTTCGAGAGAGTGTATTTTCAGGTCCTTTTAAAAATGAAGGATCTGACTTTTTATTCCCACCTAGCCTTTCACCATATTTTTCTGTAGTTAAAACTGTTGGTGATGGTAATTGTTTTTACTACGCTATTTCATTATTCCTTTGCGGTAATGATAAATTGATGGCTTGTTTGAGAGCTTTAGAGGCAGCCCATTTAATGATTAATGACGAATTTTTAGATAAAATTCCATTAGCAATAAGAATGTCATTAAATATTCAAAGCATTCTTAGTACAGGTAATTACGCTGAAATCGGCACAGTTTACTTATTTTCGCTAATTCTACAACGCCCCATAAACGTTTATACTGGTTCTGAGTTTTCTTCTATGCGTTTCGATTATTTCAATGAACATGGCGCAATTAATTTACATTTGAATTTAGAAAATCAACACTATTCTTTGATTAGACCGAGGAGAGACTCAATTCCATTGATTGGACAAATGAGTGAATTTGAAATGCCTTCTTCATCTTTTCGGACATTTGACATCCCAGCTGTAATCCCTTAAAATGAACGTTTATTAGAGTTCGATTTTATAGAAGGTTATTCCTTTCTTCCGTGGGAGGAAAGGAAAATTGAAATTTTCCAAGCACCTAATATTCTATATATAGCCACAAATATTATCAAGTCATCATTATTGGATGGAACTGCAAAGTATGCTGTTAAACACAGCTATAGAATCAAAATACGCGGAATTATTGTTTGAAGAATTTTTTGCCGGAAACTACGACTTTAATTTTCGATATTAAAACTAATTGCACTTTATGCAACTTCCGAGGTCGACACTCAAAGTAAAACAAACTTTCATAAATTTCTATTGAAAATCTCTTTTGTCTGAACATAAAAATTAATTTTTATTTCTTTAGTAACCTTTTTTCTTGTCATCTATAATTGCGATTATTATTTGTCTGTACCAATTGTTTTCTTTGTATCTTATATGTACATATGTAACAAAGTTGATGAAAATAAATTTAGATAAAACAAAGAAATAAGTAAATAAGTAATATATTTTCTTTGTAGCAAGCCCTGCAAGAATCTTGTAAAAAGATTGTATGAAAATGCAATATTATTGTGCGACGAAAACTGCATTCAAAGTGTGCAAATAATTGCAATTAATTTGCACGTTGATTTCAAAAGTTAAAGTTAAGTCATGGTTCCATGTTATAACATTCTCCAGAAAGTTTAATTTCCATCCCCCTTGCTTGGATCGAGGTCTTTATTAGTAAGTACCCTGTGTTATCGGAAGATAGACTTGAGTCTAAATGGAGACAATATCTTTTTCTTTTTTTTTTGCAGTCTTCTTGCTATATCAAACGAATGCCGTCATCACCTGGTCCAGTAAAGATTCAATCTAAAGCCAAAAGCTAATATAGCAAATTTAGATTTCTACAACTGATTTTTTTAGGAATCAAGTAAAATATTCATAATCCTAGTAATGTAGACTTATACTCATACTTCTATTCTATAACAGTATTTAAAACAATCGAAGAGGAAACAACGCAGCTCAATCATTAATTCGGATCCGTTTTCCTCGTCCTTTCCACCTACATTCACTGAATTATTCAGTCGAAATCTACCTTTTCGTTTCCACTTCGGCTGGAAAGCGTTTTTTTTTTTTTTGAGGTTTTATCGGCAGTATCAGCATTTTGGTGCTCTGCACTTAGGATTTCGAAAGCTCCAACGAGATTAAATCAGTATCTGTTTGAGAAATTCACCCAGAGAATATTCTTCAGTGCTATGCTAATCGACGTGTTTTCGCGCGCTTCAATCGCGCAATCAATTGAAGAACTGGGCTCTCCAACTCCAATGATTTCCGAAGCAGCGATCTTAAAATACTTTCAGCGCATCATTCATTTTTCGTCGATCGCTTTTTCCCGTTAGTTGGGAATGGAAATACCCGCTTTTTCTCTACGTTACCCTATCCCTATTTATAGGCTTTTTAAAGTAAATGACTGGAAGCTGCGCGGGAGGTACGCATTGATAAGCGTCGCGTCAGGTGATCACTATGCGTGTAGCACGTGATTGGTCGGCAGTGACCGCGGCGCGGCGTGACCTCTGGCCCCCCGCCGCCGGGAGGTCACTAATCTTGCAGGGAACAAATCGGAGGTGTGATGATTCCCGCTGCAGCCGTGCTCGGTCGACGGACGACAATCGCGCCGAGACGGTGACGACGACGGTGTCAACAGCCCAAAATACATAATCATCTCCGAGACAAACGAGGGGCAAAGAGCAGGCTCAATGAATAATTTATGGCTTAATGGGCCTATTTTATTGTTGCTCTTCCCTTTCACGTCGGCTCCCATTATGCATCGATCACCGTTGAGAGGCCGACGCGACGTCTCACACGTTGTCAGCTTTCAAAGGAAATTCGCCGGCTCTAACTCGGGAAAAGATCACAGAGGAAAACTGCTTTGCTGAGGAGAAACGCCGTACGAGCCTTCAGGCGTTGCCAAATTTCCTTCGATGAAAACCAAAATTACTGGAAAATTTGTGAATAGTTTTTTTCTAAAATTTTCAGACAATTTTGTTCGCAATTTAATCTAAAATATCTGAAAATTTCAAGGAAAAGTGTGCATGGATGTCATCAAAAATGCATATTTGACGTCATGACGTCACCCGAAGCTCATCATCCACTATGTAGATAGGTCAACAGCCGAAATTAGGGTGATGACTGTTGCTCCCTTATAATTGTCCATAAGGAATTGTTGAATCCCCGAAAGTATAAGCTTCCACCTGTCGCCAAGAGGTCAGTGGAGAGTCTCTTGTCTCTGATTCTGAAGGAGCAAATAGTTAATGAAGCACCTCACGAAGGAGCTAACATTTAGCTACCGGTTACCCCAGTTAGACGTATCACGCCTTTGTTGGGCGATAAATAATGATAAATCTTCCCGTATGACCAAAGTTGAAGTAAATAAGGCTCGGTCTACACTACACCTGCTCAGTATGCTGCAACGCGAAGGAAAAAACAATAATCTCTAATTGCGAGTCTTTGAGCAAACCAACGCGACAAAGGGGTTTCAACTACCCTTCTACCCTCCGCCTTCGCCCCCTTATGCCCCCAAGTGTTGGTTCAAGTAAAAGCGCAATTGTGTGTTGCCATATGGCGTCAGTAATTTGGAAAATTTCATTTCATTTTCTTTTTTTCTATTATAGTTATCTTTGTTCATCTCATGTCGCGTCTTTTTCTGGTGTAGGGAATCATTATGTCAACTATTAATATCGTGTGCACATTTGATCTTTTGAATCTGTGACTATAAGTGCGATTCTGCTCCTGAAAGAGTCGTTACCATTTCTTGCAAGGGCCAAGATATATTCTTCCCAAATTATCCTCACTGAGACTTGGAACTTTTTTTATTTTTCATGCGTTTAGTTTTCTTCCTGGAATTTGAGCAATTGTTTTTCACTTGTCGCACGGTTTCAAATATATACTTTGTCAGGCATCTTTTGCCAGCATATAATAAATTGAACATAGATCAGGTTTAGTTAGCTTTTACGAGACAGAATGTATGGGGGGGGGGGGGGTGTCTGTTAATACTTTAAATGAGCTTTTCAATCACAAATTATTTCGATGCGTATGAGTAAATACATTTCCGTTATTCATTGGTAATCACATGAGGAGGTTCGAATCCCAAAAAATGCTGTCGTCATAAAAATTCAGTAATAATTTTTAACAACTTTAGACTTTTTCACAAGCGGGCAATCCAGTTTTTGCACTCAATTTTTTTCCCAAAAATGAAGACCGAAATCACCATTTAATGCTTTCTAGTGCTTTTTTACCTTTTTTTTCAATTGCCGAGCGTTTTATGGACGGCAGCTCATTCTGTCCACCCTCGCCTTTGTATCAGAGTTTGAACTCGCTAAGTTTAGTTTTCGCACCCCCCTCAAATCCCTGAAAGCTCATTTCGAATGAAACTTCCGGTTGAAAATACAGAGAGGGGACAGATTATCACACCCGGTACTTCCAACTGCACAAGTGCCCTGGCAGGATTATGTAATCTGCCCGTCCAGAGTTTTATCCCAAATGTATTTCAAACGGCCTTTGTTTAAAAGTCGACCCATGCAGCTACCGGCCTAGCAACAAAATTTACGCAAGGGTCATTCCACGTGAAAGTGAGTCGTTGTTACCAATACCTAGTTAGCTCTGCCGCATAATTTGAAATTGTTCGAATCGCACAGTAGTTTTCTGTATAAAGAATCATCATTCAAGTTGAGAATTGAATATAAAGGGTGCAAAAAACTTTGTATAAAGTCTTTACGAGAAAAAAAAGCTATCTGGGAAAAAAGTGCATAGCCCGTTTTCATTAGCTTCTCGATTTAAGTACTATAACAAGGTTTGATACTTTTTCTTAGAAGTCAAAGAAATTTTAAGTTTGGTAACGTTTGTCATCAAACATATAATTCTACTATTGAGTTCTAAATTTAGCAGGAACATTTAACTGATTCGAAAATTCTGAAAAATGCAAACGAAAAAGGAGCGCTTCAGAAGGAACACGGAAAAAATAGGGCAGTCGACACGACCAGCGGCTAGTTAAAAATGCGCCAGCTACCGTGCGGCATTTACGATAACTACTTCGGTGGAGGTCACAACTATCAACTAACCCGGTAGTTACATCAAAATCCATGGTTGTTACCATGGTTGTTGTCCATTTATCGTAACTACCGCACGGTAGCTGGCGCATTTTTAACCAGCCGCTGGTTGTGTCAACTACACTATTTTTTGCCGTGAAGATTGATCCAAACCTAATCGTGTGGTATATTAATTGCAGTTTCCTTCAGAAAGATTCAGACTGTGGAAATCTTTTAAGCGAAATAGGTCAGCTGCGCATATGACATGATTTAGTGTTCAATGGCTGAATCTTATGAAGCAGCTGAAATTAAGAATGTATAGTTATGGCCAAATGCAAAGTCTTTACGTCCAATTTTTGCAAGGTCATTTCGGTAATTTTGAACCAACGTGGAAAGTAAAATATGTTTAACCATAAAAAGATGCTAAGAATCTATTGATCCAAGAAAAATATACATTAAAATATAGGTGGCCCAAATATTGTACGTATGTTATGATGGTGACACACTACGATTTGCTAAGGCACAGAACGCCGTACCTATGAATGAAGAATGTTGTCAAATGTCCGCCGGTGTAACATTTATTTTTTAAACATTCACTTTCATAATATTTTTCAGAATTCCTGAATAAAATTACGAGGAATTCCTTAAAAAATTCTAAAGTTCTCCATGAAACACTTTTTGTCTTAAGATGAATTTCGCAACGCGCGAATGGGCATATTTTGTTCTTCACTTGCACGACCTATTGGCCGAGTGGCAGGGCGGAGTGCGGCGTGCACTGGAGAAGAAGAAAAAAAAGAAAAAAAAAACACCTTGGATCTAGAGTCCAGACTCTTAAAAACATTGACAAGAAAAAATACTCTTGATTCAATCGGATTTTTGCTTGAATCAAAACGAAATCCGCCTAAATTAAGAGGCTTGGTTCTTGATTTAAGCTAGATTCTGATTAAATCAAGAGTACTTTTTCTTGTCGATGTTTTTAAGAGTCTGGACTCTAGATCCAATGTGTTTTTTTTTTCCAGTGTGCGGCAACAGGGGATCAAGCCCGAAGTGTGACAACTATTTATGATTAACGCTTAATTAGACGTCTTGTCGTATCAACCAAGCGCCGAGTGTGGAGCAGGCCGTTCGAAAAGTAAAACCGATTAGCTAAGAATTACAACCGGTGACTCCGAATGTGTGTCACGACTGTTTGCTGTTTACCTGCCACCGTGTCCATCGAAACTGGTGACTGGTCCGTTGGACTCTTTCGATCTTTGCTGTATAGTATATAGGTATGAAAAATATACCTTGATCGGTTACTATTAGTTCGATCATGTTTATCTCAATTTACAGTCAAATCTATACTGGCGATCGAAATTTGATAATATCTGTCGAAATATGACTATGAGATGAACATAGATTTAGACGGAATGACCTTAAGGTGTGCACTGTGCACAGACCAGGAAAACCTCGAATTGAAAGGCAATTTCATCAGGTCAGGGAAATTAGGGAAAAGTCAAGGAATTTTATGAAGAAGCTGGAAATTTGAAAACTCCTGAGACTTGAAATCTGGAAAAGGCATTAGCATTGCCCAATTAATCAAACCTAGTCTCAGTATGGTTCGAGGTTCAATGCTCTGAGATATATACACTCTGATTATGAGTAGTGATTAGAGGAACCCTTTTTAATAAAGAATTGTGCCTTTAGCTAATTGAATGATGATTTCTGAAGAGGATTTGTTATACCTCTATTATTTGAAGAAGTCAAAGTATTGCCAAAACATGTTCATTTTCGATTAAACTTGTACGAATTGTCAATGTGGAAAGTCAAGGAATTTTTATCATTTTCAGCAAGAAAAACTTTGAAAAGCGTGAGAATTTTTCCCGCACCAAGTCCGTAGACACCCTGTGCCATCATTTTTATGATTAATATCTCAATAAAGAATCAGGAAAATCGATCTGAATTTGAAGAGTCTCAAAAAACATGCAGAAGTTCTTCGTAAAAAATGATAGCTTCGCTGTGCGTTGAGGTAAAATGTCTCAATTAAATTCTTTCAAGGATCGTATATGTTGTGTGACATTTTCACTCGCCAATAAGTGGCAGTATCAGTCCTGTTTGCCAGCCTCGGGCTGAGATTAAGTGTGAAGGAGTTGGGCTGAATTCTTCGGACCTCTCAAAAAATTAATTTAGCTCCCCAATATTGAGCATTCCGGGAAACTTATCCGGCTCGTGGTTTTTCGGACTGCAGATTTCAGTCGCAATTTAGATTGCACCCCCGCATTACTACACACTGTCTCTTAAGGCGATTGATCCGTCCGTGCAAATTGTTTTGTCCTTGGAGATGTCGGTATCGCACAACAAGCATGTTACCGACGACCTTCACCCAGTAGCCGGTTGTCCGACCTCTTTCAGCCAAGGGGGAAGTCACCGAAGCGAGACTGAATGCTTCTTGCAACTTGGAAACTATCCCTCAGCACTTTCGACTGGCGGTATCTAAAAACGTTCGATTCATTCTTATCTACCCGTAGAGAAAATTGTGACCATATATAGCTGCACTCTTGTT
The DNA here is from genome assembly GCF_918797505.1 of Bemisia tabaci. Lineage (NCBI taxonomy): Eukaryota > Metazoa > Arthropoda > Insecta > Hemiptera > Aleyrodidae > Bemisia > Bemisia tabaci. Next base: position 51,601,136 of record NC_092793.1, read on the forward strand.
TTAAGTAATTGGTCATTGTTGGACTACATCAATATCTAAGGAACAAGGTGGAGATATGGTGCTGGGACCCCACCATTTCGCGGGGAAAACGAAGCCGAGAAGTTCCAAAAATTATAATTAGAGTCAAAAATATATTTTTTTAACTCTAAAACCATTTCTCCACCTTGTTACACACAGTATTTGGGCCACTTCTTAGTGTTTCTCTTCTCTTTCACCTAAGGAACATTACCGCCTAACTGACAATTTTGGCGAATATGAGCCAGCGATCTTGCCGCATTCTACAGTATATAAAATTCGCAAGTTGAAGTTTTAAGTTTTTTTCCAATTCTCTAGGGAAGCGTTAATGACGCTGCTATATATAAAAAAAATTGCAAATCCAACTTTAAATTTACAAAAATGGCGAGGTTCAATATTCGTTTTGCAAAATTTTCCGTTTGCAGATAGGCGGTATTGTTACTCAGCCATTTATATCGGTTTACTTACCGTTCCATATGAGAATGAAAATGAGGGTTAATCGATTGATTCTCTGTGTAAGTACAATATTCGGAGGTCATATAGTTTCACGATTTAAGACATGGAGACAACTAAGATCACTAGTGCAGCGAAAACAATGGATTAATGGACGTTACTATGCACTTTGTTCAAATGCATTAAACAAAAAGGAACTATGTCGTAGGGGTCGCATTATGATACCCTTTGATTTATTCATTCGCACATAGTTCTTTTGAGCTTACATACGTCCAAACTTTCGAGGCCTAAGCTGGCGAGAATTTCCTCTCGCTAAATTATGGAAATACAAGGTCACATCTCAGGTTTACATGTTTCTACATCAATAAACTCTATACATCAGTCCTATCTGAAGAGACCTATTTTTCGGCCTCCTTGGTCCCCTGAGACGAGTCAAGGTTACTCGCACGGGTAATGGTGAAATGGATATCTGCGTTGACCACGATTGCAAGACTTCGTCGCATTGCTGGAGTTAATGGAAAATGATCAGCTTAATATTAAACACTGATTGATTGAAATAATTGTACATTTTCGTGGCAAATTAGCTATCCCTCTGTCATATTCGAGGAGGCAGGGTACTACCCATCGTGTCATAGGCCACAGACCACGAATTTTATTCATCTGGGTCATCTCATAGTGATTGAATATCTCTGCATCGGGCAACGTCGACACCGACCTTGGATGGCTATTCCAGACAAGAGAGGAGGAGGAGAGAGAGAGAGGGAATTTTTGAAATTTTAGAGGATCAAACTGTCAGTTCTGGCCGGCGCGCGAATTGAAGCCTTCCAGAATGTGGTGAAGGGGGGTTGTGGTGCCAAGGCGACCACAGATGGAACCCGATACAAGAAAGTCTGTCGTCTGGCAAAACGCGAGCGACCCACTTTGAGTGGCCTAATTAAAAATTAATCCTAGATCGTTCGAGGATAGCTGCGTAGCTCTCGAGAGCTTCATCTCCTGATCGTTCAAAATATCGTAAATTCAAATGGGCAACGCTGCTGCTACTATTTTTCTTGAATTTTGATGTGTGTTTTCAGATTTACTTGATCGTAATAGTATTTTGGTACTCGAAACTTCGGATTAGGATGAGATTAGCAATAACCGCGGTGAGGTGGTGGCGATGAGGTAAAGTGAAAAAAATGCACTAATATCGTAGAATAATTCAATCGGTCAGTTACAAAAGGGCTCAAGCTCCAGATATAAAAGTACAAAAAGAAGTAGAAACTGTGTGAACCAACCCGTTTTAACTTTGCGTTGAACTAATTAATAATGTGATTAAGAATTCATCGTTTAATATTTTAGAGCTCTGAGATTTTTAAGGGGTCAATTAAAACGGTTATTTCCATTTTTCTCGAATTCTTTCATTTTTGGCGCTTGAACCCTTTTATAACTGAAAGGTTCAATCCACGTTGCACCGGCCTACTGGCGCTCTTTGTTTAACCCAATCCGGGATTTAGCTCGTTTTCTTCAGGATTTGGTTAAAAATTAGAACCTCGATTGGTCTAAATTCCGAAGGTGATACGACTGTCATCTATCCAAAAAATCAATCGAATCCATTTGCGAAAATTCGTGAAAGGAACGACTATGACTGCTCCAAGTTGATTTTCATGGCGTTCTCTACCTCAGCCGGGATCCTCGACTCCTTTCCCTCGTCCTTTCATCATATTACTTATCTTTATTTCATCGGCGGCGGAATAACCTTCTACTCTCGACCGCTCTACGGGCTACTGGCTGTCACCTGTTTTACCCACTCATCACCCACGAAGGTCGTCCGAGTTACGTGTTTCGAGCACCGACAACGGTGATCTAACGGCCTGACGCCACGCTACGGTTGTTCAGCCGCAAGCAACAGCCCATCCGATGCGCTAATGGGTTCCGCGGTTCCGCATGTCGCTTTATCGTCTCCGCACGGAAGAAGAATTTTCCGGAGGTTTCCGAATTTGAGGCGAATGAGGTGGCTCTCGTTTAGGCAGGAACTGTTCAATTATTATCAGTCAATCGTTGGTGGCTTAGAGTCGTGCTTTGATAATTTGGACCACATTTTAGCAGGGAGGGCCCAAACCACGTCTGTTGTGGCCTAATTTAACTGGGCTGTTTAATTTTTTACAAGAGAACGTCTGTCCGGATTCCTTTGAAAATTTTAAGGAATTTGCTTCGTGGGATGCAAAAAATGCACTGAAATCTGCACAAGAATCCGCACAATCGTTTTTTATGTATAAAATTAAATTGCCTGATAAAATTTGGCCTTAGCTAATGTGGCTTGGTTCCTTTCTCCTCAACGCGGTCCGTTTAACCCTAATACATAGAAAAATAAAATATTTAAAGTGATTAAACTGAATTTTACCTCTTTTACCTTTTATTTCATTAGTATTATAGGTTTACACCTAATTTTTGTTTGATCTGCTGTTTGGTATTTTCTCTAAGTGTGTATGGTCTCCAATTTGAGTGCATGCGATGAACCCAACGCCACTCCCAAAATTCTGAAACTCTTCACCTCTCTTAATTTAAAAATCTAAATTTTCGTGGATACACCCATTTTCAAAAGTCTCTGTAAAGACGTTGATAGCCTGTGACGCTAAATGTCTTAAAATATTTTAACTAACTAACTGTAGTCAGAAATTTTTTGTGGGTGCTCATTGACTCCTGAGGCAAGCCTAACATGCTATTGACTTAACAGAAGAAAAAATCAACATCATTCCTTGAAGTTTTTTTTTTTTAGACTTTGCTTCGCACAGAGAAGAAAAATCAAGGAAGTTTCTCAGAATTGACGTCGAGTTGCTCTCAGTTTAAAATGTGAAAAATGACAGGAAGTGTGCAACAGCGAAAACCGAGATACGCGGTTTGGGAGTTTCACTGTCGAAATCTCCAGTCTCGTTTGAAGATAAATCGGCTTCATCCGTCCGAGTCGTTCAATAAAATTTGGTTTTTCACGCCATTAAACTCATTGTTAACAGCCAAATCCCGACTCTTTACTGAGAGGAACTTCGGATTAGTGGCAGGATTAGAATCGCGCTTGTGGTCTCCAGGCGGTAGTGTAGCGATACGGCGCGGGGTTCGCAATAATGCGCGACGCGGCGCGCGGCGTTGGCCGTGGCAGAGAAAGTGCCGTCGCGACGCGCGCTGCGCCGACGACGCGACGACGCGTCCCGCCCGAAGTTGACGTCGCGGCGCGCTCCCAGTCGGCGTCACACATCGGCCGGAAATCGGAAGGGGGCAGACACTCCATGATCCACGGGGTGCGAATCCATTTACATGCACGTGTTGCAAGGTATTAACAATTTCGGCAGAGTGCAGTCTGTTTCTGTGTAATAGAAAAGCGCGAAAATTCAGAAACAAAGAAACAAGATAGAGAATACCAGTTATAATCCATCATCGATATGTCGCGGGCAATTAGCAATCGCCGGCAATTTGCAAGTGGCCTACATGCTATTTCGAGAAATTGCAACAGTACGCATCGGCATGATAAAGATTAGATGGATGATAGCCCTCAAAGGCATGCCCACGGATTGAAGCGCCTTCATCTCTTCATGATACTCTACGCATTGTTCTAGAGTTAGTTTAGTTGCCTATCCGATCCAAACCCAACCAAGGTTTTGAATTTCACTGCATGCTCTTCAGAGTGTGTCACGACCATGTTTTACGAAGAAAAAATTATTTGTCCACAGTAACGGCAATATAAGAAGTACTCTACACTTGTTCCTGTACTTCTGAATTGTGTGCTTTCCCATCAATGCACTCGTAGCTTGCAAATTGCCGGCGATTTTCACTTGCCTACAACAGATACATCATTGATATTAGCATCCCAAGAATCACAACGTGGAGGTATAATATCAAGAAAAGGTAGCAAAATATCTGCCCTTAGCCGTTGAAAGAGGCGAATATGGGACCTGAGCATTGTTTTCATCAAACCCTTAATAATGTCAGTGACGAGGATGGTTCTGGAAGAGTTTTAACTCGTCAAGATCTTGGATGAAAGCATTACCTATCAATGCATAAATCCGTTGTTATGAGCACCTCAAGCATCGTAAAGTCGTTTCTAATTATCGAAATTTTGAGGGTTTCCTTTTTGGCTTTTTCCTCTAAAGTTGGAATTTGCGACATTTGAATAAAACCCATCACTCTTAATATACAAGCTCTGTTATTATGGAGTTTTCCTCTCAACGCGTATCGGAGGTGTGGCAAATATCAGCGCACCCCCGCGAGCCGCGACCTATATTATGCGGGTAAATCGAAGAGAGAAATCGGATTAGCGTGATGCAGACAGGTCCCGCTCTTTGAATACCTGCGGCTAATTTAACGCTGTCGGTTGTCACTTGGTGATATCACACCGGTCTCGATAATGAATGCAGGAGGATGCAAGTAATTTCGCGAAATTTTGGCAGCCCTGTCCACGATGAACGTATCAAAGCGTGCCGCACTGCGCTGCGAGCCGTCAATTCATTTCAAATCTGTCCAAGGACAATTCAGCGGGCGTAATTGAAAAGTTGAAGCACAAGCACGGCGAGCGCTTGAACTCCTGAGCCCTGTCAGTCATAACAGATCCCAATTTCCACAGGTTATGAGCTTTTGGAGCTCGTGACGTTTTCTGCGTCTCTATTACGCGCGCCTTACTTCTAGCCAACGATTCAGGATTGTTTGCGGTGCTCGAAAGCGTACTACTGAAAATGCATAGGAAATCGGGATTCATTAATGTGCACCCAGTTATGCAAGGTTGCAAAGTTATCTGAGATGTCCACGTGATTCTTTTCATTTTTTGGGGAGGGGTGCGGGGCGGGGCGGGGGCAGAAGATTGTACACGTACTTATCAATCCCAAATATTTAAGAAAGATACGCTAATCAAATATCCTCCCTTCTTGGGTCAAATAAAGGCATCACTCAACAACATGACCCTTTCCATTAGGCTCAGATTTAATCCAGTGCGGTGAAAAGGATTTTTTTTTCTTGAAAAAATGAAGCACAGGGTGCAAGAAGTTCTTGGCTCTCCCAGTCATTTTTCAAATTTGCCTCTCCATTCGATCACTTCCAAATTTTCAAATTGAAAATCCTTGCAACGCTTCATCTACGGCTCGTCGTAATTTTCACTATGATTTGAAGATAAACACATAATTCATCGATTCCCGCACGAAGGAATGTAACTCCATTGCAAGGCTGAAAAATTGACTCAAGCCATTCAATTTTTTACAAGAGCATACCTCTGCGGTTTCTGTCAAAAAAATTTCTGATTTTTGCGTAGAGTCAGAAGAAAAATAAGTAAAATTCTCAGTTAGAATTGCCCAAAATTCTGCTGGTAAAAATGTAATTTGCGAGGAGAAATTTAACAACATTGGAATTTAGTTCGTTCGTACTCGAGGGCAGCAACAAATTTTCACGTCAACACGAGCGCAAGTCTTCCCACTTTTTCATGCGACCGGCCAGCAGCCCGACCACAGACTTTGACTTCCATCGATATTGATAGAACTCAGTTCCATTCCAATGGGGTATTCCATTGGAATGGAACTGAGTTCTATCAATATCGATGGAAGTCAAAGTCTGTGGTCGGGCTGCAGGTGCTTGCGGTGAGCTTCTTGCATCCTCGAAAGAGTCTCTGTCCCAGATTGGTTTTCCTTTTTTGAATCCCTGAGCTTTGCTCATGAAATTGTGCTGCGTTTCCGTCCTAGATTTCCTTAAGATGAGGGTTTTTTTTTTTTTTTTTTCATTTCTCTTCTTTTTTTAATGTTTTTGGACATTATTAAGAGGCCAGACTTAATTTCGGTCGTCCCAGGTTCTGTTGCATTTTCCTATTTTCAAATAGTGGACGGAACTTTAATAGCAAAGAGCGTCGCATCATGTCGCATCTCGTCACGTCAGACGTTGGCACCTCGAGATCGGATTGAACGCCGACGAGAAAGATTATTGATGCTCAAAGGCTTTCTGCACCATCACCACCCCTCCGTCCTCACTTGTCAGGTAGAACAGACAATCCTGGAGTTCCATTCGCGTGTGCTCTAGAATGCGCCTTGCACCAAAATGAAATACTTTGTATTTTTCCGGGCTTTCAAGGATTTTGACACATAGTTTGAATTGTCCAACCACCTCTCATTCCGCCATTGATGACCGAATGCGAAACCTTAAGAAAACTTTAAATAAAATGGCGTAAAGACAGGAGTGAGTTTTATGAAATCTGTAGTTTTTGCTCGCATAGTGAGCGCCAAGCTTGGTAGAAGCTGTAAAATAGTGTGTCAACTTCAATCATCGACCACTTAAAGCGGATGGCAAAGAATCCCTCCAATCCACAGGGTAGGCAAAAATAACCACAACGATGTACGAATAGTTGTATCGGTAGCATTGTCCTTCCATCTGTCGTGTGGCGACTACGCAGACCACACACCACCACTCTGCCGTTCCAAGGAAAAACGCCGTATGAACCATCAGGCGCTGCCAAATTTCTCTTGATAACATATGAATTTCTTGGTTAGCTTATGAATATTTTTCTTCCAGTTTTATAATAAATTTTTTTCGCGATCTCACCTAAATTTCCCGAAAATTTCAAGGCTAAATATTAATAACCCTCTTCAAAAATTCACATTTTATCGAAGGAAATGTAGCAACTCTCGAATGCTCATACGGCGTTTTTTCATAGCACGGCAGACATCCTCTTTAACGTATCCGGAACTCCGCAGGGTATCTACAAGTCCGGAATTTCCGGAAGTTTGGAAATAGCACTGATTATTTAAGGGCGGTCTGGAAATACTGAAAAAGTGCGGAAATTCTGTAAAAAGTTCCGGAATTTTTTTAAATTTTTTGACATTTTTGTCGCAAAGTCAAATTTTTGAAATTTTTCTAATTTCGTCAAATGGAGGTAATGAAAGATTACGGAATTTTTCTGTTTAAGGAGGTACTGAATTTCTCCAGAATGTACTGCAAAGTACTGTAAAAGTACTTATTTTTGACCAGCCTGTAGACACCCTGCTCCGGAAGAGCCGGTTCAATATTTTCACTACGTGTGGCGCGGCGTGTTGAGAGCAGACAACGTGGGAATCGGAGGGTGGATGCAAATGGGCCGATCCGGGTGCAGAGCCGAGCCGCCTCATACACCTATCCACCTATCCTGATTCAATTTATATTGCTTATCTGGAACGTCTTTCCGGCAAAAAATAGGACGGATGATAAACGTGCCGCGACACGGCGCGACGCGCGCCCTTTCTCATCATCCCCGTCCGCGTCCTCGTTCGTTCATTCTCACCAAATAAGCCCGTGTTATCCTGTCCCCGAGCCCCGCTCCCTGCTCGGAGTTTTTCGCGAGAGCAAACCAACTTTTTCGCAGCGTATAGACTCATCGTGATTGTTGAAAACATGGATAGCTCGATAGAGGTCTTTTAATTTAATACTGAGTTTTGCGGCTTAATTAATTGACATATTGCCGAGCTGAGAAAGAACGCCGCATGAGCCCTCAGACGTTGCCATATCCCTTGACAAGAAACTAATTTACTTCGCGCTTCGAAGCGGTTCTTATTAGAGTCCGTTTATACTGAGAGTCGAGACAACACCCCCTCATGTAGTCACGAACGGGAATAAAGATTACACAAATGGACAGTTTTTCGTTAGAGTCCCTTTATACTGAGAAGAGTCGAGACAACCCCCCTCATGGAGTCACAAACCGGACTAAAGATCACGCAAATTGAACGATTTTCGTAATCTTTGATCGGCCTATTCTCAAATTTCTTTCTCCGTTCCCTCTCTCATTCCGTTTGTTCCTTGTCAAACCCGTTATTCCCCGGTCCATTCTGCAGTATAATCTTTGCAATTGGTGAAAATGTAATCTTTATTCCCGTTTGTGACACTGTGGAGGCCTAAAATACGGGAACCATTCAGAAATTGATTCACATTGTCTTGACTCTCAGTATAAAGGGACTCTAGTTCTTATTACCATGATCGCGCCCTATGCGCATGGCATCACAGCTCTAGGCGACAGGATAAAATATATGATAATATATTTCCATAACATATCAACTTTTGACTTATTCAATAGCTTTGACTGTTTTTTCTCGTTTTCCAGGTACGTGGTGTCATGTAACGTGCTGGAATTGTTTCTTACAATTCCTCCAAATCTCTTGTTTAAACTGATCGTCGTTGCAACTGTAAGTAGACCTTAATTTAAACAGGCATGCAGAATATTCACGAACAGGCGATCTGTATTTCAAGGGTAAGCAGTGTACATTGCGAAACACGGTGTACACTCTTGCAGTAGCCGCGCTGATTTTTTGTCAAAATTACTAGTCTCATTTACTTCAATCGAACTACTTTTTGTTAAAATTACTGCGATTGCGCTTAATTTTTGTCAAATATACTTCGACCTTACTGATTTTTCGTCGAAGATTTTTTTCTCAAAATTACTTCGACCGCGCTGTGGAATAGTGCGTAGGGAAAAAATGCGTTTTGCTGGTGAAAGCGTACATTGATGAACTTTCTGCACCCCTGAATTTAAATGTCTGGAAAAGTCAGATTTCAGAATTGGAAGAGAGCGCTTTAAATATTTCCAATATAAATTCGGAATTTAGGAGATTTTAAAATATTCTCGATAAATTATTTAACATTTTCCCTTTTCACATAACTGTGACGCAACGAAGATGAGAGGCAAGAGCACGATTGAAAGCGAGTGCTTCACACAAAATCAAGAGTCAAGGCCAAAGATCAAGAAGGAAAAAGAGGAAAGTAATCAAAGGGAGGTGGAGAATTAAGGTGGGGGAAAAAACTGCATCAGTCTGCAAGTCAGTATTGCCGTTTCCTATCGAAAATTCTCCTCCTGCACTCAGTTTTTTTTTTGTTGTTATCTAATCTTGATAAAACATTGTTCTCGCTTTGAAAGGTACAGCCAAGTACTACGTTTTTAGATTTTTACAATTTTTTACTGTTTTAGCCAACTGACGAAGGCTGAGTTTTCAGCCGAAACGTTTAGGTGGTGTTTACATGAAAATTAGCCGCGTTACCCACTATGTAATTTGTTATTTTATTGTATATCTTTTCATGGGCTGCCGAGCATCAATCATATCTCATATTGAGGAAACACAGGAGAAGATCATTTTTTTCCAAGATCTTGTATGCTATACCTCCTTCAAAAAGTACAGTATATAACCATAGAAATCGTTCTGAATGAAGTTACAACAAGAATTCTCCGAAAATTGGCAATGTTGCCTCGTGAGGAAGGAAGAGGCATGCGGTCTGTTCATAAAACAAGCTGCCTTCAGATTGGCTTTGAAAAAACATTTACTCGAGTTGGTCGAATTCAACTTTCGACCGATATTAAAACTCACTTCGAGGCTCTCGGCCCAACCCAGAGCTGCACTGGAAGTTCGTATTATTACTTATTACGTGGGGTAAGGAGCTCTTTCCCTGCAATTTAGCAATGAGTTCGGGAGTAAGATTTCTACGCTCCAGCCCCGCCCTTTGCTATGCGGCTGTAGGACGATTTTTTTTTTAAGCGCTTTCAAAACCTTTCCAATGTTTGATATTGTTCGATGTTGCCTGATCATATAGTCTACATTACATTCGGGTGCTTTCAATGCGCAGCTGAGGAAAATGTTACTTCATGTATTTATAACTTCAAACAAGTCTTTTCTTAAACTTTTAATTTTGGAAAAATTCAACTCAATTAATTACTATTACAAAATAATAACCCACATATCTTGCAAGGAAAATGTAATTAAAGCAAATGCTGATGTGCTAAAGGTCCTTAAATCTCATGATTTCACTAATTGAGTGGTTATTGAGTAATAATAAGTAAGATCGTCGGAATTATAAAAGCAAATATAAAATCTATACCCCGAAATCTGACTCCCATAATCTCTCCTCCAAAAATAAAAGAAAAAAGGAATATCTCTTTTTTGCTTCTTTTTTTTTAGTTTTATAAAGTTTTTTTATACTAAATTTCATATTCAACTCAGGAAGTTCTCTTACTGATGATGAAAAAGGAAGTCGCAGTATTCAGTGCAGCGTTCATTCCTCTATTCACTTATAAAGCAGCTTGGAAATGAATGTTAATGTTCCACTATATTCAAACCTATTCCCTTTGACCGGTGCTGAAGGATCTGCTCTTTTATGGCAAAGACATGACGTGATGTTGTCAATGCAAGGGCTAAAATTCCCACTTTCTAGTGCTTTTATGGAGAAAAACGGTGGTTTTTCCTAGCAATCTGGAAACTTAGACGCGGCGTTTAAGCGCAAATTAATGGATCGCTGTAACGCGTCACAGACTCTTTCGCCCAGCTTTTTCAAAACGCTCGATCCCAGAAACGTCCAACTCTCGAAACTTTTCAATTAGGTGCGATATTCGTGAATGCGTTTCGCGCTGATTATAGTTGGGCCATGGGCGCAAAAAAAAATGCAGAGTTGAGAACGGTAGAAAGATTGATTGCGTGCCCGATACAAAAGGTTCGGAAAGTTTATGAAACGCTGCTTGTCAGATTTGGTGGAATCCAAACTTTTCACTTTCCGGTAGTAAGTTGCGAGCCAGTCGCCGTTGGACATGCAGGGGCCTTTGAAGTTTTGAGTTAATGGTGCATTTGCTCTGAACTGAAGGTGAAAAAGGTTGAATGAATTCGTGTTCTTAAACCACACAGGCAGGGAAGGTGTTAATGTGAGAGGTAGAGTACAAACTAGCACAAACTTTTTGTTGGTACCTTTCAGTCAGTTTTCCTCGTGGTTACATTGATCACCTTTCAGTCAGAGTAACCAAATATTTTGGTTAAAACACTACAAAACAACCAGAGTTGGACGGTTAGGATCCATTCGGCCCCACAGTTCCTGTTCCAATATGCCAGCCACTCGCAAGTTGTAACCGATAAGGGGCTGTTCATAAAATACATAACGCTAATTGTAGGATTATTTGATACACCCCCCCCCCCCAGCCTTTACGAGCGATACATATTTTATGATTGGCACCTTAAAGGCCTAGATACACACGGCGATTAATTGCCGCGAGAGAAAGACGAAAGCCAATGGAGAGCCTTGATTTCGATCCATTGACGTCGATACATCGAAATCAAGGCTCTCCATTGGCTTTCGTCGTTCACTCGCGGCGATTAATCGCCGTGTGTATCTAGGCCTTAACAAACGTGAGGGTAACGTGAGAATATTCATTAGGTCCCCAGGGAATTTCCTCAATCCTGATAAGTCTCGGAGTAGCTAAGGTTTCGAGTGATTTAACCAACAATTTGGTTGATGAGAACCGTAAAAATTGTGAAAAATCATTTCCTAAAATGCAAAAAACAGTGCTATAAAATGCTTGAGTACACTTGACCTTTAAATGAACCTGAACACAAGTCGTGCCTAAAGTTTCTAAGGTTTATCGCAGCAAATAGCCCTTCTTTTTCTTTCGCAAAATGACAATTTTCCATCCTCTTTTCGTGAACTTTAGCTCTCTCAATTTTTCCCCTCCTTCATAAATTGTAAATTTGACAGTAACTTGAGAGATGTGCGAAACAATGCAGAGTATGAGGCATAACCCTGCAGAAATGAAGACACCGCGGGTACAGGCTGGATTCAGTGGCGTGGCGTGAATGATCGATTATCGATATCTCGCCATTTGAAGTTATGGTAAAGAATCGATTACCAAGGTGTACCCTGATAATCGATCTTTTTTCATAGGTTTGAGTGGCGTATCAATCGATGTATCGCAAAGCACGCCACGCCACTGGCTGGATTTGAGCTGTTCATTCAGTCGTAATGCATTACTCAAACGCGTCAGAATTGAGAAATATTGCGTACGTGAACGATATTACGTTGAATGTATGCAGGGATGTATTTCTTTTTTCTCTCTCCCCCCCCCTTTTTTTTTGTCCCCACAGACAAAGAATAGACTTATCTCGTCTTCAGACAGGGACTCGTTTTTTCTTGAAAGTTTTCCGCGATTCTTTTATCTTAATGCTTATTTATGCACTGTCTTGAAGTGCTCTTTTCGTGCTTATGAGGATACTTCTTGCGGCAAAATTTTGAAGTCTGCGGAGTCGCAACAAAATACGAAGGGATCGAATGAAACTCCTGTTGCCGGTATGTTTAAAAAATCCAATGAAAGAAGATGAAAAGGGTTACTAAATTCAAGGATTAGACCAGAAAGTCAAGTAAAGAAGAAGTTGTAAACTTTTTAGATAGTACTAGCTCCTTCTTCTTCGTATTCTTCTTCCTTTTCTTCTAACGACTAGGGCATAGCCCTGTTTGTCCGGTCATCAAGTATCGAGCACAATAAACTATATATGGACTACATTTTGCAAGTAGGAACTATAAATTCTGGTCTGGTTTAAAAACAACGTATGTGCCATTAGTTTCCCTATGCACATACGTGTTTTTTCAGATGAGCCATAATTTATAGCTCCAAATTGCAAAATGCAGTCCATATATAAGTACTAAAAATCACTAAAAAAAAGGAAGCAGCACGAGCTATTTTAGTAAAAAGATTAAAAAGATGAGAGACCTTTGAGCTCCCATCAGGACTTTGTTTATAAGTCTGTATTGTAGTGTTACGTACTCCTTTGTAATGTACAAATGAGAGAGTGCGGATGAAGTGCGCAAGGAGGAATGCCAAAAGTACAATATTAGACTAGAAACGTGAGAAAATTCATCTTGGGTCTTCTCTCCTTATCATCTTGTGTAACTTAGTCTCCTAATACCTTTGTTATTTTAATTCATGTTACAAAGCCCAAACTTTTAGGAGGTTCCGTACTTTTAAGTAGGTAAAAATATCAAGACCTTAGGGAAGGAAACCTGACAATTCTCCATATTAGTGACGTCACCCTTAGCAAGTAACGAACATGCGTTTTCAAAAATATCTCAGTCAAATCAAAATCCATTTGCTAAGTGCTCATACAAATATTTTGCAAATAAATAAATCAAGATGCTGGAACCTAAGGACTTCGGATTGCTTTATAATATTCTTCCGTTTAGAGTAGAATGAAATCAATTAAATCTAATTCCGAAATACATCTCTTTTTCATGTACAGCACTAACCCAATATTGCGGGATCGTTTGAAGGCAAAAATTTGGTATTACTGGGGTCATGTCAAACGGAAGTCTGCGTTAAACTTATTTGTTACCTTCATCGGCTGAGGCTAGATTCGTTAGCAAGCCACGAAGTTCATTGTCTCCGGCGCTTTACACTTAGCACTTGCTTCACAAAAGCACACAGTATTTGCCGAACGATTTCAGTAAATTAGGGTGTATTTCTCCGCCCGAACAAATAAAATAGTAGCTCAACACGATATGATATATGGCAATGCTGATGTGCAGCGCCCAGTCACAGTTGGTCGCCAAAAATCTAACAGAGAGACAAAAAATATTTAGGCGGACATGGTTGTCGTTTAGTCAAAAATTTTCCAGCTTAGAAACTCTGAAGAGCTCAAGAAAAGAAAGTTAAATTTTGTACTTCACCGTGTTACTATCATCATAATAATCCAAATGCATGTTTTTTATGGATTTAAAAGTTTTAAAAGTTTTACCTATTTTACCCACGCACCTCTTTTCAGGCCAAGTCTTGAGAGTATTTGTAAAAGAATTCTGTAAAAAGATTGTCCGAAGGTACACAAGTTTTTCTGCTATGATACATCGACACATCGTTTCCAAAAAAATTAGAATGGCGTTTACGGCGTTTTTGCGTTGCACGGCCGTATTACTAATAGAAAGACCACTCAGTCGGCCGTATCTTTCGTATGAAAAGACCCATCGGGTGGTGTCGCCGTCACCATGAATGGCCAGAGCAGCCCGCTCACCGCCGCACACTGTGGTATTGGACCTGAAAAGCTGGCCAAAACTATTTATCACCAGATATCGCCGAGTTTTAAAAATATTTTACAATCAGTACTTCTTCTTAAGTGATAATATGCACAATTTAACCACTTAAGACATCATACGACAATTTGCGGAGAGTTTAAAGAGGGTGCAAGAAGCCCTCCAAAAAGCCTTTAAAAGGACGCAAAGTATCTAACTAAAGCGGTGCATTTAGACGAGTTTCTCCTTCACCTATGGTCTACTTTTTGAAATAAGGACTTTCTATTACCTCATTAATGGTTTTTTTTAAAAACAGCGTAAGTCACTTCAAAATTTTTGACCAAACAGCCGATCTCTCACATTGAGGAGTAATTGTACATTTCTCAAAACAATTAATATGAATCATTCTAGATATTAGATTTTTGACAGTTTTGAATCAAAATTAGTCCTAATATGAAAGTGCCGGGACCTCCATATGATGATTTGAGGATAAATTATAAGATGAAAATGAGTTTTATCATAATAAGAACCATTGTAAGGACAGAAAGCACCTGTGAAAAAGATTCATTTTGATGGGTTCCTTCCTAACCCATGGTCCCACATCTCAAAGTGAGGCACTTCACTAAGAAATTTGTAAGAAAACCACATATCTCACTTTTACGAGGCTTCAAGTGTGCCTCACAGCGTAATTTTATGGTGCCAGAGGGCCACTTTTAAGGCCCCATCCCCGGGGCCGCATGGACTCAAATTTGTCTGTCAAAGTAAATCATGGCATAAATATGTCTATACTCAAGGATAATGCACGAAGATATTGTTAGATAACGGATTAAGCACTTTTGCAAGACTTTAAAGTGACCCTCCCATCCGCTTTCAAATTATTTTTTTTAATCCCTCTTTCGAGGGCGTAGGGGCCAAAAAAACAGGTTGGGTGACCAAATATCACCCAATTGGTACTAAATGGGTCAGAGCTGTTGGAAAAATACAATTTCAGTCGTCATATCGACATAATTTTTCCCGTTCATTTTTGTGAAAATCGCTCAAAAGTCCATGTTTGAAGTCAAAAATTTCAATTTCCTCAGTTTTCCTCAGTCTGTCGACCCTGAATCCTGAAAATACCCACTTCGGACTATAACATTCCGCCTGAAACCGCTTGAGAGTAGTTGAGAGAAATTTTTAATCGGACTGTGAAATTCGAAAAAAACGTTTACTTTTACATCACTTTTCAACCTCCTGTGAAAATCACTAAAAAAGGAAATTTCGAAAATACTGTGGTTAGTTGTGTAGAATATACCCTTAAGAATGTGTTGCATATCGCCGAACTTCCCTCCCATGGTCGCACAGTTGAAGTAAACTGATCGACGAGTAGCGCGTCGAAACATATAAAAAAAATCGCTGAGAAATAGGTAACTTCGTGGTCTCTTCGCGGGAAATTGAGCCACTCGAAAAATGGCACATACATGGCTACTGGGGTAAAAAACGGTGTAGATTTCGAATATCACATTGGTTTTCCAAAAAAAAAAAATTTAAAATTGAGGTTTTGGCCAGGTTTTTCGGTCAAATACCACAGTGTGCGCCGGCGCGAACAAGTTTCAACAACCTCGCGGAAGCCAGCCCCGGATCGGCGCATCGGGGAGATCGTCACCGGAAAGTCGTTTTCCGTCCTTCGGGAGGAGGCATTTGTTGGCGCATTCCGGCAGCCTCTGGGCAAGCGCGCATCCGGATGAAATAGGACAAATCTGGTAGTGTTCACTGAACCTGTCAGGTGCAGACCAGGTTCAAGGTCATTACACTGTCCAACGTCCTGCCCACTCCGCCCGGAAACGACCCGAGCTTCTGGCTCCAGGCTCTGCGTTGTCACTTCGTCTACAGTTCCCATTTCTCTTGGGTCCAAGTTTTGCCAAACTTGAGCTGAACCAGGAACTTTTTAAGGGGAACCATGAAGGGCACCAACACCTCATCTAGGCCGCTTCGGGCGCATGTGAAAAGACCTCCCTGTGGAGGACCTTGGGGACTCCACTAGTGCCAATGCTAAGTTCGACGGGACTTCCCGGGCTCAATAAAGGGGTCTTGGGGAGCTTTCTATGAAAAATTTTAAAGAAATAAGTCGTCTTAACATGTGCTGTTTTGACGGGAAATTGATTGAAATAAAATTTCGTAGATGAAAGATATTACACCGTAATATTACACAGTACATTTCTAAGGGAGGGCAGCTCTCCCCCCCTCCCCCTCCGTCACCCCTTGACCCACCGATGTTTTCAAAATTGTGAACTTTTGCAGACGAAATATTAGGAACAAATCTTGGATCTGCTCTTTTCTTGCAGAGTTATCGAGAAAAAACGCATTAAAATTACCGAATTTGCGAAATGAACTCTTCAATTTATGAGAGCCATGACCAAAAATAGTGTTATTTTAAAAATTAAGTGATATTTCCACCCTTAAGTTGGAAATTTCATCTCTACGTCAGTACAATTATCACCTGATCGTAATAATACCACTATCATTGATCATGGATACTACTTAATCAAGAGTTCATGCGGAAAACCACCAATTTGGTAACTTCAACGAAATTTTTTTCCGAGTCCAGGTAAAACCTTACAAGGCAGCCTAATTTTATCTTAATCCCGTGGAACTTTCACTTTTGGCACGGGGAGCCCACGAATTTTGCCCTGGAGGAGGGAGTGTTAACCGATACTGGAGTCTCTATCTCGCGCCGTAGTGGAGAGCAGTGGCGTGGCGTGAACTGCGATATATCGATTGTTATGCCATTTAAACCTATGGAAAAGGATCGATAGACAGGGTGTTCGCAGCGAACACCTTAATAATCGATTCTTTACCACTGGTTTAAATGGCATAACAATCGATATATTGCAAAGCACGCCACGCCACTGGTTGAGAGCCGGGTGATTCCGGATTTGCCATCGTCGAGGAAAACGGGTGGAAGGAACGTCACAGAAAGCAATTTTCAGTGGCTTTGCGAGACGGCTAAGCCAATGCGGATTGAAGGGGAGGAAACCTCAAAGTTACGTCGCCAGGTTAAACGCCTCAAGACAACGAGAGATCGCGTCCGTCTGAAATCGAATCTGCCCCGACCCGACGATGCGATGGAGCGTCTTCCTCACCTTCGCCTCCGATTTTAATTAAATTTATTTCTTGTATTTCTTTCTTACGCGGTTTTCAGCCATCCTGACCGCGACTCCCGTTGTCGGGTTTACGGAAAATCTTGCCCGACCCGACTGCATTGTAGAATTCTCTCTCGCTGTAATTGAAAGAAGAAGGGGGAAATGACCTATTTCGTCCCTATCTTGGCAGGATTGACACCCAACAATTTTGTCGAGGAGCTTCGGAAAGGGACAACATAAGTCCTCAAGAAAACAGAAAATACAACCATTAAGTTTTCAGGGTGTCTACAAGTCCGGAATTTCGGGAAAGTCCGGAAATAGTACTGATTTTTTAAGGGCGGTCCGGGAACACTGGAAAAGTGCGGGGATTCCGCAAGGAGGTCCGGAATTTTTTTCATTTTTTTTGTCATTTTTGTCGCTATTTAAGCGGATAATTCAAGTATTTGAAATTTTTCGAATTTCGTCAATTGCAGGTACTGAAACAGCACCGAAAATGTACTAATTTTTGGCCAGCCTGTTTTAGTATAGACACCCTGGTTCTGAAGCATATTTTAGGTTCAGGGTCGTCCCTTAGTTACGTAACGCACTTTTTCGGCATTTTTGACCCTGCATCCGCCTCTGGTAACGCCTTCATGACGTAGGTTCCTATCTTTTGTACGTAAAAGCAAAATGGCGTAACATTTTCCTCGACCTCCCTCCCCCCTAGAGCGTTACGTAATTTAGGGACGGTCCCTCTGCCTCTGATCGAGCTTATGAAAGCACGAAGTTTTTACTCAGTGCTTTGCAAGAAGAAAAAGAAGAAGAGAAGGGAAGAGGAAGAGAAAAAACTCCGATTGTGCCAGTTTTCTAATGAGAGCTATTTGCACGGCAGAAAACATCGCACATGTCGCATTGACCTATCACAATAAGTATATTATCAAGTCTAAAAACAAGGTTCAAAAACTTAATCAGGCAACTTAAAATTGATCCAAAATGTTCGAACGTTTCATTCAAGTTTTCGAGTTCAAAGTTTCTCTTTCGATATTCAGAATCTATTGGATTTTGAATCTCACGGGCCTGTTCCTGTTTCAATGCGCGGTTTGCATGCACCACTTAGCTACGCGGGCCTCGCACTGCGGTTTTAATTCAGCGCTCAATGTGTTCCGAGCCGGCATTTCTGTGCATCCACCGGTATTTCATTCTTTTTTTTTCTTTTACAGGGTTTTACTTTTTTCCCACCTCTCGACAGCTTTCAATTAATCTGAACTGAAGGATTGGTTACTTAACTACCAATCGTGCTCCTCGGTATTATTTTTAATTCGCGCAGCACGTTACAGTGTTACACCGATACCGAAAGACTTGCTTCTCCAGCATTGCCATCATCTCTCTCATAAATGCTCTCTTGCTCTCAACTGAGGGCCGCACTAATAGTCGTTCCTATGGTTAACGTTGGAACTGAAAATCGCTAATTTTACCAACGTACAGACGGAAAAAACTCATATTGTCGATCGACATTCAAGCAGGGCCTGGCTAGTTGAATCGTTTCGTTATCGAATAACCTTGACCCTACCTAACATTTCCAAGTTTATCCAGCAAGGTCATACAATAAAGGTGCACTTCTAACGTTTTAGCCTAATTTTTTCTCACGTCGTCATTTAATATTTGAAAACGCTCTAAGTATACGTGCCACTCCAACTCACTCATCCGAACTGCAGATCGAAAGTGGAATCGTTCACGAGTTGAAGATGATTGATTTCTGCGGGCCGATTATTGAAAATGATAGGCAAAGCTATAGACAAAGAAGACTAAAGGGACATGGAGGGATCCTATCGGTGCAGGCGGGTGGTTGCAATGGACAAAGGCTGTAGGTAATAGACTAACTAACGGCAACCCACGAGAAACCCGATAGTTAGTCCATCATTTTCTCCCTTATAGTCTACAGGGAACGCACATTTCGACCAATAGGATCGCTCCATACTCCCTATGTCTTTTTTGTCTATAGCTTTGTCTATCAATTTCAATAATCGGTCCGCTGCCTGGTTGATAGTGATGAAATTCGGCAACGACTCATACCACGCTAAGAAGTGCTTTGAGTTGGATACGGCCGAGCATCATACGAGAGATTTTCAGAAAGAGCATCGTAAGCTTGACCGCAAGCCGAGATTTGTAAATGTTTCTGTTCCGGGTAAGCTATGCAAACACCATACGTGCATCCCGCAGTTTGTATGTACACACTATACGCTGTTTACGCTGACCACTCACTTCTTCACACTCACGATAGCCTCTCGAGAGAGCAGAAAACGGATTCATGGAACCCAAGACAGGAAAGTCAAGTATGATCCAGAATATTTGCGACGGTTGAATTTCACACAATGCTGCTAACCGCATCGAAGCAAATATTCAGCAGGTGTGCGCCAACTCACTGGACAAAATCTGGAGGAGTCGAATCCGTAGACAAGGACTGATTTCAAGAATTCTGTACACAACATTTTACACATTTTCTTTGCCCTACGTGCGTATTTTTATACTTTCGTAAAAGTATTTCAGAATGACCTTTTTTAAAGAAATGATGAATCATTTCCATCACGAACTGACAAATTGTTTTAAATTACCTCCCACAAAATTTTATGTTTGAAATTATTCCCAGAACGGGAAGTTCAGTACCTACTCAACTTCTAGAAAAAATATAAATATAATTGTTTTGCTTGTATTTTTTTAAAAACATCTTATTTTTATTGAACATAATTGGTCAAATTTCAAGAACTTCAAACGCATTTGTGTGATTTATGTTCCATTTGATCAGTGTTTAAGGTGCATGTTAATATATCGGCTACAAGTTGATTACCAAACTCCCCGTAGCTCGAGTTGTTGTTTTCTCGACATTTTAAAGAGGAAATGTGCAACATGGTGCTTCAATTCATACCTTGTCTGGTGGCACATTATCTTCAAACTCACTCAAGCAAATAGCTCCCGAACGGTCAGTTTGTAAGTAATTTACCAGATTCTTCTAGTAAAGCCCTCAATTCCGGTATCTTTTACAGCTTCAGCATATTTAACCGTATCATCCAGGTCACTTAAGCACAAGACTACCGAATAAATCGTTCTTCAAGTTGTGGTTAGGAAGGATGGTTAGGTTTTTCGTCGCGCGGATGGATACCAAGAGTTGCCAAGTTTCTCTGATTTCGCAATATAAATCGTGCTAAATGGAATGAAGTTCAGGTGTAAATGACGCAATGTCAAAAGGGTCATATTGCAATTTCAGACTGAAATTTAGATATTATTATTATGGACTAGTCTAGACTATTTACTTGGGTTAAATTGTACGCCAAACGTCAATATGATAGTCTCAGTAATATAGAATTATGGCAACCTCAATCTTGACGCTGAACTAAAGTTGTGCACACCTTCAACAACACAGTTTGGGAAAAGAACAATGCTCGCTGAGTAGTTTGCTAAAGCCGTTGTAGTGCGCAATTTGACTCGCGTGGGGTTTTGTTTTTCTTGTGACCGGGCAATTCAAAGTTCCCGTAACCAACGAACAATAAAAACGTTAATATCTTAGCTAGAAGTTGATTTCAGTATTCGGGTTTCGTCGCGCAAATCATATTCTACGTGAAATTTTAGTGAAGAATCATATATCAAAATGCTTAAATTCACACCTGTTATATGGTCCGTTCAACATAAAAAAGTGAACATTTAGCAATTTCCTAACTTTTCTCAGAAATAATTTTATCGGGAGAAATGAGGCAACGTTGGATTTTTCATACGGCGTCGAAACAGAACATTGGCCTTTTAAGCCCCGTCGTTCGATGCCGCGATTATCCTAAACGCGAGTTCGAAGCGCCAAATACGGTGCGGTAGGCGTCAAACTTATATCAGCGCCTGCAAGACTACTGGAATACTTCACGCATTGCGCCAAATGAGTCGACACTCGACCGCGCTCCGCGCTCCCTTCCCTGGCCTGCGCAACGCTAAAATTGCCGCAAAACTAGGACCACGCGTCTTTCTTTGGACGGCCCCTGCCGGTTTGTACCACAATTAAAGGCAAATATGTATCTTAATTGCAACGATTCAGAAACTCGGACGATGTTTAAGTGGTGCAGGGATTCTGAAACTTGACTTGCGTAGAATTAATTTTGGATTAACAAAAAGAAAATAGAACTAACGAAAATATCACGTCGAAATTTTCGACGCTTTGATTTGAGATCATTTAGGAAACTGCGAGGAAACTCTTCAGAAAAGGTGTGTGTAGGATTTTAAAAACCGTGATCGAAAAAAAAACATGAAAAGTGGTGCATACCGTTGGAATCAGAGATAAATACGCTTTCATTCGCGTCCACTCGTCGGCCTTTGAATCCATTCATCTCTGAAATAACTTGAACATGGTTGTTCTGCTATTTTTTACGTGTAGTTTCTTTTTCAGTGGTTAGCGGCCGCGTAGCGGCCACAGGCCCCTAGTTTTAGAATAAAAAAATTAAATTAAATTCTAATCCCAGTCAAATTAGTTTTCAGTTAAATTTTGTAAAAGATTCTCCCACACTAGAATCATACTGTGAGCGCACAGAGATGGCAATGGCAACATTGTCTAGCGCTAAAGCTTGGCTGAAGGTAGAAAGTCTCAGGGTCTCAGGGATGCATAATTGGAGGAAACCTGAAGGGATAGCGCGTAATTCGGAGCTTTGTCCACTCGACCGCCGGAGTGGAGGACTCTTGTAATGACTCATTAATAACTGTTTAATGTGTTCTAAACTTAATCTCTATTTAGGGCCGCATGATTAATTAATGCCGCCAGTTTTGGAATTCCGCCACCTTCCCTCCTCGGTTTGCCCTTTGAAATTTTGAAGAAAATTAAACCTCCTACCCTCCCCTTTCACCGCCACTCGCGCCTAGTGTCGCCGAGTTTAAAGTGTTTAAAAGTGTTTTCACGAGACCCCTTCTCTTTTCAACACATTTCTAGGGGTATTTGTCTCGTTCTTTGTTCCGAGGGACATAAAGCGGTTTGTCCTGATCTTTCACGGTGTTGGGTTAAAAATTGATCTTTCCGGAGGCCGAGGGTCATTTGGACCGCGTTTAGCAGAAAGGAACCAAGCCACATCAGCTACTGCCAAATTTAACTAGGCTTTTACTTTTTTACAAGAAAACGTTTATGCGCATTTCTTTGAAAATGTTGAGGAATTTCATTCAATCTATGTAGAAAATTTAAATTATAATATAATATAAATTACGTATCGCACTTTCTCGGCATTCCCCTCCCCCCTTTGTAACGTTTTTGTGACGTAGGTCCAAATGCTTTAACGCCCAAAAACAAAATGGACGTACTTATGTTAAAAGGAACTATTTCACTTACAAACCCTATGCATATAGCTATTTCTAGTTCAAATGACGCAACGCTCTCCTCGAATACCCCCCCCCCCCTCCCCCCTCGAGCTTTACGTAAATTTTGGACGGCCCCGCATTTGAAAATCCATCGATTAAAAGTATCCAGGAATCAAGAATAGCTTTCGCGGAATGTGAACTCAGCTTTTCACGGTGAATCCGCAGGGACGCGAGGTGGAAAAAGCGGACTGGAAGCTGCGTCTCGAGAGATCGTTTGCCGGGCCGCAGATGCCGTCATAATGTCATATCCTCCTATTGTTATTCCTGCGCCCCGCCGCTGTTTACGAATAAATCGCGCTGCAGTTTTCCTAATTCTTCGGGGCGCTGCCGCATGCCGCTGCAATTATGTAAATCGAGCCCGGCTGAAAAATTCACCGGAGCTGCATCCGCTCGCTACTTAACCGTCGCCGCCCCCGCCGTCCTGTAGACGCTTCCGAACGATTGTTTTTCACCGCTCCAGCGTGGAGCTCGCCATGTATCTTTCCCCGCTTTTTGTATCCGTTAAAAGCTTCGATCGCTTTTTGGTCACCGTTCGCGCTTCGCCTTCGGAGCTTTTTTACGGCTGCTTTTTTCACGTTTTCCAGCCCAGTCGTTTCTCCCGTTTTTCTCCACTGGCACATCCAGCAATTTGGCAACACCGGATTTCCTCCATTTAAACCTATGGAGATGTATCGATTCTTGGAGGGGCCAGGTGCTCCGGCAAGAATCGATTATTGAGCATAGGTTTAAGTGGAGGAATTTCGGTGTTGCCAAACCCAATTTGGCAACACCGGATTACCTCCATTTAAACCTATGGAGATGTATCGATTCTCGGAGGGGCCAGGTGCTCCGGCAAGAATCGATTATTGAGCATAGGTTTAAGTGGAGGAATTTCGGTGTTGCCAAACCCAATTTGGCAACACCGGATTTCCTCCATTTAAACCTATGGAGATGTATCGATTCTCGGAGGGGCCAGGTGCTCCGACAAGAATCGATTATTAACCATAGGTTTAAGTGGATGAAATTCAGTGTTGCCAAATTGCTGGATCCGCCTATGTTTGTGTCTAGGAGATTTTTCCTAAAACAAAGAAGTTATAGCGAGGCGCGATAACCGACTTTCGATATTATTCCATTTGAAGGTATGGTGAAGAATCAATTATTATCGTGTTCGTTGCAAACGCCCTGATAATCGATCTTTTTTCATCGGATTGAATGACTCATCAATCGATACATCGCAAAGCACGCCACGCCACTGGACACTTTTTCCTCTCCTCAAGCGTTTTATGCAGTTTAAATCGAAATAATGTTACTTTAAGCTGCTTTAGCTACTTTCTATCCACATTGTATTATTGCGGCCTATCCTATTGGTCTAAGCGGGTGGTTGCAATAGATATAGGAGGTATGTAATAGACTAACTAACGGCAACCCACGAGAGACCCTATAGGTAGTCCATCATTCACCCTTTTAGACAACAAGAACCAGTAGCTTCAACCAATAGGGTCCCTCCATAATCCATATGTACACTTTATCTATCGCTTTGTCTATCAATTGCAACAATCAGCCCGCAGGCCGGGAGGCCCCCTAGTTCTACAAGTTACCTCGCATTGATTTATCTATATATTTATAAGAGTTAAGTGTCACAATAAAATTAGACTACACATAAAACCGACTGATCAGCGCCCTTTTGCATAGGAGCCGAGAAAATCTGGTTCCGTTGGCATGAGACGACGAATGCTCCTCCTGATGGGTATTTGTTGGTGCCAGGCGGAGAGCAACATAACTCTTGACATTTTGTGCGGCGTCGGCTGCATACTAGGTTAGATCTCAATAGGTCATCAGATCGGTGGCAGTAGTACAAGGAAAGAAGCTGAAAAAGTGAATCTGGTCAGTGAGCGAGCGAGTGCGTGTGCGTGCGCCATGCGTGTTTGGATCGACGACGACGTCAGAAGCGTCCAAGCACGGCGCGGCGGCCGCAGTGGTTAGCTAGGTCGGCATCCACGGATCCAGCAGGCGCACCGTGTTTGCTCACTCTTAATTCGAAAATGTAAAATTCTAGCAAAGCCGCCAACCCCCAGTGTCCCAATGGTCAGAGACAATTCGGAAAGAATGGAGAATTCCAATAATTGTTAAGAAGGACACGCATAAAATGCGTCATGCTGGAATTCGTAGAAATTCAGTTACACGATCAAATTGAGCCATCAAACTGAAGCTCTGATTGGTGGAAAAAGACCTGAGGTGAGGATGCGACCAATGAGAGGCCCAATTTGATGGCTCAATTTGATCGTGTAACTGGACCTGAAGTGGAGTTCACCCCTCGTCACGATCCCGGTACCTGCGAGATTTTATGTCGGTATGGATATGTCTTTAAATGATATTGAAACATTTTCAAAAAGTTCAACTATTTGTATGACGTCATGCACTCAAGTCACGAGCTTAAACTTCCTCCCCCCTCAGGACGTACTAGTAAAATTAGGGGGTTCATGTAATCTATACCGATAATGGCATGACGACAAAATAATCGAACCTTTCAAATACTCGCGAAATTTTCTGAAAATTTCACGGAATACTGTAGAATGAGGGTCAAGGATTTATTACACGTGTATGCAGGTAGGTAATACCTACTGCGACGAAGTTACGTGCTCTTGTGCCAAAGAAAATGCCGCGTGAACTTTCGAAGGTTGCCACGTTTCTTAAGACAAAACAT
This sequence comes from Bemisia tabaci, assembly GCF_918797505.1. Classification (NCBI taxonomy): domain Eukaryota; kingdom Metazoa; phylum Arthropoda; class Insecta; order Hemiptera; family Aleyrodidae; genus Bemisia; species Bemisia tabaci. The sequence goes on from NC_092793.1 coordinate 51,626,531, forward strand.
TTATTGTTAAAGAATTTTGGCAACGTCTGGACGCTCATATGACGTATCTCCTTACCGGCAGACTGGGCGAGAGACGGAGGTATATCTGGCAAAAACGACTCTTCATTCCCCAGTCCGTGCCGGGAACGCTACTCATTTTGCCGTACAGGAATAGGAAGAAATGGACTATGCACCTTGGTAATAAGCGATTCAAGGTTGCCATAGTCAGGGAATGCCGGCAATACCAGGAAATGTCAGGGAATTTTAAAAAGTCATGGAAAATGTTTAGGCCACTTTATTTGCTCCTTAGCATGGATTTGACTTTTCAAACAACAAATTTTGCCTGCAAAATATTGCCAATGAATTCTTTTAGACCACCTGGCATATCTTCAATCCGGGATTTTCACCAAAATGTGTCAGGAAAATCAGGGAAATGTCAGGGAGTTTTAATTTCTAGATTAGGTGGTAACCATGGCGATTATTGATTTCTCTCCATCGCTCGCAGTCGAATACTGATCGATCTGCAATCGATAAAAAACACTGAAGATTCTACCCTTGTGCACAGTCGGGGCTAAGCACTGCTTCGAAGATATGCCAGGTGGTCAAAAAGACATAATTAGAAATATTTTGCAGGCAAAATTTGTTGTTTGAAACGTCAAATCCATTCTAGAAGCAAATACAGTGGCTAATCAATTTTCCATGACGTTTCCAGGTAAAATTCCCGGACACTTCCTGGTTTTTCCGGTATTCCCTGACTGTGGCAACCCTGAATCGCTCATAACCAAGGTGTATAGACCGTTTCTTCCTATTCCTGTCTGGCAAAAAAAAGTCCGAAAACGCTCCAGCCTACCAAGCACCTAAGAGCCCCGAAGGTGGACAACCAGTTTCCGACCAGTTTGGCAACGGGAGGTGTTAAGTGGCCGCAATAGGGAGTGGGCGGCGAGCGGGTTCTTACGTGGCGCACCGGTGAGTGTAAGTGGTAAGTGGTAAGTGGTCGAGCATATCTCGGATGAATAACGGAATACCACCACCATCATCGCGGTGCCGCCGTCGCGTCGCGTCGCCACGGCCGCAGAACCTGTTATTCTAATAACTTTTACTTTTTGTTGTTAAATAAGCCAATTCCGCTTTCCTCTTCACACGGCCAGCCGGGGGTTGCGACATCGTGCGTCCAGGGATCAAATTTGCCCCATTTTCAATGGCATTGTTAGGGAAGCGTGCTGAAATCCTGAGCAAGACGGCATCCGTGTTTAAGTACAGGATTGCCAGATGATGTCGCAAAATTTACTCATTTCACGTTGATCGTTTGGGTTTTTGTGTGTGTCTAATCCAGCATAACCATCAATCGTAGTTTTTTTTTAAAGAAAAAAAAGTCATCTACTTCCCTGGTTTTTGAGATTGGAAGAGAGCTTGTCTCTGCATCGTGTTATGACATCCCTTTGAGCGATATCATTTGCCAAATTTCGCAGATACTCGCCTTTATGGCTTCATGAATGAACCCATGAAAAATTAATTTGATACTATTTTTTCTCTCTAAAAGCGTGCAGAACTTGAATGAAATTCAGCTTTTCAAAAGGTTGCATGAGCGTCCATGAAACGTTTAAAAAAGCCTCCCTTAAAATCGTGTGAAAATTACTTGAATTTTAACGAACTACAAAACTAATATGAAACCTCAGTTGAAGCACAGTACATTGTTGAGTACACCAAGCAGGAAGCACTCGTGGAAAATCCTTAGTGTGCGTAATGACAGTGACAATGAAATTTTAGCAATTCTATTTTCGTTTTCCTTGATTTTAAGTAGTAGACTTAACCGAGGGTTTTTTAGCTCTCCCCGGAACCTTCCTTTCTATTCTTCAATGAATCTGAATCTAATATTTTAATAAATACAGTCAATTAGAGGAAACGAAGTGTTAACATATACTTTTTAACGTTATAGTCGCTCTTTGAACTCGAATTGCGGCCAGTACTGTACTGCACTGCTGCACAGCATGAACTGAAGGAAGAATTTTTTGTAAGCTCTAGCACGTGTGAATTACCGAGTCTATGGCTTATTGTCCATTCATTATATTGCACATATGTATAGAAATGTGTTTCACAATTGCTGTGACACCAGCAACTGAAAATCGCCGAAAATGGATTAAGATCATTCTTGCAGACCACCGCCGCCATGTAAGTGCACATTTTAATGTGATGAGTGTGGCAACGTTGGAGAGTGGTGGGCGCGGTTAGCGGCTGATTGAGAATCAGCTGATCGGCTGGTGCGGTGGGCGGTTACGCGTGCCGCGCGTCAAACCGGCTTCGGCTACTGATTTATTCGGGTTACGCTGGCATCGTCATCGGCGCGCCTCGCCACTGCAGCGCCGCAACCCGCCGTGCCGCGTGCTCCTGCCCAGTCCAAACGTAAAGGTTAGGTGGCAATTTTTCAGCAACTACTCGTCCGCCTCCCACCATTTTTTTGAGGTTGACAGGTCAGGTTAGACCTAAGAATGCTAGGAAAAACTCAACTGTGAAAAGTGAGGATTGAATTCCAAACCTTGAATTTCCTAGTCGTGTTAAACTTTTCAAATGACTCCGACCCCACCCATAGCCTGGGTCGATCTTTGCACTAAATATAGCTCGTGAAGAAAATTTCCACTTTCAGCATCCTTGGAAATGCCACAGGAAAATCAAGACATTTTTGGCTCAAGAATAATGAGAAGTCAAGAAACTGCAGTGGCAAAATTAACCTATCACTTTTTTTCGTCAGTTTTGCTCCTTACTTTTAGCCAATCTCCCTCTCATCTTTCTCTTTCACTATTCTTTGTATTCTTTGCCCTCGTTTTTTCTTTTTTTCTCGCTCCTTCTGTCGTTCTTCTCTTTCTCCACCTTGGTTCTTGGCTCGTTTCCTTCGTCGGGTGGCTTCAGACTAAATATTTTCGAAAGGTCAAGGTATTTCTCAGCTTTCCAGAACCTTCACTTCTATTTCCTCCGGTAAATCTGGAGAATGTTTATTTACGTAAAAACATACCTCAATTGAAGGGTTAGACCCTCGAAAGTTTAAAAGCTTTTCAATCATAATTAAAATACGCAATGAAGTTGGGTTTTTTTCGTTCAAAATTAAAGTATACTTCATTTTCTGGAAAAACGAAGAATTACGTAATCAACTACGCCATTCCATACCTTTGTTTCATTTGACTTTGGCTGTATTATTGATGTATAAGTAAGTAAGTAAGTCGTAGCAGCAGATTTTTACATTTTATCCCTCGCCGATTAATGAGCTTGAGGTGGAAGAAATTGTGTGGTATGAAAAAATACTTTCGATGAGCTTCATCTGAAGTACTACTCAATGTCTGTATGTAACGTACTTCCAGACCCTATTCTCTGGTATCTATGATCTAATCATCACTATGGGACCTTATGATATAGACTCGACTTCGACTGGACCGCCGATAGATATGTGATTTTGCATGTCTTTTCGCTTAAAACGTGCAAGATCATTCTAGAAGTTCTGCAAGTCCGGTGCAACTTAAAAATCCGAATGCATAGCTGAGCTTCTGACTATTGGTCCCTTTCACCTCTCGTACGTTTATCCGTAATTATTTTAAAATTAACGGGCCTAAGCCGTTTGTAGGGTAGAAAGCCGCGGAAAAGGTCGCTAACCTTCGACGATGACGAATGAGCCACTTTAAAAGTTCCCCTGCCGCTCATGCGGACGAACAGCAGTGGTTGAAAAACATCGTTGCCAGTTCCTTCACGGTAATTTTGTTTTTGAACGTAAATTACTTTTTTTAAATAATTCCTAACAGTCTCCAAAAGTGAAAATGTATTGTTAACTCCCCGTTTTTCATTAACAAGACTTTGTGCCACTTTTTTGCATTAAAACATCCTATAACTAAATTAATGAATAAAATTTAAAAGTATAATTTCACAATTTTTGTATCTGATATCCCCTTGTTCCGTTATATTTATGTTAATGTAAGATACATGAAAACTTAAAACTAATTTTTATCTAAATTTGCTGGGCAGCGTGGAAGAGCTGGAAGAACTGAAAATCTTGGCTTAGATGTGATTTAAACTCTTTTCAGTGGACTCCGCGATTCCGCCGTAAAATAACCAATACAGCGAGGGAAGTTTAGAAAAAAAATAGAAACTATTGTTTTCTTGAGTCATGGAACTTTTCACAAGTTTACGGAACCAAAGTTAAAGTCTAGAAATCTTTCGTTTACCCAGATTTGAAACTAGTTATCAGAATTAGTATTATTTTATTGGACAGCATCGAAAATAATACTTTCTCAATGTGATTTTGAAGGGTGGGTATAAACGTGGGAAAAAAAGAAATGAAAAACAACTGGCGCCGCTGCAAAATCTAACAAGCTGTAAGGTTCTGCATAGTATCCAAGGAAGAACGAAGTGCTCACCCAACCCCCGAAAAAAAGTTGTAATTACCGTAATGTGGGCCCAAGACAGAGCCAATAAATCAAAGCCACGCGGAAACTCTTTTTAATGTATTACTTTTTTTGTTTCACGTTTGCTCATGCATTCAAAACATTTAGTCAATGGAAGCCTACGAGTTCCTCTAATCGGTTGGCTCCAACTTTGTTTCGATTTCTTTTGAATTGACGACGTTGCTGTCGCACAACTAATTTATCTTGTCTTCAATTATCGCAAGGATTGTTCCTCCAAGAAGGCAATGAGCAGTGAACCTTTTACTTTTTCTAAGAAGAAAGTACATATAAGAACACAAGTTAGGAGCCCTAACGGGACTGACGTTGTTAATTATAAATATGGAAATAATGGGAAAATGCTAACCATTTAACCCAAGGATTCATTTAAGAATGCAAACGCTATAAATTACAAATACATCTTTCACTTGTCGCTGTAGTGTAAAGCTTACAATTAGTCACGCACAGTTCGAAAGCATCTGGAAGTACGAAAGTGGATGATCAGAAATCCTTCAAATTGGAGGGTAGGCAAAAAAGCACACAGCAGAGCACGAATAGTTATCGACTTGGGTTTGGATCTCAGTCCATGAGGTGCCTGCGCTTGCCTCTCATCATCTACTTGTTTATTTCTACTAATTCACAGTACTCTCACCCTTTCCTCGAAATATGCACTATAACTCACAACTTTGTTTCTCTTGTGTTGCAGGTAAGCAGCTGATTAAATTATCTTGGTAGACTCAACACTAAACTGAAACTCAAGTAAGAGCCATTGTAATTGACTTATTTAAATCTACATTATAGTCCAATGGGGTCAATGCTTTTGCAGGCTGCATTACGGCCAATAAGAGGTAAAAAATTGAACATCACAACAAGGCAACTAGGCACGCTTTACGGAAGTGATAAACTAATCGGCCGTTAACTTAAACTTCGGACTTATTTATTTTTGAAAATACGAAGGTACAATGTTTGTCATCTACTAATGCTTAGTCACTGATCAAGGTGCTAATTCTTCTATGTATACATCTAGTGCTCATGATTTCAATAGAGAAACATCTGAGGAAGCATATATTGGTTAAAAAAATGCCGGTTACATTATATCGCCTCACTAGTACGAGCTTTTAAACTCAGTGGAGGAAAAACATGATCCTTAATGACTCAGATACTTTTCAATCGGACAGAAACGTGAAAATATTCAAATCAGTGGGGGTTTCTTTCATTCGGAGGAACTACCTTTTCATTTTTTCATGAGGAATGTGTCTTCATGAGGAGGAGATTTGCCACAAGGAGCGCTGGTCAATTGAGGAGCATTTTGCGTAAAGGCATCTAGTGACGTTAAAAAAACAACTTTAGCTAAGAATAGTTGGATTAGCCGTCTGCATGAATCTCTCACAGATTGAATAATGAAAAATGACGTGAGAAAGTTTGGCGCCCCTATTCGGTTGGTATCCTTATTGTACGGTTGGCGCCCCGCGCGATTGCGTCAGTGTGGCTTGCTTGCGATATATCGATTGATCTGCTATTTTAACCCATGGAAAAGGAACAACACACATGGTGTTTGCAACGAGCACCTTAATAATAGATTCTTCGCCATAGCTTCAAATGGAGAAATATCGATGATGGATCATGGACGCCTCGCCACTGGATTGCGTGGATTTTATGCCCCTCGCGATGCGTCTGCCGCTCTGCCAACCACGTGGTTATCACCGGAGCCCGAGCGGCAACTACTCGGAGCATGCCGGTTGTTCAGCGCTCATCCGTGTCATTTCCGCGAGAGCGCGAAATGTCACTCGCGTGAGTGGCATTTTGCGGCGCGCGTGGAGCCGTTCGAACCCGGAGAACGTCCACGTTCGTGGATGATGGTGGGGACGTCGACGGCCGACGAAGACGCTACGCCCCCGCCCCCGCCCCGCCCCGCGCCGCGCCGGTAGTGAAAGCACAATTAGCGGACCTCTGGGTCGACAGGTTCCGAGGATCCTCGTCTTGCCGTTCCTTGAGGTGATGACTCAGGATCAGGATTGATGACTCTGGATCAGGATCGACGACTCGTAGTCTCAGAGCAACTATCGATATTTTACCATTTGCCACCATTTCAAGGATCGATTATGAAGGTTCCTTGTGAAAACTGTGATAAACGATTCATTCTGATAGGTTTAAATGGCAGATCAGTCGGTGAAGTACGACACGCTTTTGGCATCAAGCGCACCCTTGTTTCCAATTAAATTGATTTTCGACGGAAACCGAGCGATGCTTTCGCACTTCATTTTGAGTCTACTGGGCAGTTTCGCGGCTCATCATTTGGGTATTCCAGATGATCGTGAGGTTCGCAGTTAACTTTTAAGAAGGCTTTAAGACTTACAAGACATGTTCCGAAAGAGAACCGATCAAATTCTCATGAGTGTAGCCGGAAATGGTTGCCAGTCATATCATTCCTCCAACCACTCCATTACTTCCCATAAGTTCTACATTTTTAGGTTTTAAGGGCAAAGTCTTATGTCCCGAAATGTTTGTAGTACTTTCTTTTATGCTCTAGGATCAAGAGCTCAATGGATTCTTTGATGAAGAGTAACGACGCATAAAAACCGCCTTCACCGTGAACAGATCCCAGCATGGTCTCGAAGGCCGAACGGTTGCATTTCTCAAAACAGTAATGTTGTTACGTTATGATTTTTTTGGCAAAGAGTGACACGTGTAAAAACGCCTTCATTGTGAAACGATACCTCCTTGCGTGGCTCAGTGGCCGAATAGTTGCATCATTCAAAAACCCTATACATTTCACATCCAATGAGGATTATTAACACACTTAATTTTTTAATTTTACTCACAAGGAAGATATTTTTCTGTTTGTTGACACCGTGATCGTTGACACCATGCTCAGGGCCCACTTTTGCGTTTTACTGCTTGATCACGACGGCAACAATCGTTGACTCCGTGATCAAATTTTTGGTTTGTTGACACCATGATCGTTGCCACCATGCAACGTTACCGGCCTGTAGGGACCCCGAGAAATTTCTCCGTCTTCTTCTCCAATTGAAGCTCACACAATGTATGCGCCTATCCATGCACCCTCCTTCATTTGAATGAGGTCAAAGAACTTTCAACCCCGCGGTTGCCTTTTTTGAAACTATTCGGAAACCTCGATTATGCATCCCTCAACTTTTAAAGGTCTTGCGTTCCAAGTCTTAGCCGAGTTGACAATTGGAATGAAATTCGAAGAGTTCGACGTACGACTCATGATAAGCCAATAAACCCGGCGGGTTTTATCACCGGCGCGGCAGTAAAGAGCTAATTTGCGAGGTAATGGTCGCAATTTACGAGCTACTCGCTAATCCGGCGCTGACGAATTAGCTCTGACGATTCTGGATCCTCTCTCCATGAGGGGCCAATTTTCGGAGATGAGGTTGATGAGGTTGATGAGGTTGAAATTAAGTTCGGACGCAGGATTGGTCGGTGACGTAGCTTGCGAAACGCGAGAGCAGCCGATTCTTATCGTTTTATCCGAGTCGGAATCTGAAATCATTCGAGTGATTCGGTCGTTGCGTCATCGGCTTTTGAACGGCCGCCGCGGCTGGTTTTCTGGAGCAGCGTGTAATTCTTCCGTCTTGTGATTCTCTGTCGATTTACGCAAGTTTTGACTGATGCACCGCTTTGTAGAAGGGCGACTTTTGAATCGTCAATGTCACTTAGTGCTGTGTATGACCTGCAAACTGCCACAGGCGCCAGAAAATCTCTCGTGGTAGCTACTAAGATACCTTTAATATGTGGTAAAAACATTGAGAATTAAATTACTTAAATGTCAAGAAAATTACAGGCTTAACTTGTTTTATATAACGTGTAAGTTTTTTTTAAGTTGAAGTATTTTTATACGTCCAATATAATTTTTTTGACGTGCGAAAAATCAGTAAGATGTCAAGACTAATACCTGAAGTAATGAATTCAAACACTCGAATTCCTAGTAAATTTCAAGATTTGCGTAAAAGAAAAGGGAAAAAAAGGTATCAAGAATATTCCACGAAAGCGAGAGGTAGTTCTTAGTAAAATGTGAGCTTTCAGAGATGACGCACTGACACAGTGACGATGCCTCATTTCATTTCCGTAGAAATTATTGTTTCCTTGAAATGAAAGTAAAATTTTCACACCCAGTCGCATTGCCAATTCTAAAAACCGGAACGCGTTTGGATCTTTAATCCTTCCCTTTCTTGCAACTAGTTTGTTTTGCCTCCCACTCATTTTTCCGCTAGGTTTGAAGATTGTTGCCATGTTTCAATACATTTACACGAGAACGTGTTCGTCCCCGCCAAATTCGTGTTGAAATTTTTAGGTGTACATTTAAATGGATTCGATACGATAGTTTTAAAGGTATTGCTCAGTCCTGCCTAGTTTGATCGAGTGTCAGAAAATTACACGATGAAGTCGCTGACTGGGAAATTCAGGGAAACCCAGTTTATTTTTCTCATTTCTACAATGAAAGTGGAAACTTGGACCAGGAGCACGATGATTAATTGCCTCATATTTTGCCGTTCTTAGAAAGAATGCCGTATGAACATTTAAGAGTTGCCAAATTTCCTTCAGTAAAATTTATTTTTTTGGGAAAGTCATAAATGTTTTTCCTTGAAAATTTCAGGAATTTTTAGTGAAATCACGAACAAAAATATCTAAAAAATTGGACGAAACATATTTATAGGTCTACCCGGAAATCCGTATTTTATCAATCATAATTTGGCAACGCCTGGAGGTTCATATGGCGTTTTTCCTTAGCAGGGCAGTATTCCAGAACCACTCCGGCGGGGATCTGGTTGTGACCTCAGCGGAGCGCGGGCGGCGCGGCGCGGCGTCCAACGGACTCTTAACCTTGACGCAAATCGATGGGCGTTTCTTGACATCGATCGTTTGCGTTGCGTCAACGCGTCGCGTCGTCGTCAACGTGCATTTTCATCTCTCCGCCCGCACCCAACACTCACTCCGAACGGAGTCTGCAATTGCGGATCATTCGTCTGACGCTGTGCCACAGACGCGAGTTAAGGACCTCTCGCCCTCTGCCCTCAACAGGTTGGCCACCGGCCAGGTCGTCACCGCGATTCCCGTACACCGTGACGGACACCTGGATCGAACTCGACAGAACCACCCGGGTCCAGTCGCTTTTGATATTTTTAAAATCTAATCCGTCCAGCGGGCCGATTATTGAAACTGATGGACAAAGCCATAGACAAAGAAGACAGAGGGAGTATGGAGCGATCCGATTGGTTGACATGGTTGGTTCTTATAGACGAAGGAAGAAAATGATAGACTAACTGTCGGGTCTTTAGTGGGTTGCCGTTAGTTAGTCCATTACCTACCTCCTATGTCCATTGCCACCAACTGCTTTCACCAATATGTTCCCTCCAAATCCCTTTTGTCGTCTTTGTCTATACCTTTGTCTATAAGTTTCAATAATCGGCCCGCAGGGCCGGATTAAGGGGGTGGCCACATGGGCCGCGGCCAATGGCGGCAAATTTTGCAATTTTTTTAAATGTAGCCATAAAGAAAAATCAGATTCAGACAAAACAATTACGAACGAGAAAAGGTGACAAAATCTCTCATTTTTTGAGAGTACATCTCTAATTTTGTCGTCCTTCTGTGATACAAATACAGCACCTTTAATAAGTCGAGTTAAGAAGAAGAGAGAAACCGAACAAAGAATTTGGCCTGGAACGGCGCGGCGCAGAGAGCAATGATGACGAGAACGTGAGATGAAAAGGAGAAACCCTCGGCGCGACGGTCGGCATGTAACACATATTAGCGCCTACAAGACTGCATGAATACTTCACGCATTGCGCCAAAGACAGTGCGGTCAGCAGCGGGCAGCGTGAAACGCATAGCGCCTACAAGACTGCATGAATACTTCACGCATTGCGTCAAACACAGTGCGTGCAGCAGCGGTCGGCCCGAAACGCATAGCGCATGTAAGACTGTAGGAATACTTCACGCATTGCGCCAAACACTGTGCGGTCAGCGCGGCGCGGCGGCGGAAGTTAAAATTATTAAACCACATTTATGTATGTTCTTTCACAATTTTTTGGTTCATTTCTTATAAATGGAGGGCTTTGTCCATACAGAGATAGGTTTACGGAACTTAACTTTCGCGCCAAGTTCCGTGAACTTTTGCTAGTAGTGTTGACAAGGCTTTCACAAGAATTGTGACCAACACGAGTAAACGCGTCTTATACGCCGCTCCCCCTCCGGCACGTTTACTTGATGGTTTTTATTGATGTTTCAAAACGAATGAGAAGGGGGCGGCAAAATACAGGCGGCCCATGGGCGGCAAGTAAGTAAATCCGGCCCTGAATCCGTCTAATCTGTCTCGGCAACATTGATCAGTGCCCTCTAAGAGAGCGTGAACAGCCTCTGAGTCCTTTTTGCCATAATTTGAGTTTTTAAAAATAGAAATCTTGTTCAAAGTTTACGTAAACTCAGCTCAATTTAATAAGAAGAAAAATACAGAACATCAACGTCAAACAATCGCAAGGAACAGTCTTTCCAATCCACCAAAGGCACTCGCAACAAATCGCGCCCCAAAAGATGTCCTTTAGATTGAATGAAATTGCACCTGCTGTATGTCGATGCAAGTCGGGAAATTTTGAGAATCTTGCAGCAATCGTCAACGTTGAGGTGGAAGTTTCTCAGGGGCTCTCGGCCGAAATATCTTCAAACTTCGCAGACGCGGTTGGAGAATGGCATACGGGTGAAGTTATCGTCCGGGGGTGATAATCTTTGAACAAGTTCCGGGGCATCTTTGCGCTCAGCATGGCTCTTCAGTTTGAGAAATAAATGGAGGAGGTGCTCTTGACTTGCTCACCGAGAATCACCTGAAAGGACAATGTTCGAAATGAGAATCGAAAATTTGTTTTCCCCCCCAAGCTTATTCCCCTTCAATCTCAATTTTTCCCCCTAAAAGTAAGTGAAATTAAAGGATATAATTCGAATTTCTTATTACATTCATTTGAGTTAGATCATAGTTAGGTAAAATAAAAACAAGCGGGAAAGCTCTCATACGTCCGTCCGTATCAGAAAAGTGCTCGCTCTTTTCTATGTAGGCGTATTTTTAAGTTCGCCGAGGAAGATTAACACCGTTGAGATGAAAGAACTCGCTCACCAAAATTTCAACTATCAATTTTGAGAAAACTACACTACCGCAGGGCCGGATTTACCTACTTGCCGCCCCCTTCTCATTCGTTTTGAAACATCAATGAAAACCATCAAATGAACGTGCCAGTGGGGGAGGGGTGAAAAAGACGCTTTTACTGGTGTTGAACACATTTTTGGGAAAGCCCTATCAACACTACTAGTAAAAGTTCACGGAACTTTGCGCGAAAGTTAAGTTTCGTAAACCTATCTCTGTGTGGACAAGGCCTTCCATTCATAAGAAATGAACGCAAAAATTATGAAAGAACAAATATAAATGTGGATTAACTGCCGCGTCTCGCAGACCGCAATGCGTGAAGTATTCACGCAGTCTCGTAGGCGCTATGCGTCTCACGCTGATCGCACTGTGTTTGCCGCAATGCGTGAGGTATTCATGCATTCTTGTAGGCGCTATCCGTTTCACGTTGTCCGCAATGACCGCACTGTGTTTGATGCAATGCGTGAAGCATTCGTGCAGTCTTTTAGGCGCTAATATGTGTTACATGCCGATCGCCGCGCCGAGGGCTTCTCCTTTTCATCTCAAGTCCTCGTCATCATTTCTCTCTAGGTAAGTCGCGCCGTTCCAGGCCGGATTGAGTGTTTGGTTTCTCTCTTAACTCGACTAATTAAAGGTGCTGCCTCTTGTTACACTGAAAGACGACAAAAGTAGAAATTACTATACCCTCAGAAAATTAGAGATTTTGTCGTCTTTTCTCGTTTGTATTTTTTTTTCCAACTCGGAATTTTTTTTATACATACATTTAAAAAAAATTGCAAAATTTGCCGCCCTCTACACATTTGCCGCCATGGGCCGCGGCCACCCCCTTAATCCGGCCCTGCACTACCGCTGAAAAAAATAATTATAGAAAACTGGCCATCGTCCTCCGGTCTTTCATATCAGAAGCATTAAATAAAGATAAATCTATTCTAAGTAAGTCAGGCCCCTATTCGCCATCATGTTGTTGTGCTGGTAAGTCATTTGAACGCATTGCCACTAGTATTCTAGAATTCTAAAGGCAGGTTTAAATAAAAAGAGCTGGCGCTCCCTATCGGTTGAATTTCAACATAGTAAATATCAGAGAACCCTTTTTTGTAGTGGTTCTAAACTTCAATCCATACTACTATGAAGCATTTCTTCACCACTCATTCTCCTCTCGCAATCCATTCTCGTTTCTCTCATTTTCCTCTGAAATAATCCACCGTAAAGTCTTGCGCTTTATTTTTAGGAGAAACAGGGCGTCGCTCGTATAACATTGCTGTATTAATGTAAGGGGATCAGGTTGCTTACAAATCGTTATTTCCCGCACGGAGGAACGTAACTCCATTCCAAGGTTGCCAAATTGGCTGAAAAAAATAATTTATTCTCCAAGGTTGTACCTAGGTAATTTTTATCAAAAATGTGTCCGATTGTTGCATGAAATATGAGGATATATCAGTGAAAGTTTCAGCTCGGAACGCCCAAGATTCTCCTGGTTAAAATGCAATTTGCAAGGGTAAATTTGGCAACATTTAAATGTAGTTACGTTCTTTCGTTGAAGAAACGACGAAATGCGGATTGTGTTGGGGTTGGAGGAAGACGAAATGACGGTAAAATTGCGCGGTCCGCATTACGCGACCGGTCTCCTCGAGACCAGAAATGCAGAAATACGCTTTCGGATGCATCACAACAAAAACAGCGAGTGAATTGAACGCAACGCAACGGCCGCGTCACGGGTGATCGTTCCGAGGAAGAATTGTTTACCGCTCACTAAGAGCCGAGCCGGGAATCTTATTCCTGGAAACGTCCTTTGATGTTGCATTTTCCTGCCAGGCCATAACGTCGAATATTAAAGGATCCCCCGTAATTGGATTGGAGGCACGGGCGTCGTGGTCTTTGCCCCCCCCCCCCTCTACCCCCCAAACCTCCCCCCGTCATGCCCCCTTTCAACTGATAAACCCGTTTAGCCCGGGTCTTCGCCTCGCATTCCCAAGCTTCGGTTTCGTGACCGCGGCCAAAGCCAAAGTTTGCGAGGAAATTCAAAATGATCGGTCAGAGCCTCGTCGAAATGTCCGTCGACGAAGACAGCGCTTACTTTGTGCGGAAGTCTCCTCGCCTGCGCTGCGCCTGTCTCCGCGGTCTCAACCTGGAAAGATTAGGGTCCCTTTCCATTATCCGCAACCATCGGTGTGCTCCGTAACTTTTTTACGTCACGGCAGTAAAGATGGCTCTCCCCGCGGGAGGATAACGTCAAGTGCATTGCGTCGGTATTTGGTAACGCACTTGTCATATGAGTTTGGATGAAAGGTTCGGGCGCATGATTCTTTCGCACGTATGGCCAAATTCAACGGAGGAAAACTGACCTCTTTTTGGAAGAAAATCGATGCTTATTGGTGATATCTTTTATATTTACTAGGATTGAAATTCAATCACATTCGTCTGAAAGGAAAAGTAATTGTTTAAATTTTAAATCCGCAGTTTCACTCGCAGACCTGTCCGGGACACCAGGCCTCCTTCATTTTGAAAACTTATAACGATCATTTCACAGAATCACGTAGATTGCGCAGTTGCTGCCACATATTTAAGCTAGCTGCACGGTCGCCTTACGTCTTTATCCAGTTGAATTTAGAGAATGATTGTGAATTTTATGTGAATAACCTCCAATAATTACAATAATGGTGAATGATAATGATTGTGTACCTCCTCTGCAATTGTTTTCATGAGCGTTTATATTATTCCGAAAGTGTTAATTTTGCCAACATTGTACCAATTCAAAAGAAGAATATAATTTACCAAGAAAACTGAACTACAAATAACCAAATTTTTGTTCCTATGTCTTTTCAAAATTTTTGGTTTACGTGTCGGAGATTTTTAATGAAGAATACAAGTGTCGATACAAGTACTATCAACTTCGGTTGCCTGAACCAGAATTAGGTTTCCTTAACCGAAAATTCAGGTTACCTGAACCGAAAACTTTAGCGTGCAATTGGAATGAAAGTTTTTTTTCTCTGTGTGCGGCGAATTTCGAGTCTCTTACGGCTAAATATCTCAATCTGACTTTAGGTGAAAATCTCGAAGAAATGAACAGAGGTGTCGGACAGACTGAAAAGGGGCAGCTGGAAAAAGAGTATTAAAGTCGCAGTGATGGAGGGGGGGGGGGGGGTCGGTAATCGCGGAGAAGTGTGTGGGAATAGGAGGGGACGAAGAGGGCAGGAAGCGGAGGATTATCCAAGTCACATTAACTATTTTCTAAGTAGCTGCTATAATTCAGGAGTATAAGTACGAAGTTGAAGGAAAAGTTAAATCATGCGGCAAGCAAGTTCAAATTGGCTGTCAGTCCGAGGAAACCATCGATAGCCCAAGTCTCCCTTGCAGCTCGCCCCGGTTTGTTTTATTGAGCGCAGATTTACTCTTACTTTTGTTTCTCTTTCAGCCCCCTTTATCCCATCCCCTTCCTCGCCTGCTTTTCGGCGTTGGTTGCAGAGTTGCCAATTATAGTAAACACGCAGGGTTTATAATTTTTTTACTTCGAGATCAAGTTTTACCCTTTAATTTACTAGTCACTTTACTTTGGCAGTAATTGGTCGAGAAGTAACGTGCTTTTGATGAATCAAAAGTCAGGATTTTATCCTTCGACTTTCTATTATTTCCAGCCTTGAAAAACCTCCTCATATGCATAGAGGCAAAAAATGATATCTCTGTCGGCATTATGAAAACCCATGAAGGTACGATGGTAACATCCAAGTTATCTTCAGAGCATTGAAACGGACTTATTTCTCTCCATTCGAGTTTTTCGGCCAAACAGAGTTCATCAAATTTTCCCTTCTTAATTATGATATCACAAAATTGCACTCTGCGTGGAAATTGGTTTTTTCAGTTCATCAGTTTGTGCCAATTGAATTTTTAACGATGATTCCTTTTTAATTTGCCTATTACCTGAAAATTTTTTCTCTTGCAAAATTTTTAAAGGACTTATCCTCGCACAGAGTGTGACATCCTCTACAGTGCCGTTTGTCTCTCTCCCAAATTTTCACAAAACACTGAATCCCTGTTTGAGGACCATCGAACTTCATTCTACTCTGCATCATACTTCTCATTGAATCTTAGCTTTTAATGGCTACAAAACCGAGAAGAATTAGTTATTACACTCGTATAGGTGTCGTTCACTCTGCTCTGGTGAGACATTCTTTAATTCTTGATGGTAACGCATAGATGCAATTTCTTCTGCTTGATAGCCTTCCGCGTTGCGTACATGCAAGAATAAAGGGGCAACGAGTTTCTCAATTCTCGACGATCCTCGACCATCAGCAAACCAGCGAATTTCATACCAGCGTAGGCAACGCCTGTTTTGCGGTTTTCGAAGATATTTTGCTGACCAAAAAGTAATCGCTCTCTTCCCTTTTTCCCCTCTATCTCTGCCTCGCGACAATTCTTTAATAAAAAAACTGATTCTTAATCCGAAAATTGCCCCCTCATATCGATGAGTAAAGTTTTACAGAGAAAGATTTTTTCCATTCTCCCTCCCTTCGACTCAGTTTTTGATTAATCATTCTCATAAATTATCTGTCGGGATATGCCTTCTTGAACTCCCCCTTTTCCGAGTTTTCCCCCTTTATGTATTTGGATAGTCGCATTTCAAAATGGTGCTTTTCTATTGTCTAGAAAGTTGAGTACCAACCAAAAAATTAAAACCCAGCCCTCGACTGAAATATATTGCTGGCGTATTCAACATTTATCGAACGAAAGACACACAGGATGACGACATCTCTATTTTTTTGTACTCAGTCTATCTATTGTTATTTGTTAATGATCACAACTCTGTTAAAAGTATTCTGAACTAATTAATATCTGTATCTAATTGGTTTTGCTCTCTGACTTACCTTGTCAACCTTTACCATTCGTCAGCTATTGAACGATTGACAGCTATGAAGCGTATACTTCTTACATCGTGTTAAAATTTAAACTATCCTCTCTCCAGTATCTGTATTATTTGCAGAGATTTTTAGGAGAAAGCAAATTGTTTCTGTTTTTATTCAATCCCTGTGTTCTTACACATTTTCAATAAGTCTGATGTAATGTAACCGCTGAAAGCAACTGCCCGAAGATTGCGTGGATGCGTCCCAAATGATTCCGTCTCACTTTCACGTCAGATGGCCGCGCTTTTTAGGAATCGGCTGCCCCGAAAGATAAAATCAACACTTTATTCGTCTCTCTGTAGTTATCGCTTCGAATCGGCAGAGGCACATTACAAGTGGTTTATCGCGAAAGTGTCGCAACCAACTTCATTCGATTCTTTCTGGATTTGCAGCCGCTGCACTGCTTGTAAGAGTGCCTCGGTCTCATTAGCAAAACCTCAAGAGCGCCGAGCATAAAATTTGTTGCTCGGCAGATACACCTGAATTCAGAAATACTCACGTTACTTCACCATGTCGATGCAGGGTTGCCAGCAGCTAACGACTCATACTTTTTTTCGTTTCGTCGCATACATCGAAACTAGAGTACCCGTTACGATAGAGTTTTGCCATCTCAATCTTTTTACTGAAGAAAAAGTGTGCCGCTCTCTGATTGGTCGCCTGTCATGGAGTCCCAAAGTTGGACCAATGCAAACAAACCCCAACCTCTCCGCCCCAGTTTGCCCAATGTAAAGAAACAAGATGGCGACAGAATTTAACAAAGTTCTAGACGTGATTTTGGATGTGATGGAAATTTTTTTATATTCAACTTCTGAATTGCTTGGACTCCAACTTTGATGGATATTTATGCCAAAACTTAACCTGTGAGTACGATTATCATTCATTTCTCAGCCGAGTATCGTGTTTCTCTGAGTCCTGTTTGTTTACATCCGACCTAATTTGGAGCTGCATGATAGCCTAAAACTGATGAACCAATCAGAGAGCGACACAGAGATGGCAATACTCTCCCGTATACAGGTACTCTAATTAAAACAGTCGCCACAGTTCTCTGTCCTCCCATAGTCTTTTCGGCATGCACTTCCTCATTTCTTCAAAAATGTTTTGTTTCGTTACAATAAATATGTGAGTTTGCAAAATCATGCGAGCTGTTCATAGGTTCTCTGCGCCTGGTTAAAATGAACAGGTGAAAACCAAAAGATGAGATAAAAAACAATCGATGCACCAAAGATCGATCGATGTAATTGATTACCAACGTATGCATTTCTGTAGCAATGTAGCATGTCATTTTTTGAAAGACATATAAGCCAAAACTTGACAGACGAACATTCGCAGTTCAAGAAAAGAAAAATATTTCCAAGTTGAAAAAGTTATTTGTAATGAGCATATTTGTCACTTTAAAGAGCAGAATTTTTAAGGTTTTAGAGAGAAACCTCTCAAAACTGCTAGTAATGCAATGTAGCATCCGTAACTGTTTTGTAATCCAGTGTTTTCGAGAGAACCGAAGCTCTACCAAGAATGTTATTCGAACGCCCTTCGTAGTGAGGCGTTCCCCGTCGGCCCTCAAATGAAATATTTATGAAGTTCATCTCGGCGAAGAAAAAACGAGAGAGGAAATAGAGGAAGAGCAAAAATATTTCGCGCACAATCAGAGCTGCGCGGCGTGCGGTTCACGTCCGTTCTCGTCCTTTGAAAATTCGAAGCGTGAAAAGTGGGGTGCTTAACGCAAAATTACGAGTTTATTTACCCTCGAATAATTTAAATTCAGCATTTTTTCCTCCCCTCCCCCAGACATTTTGTTTGTTGTACAAATTGCTTGCACCGCTTTTTCCCTCCGGTTTCCTCCTTTTCGAAATCTCTGTGACGCTCGTTTCAATAAATTAAATTCCAGGCCCGCAGCTTATTTGTCGGGTGGATAACCCGAAGAGGGAGATACGACTTACTTCTTCAGGATTTTTTAATGGAGGCTGAGGGTGGCCTATACATTTTCTGGCAATGGCAACTTCAGATAATTTAGGGGTCAAGGGGGGCTCTTTGACCAATAAGTTTCATGACTAAACTATATAGGTTACTTAAGACCGGCATCAACATCAGTAAAATAAACAAAGTACGCTAGTCCAACCATCTTCGAATACTTAGGTCGGTCAATTCATAATCATCAAGGTTAGACTGTGCATTTACAAAAATGATGTCTCATAATGTTTCGCTTCAGTTTTAGTGCCTTAAAAGTGTTTCCACATATTGTACGGATACAAATTTTTCTATACCAGTGAAGGAGCCAATGTACGGCAACCGTGTCAAAAAGGATTTATTTGCCACTATTTATTCTCACAGATAGTAGGGCTCTGTTGTTGTGAAAAGACGCGTATTTTTGGCTTGATGCAGAGGATGTAATGCTGATTCAGCAAATAATTTAATATTTGATTAAAGCAAATGCGTGAAAATTTGCTCAAAAAGATTTTTGTTAACAGCCGTCTTGCGTCTGGAAGAGGATTTGGAAAGTGAAAGAAAAAAATATGATGAAGTTACCCATCAAAGCGACAGTTAGTGTTGAAAATAAAAATTTCAACAGACCATCAGAACTCTCAATCAGAACTTAGAATGTGAACCTGGAGCCCCGAAATGAATGAAGGCTAACAAATGGACGTATTTTTGTCAAATGGAACTATGTGCATTATGACGTGAGCCCTGTTATGCATATATTTTTATGGATCTCAGGGCTCATGTCTTAATGCACATAGTTCCGTTTGACAAAAATACGTCCAAATATCAATCGGTGTGGCGAATGTCATCGCCTCTAAAAGGGTTTGATTGATTTGCTTTGTCTTTATAGCCTCTAATTGACTTAATCCATCCGGAATTTATCTTCAACTTACTTTTTTGTACAGTCAGGTTGTATTTATTTGAAGCGTTCAGGCGGGAAAGGATTTAATTGAAGAACTAGACTTTTTCACTTGTTTGTTTTAAACGCTTGAAATCAACCAGGAGATGACTATGGAGCAAGTTAATTTAATCGGTAAATATTAAATTATGAAAGAAAATGTTTTAATGACAAACCTGTTTCTTTTTTTCCGGAGTTGTGCTATGACCCAGCCGTTTTCTCGTTAAGGTCCGATTATTTTTATCAGGTCTTAAATAGAGTAAGTGATGATTTATTCCATCCGCCGTGCCGTGCAGCCGTCCTCCACAAACGAGCAACGCTCAAAAAAAAGTTGAGTGGATTACGGTTGACTCGTTGAAAAATCGGAGTTTCATAATCATGACCGAAACGAAACCTTTAAAGTTTAAACTGCGCTGCAGAGTTGCCACATCATGCTCCAAAATCTACCAATAAAAATTTTCCCTTTCTCCATCAACAGGATTCCTTCGTTAATAAGACATGAGATTTATAAGGACGGTCCTGCAGAATACAATTCAAGGGTCGAATTGTGTAAATTGAGGTCATATTTTATATCGGGTCATAGCGCCCCCTCTTTCCGTCACTTTTCGACAAGAAAGTGCCTTTGAAGACCTCTTCAGTCTTCACATTCGACAAATCTGCCTACACAACTGTGCTCTCCACGAATTTTCCGCGGTGCGAACAACATTTTTCGTGAAATTCCTAAGAAAAACCACTGAAACAGTGCGGCGATGCGTGAATGATCGACATTTCCCTGTTTGAAGCTATGAAAAAGAATCGACTGTGAGTGAAGGCGTTTGCTGCGAACATCCTATTTATTTATCCTTTTCAATAGGTTTGAATTGCAGATCAATCGATATATCGCAAAGCATGCCACGCCACTGCTATGAAACAATTAGTTGAAGGTAAAGTTTACTCATTCGATCATATACCAATCGAGATCAGGTGCTGAGTGAAACTATTCTTCATTCCACACGAATGGAGGAATTTAAAATCAGGAACATTTTTTGATCACATAATATCAGTGCTTACAAGGAGTGTCGAAGGATATTCCAAGGATTTTCCGGACAACTTTGCAGCCAAGACGGCTCGGCAATCTTGGCTGCACTTGTCCCGAGCAATTTCAGATCGAAGTTATTAAAATATAATCAAGGGCCAGAAGAATAAAATCGAGGCGGGGGAGGGGGCGAGAAAAGTCAAAAGTCGTTCGACATCAAAGTTAACGCTTGATTAATCCCCCGATCCGTTGGCGCACTTGAGATGCCGTTGTGCGCCGGCACGAAAGTTCCTTTCCCGCCGGGAGGGAATAGAACGGAGAGGGGGCGGCAAGGTAGCAGGGGTAGGGAACCGGGTGATAAATCAAAAACTCAAAAAATATACTTTAAAGAGGCGAAAAGATCAAGAGAACAGCCGTGAGCTCTATGATTCGGCGCTTGCGACATTGCAGAGTTTTAAAATTATTATTTCTTAGCCTCGGAAAATTGCCGGTCTACTGGTTAGTCTCTTCAGTCTCACGAAACTTTAGGCGAAGCACAATCGTCTCAAGTCCATTTTGAAAGTGGAGAGCAGTTTGATTTGGAAAAGTTGACTGCTTTGATGCCGCGGCTGCTCTTGATCGCAGTCAGACTTTCTTAAAGCAACTTTGGAAGTAGGTTTAAAATGCATTTTCATCTGAGGAATTCGCATAAGGGTTATATAATAATAATAATATGTTTTTTGGCTTGCACATGGCTTCTACACATGCGTCGAATTTTTCTAAACGAGAAACAAGAATAAATATATGTATAAAAAAAAAAAAAAAAAAAAAAAAAAAAAAAAAAAAGACAATGATATCAACCTGTCCCATTTATAAAGTCGTTGATTGAATAGGGACATTGCTCAATTAGATAATGTCTGACCAGGGCATTGTGGCTTCGGGGCTCATCTTTAATTTTTTTCTTATGTTTGGTGGTAGTTTACAGAAAAAGTTATGGCCTCGGGCCGCTGTTTTATTAATTTTTATGATTAGACTTTCTGTTCTGTTTCTGGTGTTGTGGTTGTGCACCACTCTCGATTCCTGTAGTTTCTTGTTGTTGTATAATTTCAAAGATGAGTATATGATCAATGCTGGAACAGTTAAGATTTGTAATTTTTTAAAATGTTCCTTGCAAGATTCTGTAGGCTTTAATTTAAGCATAGTTCTAATAGCTTTTTTTTGAGTTATGAATAATTTCTCGATCTTTTTATTATTGCAAGTTGACCAGGCATTGGTACAATATAGTATGTGAGATAGGAAAAGAGAATGATACACTACCATTAACAGATTCATGTCGCAAAATCTTGATAGGACTCTCAACACAAAAATAGCGCCATGCAGCTTTTTACACATGATGTCAACATGGTCATTGAATTTAAGAGTATCATCTAACAAAATACCTAAATATTTTGCAGCGGCTACTCTTTCCATTTGCTCATCATCTAGTAGCACTTGGAAGTCCTTGATCAGTTCATTATTTACATTAAAGAGCAAAAATTTCGATTTACTCGTGTTTACATTAAAAAGGTTGATCTTACACCATTGGCTAAAATAACTCATGACAGTAAATGTATCAATTTCCAGATTTTCCAGTATGATATTGCTTAGAATTATGAGGATGTCATCAGCGAACAACAGAAGGTCAAAAAATGATTTTAAAAGAGATTTAATTTTTACTTTTAAAAATATAGCTAAATCATTAATGAACAGAATAAATAGTAGTGGCCCTATCATTGATCCTTGCGCGATGCCTCCATAGATCATTCTACTTATTGAGTTATATTTCTTATTGCTTTTCCTCATGTGTATTATGTATTGTTATGTCCAGTTCGGTTGAATTGAGGCACCTTGTCATCTTTTTAGGGTAGATGACTTAGTTTTATCTGCAGCTTTTCTTCCGTCACCCGTTAACCTCTGTAATTTCAGTGGAAAAAAAGTCTTTTAGATCCAGAGTCCAGATTCTTGAAGAATTTGACAAGAAAAAATACTCTTGATTCAATCGGATTTCTGCTTGAAGCGAGAGCTAAGCCTATTATTGTAAGCGGGTTTTCTTTTTGATTCCAGGATAAATCCGATGGAATTAAGAGTAGTTTTTTTTAATCAATTTTTTTAAGAATCTGGACTCTGGATCCAAGAGCATTTTTTTCCAGTGTTTTTATGCGCTGTTTAAACACGTTCCTAGGCATAATTCAATAACGAAGAATGTAAGGGAACTTCGGCTGGTGCGTTTGAAAAGGCAAAGGCGATGGAAACAGAAGCGTAGCATTCGAACAAATGAAAGTGAAACCTACTGCCTCGCCATTATAAAAACTCACCCAGACCAGAACCGTCTGCCCAGCTCATTTTCTTCACCCCTGCGACACTCCTAATATAATTTGTTGTGTTTTAGGAACATTTACGGTGTTACATCTAACAGCCTCTCTCTCGAGAGATCTGGCTTTTACCCTCTTTTTTATTTTCCCCCTCTGCTTGGCTTTAAATTTGGATTTACTTTGATCTTAAGTACTCTTGATATGCCTGTTTTTCACGTGGACGTTTTAGTTTTCTGATTGGTTTCGTGCTGTTAATTGGATTGTTTGATAGGCTCGGGAAAAATGAGTTCACCGCGTTGCGGTCAAGGGGCGTACCCCTCTAGTTCGTTTTTTTGGTTAGTTACTATCCTTTGCAAGGAAGGCAATGTTTTATTTGCATTAAAGAACGGTTAATGCGGGTCGACTTTTCATGTTAAGTTTAAAATCGGAATCGATTTTTCAAAGCTGAAATCAAATTGAAAAAATCGCCTTCTCGGTGAATTAGTTAAATAATACACAATGAAGGTAGTTGTTTAAAAATGGTGGAAACTGGCGGAAACACCTGGAACATCGATTTTTTCCAGAAAAAAAGAGACTTATCTCAGCAATCGCCATCCCTAACTTTTGTATCTAATTGCGCTTCTGTTACAGTCCGTGTCTTTTGCGTCTCTAGTCGTAATAATATAACGAGTAGCTCACAGTTACCCCCTTCGGTCCTGTGCACGTTCCTCCATTACACTTATAGTCAGAGAGCCAGACGACTTTGAGTGACAAACTCGGGATACATGTTTTGACCCCCTAAATCGATAGCCTTGCATGCACTGAAACGGAAAATGTTTGTCTGCCGCCCTCTAGCCTGTGCCATCACCCTCATCTAGGCCCTCAAAGTGGTCCAAAAAACACCATCTGGTGACAAACTCCTGACGCTCGGCAGACAAGTCTATTATTAAAGATCATACCCAGGGTGACTAGAAAAACTTTGTCTGCCGCCTTCTAGCCTGTGCCATCACCCTCATCTAGGCCCTCAAAGTGGTCCAAAAAACACCATCTGGTGACAAACTCCTGACGCTCGGCAGACAAGTCTATTATTAAAGATCATACCCAGGGTGACTAGAAAAACTTTGTCTGCCGCCTTCTAGCCTGTGCCATCACCCTCATCTAGGCCCTCAAAGTGGTCCAAAAAACACCATCTGGTGACAAACTCCTGACGCCTAGTGTGGTTGCAGATGTACTCCTGTGAGCAGCTTGTGTAATAAAGTTTGAATGATACATCATTCTCTTCGTTTTTTCGTGTAGAATCCGATTTTCGATGTTGTCAAGTCCAAAAATGATGCTGGTGCCCCCAATTCAAGATGGCGCCCAAAATGGCCGCCCCGGGGGTCAAAATTCCAAAATTTGAGAATATTGTCGAGTTTGGTATCCATTTATATGTAATTTTGGTCGTAGAATTCATATCTGGTGTCAAAAAATAATTTCAACCCCTTAGGGTCCGTCAAATCCAAGATGGCGGCCAAAATTTCAACTTTAATGATAATTACCCAAGATGCACCTTTCACTGTCGAATGACGTGTCTTCATTTATGTTAATTAGGTCAGAAAACCTACAAGGGAGGTCTACAATGCCACTGCACCCTATGGAGGGCCAGGGTTCACCCCCTCCTACCCCCAATATGGCCGCCGCGGAGGGCATAAATAGTGACATTCTCTCAGAACGTCATAGTAGGTGTCCATTCCTATGTAATTTGAGGCGTAAATTCCAAATTTCAAGTCATAAATTGCAAATGTGAGACTTGCAATGGCTTATATCCTATATGGGGCCAGGGGAACCCCCTCAACCCCCTCTTCTTTCTAATATGGCTGCCATGGGGGGCATAAATAGTGAAATTCTCTCAGGACGTCATGTGAGGTGTCGATTCATAACATTGGGACCATATACGTTTTCAGATCCCAGAAATCGTCCAGAATTAAGAAAACACATAACTTCCAAGGGAAATTATGAACTTGATTCATCGACTTTTTTCACCCTGAAATGTCCGCTATTCCAATATTCGCCCACATAGGAACAGTGAAATTCTCTCAAAGCGGCATAGTAGGTGTCGATTTGTTTTTAATCTGAGGCGTGGATTTCGAATCACAAGTCAAAACATGTAAATATCCCATAGTGACGAAAATACTTATATATGGCAACCGCTTTGGCCTACATTTTGGACTAAAAATGCTGCTTGGGTTCATTTTTGTCGAAAGAGCTGGAAATGAATTGGTGATTTTAATGGTAATTGACAAATTTCACGCGTATTCTTTTTCTATGTACGCAAAGGACTCTGATGGGCGTCTGTTTTTTTCATTTTTAAAAATTCCCACAAAAATATAATTTTTTTGCCGACGAAGTATGTATCTGCATTCAGAGTTCCTATGTTATTGTTTATGAACACACTCAGTTTAATTGCAATTAAAACAACTGGATAATTGAGTGCTTTTTGTAGCGCAGGGTTTCGAAAAAGAACACCGGTGAAATATGTCAATCACCATTAAATTATCCGATTCATTTCCAGCTCTTTCGACATAACTGAACCCAACCCAAGATGCATTCTTTATTCCAAGATGAAGGCCAGAGCGATTGCCATGCTTAAGTGTTTTTGTCACTTTGAGATATTGACGATTTCTGACTTAAAATTCGGAATCTACGCCTCAACTTACATGAGAATCGACACCTCACATGCCGCTTTGAGAGAATTTCACTGCAACTATGTCCCCCCGGCGGCCGTTTTGAAGAGGGTACGGGGTTGCTCCTGGCCCCCCCTAGGGGTAATGGCATTCCAGACCTCTAATTTGCGATTTCCGACTTGGAATTCCGAATCTACACCTCTATTTACATTAGAATCGACACCTCACATGCCGCTTTAAGAGAATTTCACTGCAACTATGCCCCCCCCCCCCCTCGGCGACCGTTTTGAAGAGGGTAGGGGGCTGCTCCTGGCCCCGCGTAGGGTGAAATGGCATTCCAGACCTCTAATTTGCGATTTTCAACTTGGAATTCGGAATATAAGCCTCTACTTACATAAGGATCGACACCTCACATGACGTCCTGAGAGAATTTCACTATTTATGCCCCCCATGGCAGCCATATTAGAAAGAAGAGGGGGTTGAGGGGGTTCCCCTGGCCCCATATAGGATATAAGCCATTGCAAGTCTCACATTTGCGATTTATGACTTGAAATTTGGAATTTACGCCTCAAATTACATAGGAATGGACACCTACTATGACGTTCTGAGAGAATGTCACTATTTATGCCCTCCGCGGCGGCCATATTGGGGGTAGGAGGGGGTGAACCCTGGCCCTCCATAGGGTGCAGTGGCATTGTAGACCTCCCTTGTAGGTTTTCTGACCTAATTAACATAAATGAAGACACGTCATTCGACAGTGAAAGGTGCATCTTGGGTAATTATCATTAAAGTTGAAATTTTGGCCGCCATCTTGGATTTGACGGACCCTAAGGGGTTGAAATTATTTTTTGACACCAGATATGAATTCTACGACCAAAATTACATATAAATGGATACCAAACTCGACAATATTCTCAAATTTTGGAATTTTGACCCCCGGGGCGGCCATTTTGGGCGCCATCTTGAATTGGGGGCACCAGCATCATTTTTGGACTTGACAACATCGAAAATCGGATTCTACACGAAAAAACGAAGAGAATGATGTATCATTCAAACTTTATTACACAAGCTGCTCACAGGAGTACATCTGCAACCACACTAGGCGTCAGGAGTTTGTCACCAGATGGTGTTTTTTGGACCACTTTGAGGGCCTAGATGAGGGTGATGGCACAGGCTAGAAGGCGGCAGACAAAGTTTTTCTAGTCACCCTGGGTATGATCTTTAATAATAGACTTGTCTGCCGAGCGTCAGGAGTTTGTCACCAGATGGTGTTTTTTGGACCACTTTGAGGGCCTAGATGAGGGTGATGGCACAGGCTAGAAGGCGGCAGACAAAGTTTTTCTAGTCACCCTGGGTATGATCTTTAATAATAGACTTGTCTGCCGAGCGTCAGGAGTTTGTCACCAGATGGTGTTTTTTGGACCACTTTGAGGGCCTAGATGAGGGTGATGGCACAGGCTAGAGGGCGGCAGACAAACATTTTCCGTTTCAGTGCATGCAAGGCTATCGATTTAGGGGGTCAAAACATGTATCCCGAGTTTGTCACTCAAAGTCGTCTGGCTCTCGGACTATTAGAATTAAAAACATCATAACCGAATTACGTCTGACGCGAAGGCTTCTGCAAAGACTCCTCAGTTAATATCCAAATGGGTCTTTATTCGCCTTGTTCTGGTGTCGCTTCCCCTCGACGCTGCTCTGACGGCTGTCACGTCCTGTTTTTATTCAAACCCCTTCAGTTCCTTCGGAATTTTTTCCAAGGCAGTTCCAGAAAATTGTCGCTTTTATGTAGGGTGATCCCTGGTGGTCGTTTACCTAGGCGTTTACCTGTTTCCTGTGGGCCGATTATTGAAATTGATAGACAAAGCTATAGATCAAAAAGAGAAAAGGGTTATGGAGGGATCCTATTGGTGGAAGCGGGTGGTTGCAATGGACAATGGAAGTAGGTAATAGACTAACTAATGGCAACCCTCGAGGGACCCTATCTTTAGTCCATCATTTTCTCCCTCAGTCTATAGAAACCACACCGTTCAACCAATAGGATCGCTCCATACTCCCTATGTCTTCTTTGTCTATCGCTATGTCTATCAATTTCAGTTATCAGCCCGCTGAGCCTTTCCGTCACTTTAGTGACATTGAATTTTCAGGAGGGGGCTCTATCTCCCACCTTTAGGGACCAATCTTTCGAATAAGAATGGGCCGAATTTGGATTTCTTTGTGTACAATTTTCCGTGCTTGCTGAAGAGGTTGTTCCAAAAACGCCGATTTTGGCCCCCCCTGGATTCGGCCCAAACTTTGCTCAGATGTTGTACTAAGTGTCCCCGACGCTTGGGCAAAATTTCAGCCCCCTCGGATAATTAGGGAGGAGGGGGCAGGGGGGCAAAGTTGCAATTTTTTTAAAACTTTAGAAATCGATATCTCGCGAACGGTTTGAGTGTAAGTGTTGCGGTTTGCGCTAAAAAACGTTAAAAAATATTCTCTACAAGAATATTAATGCTTTTTGCAAGGTTGCGTAATTTATCGCGGTCATAAATCGATTTTTTCGATTTTGAAGGTTCGACTTTTTTTCGTTTTTCGTCTCTCCTCTCCAGGCGATCGTTGCTACGTGAATGAAAACCGGTTGAGGTGATTCTCTATAAAATTTTGCATCTGCTACACTTTGTTTGACCTTGGGGAAACGATTCGTTCGTGAGTTATAGCGATTTTTCTGCGCGTTACCGGTTACGCGCGGGCGGCATATCGGCGGCGTTCCATCCCGCACGGGCGAGGCAGAGGTTGTTTCACCGCTAGGGCCTTATATTCATGCTATAGGCTGTAATTATCGATATTTTCTCCTCCCCCCACCCTTCCCCTCCAATAAATATTGTTTTAATACTTCGTTATACAGGGTGTCCCAGACCATCCGTAACAGGTCTTTTTCTCGGTTGGTTTAGGTAGTACGAAGTGGGGGACCGCGGGGTTATATAGGGAATTGACCCCAAGGAATCCGAATTTCACGGTCCCGAAACCCCCCATGCCCCCCCTTGGGAGGTAGGTGCCCCCCTTGGGGTCATGATCCCAAAAGTCGGGAGACATTGTGCCTCCCCCTTTTACGCCCCGAGGGTGGCTAGGGGGGCCTCGGGACCATAAAAATCGGATTCCTTGGGGTCGATTACCTGGGATATCATCTTTTTCCGGAGGGTCTACGTCAATTTGCGCCCAAAAATGATCTCTTCAAAACGGGGACATCGGCCTCCTCCATAATTTTTCTTTGGTCGAAAATTGACGTAGATTCTCCGGAAAAAGATGATTTCCCGGGTAATCGACCCCAGGGAATCCGATTTTTATGGTCCCGAGGCCCCCCTAGCCACCCTCGGGGCGTAAACGGGGGAGGCACAATGTCTCCCGACTTTTGGGATCATGACCCCAAGGGGAGCACCTACCTCCCAAGGGGGGCATGGGGGGTTTCGGGACCGTGAAATTCGGATTCCTTGGGGTCAATTCCCTATAGAACCCCGCGGTCCCTCACTTCGTACTACCGGAACCAACCGAGAAAAAGACCTGTTACGGATGGTCTGGGACACCCTGTATAACGAAGTATTAAAACAGTATTTATTGGAGGGGAAGGGTGGGGGGAGGAAGGAGGTGCGCATGTCTTACAGAACTTCCTTTTATTGCTGGAACTTGATAGATTTGAGGAAACTTAGAATCTTTGTTTCAACGCCAAGTTTCTGTGTCAATTATTTATGGATGCACCCCTAAGGTGGAAACATAGCTGGCGAGGCAATCACTGTTGAAATCGCTTCCATAGAGTCATCCGCCTCGAGAAGGAAACCTCACAGCGCGGTCGGATCTTGCCGGAACAAAAAATCAGCGCTTTTTACTGAGAAAAGCGTGCGGGCGCAAAACTTTGATCTACGGATTATATTTGCGGAACGGATTGGCTCAAATGCGGCAAGACAGCGTTGCCGCGTTATCAAACAAATATTATTTTTCTCGATGATATGGCGAAAAAATCTATGTACTCATTGTCAGTTTTCGAAATTATGGCCTCATTTTAAGAACACTTTTTCCGCATCTTCTTTTAAGCTGCGAGTGTTACGTCTGCTTCAAATTCATTCTCCTCTTTCCGTAAAACCTTATCGACCATGCTACAAAAGCACGTATCTCGACCATGCTGTTTTAAAATTTTCGCTCTCATTTTATTCTTAGAGAGAATTGTTTTAGATATTTTGCACCAAATTTTTGAAGGATATTCTCGAAAGCACAAAACAAAATATTACAAAATTTGTTGCAATGACGACGATAGAACAAATAATCAGTAAAAAATACGGAGTGACTGCATCTCTTCCGGTGGAAACTGATATTTGTGGTTTTATAGTTTCATCACAATTTTTTCTTTGCATATAAATAAGTCCTGTGGATTTACATTCGCGCGGAAGTACCCGCTTGAAAACACGGGAAAATGAATGGGATTTTATCAGCGTGACAAAATGTTTTACAGTGAGACCCAACTTATCCAAGACGCATACTCAATATAATGTTCATTCGAGAATGAATGTTCGGCGTTCATTATTTTTAACCCTTTATTAATAAGGGTATAAAAGCCTCAAATTTCTCATGTTTAAATTACCTGAAGTTTCATTTTAAAGAAAGTTTAAAATTTAAACTCTCAGGAATTGTAACCCTTTTCCCAGCGCTCACTTCGCCTGGTGGACCAAACTTGCGAAAAACCCAGCACATGTTCAGTTCGCCTCGTTTTTCAATTGCTCCTGCCATGAAATTGCAAAGTAATGAACTTACACCTGGAATGAATGTGGTGTTTTATTTACCCTATCAAGTGGGAGGGTATCAATGTATTAAATCTTCGGCTGAAGGTTTTTTAAAGAGACTTTCAATCAAGCAACGTTCTCGAGTTCCAACTTAAACGGTGCCTCAGCCCTTTGCTCGTCCATAACCTTTCATAAGTAATTCAATAAAATTGTAATCGGTTTTATAATCAGATTTTGAACGAGGTCTTCGCAAACCCACGTGGTTGCTCTCCGAGATGTTTTTCACAGAAGAACCTTATTATATTAGCCTGATACTATGAAGGGAGTATATGTAGAATACCCGTATACCATTTAGCGGTCGAATCATCTTCAGCATAAAACTTACTGGCCACCCTCGCACGAAAGTTGGGGGCGAAAAGTTCATCGGAAAAATAACTTCTAATTAAATATTCCTCTTTACGCATGAAGTCTTGCAATCAATCTTGATGAACAATACAAGCGAGTAGGATTTCAATTCAGTGTAAATTTTGATTTGTTGCTCGTAAAATTATATTCCCTAGGCTCGGTTCTTTATTAAACTATAGTTTAGTTAGTTAATATATTTTAATACATTCAGCGTATTAACCTATTAACATATTAACCTCCAAAGAGCCATGCACAAAGTGGCCCATTTTGGGCCCTCGAAATTGGGGTCGAAGTGAGGTTTTTTTTCATCCTTAGGGTGACCCTTTACACATACTAAAATTTCAGATTGAGTATACGCACCGTTTACGAGTTATGGGGGGGCAAAGTCCCCGATTTTCACCCATTTTTGCAGGTGTTTTAATGTCAAACTCCGGCTGTTACGAGGTACCAGATCTAGATATTGAAGCGCGGTTTGCGGTGATTTGTTCAGCTACTCCTGTAGTGTTTTTCCATATCTTTCACAAAGCCCCAAATTGTTTTTTGGGGGGCGGGGAGGGGGCTTTATTCATACTATCATGACCGTTAGCGCATCTTACTGACTTTACTTTGTTCTCTTCTCTCCACACCGCGGTCACGATGGTATTTTCTGTTGGGGATTTTTCTTCTTCTTTACATCTTACCAATTTTAATGTCCTCCCCCTCTTTTCCCCTTTTTACCCCCTCCCCCGCAATCCAAACACTTCCTCTCAAGTGTTCTTCCTGTAAGGCAGATATGACGGGGTCATATGTGGGGGATTATTTTTCTTTCTTTACGATTGATGAACTTTGACCCAACTTACTTCTCCCTTACAGGGGCAAGAGCCCCCCTTACCCCTGTATTATCCCCCCCCCTGCCCGCTCCACTTTACTTGAAGTATTTTTCTCCCTCCGCAGCAGAAATGACGATGTTTCTGGCAAATAATGTTTTACTTATGTTTAGGTACTGAAATACTGAATACATGGGAGCCACCCTCCTACTCTTCTCAATTATTCCCCCTCTTCTTCCTCTTCCCCTTCCCCTCTTGTTCGTCCCTCTTTTGCCTCGTTCTCTTTACTTTTCACTTTTCTTCTACTTTTTACTACTTTTTTGTGGGGGTTATATATAGTCACGCGAAGATAAAGTGGAAGAGAATGTACCTAGGAAAGAATAAATCAAACATAGACGTGGAAAGAGAAACGTGAAAAATATGAATAAGAAACAATTCTTCACAGGAAACATCGTCATTGCTGCTGCGGAGGGAGAAAAATACTTCAAGTAAAGTGGAGCGGGCAGGGGGGGGGGATAATACAGGGGTAAGGGGGGCTCTTGCCCCTGTAAGGGAGAAGTAAGTTGGGTCAAAGTTCATCAATCGTAAAGAAAGAAAAATAATCCCCCACATATGACCCCGTCATATCTGCCTTACAGGAAGAACACTTGAGAGGAAGTGTTTGGATTGCGGGGGAGGGGGTAAAAAGGGGAAAAGAGGGGGAGGACATTAAAATTGGTAAGATGTAAAGAAGAAGAAAAATCCCCAACAGAAAATACCATCGTGACCGCGGTGTGGAGAGAAGAGAACAAAGTAAAGTCAGTAAGATGCGCTAACGGTCATGATAGTATGAATAAAGCCCCCCTCCCCGCCCCCCAAAAAACAATTTGGGGCTTTGTGAAAGATAAGGAAAAACACTACAGGAGTAGCTGAACAAATCACCGCAAACCGCGCTTCAATATCTAGATCTGGTACCTCGTAACAGCCGGAGTTTGACATTAAAACACCTGCAAAAATGGGTGAAAATCGGGGACTTTGCCCCCCCATAACTCGTAAACGGTGCGTATACTCAATCTGAAATTTTAGTATGTGTAAAGGGTCACCCTAAGGATGAAAAAAAACCTCACTTCGACCCCAATTTCGAGGGCCCAAAAATGGGCCGTTTTTGGTCCTTTTTGTGCATGGCTCTTTTCGAGTTTTCCGTACTCTCCCTTTAAAGGTACTCTAGTCTGTCCCTAACTCAACTTTCACAATTCCTTTGGTTGGTTCTTCTCCACTGATATTGATCAAATATCCAGCTTGTAGAATAGTAAAAATTGACCGTAAGTATGCCATAAAACTGTATTTAAGCACCCGATTGCCAGCCGTGTTGCACGGATTGACGACAAGATTGTCGCGAAAGTGGATTTTCTCCGAAAGTGGCATCGCATTTTTTTTATGACCGCGACCGACCATGTCCTCTTTATTGTCCCACGATGTTGTTCGATGACCCATCATCAAAGCGTAGTTAGGTGTGTCTTTCGCATTTTCTCGAGAGGAAACTTATTTACGACCCCTCAAAGAAAGAAAAACAGAGACGACACTGAGAAATCAACGGTCTTGCCAGCATACGGTTTGTTGATACATGTGTGCGGATTTTTTTGTGTGCAGCGGGAGGGGTGGATTTCTGTCAATGCGGGACTTTCAAATAAGAGTGGGAAAAGTCTCGAGACATTCTTTGAGAGCGAGACCTTTCGGATAAGGCACTGACAATCAGGGCCGGATTTACATTTTTAGCGCCTTAGGCTAAACTTAGGGTGGCGCCCCTAAAAGCAGGCGCTCTCGTGGAGGAGGGGGGGGGGGTTCCAGACGCCCCTCCCCTCCAGATCAGAAGGAGGATGTTAGGCGTCAGGAAAATGTTCAAATTCACCTTTAAAAAAACACGATTTTAAACAGTTTTAAGGGACGTTTACGTCTTGATAAGTCACTTTTTTTAATAAATTCTCAAAAATGTTGCGCCCCTCAGAATGTTGCGCCCTAGGCTATAGCCTATGTAGCCTATCGGTAAATCGCTTGTAGAATAGTAAAAATTGACCGTAAGTATGCCATAAAACTGTCTTTAAGCACCCGATTGCCAGCCGTGTTGCACGGATTGACGACAAGATTGTCGCGAAAGTGGATTTTCTCCGAAAGTGGCATCGCATTTTTTTTATGACCGCGACCGACCATGTCCTCTTTATTGTCCCACGATGTTGTTCGATGACCCATCATCAAAGCGTAGTTAGGTGTGTCTTTCGCATTTTCTCGAGAGGAAACTTATTTACGACCCCTCAAAGAAAGAAGAACAGAGACGACACTGAGAAATCAACGGTCTTGCCAGCATACGGTTTGTATGATACATGTGTGCGGGTATTTTTTGTGTGCAGCGGGAGGGGTGGATTTCTGTCAAGGCGGGACTTTCAAATAAGGGTGGGAAAAGTCACGAGACATTCTTTGAGAGCGAAACACTTTCGGATAAGGCACTGACAATGAGAATGTTTCCCAAAGAGCATGCATCCCCGAAGGCAGATCGTATACCTCCTTCCTACACCCCTCTCTATACGCCAATCATCCGATTCCTGAAATCTGATTCATGTAATCCATAGACTAAGTTTAGACATACTTTCATACAAAGTAGGTAAAGAGAAAATGGACCGATCTCATTGGTTGAAATGGGTACAGGAGTATTGCTGTAGACTATAGGGAAAATGACTGACTAACTGTAGGATCCCTCGTTGGGTTGCGTTTAGTTAGTATTTTGCTTAACTTCTTTGTCCAATGTAACTAACCAATTTCACCAATGACTTTTGCTTGATAGCTCTATTTTCTCTTTGTCCTCTTTCCTTGGTAATTCTAATTATCAACCCGCTGTCATCTGATAATCGGTCACGCGCAGTGGTGATTTTTGAAAATAATTGGCAACACTATTCTTCCTCCATTTGAATGTATGTCAAACAATCGATTCTTATTGAGGCAGCTGGCCTCGCCTAATATCGATATTTATAATGGATTTAAATAGAGGAAAAACAATGTTGCCAACTTGGAAAATCGCCACTGGTGACGCGGAAGCTCCGAAACCGTGGCATGAGATCCGTAAGAGGTTAAAAAGTTTATGCACTTTTGTAATGGTCGCAGAAGAATAGGTACCTCATCATCCGCTCTATAACCGAAAGATGAAAACGCTGGTCATTATGACCGCCCTGGCTCGAAGCAACCGACAAAACCGTGGTCATCATGAAGAAACGGGCAGTTGCTAAGTCACGCCGTCGGAATTTTTGTCCGATGTTGCACTATCATGGATTCGTCCCCTGTTATGAGCCCTGTTGCCGAATCAAGAAAGGCGTTTGTCGTGGATGCGCATTCTAGCGTAAATGGAAAACTGATTTATCTGGACGATTTGGCAACTCCTATGCCTGGAGTTAGCGCCTATGTTGCGCTAAGCTACGTATGCTGGAGTCGCGCCAAGTCCATTGATGATTCAATTGGAGTATCCTCCCAGGAAACCCTCGCCGCCTTTTTAGCACCTTCCGATTTCGCTCCGATTCCGTCACCTGCTCCAAGCCCCCCTCCCCCCGGCCCCTCTCTCGTTGCTGAATCTAGTAAAAGCTCTTTCGAGTCCGGAATCCTTCTGAGTGCCGTAGAGCGTTTAAAAATTAAATTAGCATTTTGTATCGTGTCTATTTGCTTTACCTATGGTGAAAATCGTTGTCAGTTTTTCTGAATGGATACCCTCAATAACGAAGGCTTAAGTTACTATAGATAGTTTACATCGTGATTGAAGGATGTTTAAGGAAGTTTTAATGGAGCATCATCGAATGGACAATCTTCTTTAATCTTGTGTAAGTGTAATGCTTTGCCACCCAAAACTGATAGAAATACCCATAAGAATGAAGAAAATATTATGGGATGTTGCGAATTTTAAGATAGGTTCGGAAGTACTGTGTGAGGCTGTGAGGTATGTCAAAATCATGAGGTTTTTTTTTCATACTCGTGTTTTTTGTAGTGGTGAATCACTGCTGTTACGTGCATGGCTCTATTTTCTAAGTCATATCGTTGAATATGCAGATCCAGGGGAAGCGCAGGGGGTGTACGCCTCCATAGTTCCTCCGAAAAACAGAGAAAGAAAGATAGAAGGAAGGAACGGAGGAAAGAAGAAAGAAAGACACTTATATTTGATAATTATTCCTAACAAAATTAACTCAAACTGCATATTTGATGCTTTAAAATTAAGAGAATGTTCGGGAAGACAGGGGGTATGGCCCTGGAACCCCCTACGACCCCCGTTCGAAGTGTCTGGACCCGCCTATGGTTAATTGGAGGCTCTCAAAATGTATCCTTTCATTATGATATATACAGGGTTGCCACAGTCAGGGAACGCCGACAAATTTCAAAAAGTCTGGGAAAACCTGGAAATGGCAGGGAAAATGACGAAAATGTCAGGGAAAAATTGATAAGTATACCTTTAATTGTTCTCTAGAGTGGGTTTGACGTTTCGAACAAAAAATTGCCCAATAAAAACTATTTCTAATTACGTCTTTTTGACCATCTGGCATATTTTTAGGTGTCACGGAATTTCACCAAAATGTGTCACGGAATTTCATTTTCTAGATTTGGCGGCAACCCTTTATATTTGTTTGACCTCTTGAAACCTTCCGTAATCACAACGTCAACTAAATGGGGCCCTCTTTGAGAAAGGTGATATTCAAGGAGCGACTACGAATACGACCCCCAATCGCCCTTTTTTACTACGGATCTGGTGTCGAGTAGGGGAGTCACTCCCGCGTGAATTCGGGGGGCGTTGCGGACAAGATAAAGTTGTGAGCTTCTAAGCATCAAGTTGGAGCGGGGATTATGTGCCTGGCGCGGCGTCCGTTGTCGTTGGCACCCCTTTGAAGCATGAAACTCCCGTCGAAAGGACGAGCGTCGCGCCCCCAACGCGACGCCGACGCGTCAAAAGCCACAGGTTGTCATCCAAAACTTGGTGACCGGCCGTTCTTTTCAGTCCTAGGACAACGATGTAGAAACTGTAGATTGGTGGTTGCCTACGAAAAAACGTGACACACATGGAGCGGTCGTTCTAAAAAATAGTATTAGTATTCAATGCAAACTGCATACCTATCCCATCGCAACCCCCTTTCCCCCTTCCCCCAATCAAAGTAATTTAAATCAACCCTTGGAAACAAAGGTTAGTTTGAGCAAATGACTGGAGTATAGGGTTTAAAAAACAAAAACAAAAGCAAATGCGCCTCCGATGTACGAAGTTTGTAAACTCATCCAAAACAATTGAGCTCTCTCGGGAAATACTTACATCGGGAATTGCACTCTGAAATTGATATTCAGTTTTGATTCGAATAGATATGGTTTCTCGGCAAGCAGAACAACCTCTTCTCATTTTCAAGTTTAAATTGCACATTCTCAGCGTTTTCAGGTGCGCAACGTGGAATTTGATGGAAATATTAGTTTTCGCACTTCACATCATTTTTCCGTAATTATTAACTCCGATCATAAACGCAAGTTGACAACTGTGGAAAACCTCGCCTCTTCTCTTACCAATTTTATTCCCCTGTCTCTCGTTCTCGGCTTTTTCTTCGTACATTTTTAAACAGCTGGAAAGTTCAAGTCGAGATCATCTTGCCTGGGTCGAGAAATCGTTAGTTCTTGCCAGTTGTAATTGTTGGAGCGTCTTGTCAATTTTCGTTAAAGAAAGTAACGAGCAGTATTGTCTTCGAGTAGAAACTTGAGAAGTAATAAAAGCGGAACCTGAATAAAAAGTATAGTGGAATGGCGTCAAGGAGTTTGACTCTTATCGATTTGTGTTCTTTTTAAAAAAGATCTTTTTCATGTTGTTTGCTTTAGTTTTCCGATTTTTCTTGTTTTCATAAAGCCTTTTGCAGTGAGACATTTTTCTTTGTCAAACGTCTCTGGTTATTTCAGTTTTACCGACAGGTTTTCTGATATATTTTCCGTTAAAATTCAGTGTAGTTCACGTTTCATAATCATAATCTCGGACTGTGCTGTGTATACGGCTGAATTTTTTTGATAGTCTTCACCTACCCCCACAGTTACACCATCGTGTGCCCTTTGCTTAACACTTCTTGTTTTCAGAAAAATGATTTCAGTGCCTTCAGTTTCAATGATAAAGTTTGTTCAGAATTTTTATTCTAATTTGATGTAAAGCTTACTTGTTATTGAATATTAAGTCACTTCTTGTCGTTAGTACTGCCTTACCCTGTCTCTTTCATCCATCAGTTTTATCTGCGCTTCTGCGCACGCGATCTTTGCTCGAGCTCGAGCAACATTAAACGACTGATAGCGGGGTCTTCCGGAGAAAACCCACAAAGACCGGCGAGCGTGGAAAGCATTCTTGTCATACTGTCCATGAAAAACCGTATTCAGTTGCATCGAATAAAAAAAAAAACCCGATCCAAGAGGTTTTAATAAATTTCAAATTGAAGATAGACTTTATTCGCGTTTAGTCGTCAATCACAAAAAAATTATCTTCTCACGTTCGTGGATTCCCTTCACGACTAAAATAGTTTTATACAATTTCATAGTTTACCGAGTTTTTAATTTTTTAAAGGTTTCACGTTTTGAAGGAGAAAAAATGCCGCTAATCAAGCTAAAAACTACCCTTTACTCATTTTTTTTTTTAGAAATGTCACTTGTTCCCTTTTCGCCAACGCTGTCGAAATGAGGATTGCCTAAACGCAAAAGGGGCCGTTCAAGTATTACGTAACGCACTTACGGGGGAGGGGAGGGGGTTTGAGCCAGCGTTACGGTGTGTTACAGGGGGATGGGGGGGGATTAAGCCCAGCGTTACGTAATAAATCCGAGTCGGGTAGGGGGAAAAAACGTGCCAAAAATTGTAATTTCCGGCCCTCCCGAATGAGATTTTTTTTGGGAGGGAGGGGGTCAGGCCTAGAAGGGAGTAATTCAAAAGAGATGGGTGTGGACTGTAGGGCTGTGTTCCGGGTGCGTTACAAGGAGGAAGGGGAAAAAAATTGGAAAAGTGCGTTACGTAATACAATACTTGAACGGCCCCAAAGTTGGTCCTGCGGTAGAGGGAAAAACGGGAATTGTTGAGCTCACTGAAAAAAAAATTCTCGGCGTTTTTACCACGGTCCGTTGGTACCTTTACCATCTCACTTTTTTTACCAATTATTGGTAATTTTACCAAGACAGAATGGTAAGCCTACCTAAAAATCAGTATTTTTACTGTTTTTTCAGGTAAGAATACCACTTTTATTGGTAATCAATTCCCGGTAACTTTGCCATTTTGCCTCGGTAATTCTACCACAGTCGATAAAAAATATTGGCGTTTTTACCAAGGTCCAGTAAAATTACTGAGAAAGTTCAATAATTTTACCGAGATTTCTCGATAAAATTACCAATTCCATAAATGGTAATTTTACCAAGAAAAACTGGGATCAAATAGAACCCTGAAATCTTGGTAACTTTACCCTTTTCTTAGTAAATACACCGATATTTTTTTTTCAGTGAGAATGGACGATAAAAGAGTAATTTTTTCACGAGAGAAGGCAAGTGCGGTGGCGAGCGGTAGCGCAGGTCACAGGCAGTGCACTGATTACATCGGTGACAGAAATGATTTGCATTTGAACCGGAGCCCGAGGCCGCTTCCGGCTGCTCCCGGCGACCAGTGACGGCGCAGCGCAGCGATCCAACAGTAACAATCGACTAATTGTCACCTTCCTCGGAAGCGCGAGCGGCCACCGGTGACAACTGACCACCGCACCGACTCCTACTCCCCGTGTCCGCTACCAAGCCGCCCCGCCAATTCCGCATCGGCCGCTGATCCGCGTTCACGCCCTGGCCACCGCCGCACAGTGGATCGAGTCAATCGGAGAGGTCGGAAAAAATTTGGAAACTTTAAAAGCTTGTGACTCCGTTTATACAAAACTTTAAGATTATAAAAAGGGCTTCATTAGTTTTCTCGTGAAATTTTTATGCTGAGGTACCCCTCAAAATTTAAAATGTGACCGAATTAAACATCAAAATTTGCAACAATTTCATGACCGACCTCTCTAATTGAGTCGATCCACTGTGCGACGCGCCGATCGGAAGAGTATCGCCATTTTCGTCTTGTCTCAAAATCCGAAAATCCACCAAACCCTCTCCGACACCTCATCAATGAGCGAATTTTTTTTTTTTTTTTTTTTTTTTTTTTTTGAGGTTCGGAACTTCCTCTGCGCCCGAATTTCGAGTGGCTGCTGTTCAATTTCCATTTCGGTGACAGACAAATCGTAACGTTGGTGCGTGATTGCCTCGCAAGGCAAGGTGCTCCTAAGAAAGATTCGATCCATCGAAAACCAACCGTTCTGATTGGTCGAATCTGTTGGCTCCGGTACTCACCACTGTTGATGACTGATGGGACGGACCTTCAAATAAAATACGCTTAACGGATAATTTAGGACCCGAAAAGGCAGTAATTTCATGCTGCCCTGCTGAAGAAAAACGTCGTATGATTCTTCAGATGCTGACTACAGCCTTTTGTTGAATTAAGACCTTATAGGAAGTTTGAGAATATTTTCATTTCGATTTTTCTTAAAATTTCAGAGAATGTACCACCAGAGAAACGTTTATATCCTAGTTAGGAGTTATTTTAAACAATTTTCGTTTCATAAATCGTTTTTTACGCGAGAATGCGAAAATATGTCTCTCAATCGCTTGAATTTGCACTTTGTCTAGTGGTCCATCGTGTAGTTGAGATGTCCCTCCGGCCCGGTGTTGAAGACGATAAACGAACAAAATAAAATATTCAATGCATTTGCCATTTGAGAACCTGTTGCAACTCTCGCACTACACCTGCCCGCGGCTACCTCTGAAGGAAAATTTCACCAGCTTCGAGCGGAACGAACAATAAATCAAAGGATTTCAGAGGAGACTTTACAATACTGTGACGGCTGCAAAAAAGTGGGATTGGTAGGACTGTCTGGGAGAAATAATCGGCCGATTAATATTTCAAACTCTGATCAAACTGATTATGAAAATATAAATATTTGATGAATTCTGCGAACTGTCCCGCTTGCTGAGGCTAACGGGACCATTACCTTAAGATATTCTTCTTGTCGATGATGTAAAAGTGTGACAACGATTTGCCCTTTTCTGAATTTCAGAATTTTGCAGACCGTTATAAATCTTAAAACATGCGCCATCAAAATACGGCTTCCTATGGTTTTTAGTCAGAATATTTCTTGATGATTGTCATTCGAATGTTTTAACTACTTAGCGAGACTTTAGGTACAATAATCGAATCACACATCGAAAAATGACTCAAATATTTTTACCCATAACAGCATACTGTCATTTTCGTTTATAAGTATTCGTATTATTACTGAAAATTCCCTTTTCCTTCGCGTTTTAAAAATTTTGCGTGTTGCGGCTGTATTATCTCCTGAAACTTTCAGGGCAAAATAAATCCGTGAAAAGAGTTTTCTTCGTCAGAAAAGTTCCAAAGGCTAGATCACAGCTTTTTAAAAAGTATTTTGTTTCGAAATTGAGCTCATTGAAAATTTGCAGGTCTGATCACACTGGCCCTAATCTCGAATTGAAGCTTTAGCTGTAAGAAATTCATCACGCCAAAAAAAAATGAAAACTGTTTTACGGTTCTCTGAACATTGGAAAAAGTGACTTATTCGTGCCTTTTTGATCCTGTTTATGTTCCTCCTTTGTTTTCCTCGTCAGTTCGAGGTTTGCACACCCAGGCTGGGCCTTGATATTCTGTGGCGAGGCGAGAATGATCAACTATCGATATTTTCCGAACTTTGATAAAGAATCTATTATCAAGGTGTTCGCGTTGAAAAAGCTGTCTATCGATTATTTTCCATAGCTTTAAGTAGCAGATCAATCGATACATCGCTGCAGAGTACGCCCGGCCACTGTTGATACTCCGAAGTTGGAGCTTGTTAGAAGGTATCGGTCCATCGGTAGATTCTTCTCTCAGCGGAGCTCCCCACGTTCGTCGAAGTTCGGAAGTTGTATCCCGAGCCGATGAAGGCGCCGGCGCCGCAAGAAATCTGCTCGGGAAACATAAATAAATGCAGGTATGACTGAGCAAGTTCATTTTTCCCGCCCCCGCCGACCAGGTAACTCATTTTGAAAACTTTAAAGAGAAAAAGTTTGATACTTCCACGAGCATCTCCTATTGTTTTCCTCGGTTTTGTTTCCGAACACTCGTTGCGGGTCCTGGTGGGAAGCAAAAGGGAGGCGGCAGAAGGTGGCTTTGCACAGTGTACAGGGTGCAACACAAATCCAGCCTTTGAAAGAGTTTTTGTGAAGAATGATACCTTCGTATTCAGACAGTCTCTTTCTGGAAGTTTCCTGACCTGAAGTCTGTTTGAAATTTTCTCAATGCTCTCGAAAGAAGTCTTGAGTTTATGATATCCTCAGTATTGTAGCGAAGGTTGTCATCATGTCTGAGGAAGTTTCGAATGACTCAAGAGTCATTCGATCATCAAGACGCATACGCATCAAGATGCGTATGGTTACCTTTTTTCAAAATATGATACTTTAAATTAAGAAGAAAGGATCGTCTTAAATTTCAATCACGAAAATGAAGTGTGTTGAAAAGATCGATCCGCATCGTCATTTGTTGCCGCAGAATGAAGCATATTTCAATGTAAACAGAGCCCTACCGCACAATTTACTCTCTGCAGAGAGGTAATTACATACAACTCACTCTTGTTGGACTTCAAAAAAAAAAGTTTATCTATGGAAAAATAAATCCGGCTTGCCTTATGAGGGAAAAAGACAGTGCGTTCCCGGTTAATGGAGTAAAAATATCCTAAGATGTAGGTTTGGAAGAAAACTATTTAATATTACTTGAACTTCATTTTGCAATAAGGAATTACCATTTCCGTCTCATTTCAGTAACAACGAATATGCGACTGGTCCCTTATTGCAGAAATTCGCTGTTGTGGATAAGTTAAGAATAGTAGTACCTTATGGTAAAGTGAAGTTCAATTTGTATGTTGAAATTAGAAACTGATATCTCGGACTCATTTTAAAAACATGTTTGCCATTTGTTTCGATATTGCTCGGAGGGGCTTTCATGTCTGAATTGTCTGAGCTAGAAGTAGTAGTTCGCTATGGCAAAATTCCGGTCAATTGTTGCTGTGTAAATAGTTA
The DNA here is from genome assembly GCF_918797505.1 of Bemisia tabaci. Taxonomy (NCBI): domain Eukaryota; kingdom Metazoa; phylum Arthropoda; class Insecta; order Hemiptera; family Aleyrodidae; genus Bemisia; species Bemisia tabaci. The sequence goes on from NC_092793.1 coordinate 51,668,945, forward strand.
TCATGACTGAATTTATTGAAAACTGAGTTTTCAAGGGGTATTGCATTGAGAATGTAGAGTGAACGGACGGAGGAAGCGAAACGGATGGTGAACCCTTTGAACCCATGATGAAATCCCTCTCGACCTAGCAAACCAATTAGCGCACTATTCTCTCGCTTCAGTTAGTCTCCCCTTCTGTGAAATGGTTCACCAGCCGCCTTGGATGAACCCTAAAATCACAGCGTATGCAAAAACGCAGCTTTGAGAAATCATTTTCAGGAATCGCCGGAGAATTCCTCTTTTTCAAACCTCAGTTTTTAAAATCACGTTTTGTGAGTCACCTAAAGTTGCTAAAGTGAGTAACATTAGTGATCAGTGCTTGCGAGGACATGTCAGCTCTAAAAGATGAACTATAGCAACTACATGGAAAATCTTATTTTTTCAACTTATTGTTAGTTTTATTGAAGGAGGTTTTGGATCAGCTCCTCAGTCACTGAAGCACACTGTATCTGCGTATCCCGTTCACCACACGGGTCTGTCTCGTATGCCTCCGCAAACAACTTCGACGCACTAATTTATTTACGCTAACTCCCCCTCCCCGCTTCGCATCAACTTCAGCCAAGGGCCCCGCCAAGTTCTTGCCGAGGTTTTCTTTAATTATTTCCCGTCTTGATTTAATACCTAGGTGAATTGAATTTGAATAATTTAAAACTGCGAAAAAGCGGAATCCGCCGGAAAAATGAACGGAAAAGCCGTAAAAGTTCTCGCAGGGCTCGTCCTGATCTCGATCAGCTCCAGTCAGTTATACATAGGGTTAGCACTTTGCGAGAGACAATAGATTTTAATTTTTCGATTTGATTTTTATATATATAAATAAAAAAAGGGGAAAAAGTATGGTTCAATACTTGGCGGTAGCAAATTAATTTTCCGTAGAATCGATTTTTTTTACTTCTTGGATCGAAATGATGAACAATCACCAACATTGAGTCTTTGGCTTATTGCCTTTGCCGCTTTCAAAATCCAGCCCAAAATTCGTACTGAATCATGTATATTATTCAGGAATGAGATGGGTTTTCCTCGTGAAACAAAAAAACAAATTAATTAATTAATTAATTAATTCCCGTTAATCAAATTAATGGTCTTAAGCGTGGTACAAAAAGGTCTTCAATGATCGTCACGGCAATGTTGCCGGATTTTAATCTAGTCAGCTCTCGTTTTTCTACCCGGAATTCTCAGGTCAGAAGAAGGGAATTTCGAGGCAAAGGAACGGCAACGGCGCAATCTGACAACACTGCCCTCACGGTTATTGAAGATCTTTCCGCACCTATGAAGAGATCATCATGATGGCGTGTCATTTCCACCAGGGGACCTGCGTTACGAGTGTGTCGGGGGGGGGGGGGGGGTTCTGACTTTTAGAAGTACATAGTTCATGAACTGATTCCAAATAAAGCTGTCGATCTGCCAACGCCGGCGCTGATGGCATGCTCCCTCTGATCTGTTCACTGCCCTATTCTCGCTCGAAGCTACTGGGTCTTGAGGCATTCGGGATAAGTACTAATCAAGGCGGTAGAGGATACGGCGCGGATTCAAGCATGCAACTGGATTAATAGGGACGCAAAGGTCGTAACTCCCGATGAAGTTTGATCAATTTTGCCGGAACGAGCCGCTCGAGTCCAACTCGGGCGCTTCTTTTACGGCGAGCCGACCAACTCGTTACCGACGCCTCCCGCCGCCGTAGCCAGATAGCGCCACCTTCGACCGTCCTTCCGCGGAGAACGGAGCGCGGTGATTTATGGGTGCGCTATTACGTGGCATCCATGCCGGCAGCCTGACTTTGCTCCTTGCATTCTCACGATATCACCCAATTTGCCGCTAACAATCTCATCACTAGGCAGGTTTCTTTCAGCAAGCATGGGTTGCCGGTTGCCTCCCAGTAGAGTACTTTATAGGGAGACTGTGGCCAATGGAGGATCCACTTCTGATTGGCTCAGTCAGCTTAGACTTCAGGGAACTCTTAAGATAAAGGACATGACGGACGGGTCGCATGCAAATGATTCAAAAATGCAGAAAATGAGGCTTTATTCGCTTCATTCATCGTACAATTTACTCAAGCCACACAGACATAGTTACTCAGTTTTGAAACCAATTTTGTCCATCATATTGGAAACAAAATTTCAACATGAAACTTTACTACAGCAAGGTCGGCGGTAAAATTGTGCAGAAAATCGTCAAAGGTTGGCTGCAATCCTTTCTGAACCGCTCCCACCTAAAGTTACCGCAATTTTTTGTATCCTAAAGCTCTTGACGTGGCGCATGGGGGGGGGGGGGTGCAGGCTACGACACTGGCCGTTCACAAATTACGTTACGGCGCGCTAGGTGGAAAGAAATCTCGTCTAGCATGACAGGGCGAGGAAGACTGTCATCCTAAGAGGAAAATGCGCTAAGAACATGCTGGTCTTAACAAATATTATTGTACGTTGTTGGAGTGATTTCTCCGAAATTTAATGTAGCGGACATGAAAATTTTAAGGGAAAATACTCGGAACTTTCTTCTAAAATATACATTCTTTATCTGAGGAAATTTGGCAACGTTTGACTTTTCATACGACCTTATTGAAAGTGCTAACAGAGGTCTGACGACGCCACCCAAAAATCGGCTCCAAATGCTTATTTTTTAAAGAAATGTTTGACGGTTTCGATAAAAATATCTACCAATGAATATCACATCGCTGCGTATACATGGTTGGAGGGGAGTGTTCTAGGAAAGAATGTCGTAATATTTCAGGGAGGTACAGATTTGCATGAGGAGAGTGCGTGATGAAGGCAGTCGGACATTCCGCAATTTAGCGTGGCGCGCGCCACCGAACGATCCCGGGTTGAAAAATGAAGGCGCATTGCATGCGACTATTCGCACTCACCGGATGCCCGGGTTGCATATGTGAAGGAGTGAAGGCGCTCTGGGTTTTCTATCGCCTATACGTCACCGGCTAAAATGTACCAAAGGAGGAAGAACCAGGGCACGGAATTAAGAGCCACAATGTGTTGCCGAATCGAAATTTTACGTGGACTATTCATTGTTAAATACGCAATTCAAAATTTAGCAAATAAGTGGCTCTGTTTATGTTAATTCAAACTTCCATGATAAAAACAAATCGGAGTCTATCAGAGTCGAACCGAGTTCTGCGGTACTTTAAGTGTATTTAGGATGAGAAAATTTCACTGTGTACTAACTTTTTTTTTTATTTCCCTCTCAAAATAAAGGTACCTTGTATTAGAAGAGAAAGGAAGTGTATGTGAAAGCAACCTCTCCAAAAACACCGTCAGCATAATCAGTTATGTCTAGAGTAACCTTGTTGGCACCACCGGTGTTATTGCGTTTTTTACTAAAAATTAATGTTCTGAATGATATCCGCACCATCTCTTATCTTTTTCAAAATCCTCGATGATATCGGAAGAAACAGTAACAAAAACTAATTTCTCATTGTTTTCTTGTCTGTTACAGGTGAGTTCAGAATGTCACCGATCAAATTCTTCGCTTCATCCGCAAAGGCAGCGGTTATGTGAGTGTGGAAGATTGTTTTCAATTTCCACTTGAACCTTTCGTTTGGTCACGAAGCGAGTATGCGAAGGTACGTGCCGCCAGGAATCTAAGTTCTGGCCCGCGGCCAACCAGGGTGCACTGCGTCGTGCATTTCTAAGTTTTGAAAAATGCTGTTTTTCATAACTTTATTTATTCATTTCGCTTTTCGATGACGCTTTGGGGCGTGTTTAGTCCGTGTTCGGTTCGGTGTGCTCGCGATAAAAAGACAAGTCGGCGTTATTTACGAGCGGCCCACGTGAAAAATTATCCCCACACGGGGTGCATGGGGGTCTCTTTATTGTTCGTGATTAATATTCGGCCGAATTTTGAATAATTTATCCTTCCAGTTTCGACCAAAATGTGCCGTGCTAGAAAAGAGGGATGCCGAATATTAAACCATTGCTAAATGTACTCTGATTTAAAATATTTCATCGCTACACTGAAAAAAAAAAAATATTGATAGAATTTACCATTCCTTCACGCTGTATTTCACACAGCGTGAATGCAAAGTCTACTCTGCCAGAGGAATGGTTACCTGTACCAGTATACAGTAACTTTTACCTTTCTTCTGGCAGAATTGACTCTGAATCGACGCTGTGTGAAATACAGCGTGAAGGAATGGTAAATTCTACCAATCTTTTTTTCAGTTCTGATCTCATGCAAAAATCAGATACATTTTGGACTAAAATTTGACAGGTACATTCTTCTAACAAAGAACAAATTAATTGAGTCAACTTTGCAAGGTTGGAATGGAGTTACGTTTCTTTGCCAGGTAAACGACGAATTGGCTGTCGCCAGCAAGTCGCAATCCGTTCTCGCTTGTTTCTTCCGTAAGTTTCGTCTCTAAAAACATCGTTGGTTATAGAGTCCATTTGTCCTGAGAGTAAAGACAATGTGAATCCATTTCTGATTGGTTCCCGTATTTTGGGCCCTCACAGTATCACACACGGGAATAAAGATTAAATTTTCACCAATTGCAAAGATTATAACTGGAATGGACCGGGGAATGGGGGGTACGGCAAGGAACAAATGGAATGAGAGAGAGAACGGAGGTAGGAATTCGGGAATGGGTTGATCAAAGATTACAAGAAACTTCCGATTTGTGTAATTTCCTTTCCCGTTAGTGACATCATCCATAAGCCGCGTTGTCTTAAACCTCTCTACAAATGGGCTCTAGTTGGTTATAGGTGTGGATATGCGATATGAATCTGGAGTCGCGGGTTGTTTGGAAAAGGCGGGAAATCGAATCGCGCATATTTCCCGTGGCTTGATGACAGCCGCGTGTTTACCTGTTTACGCGGGGAAAACGGACGGGAAAGCTCACCGGGCAGGCGGAACGGGCGGGGAAGGGGTGGGAAGGGCCGATAAAAAATGTATGAAATTGAAGCAAATTGATTACAGAGCCGAGACCTGACTCCTGAGCCGTCCGTCGAGAAAACGCAGTTTGATGCTTCACGTGGCTCCCGCTCCAGTCCGGCGCACAGTGGACCTTGAGTCCCTTTATACTAGTGAGTAAATACAGTCCGAATCGTTTTTTATTGGATCCCGTTTTTAGGCCCCGACAGTGTCACAAATGGGAATAAAGATTACATCAGCACCAATTCCAAATATTATTTAACTAGAATGGACTGGGAATCAGGGGCACGGCAAGGAACAAACGGAATGAGAGAGGAACCGGAGACAGGAATTCGGGAATGAGTTGATCAAAGATTACAAAAAACGTTCAATTTGTGTGATCATTATTCCCGTTCGAGCCGCGTTGTCTCAACTCTCCCTATAAAGGGAATCCAAGTGGACCCTGCTCCGAAATTAGAATCATTCTAATTCCTCGATCGCTTTCAGATGTTTGATGGAATGTGTTGAAATGTTGCAACCATGCCAGAAACAATAATTAATATGTGTCTGCGTATCAGATAAGCGCGGGTAAACAGTTCTTTTTATACACAAATGGAAAAGGAAAAGTCATTTTTTTAATACTTTCACTTGCATAATTAACGTGTATTCTTTTTCGGAAATTATCAATGATGAAGATTTCAAATGGCACTCTGCGGACTTTGTATTCTACATTAATTACCTGTTTTGTCTGTCTCATATCTTGCAGATCGTTGTCATGTGTAGGAATTACTCCTAATTTCCCATTCTTAATGTGGTAGAAAATTTAGTTTTAAAATTCATGAAAAGAAGAATAAGAAAATTCTCCCGTAAATGTGCACACTTTCTTAATTAGGGTTTTCAATGTAGCGTAAGTAGGGGATCCTCTGATTCACCGGAAATTTGGATCGCGTTTTTGAAACAGCAACAACATTTGAACGTTGCAAAATTTCAACCTGCTGTTTCCTCTGGGCGTCCACAATATTGCAAATTTCGACGATTAAATAAAAATGTTGGACGGTTTCACAGTCAAATTTTTGAAACAAAACCAATTGATCAAATCGAGGTTGGAAATTTTAAAATTTTGCCTAATCCTCCAGTTATAAACTCTGTTGGGATATTCCTCGTTCGAATTTTCGGCCGCGTTGAGGCGTGTGCGTCGATGCCGCTCCATTGGTGCATGCAAGCCAAAGTAAGACACGCTTCGAGGGGGGCCTTGACAGAATGCCCCCTGCCCCCTTCTTCCTCGCCTCCCAAATTGTACCGGTCACCGTCAGGTTTCCTCGTTGGCATAACAGCATTGAGCGTTGCCGCAAATTTCACCGTCTCCCCCTAAATTCCTTCAAATTATCGATATTTTTGGGGAAGGGGGTAGGAGGGGTTAGGATTGTCAAATTTTCCAAATGAGTCCGTTGAAAATGTTGCCAGAGCAAAGAATGGAAACAGTTGTATCTCAGAGAAAATGGCTCGATTGTCACGATGAGCGCATTGCAAAAGTTTGAAATCCCTGTTCCTAAACCTGTTTTCTAATCCCACAATCTGCGCAAAGAATTCTGTTAAAAATATTGCTATGAACTCGTGTCAATTGCATCCTGAATCTGAAATACTTTTTTGGTGTTTTGAACAATAACTCACAAACTTTTATGAAGCAATTGGAGAATAAATGTAGTCTATAGCCCGTATCATACGATCAAAGTAGAGATCTGAAAGTGGCGTCACGTCGGATCCAGGATGTCTACAAGTCCGGAAATAGCACTGATTTTTTAAGGGCGGTCCGGAAGTATTCAAACAGTGCGGATATCCCGCAAGAAGGTCCGGAATTTTTGTTATTTTAAGCGTAATTTGAGCGAGAAATTCAAATTTGTGAAATTTTTCGAATTTCGTCAGACGAAGGTACTGAAAAATTACTGAATTTTTCTATTGAGGAGGTACTGACTTTCTGGGTAATGTGCTGACATTTTTTTGTAAAAGTACTGATTTTTGGCCAGCCTGTTTTAGTAGACACCCTGGGGATCACGTGACGACACTTTGAGAGCTCTATACTTTGATCGTCTGACACGGGCTTATTGCAATCTCGTTATTGGTCAACTTTTAAAAGCTTAATGGAGCAAATTCATCCCGCTTAAAAGTTACCTCTGAAAATGGTATTAATTTTCGTACGAAAGCTGCTTTAAATTAATTTTGTCGGAATTTTCTAGAATTTTAAACTTTAATGGCTGCACCGTTAAAATACTGCAAACCGACTCGGAAACGTTCCAGGAAGCTGAGTTGCGAAGCCACCGAGAGGATACAACTCCCAGTATCGAATATTCTCGCCACGCTCCTAATCCCAATTGGAGAGAACTTGAAGATAATTACACCCGCATTAGCAGGACAAGTGCGCTTCCGAAGTAGCCGAAGTTCTAAATCCGGGCACCGGTCGCAAGTCGATCGTGTGTCCAAGTGGAGGAGGGGGGGCTCAAACTCAGCATGACGGAATCGGATACGACATGCGATATAATCCGAGCTTTGAGGACAAGCTCTCGGAGTTCGAGGGTTTACGTATTGGCTCACACCTTATCAGTGTCCCGATTGCGGTCCCCTGGTATATTTCGGGGGCCACGAGTTAAATAGTAAAGCTCAGCTGTCCGCTGTCGTTTCGGTGGATTTATTATTCAAGCGACCACAAAAACGCAACTTTCAGTCGAGAACGGCCGTATTTCAGGCCCACATACGTGATCGACGGGGCCGCATGTTTTGTAGAAATACATGAAAAACATGTTTTAGTGCATTGTGGCTCACCATAGTTGTCGGGTGTTGCGCCGTTTCGCCAAGGAATATCACCGAATTTTCAATTAGAGTTAGAAAATATGTCTACTAAGAGGATGGAGTTTAGTGATCGATATCACTCGATTCTGTTGAGGTGAATTTTCAGGGTGGATGATCAACGTACCGCGACTTTATCAGATCCCTTGGCAGTGGCGTAGCTAGGAATTCTTTAAAGGGGGCCCGTCCATATACATTATTTTGTGTACGTCCCTAATAATATTATATGTCTGCCCTCCAAAAGTAAAAAAAAAGCACAATTGAGGGGGGAGGGGAGGTCCAAACCCCCTGGACACCCCCCCCCCCACCTTGTCTACGCCACTGTCCCTTGATAATGAACAACAAATCTGTATACGATCCGATGAAAGCTCGGTTATTGAATTCAGATCAAGCAACGTCTACGCCAATAAATTGAGAGCTACAACTGACAAATGATAAAACTCCATTTTGCAATGTCTATTGGACTGTCGTTTCCCATCGACAATGACAAAATTTCTGTAATCGGCCAAGAGAAAACTAAGAAACACGAAGTTTGTCGGAAAAAGAAGGAACGTCATTGTAAGCGGAAGTTAAGCACTTAAACGTTACTAAGTTAATGAGTGATTGACAATTGGCACACAATTTCAACCATTTCATTTTTCGAAATTTAGATCTCTAAAAGCTCATAGAACCTTTTTAGTAGGACCCTGAATACGCTTGACTGTTTAAGTTAAAAAGTAATATTCACTTCTGTTATAGGTTTCTGAAAATTTCAGCGAATTCTATTTTGAAGCCGATTAGTGTTAAAATATGAAAGCATGACGTATCAAGATTAATCAAAGATCCGAAACTAATTTTTTGGAGCGAGGTCTGAAAAAAAGCCCAGACTGTCCTCAGAGCACATGACTAATTACTTTTTCTCTTTTATCAGCGTAAAAAGAATCTGTCACAGCAAATGTGGTTATTTTTCGCCAGACTTCGCGACTCTGGTCGAATGCATATGGCGCACGATTCGTCCGCGTGACGTAGACTTTATGGAGCAGAGGAGAGGTTTCACGAGGGTTCGGAGGGAGGGGCGGAAGAGGGTTGTAGCGCACGTTTGCGGCGGCTCTGAGCGAATATTAAAAATAATTACGAGAAAATCGCGGAAACGCGGATGCCCCCTGAGGAAGAAGCCATTAATAAACGGGCTTTGCTTCGCTCTTGGAGCTTTTTTTCGGAGCGCAGCATCCGTCGCTGGATCGTGCTCTCGAAACGTAGCAATCTGTCGTCCGTCGCCGCCTTGTGATGCCATGATGCGTGCCGTTCTCGTATATAAGTATTGGAAAATATATTATGATATGGATGTACTATAAAACCTGATGCCCTGGTTAAAAATGAGTGTGTTTTCCGTTACCGCGCGTTAATTTTCTCCAGTGCTCCCATTCCGTGCCAGTCAAAAGTTCCGAGATTCGGAATTTTTTTCGTTCCGATTTCTTACAAATTAACCTTGGTTTGAGTCAAAGACTTAACCTCTTTTTGAATTCTATTTTGGGGGAAATCTTCCATAAAAGCTTGAAATATTCTCGTCAAGTGTAGCATCTGAATCCCAGTACCGCGCACAGTTGAGTGAGTTCTCTTTGAATAATCCTGATTCCCAATTCTCTGTTCTTTCAGTTTTGTGAACCTTCAAGGAAACAGGCAAATCACATGGGTCAAAATATATATTGTGGCTTTTAATCTCGTTCACTCCACGAACTGAAATCAATTGTCAGAAAGCCTCGAGCGTTTTGATTTATTTGAAATAACTTAAAAAGTATTTCTCCTAAGTTTATGGACTCTTGCAGGTTTATTATGTCAACTTGGATGATTGGTGACGGTACCATTCTGACCGAGTAACTTTCCGTTGAGGTGCGGTCACCAATCACCGTAACAAGGAGGTCGGCCTTGAGCAGAGACTGCAAGGGTGAAACAGTGCAAAAAACTGCAGCGAATTTGTGCGAGTCAACCGCTAGAATGGACGATTAGGCAAGTCGAACTGAGAATCGCCCAATTAACCAGATGATGAAGTTTAGCCGACTGTAAATCCCATTACTCGCAATCAGCCGCCACAGCGATGCCGTATTGTCCTTTAAATTCATCAAATTTGAATCACAGAACTTAAATATACAATGCAGAGCTGGTGATTATTCCAACTTACTAAAAAAGACATTTTAGAATTACAGACTTTCCATAAGATAATTCTTTCAAAGTTTTCGTTCTCTGAGAACTTTAAGTTACGCTCCAAAATGAGAAATTTGAGAAACCAGTAATCCATTTTATTGCATTTGGAATGCATTTTTTAACCAGCTTCAGTTGGCTCCTTTTAACTTTGAAATTCGAGCTGATTGGCGTGACTGCAAATGAATACATGTAACATTGTATGTAACATATCATTCCCCTGACATACATGTAACATGTAACACATATCGCGTTCTGCTCCAATACTCAAGTCGGTTGTCCTGCACGGACAGTAAGACCAGTGTGCAGGTGAATACAGTGTGAAAAATTTAAAATTTTTACCCTAAACGAGTTTCATGTCGTATTAGCCTCATCTCACAATCGGCAAGATCAGCCATAAAGGCAACTAGCGTAATAGTGTCAACGCCGATCATAATGACCGTTCCTACCTGGAACAACCAGCGAAAAAACGGTCACTATGACCACTTTGGTAGTTACACGGAGAAAAAAACTTCGTGCATAGGACCCGAAGTTGAGGTCATATGCATCTCTGAAGTTTTCGGATCACGCAATCACGCATCCCAAAACTTGAGGTGCAACTGCCGAAGTTCGGGTCAGACATCAGAAGTACTTCGGTATGTACCGAATACTTCAGATGTGTGGCCCGAACCCTTCGGTATGTACCTAAGTATTTCAGATGTCTGACCCGAACTTCGGCAGCCAGACCTGAAGTTTTCGGATGCGAGATCCGAAAACTTTAGAGATCTATATGACCTCAACTTCGGGTCCCATGCACGAAGTTGTTTGCTCCGTGTAGCGTGTTAGGTTTAGAAGTGGTTTCTGAAGTATGTCAACAGCGCCTGGCTGCCAATGTAGGATTGGGCCCCCGTTCTCCACCTCTTCCCCAAAGCTCCGAGGATAAGCCTGCCTCTAGACAAGCAGTAGACTCGCACCTCAGCCTCACTCGACGGCCGACTTGTTGCGATCCGCACTGCGGAATATGCACTTTTTACACGGTTTCTCCGGCGGAAAGTAGTGGTTTCTCACGGATGTCTGGCAACCGCGCACGGTGGCAGGAGATGGGCTAATTATCCGCGCGTTCAACGAAATATCCTGTTCAGATGACAATAATCAACGGATGACGTCACGCTGGGTTACAGGTGTCACTAAGATGCTGATTCCAGCTTGCGTAACCGACTCAGGTTCGTCGGTGTTCATGACTTTGAACCAGCCAGCAGTCGACTTCTCGGGAGCAGTGGCGATACTAGCAATTTGGCAGCACCGTTAATACCCCATTTAAATCCATTGAATGTATCGATTCTGGTGAGACAGGCTGCCTCAACTAGAATCGATTGTTTAACATACATTTGAATTGCCTACCTCGTGAATACAATCGACTCTATATTATCGTAGCACAACGTGCTCATGAAAATGGTTGTTGGTCCGCGCTCCTTGTTCAAAAGCGTTACGGTTTTTTACTTGGGACAGACTTACTTATACTTACCACCAGTTACTTTCAACATAACTTTTTGAGACTTAATTGCCTCGTAGTTGATTAAACATCGACATCTCTGACCCAATTGTGGTTCAGCGTCAAGCCACATTTCATTAGAACTATCGCAACAGAGCGGAACATGGCGCATACTTTGGTGCGTCCCGATCGAACGCTCGAAAAAATGTAAAAGCAAAACTCACAACCTATCTTTCGGGCAACCGAATCCACTCGATAATACCTCCTAAACAAGCTAGAAATTTATGAAAAAATATATATGTAAATTTTTCGAATGAAATACACTAAAAATAAAAGTTCTTTCAAAATTAAAACAATACTCTGGTGACTATGGGTGAGCGGATGACACGCTAATTTTTTTTTGGACCCATTATTAAAAAAAACTAGTCTCTAAAGTTCGACTTTGGAAAGTTGTTTTAATATCGTGAGATAGGTGATATAAATTGACGGTACTTACTCACGGCGCTATATTTGCTAAAGGTATGTAACACGTTTAAAGGGGAGAAAGGTCAGAGTCTGCTTTACGGTGTAGTACATAAGGTACACGGTACCTGGTAAATGGGAAAAATTTGGGGGAAGGATTTTTTTTTAAAAAAACCAGCATCTTGCTTAAATTCCGATACAAATATGACGGGCATTGCAACCATTACTGAGTAATTAGTATAGAGCCAGATTTTGTGTCATTTGTACACATGAGTCATGGAGTAAACATGATCCAAGTGCGAAACTTAATGTTAACAGAAGCCTTTTCCCACATTTTTAATGGAAAAACGATCTTTACTCACACTCTTTCAGTACCAGATCATCTAATCTAGCCCAAAGACGACCAGTTTCTGATCCAATAAACACAATTTCAACACCGTATAATTTCCTTCTCAAGAAATGTTTTTCTAGTTTTATTGAAAGCGCATTATATCGTATTTTGCACGTCATTATAAACTTGGTAATCAAACTTCGATAAAAGTATTCTTCCCTACATCCCGTTCCATCTCGGCATAATATAATTAACATATTTTAATCAAATAATTATGAATAATTTTCAAAATTCCTCTGGGAAGGAACCTAGAATTCTTCCTTTAAGTTACACCCTCTCATACCAGCTCTATATGTGCGGCGGTCATGTCAGGTATGGTGGATGTATGCATGCAGCGTATGTATGTATATAAGGAGGAAACTTCCGTTTACCCACAGGCATCCGGAAATTCGCTCTGAATTTCCCGAGTAAGTCATTTTCGTCCTTTTTGCCGTGCAAAAAGCACTCGCAGGATTTCAGGGCTTTGCGGTACTCCGCTCGTTTATCTTTTTCCACCCTTATATGTAATTCTTAATGAGGAATGAATTTTTAAGAAGATCGACAATGTCATAATAACTCGAACCGTTTTTTGTCTCAGCCTTCGTTTTGCTCCCTATGAGCGTTTTATTTCCTAGAAAGTCTTAATTTTTAACAAGCAAGAATGGATTCTGTGTTGTTTTTTTACCTTAGCCGACTGCAAACGTTTACCCCTCAGGCGACACACAACGACCTCCCGCTCTTGCTCTCGCTCATTAACGTATGCAATTCATTTTTCAGCTTCAGTATATTCTTCTCGTTTGCTCTTTGCATAACAAATGCTTTTGTCCAAACCCAAAAGGCGTAGTTTTTTCTTTGCGATGAAAACGCCCTGGTTTTTTTCTCTTACTGGGTCACATACCCCCAAGATTTAAAAATAAACCTGAGTTCAGGATCTTAAACAAAACGCAATCGCAGTAAAGCTGGAAAAACCGCATTAGAAAATTCATCTCCGATTCCATGGATGTTTTCCTTAAGGTATAAGCTCCAAGAAGTTTGATTCACTTCTGAAAATTGCAAGTAATTGGAAATGTAAATCATTTTTACTAAGAGGTAGATTGTTGTTGACATGTTATTAGATAGGACAACTCGGGATTTTTAAGCCCTTGTTTTCAAAGATATTGTGATATGTTCTCACATCTGAAGTACTTCAGATGTAAGAACTGAAGTTTCAGATGTGTGATCCGAACCTCGACAGCTAGACCTTAAATGTTCAGATGCTCAATCTGAAAACTTCAGAGATCCATATAACCTAAACTTTGGGTCCCACGCACGAGGTTTTTTTCCGTGCGTATGAGCCTCCAGGCGTTGCTAAATTCCCTTCGATAAAATATGAATTTTACGGGAAACCGGTGCTTATTTTCCCTTCAATCTTTCAGAGAATCGGAATTAGATCTAAGTTATCTGAAAATTTGAAGAGATAATGTATTCACGACTCTCCTAAAAATGAAAATTTCATCGGAGGAAATTTGGCAAACCTCGAATGTTCATACTGTGTTCTTTCACGGCAGAGTATGTCGCTCCGTTTCCCGCCAATGTAGAGCGTCACTCTTGCGCTAGTAGCCCGCAACGACGTCACACCGCTGCAATATCACAGCTCAAATGCAGCTTCCATGACATCTCAACGGAATCTTTTTGGCTCATCGTATGTGTGCGTACGCGCATTCTCGTATATGGTAGTAATAATAATTGTCTGGTCACTGGTACCGCGTGTCATCATTAAATGTTTGCAAACCTAACCTAACCCAACCGTATGTATATTTTACAGACAAGACACCCTCCTCTGGCCGCTTGGTGACAGATGGAAACTTTTACTTTCGGGGATTCAACATTTACTTGTGGACAAGTATGAGGGGGCAACAATCATCACCCTTTTTTTGGTCGTTCATCTACCTACTTGGTGGATGATGAGCTTCGGGTGACGTCTTGAGCCAAAAAAGTTTCCCAAACTTTGGTTATTGTTTACAAAACGAGACAAGACACGTCTTTAAAAAACCCTTTTTGATATTGTAGAAAATGCATGGCTTGTAAAGCTGGCAACCTAGACAGCAACTGATACCTACAGTCAATCGTTGAACCCTGCTAACAGATTAAGGGCAAAATTTGAGACGAGCTTAGTTTCCATGTTCGTATGATACCAATACAGATTCGTTTACATCTTAACAAGACGGGAATTCATGTTAGATCTCAGAGGAGGGGGGAGAGGGGGAGGGGGGAGAGATGAAAGTCTATCTCACAAAGACACTATAATCCCTACCAAAGTTTATTTGTTACTCATTATGTGAGTTTTATTTTCCTTGTTCGAACGGATAAAAGTAAGGTTCTAATTAATTGTACATCGCAGAGGGGATCCAGCAATTTGCCGACACCGGATTCCTTCCATTTAAACCTATGTTAAATAATCGATTCTTGTCGGAACACCTGGCCCCTTCAAGAATCGATACATTTCCATAGGTTTAAATGGAGAAAAACAATGTTGCCATTTGCTGGATCCACCAATGCTCGATCGCCTTTGATTTTAGCTTCAGCAGCCAAAGAAAGAAGCATTTTTAAAGGTAATGAGTGCGTTATACAAAAAAAATTCTTCCACGTCCCTGTCAGTGCATAGATGGCAAGCTCCCCTTCTCTCTGTCTCAATCATCGCACCTTGTTCTCCTTGTGCTAGCCGGCGACTGCTTATAAATGTGTAATTCAGTTTCCCAGTCAATTTTCATATTCAGTTATTTAATGCAATTACGCATTGACCTGTGCGAATATGAAATAGTTTTTAAAAAATCTATTCGAAGTGTGTTTTCAAATGCAGATTGAGTTCGCTTTTATTAATTTAAACTCCCGGCTGTAGAGTTACGCCATGAAAAATTTAAATAATTCAAAAGGGCAAGTATTTATTTAATCGTATTCCAAGGGGGAATTTCTATCTTAAATTTGTTAGTGAATTTTAATAATAAATTACAACATCTATAGCATAGTAATCCTAATTTAATTTGCGCACATAGGAGGAATGAAGTATGAAAATGGACGAAATCAACCAGAATGAGGCTCACTGCATTGCAAGTTGTGTAATTTTATCGCATGTTTTCCTTTTCTGCAAGAAAACTTAGTTTTATTCTGTTTCGAAATTGAGCACATATTCCTCATTAGCTGAGTGGAATGCATAAACATATTTGAGCCGTTTTTTTTTTTGCTCAATATCTCCATAAAGAAAAGCGCGATTTTCAAACGTCTGCAACCTCTATTTAGAATACATTCTCGATTTCAGCAGAACCGATCTGTTTTCTTTTAAGCATGTAAAACGCGAGAGACACTCAGGCAACGTTTATAGTGTAGCCAGGCTAATTCTGGTTAATGCCGTCACAATCATACAAAAAATAATCAATATCTGTTAAAATATTCAGCATCGAAAACTAACCTCTATTTACGGAAACAAAAATAAATATCTATTTTAAGAAAAACCATAGAATAGGACTTTTTAAAGGGATCATTGCAAAATTTTGTGCGTGCATCCATCGAGCGAACGGGCAGTCATCTTTTCTCCCAAAAATAGTTGAATCCTTTTCCCTTACTGCAGTCCAAATGATGTTGTTTCGCCATAGTCGTGCTTTCCCAGGGACCTCTCTCATATCCTTGTTTCTGGTCCTCGTTTTGCTCACAGGATTGCCCTTTTCATCAGTACTCTATTTGACCAGTCACCGCAAACCGCCGATAGAAGGAGGAAGGGGAGAGACAAAATCACCCCGGATACAGCGAATGCAAATAAGGGGAAACTGACCTGCTTGTTACTATATCGGGACGTTCGCTTCATTTCACCGGGTTCACGTTAACAGCGATTTTTATGCTGATGAAAGCTCCGTTCTCTCTGAATTTTCAACACAAACATACTTTTTTCGTTGCCAAAGGCAATCGATGTGTTTACATTTGCTGATGATTCTTTTGTGGCTCAAGAACCCATTCACGTCTAAAACCTGGCTGTAGTTTCAACCCAAAATTGAAATGGGCTCGGTAGAAATTTACGTCCGTTCGCGAACCGATCCTCCCATGATAGCATGTATGAGAGAATAAGCTTTGCCAAATAAATATTAATTTGACAGCGTCAAATTGCCACTATTTCCGTGAATAACGTTGTCAAGGCAAAATCTTAGAGTAATTGCGTGGTGGAGGTCGTATTGTCAGAAACTCTTTTTCGATTGCAACTAAGTTGTCTGAACTCTTGCGAATTTGGATTTTCGCGATAATGTAACACAGCAGTGGCGCCTCCAGAACTCTCATTTGCATCATCATGATATATTCTTCAGTATGGCGATCAGTGTTCCGAACTTTCACTCTTAATTTTAAGCGATCACTATGAATTTTAAAGGGTAAAACTGAAATTTAATGAGTAAGTAAAATGAAGGCTTCCTATTGGGGTGGAGGGGAGTTTTCCAGGAAAGAGTGACGTAATATTTCAGGGAGGCACAGACTTGCACGAGGAGTGCGTGACGAAGGGGGTCAGAGATTCCACAATTCACCGTTGCGCGCCGCGCCACAGAACGGTGTCGGGCTGAAAAATGAAGGCGCATTGCATGCGACTATTCGTACTCACCGGATGCCCGGGTTGCAGATGTGAAGGTTTGAAGGCGCTCTAGCTTTTCTAGCGACTTTGCATGCGACCGACCGTGTGACAGGCAAATCCTTTAAGTCAATGATGAAGGCGCATTGCATACGACTTTTCGTGCTCAACGGATGCCCGTGTTGCATATGTGAAGGAGTGAAGGCGCTCTGGATTTCCGAACGCCATACGCCACCGCCTACAATGGAGCGAAGAAGAAAGAACCAGAGCATGGAATTAAGAATAGCAATATGTGTCACCGAATCGGAAACTTACGTGGACTACCATTGACGCATTAATACTTTCTAAATTAAATTCAAAGGTCAGCCAATAGCTCTGTTTACGTTTATTCATACTTTTGGGTAACAGAAAAATCGGAGTCTATTAGAGTCAAACCGAGCACTGCGGTTCTTTTGGTGTATTTAGGATGGAAAACGGTCCCCGTGCTCTTGCCTTTTGGGGTCAAATGGGGAGGGGCGGAGCGTGGCAAAATTAAAGATACGTAATGTTCCAGACACCCCGTTTAGCGTTGCGCCCTCTATTCCTATCCATAGCCGACAAAAGCTTATTTTCAGGCACATTAATTGGCGCATAGCACTCGGTGAAATTAGCACACTGAAGGCAAGTGATCCTCAGAAAGGTTAGTAGCGACAAGGCCGACTGGAAGGTCTCTATACGCAGCCTCCCTTTCCTTGGGGGTAAGATTTGCCGGACAAAACCGCCCTCGTTAAGTAATATAAGTTTATCCGGTCCATTATTAAAATGGGGACTAATTGTAAGTAGAGGGGCGCCGAGTATTTTGATACAATTATTTCGGACAGTCGGGCCGAATAGAAACCTAACAATGCGCTGGCAAATTGGTATCCCGGTGATAAGGCAGTAGGCCCCCGCCGCACGCCAAGGTTGTCGCGTCGTAAAGTTTTCAACTTTCGCGCACATACTAATCTTGCTTTTAATCGAAGCTTTTAGGGTGGGGCCAGGGATGCTTCAAATGTACTGACAGAGAAACTGATATGATAATATTTTCTCCTCAAATCAAAGAAGATCGCATGCGCCGGAAAATAGGAAATGTCCTATCTTCGCATACGCTTATGCAGAAATTTCAATTTTTCTTCGCAAAAAATCAGGATTAGATCAGGATTTAGCAGTCAAAAATCAGGAAATCAGGATTTATCAGTCGCAAATCAGGAAAAATCAGGTTTTCTTAAAATGAAGTAAAACTAGACACCCCGGGGAGGGACCGAAGACCTGCCTCTCGATAAAAAAATCCGCATATTCCAACGAAGTTGTTATTGTTTTTCGTCTTTTTCGGAAGGAGTACTCAGAGGATGGTGCTGCCTCTAGTTTCAAGGAATCCAGGACTAAAAGAAGACCTCTCTACGATGTGTCATCGAGGCGTGAATGAAGAAGACCAGTTCAAACCGCAAATCGGCGTGGTCATCTCGTTTCTTCGCGTTTTTGATGATAGTCGGCGCGGCGCGGCGCCTTTGAATAAGCATCGGGCCGTTTTGCGAGGGCCGCAAATTGAGCCTAGATGAGACGGCCCGGTTTATTAGACGTCAGTGGTGTCTCAGTCTTGGACCATCAACGCCGCAACTCAATTGAGGTCAATTACACGCGAAGTAAGCTGGCTTGACGGACCTCAGTGGCGTGGCGTGAATGATCGATATCTCGCCATTTGAAGCTATGGTAAAGAATCGATTACTAAGGTGTTCAATGCGAACCCCCTGATAATCGATCTTTTCTCATAGGTTTGAGTGGCATATCAATCGATATATCGAAAAGCTCGCCACGCCATTGACGGACCTCATTGCCGGCGTCGCCCCCACATTCTCCTTCATTGGACTTACTCGAGAAGGATAAATGAAAATACCACTTAACTGTTTTGCCCGTCGCAATTTTGCCTAGGAAACTGTGCATGCGACGAAATTCTAATCGTCCACGGAAAAGTTAACTTTAGTTTCAGCGGAGAATTTTTTCAGAAGAGGGATGTCGTAAAGTTTGGCCAAAGTTTTGGACGAACATTTCCTTTAATATTCCGGACAGTAGAAGTTGCGACAGGTTTAGTTCATTTTGTGTCACAGAGAGTGTTAATCTACATTTTATTTCGACAATTTTTAGGTGAGCAAATGAAAATATGTTTTTTGAAATTATGATCTTTGAACCCGAAATTGCAAAATATCCATAAGAACGAGTTAATCTATTAGCATTTATTTACTTAATTTTTTTGTGCCGTATTTGTCCAATAGGGTGAAAACGAGTATTTGTGGAGAGGAATGTTGTTGTTTCATGAACTCAGTGTTGAATTGTTTGAATTTTTCTCCTTTGACGGTGATCCGCGGAAGTGGAACGATGAACCGAAGCTCAATTTTCCAAAAATTGTATTCAGCACGTGCTCCACTTTTGCAGTAGAACAAAAGACCGAATGTCCAAGCAGTTGTTCATTCGATCTTACAACTAGGAGCGGACCCATCTCCTGAAAATTTAGTCGGCCAACCTAACCCTCATTAAGTACATCTCTCCGTAATCTGAGACTCGACCCAGTGGCCGAGAAATTCCGTAACCGAAATACTCTTCGAGGAAACTCTTCTCCCGAGTCGAGCACTGCCGTGCTAAGGAAAAACGCCGTATGAGCCCTCAGCTAGGCGTTGCCAAATTTCTCTGGACAAATCTCGAATTTTCAAGTAAATTTGTGAATATTCTTCTTCCGATTACTCAGGTAATTTTGTCTGTAATTTGATCTAAAAAGTCTGAAAATTCAAGGAAAAATACTGATAATTGCCCTCAACAATAAACATTTTATTGGACTAAAATTTGTCTTTTTTCGAATGTTCATACGGCGTTCCTCCTTAGCACGGCAGAGCAGTTGGTCACCGTGATCCTGCGGAGAAAAAAAACCACGGTATCGCGCTGAATCGTGTCTAAGTATATTGCCGGCAAAAATCATCCTCTCTTGCGAGTAATGGAGAATGCAATACAACTCTCCCCCCCCCCCTCCCCCCGACGACGACCAACGAAAAACACCTCCAGCGGTTCAGGAAATTAAGAGAGTACGCAGAGACGTACTTTATTTTAATAGCATTAAATCCTCTTGTCATTCCGCGTTTTTTCTCTTCTTTTTTCGTGGGTGAGCGATCGACATATAAAGGAGCAGATTTTCTCCCTCACCATTTACCCTTCATCAGTGTAACGTAGCTTCTAATCGACGAGTTACAGGTTACAGGTTTCTTGACATCAGTTCCCCGCACAGTGAGATGATTCAGAGTGGTTCTCTTTGATGATACGCTTCTCTTTGCTCTAGCTGAAGCTTGCAACCGGCCCATTTGGGATTGGGAGGCGAGATCATATGAGGGCCTTGGAGGACAAGGCGCATAAGTGCAGTTTTTAAAAAACTGAGATATTAATGATTTCAAATATAACTAGTCTTAATGCATATTCTGTGAAAAATTCTCTCCCAAATTCCAATTTTTAAGCATCAAAAAGTCAGTTTGAACTTTCTTTCCGTCATGAGGATCCATCTAATTGCGAAACTTCCAACGCGTATTTCTCGAAATAGCTGCAAAAACTGCACTTATGCGCCTTGTCCTCCAAGCCCCTCATATCTCGTGACTGCCTTTTCCCTTTACTGTGCGCCTTACCTCCTCGTGAGCTTTCACATGAGTTCCCGGCGATCGAACCGGAAGGAAACGACATGACGGTGCGTCAGAGCGGACATTTCGCAGAAAGAAAGAGTCATTTGGAAGTCGTAGTCACCGTTCTGAGATGTCCATTTCGCCCACTCCGCCATTTTTGAGTACCTTTAATTCGCGCGTTTTTCAGCAGCGCTTGGAAGTCAAGCCCATTTGCCAGATGACTTGAATTTTCAGAGAATCCTCGCACTTCACTCTGAAAATTATGACTTACCTCAGTTACCTGAACCAAGGAAATTCGTTTGCCAGTATGAAGCTAACCTTTTTTCTCAACTGAATATAGTGCCTATGTAGGGAAAGAACGAACATGTCGGAATATGGAGCCTGAAGGACCCAAAAGGATAGCCAACCTCCTAACACAAAAAATGTCTCTGCCTATCTTCTGATTCCCATTTCAAACCAAAATGGCCAAGAATGTTCATGAATGAGCGTTCTTTTGCATATTTAATTAGTAAATGCATGGAAAAAATAAGCCCAAAACGTGCTTTATAAACGACGGGTCGCAAGAATTGTAACTATGAATTACTCCGGATACTTTGGATTTATAAATCGGCTGCCTTTTTGGGCCCTGAAAGCTCCACGACCTAACCTCAAAATTACCGATATGTCCGTACTACTCTTCAAATAGCATCTATATACGTAACCTAACCCTGAATCTCATCTACTGCACTGGAAAAAAACACGTTGGATCTAGAGTCCAGACTCTTAAAAACATCGACAAGAAAAAGTACTCTGGATTCAATCAGAATCTAGCTTAAATCCAGAACCAAGCCTCTTACTTTAAGCGGATTTCGTTTTGATTCAAGCAAAAATCCGATTGAATCAAGAGTGCTTTTTCTTGTCAATGTTTTCAAGAGTCTGGACTCTAGATCCAAGGTGTTTTTTTTTCCAGTGTGTCCAAAATAAGCTGGGATTTTGAAGCGGCAACTAGGCCGTGGTAGTCGGTCTTCATGTCGGGAAACTAGCCCATTGTCCGGACGGTGTGGATGTGGGTGTCGGAAACGGCGCACTTTTCAAGGAGTTGGGCTCCCTGAAATTTAAGGGAGTCTGGACTCGACTCGGCGGCCTGCGCCACGTGCTCCTAACTTCCACCGGCGATCCCGCGCCGAATTTACTGCCGCGCGTTTTCGCGTTTAGCTTCTGAGCCCGCGCCCAATTCCAACTCGCGCTAATCTACTCCGCTAAGTTCGCGCCGGATTATCCCCACACCCCCGCCCGGGCCCTCAACATCTACCGAGTCTTTAAAATTCCCATCATTTGCGGTGCGGTTCCTTCCAGTGGCGAGGCGTGAATGATCGATTATCGATTTTTACCCATCTGGAGCTATGGCAAAAGATCGATTATTAAGGTGTTCGTAGCGAACACCCTGTTCATCGATCCTTTTCCATAGGTTTAAATGGCAGATGAATCGATATGTCGCAAAGCATACCACGCCACTGGTTCCGTCCGTAACTGGATTACGATACTGCCGTCTTACAGGAATGAGCTGTAAGTGCAAATATCAAGTTCTCGGAATTTGGATCAGCAGGAACGTCCGAACGGGTTATTCTTTAAACGAATCTTCGATTTCGTGTAAAATTGTCAATGGTTGCCCAAAGCTATCAGTAATCCTTGGAATGACACATTTTTCCTTCGATAATAGAAAAATAGACTTATCTATTTCATGCTCTGCAAGATACAGGGACGGATTAAGAGGGTGACCACAAGGGCCGTGGCCCACGGCGGCAAATTTAGGGGGCGGCAAATTTTGCAATTTTTTCAAATTTAGGTATCCAAAAAAAAAAATCGGATTCAGAAAAAAAATTACAAACAAGAAAGGCGACGAAATCTTTCATTTCCAGAGAGTTAAAGTACATATAGTAATTTCTAATATGTTCGTCTTTTCGGTGATACAAAAGACAGAGCCTCTTATTAGTCTAGTTGAGCGAGAAACCAAACACGCTATTTGGCCTGGAACGGCGCGGCGCGGCGTGGAGAGCAATGATGACGAGGACTTGAGATGGAAAGAGAAGCTCTCGGCTCGCCGGTCAGCATGAAACACATATTAGCGCCTACAAGAGTGCATGCATACTTCACGCATTGCGTCCAACATAGTGCGGTCAACAGCGCAGCGGTCGGCGTGAAACGCATAGCGCCTACAAGACTGCATGAATGCTTCACGCATTGCGTCAAAAACAGTGCGGTCGGCATGAAATGGCTAATGTCTACAAGACTGTAGGGATACTTCACGCATTGCGCCGAACACAATGCGGTTGGCGCGGTGGCGGAAATTAAAATTATTGAACAACATTCATGTTTATTCTTTCATAATTTTTTCATTCATTTCTTATAAATGAAAGGCCTTGCTACACAGGGATAGGTTTACGGAACATAACTTTCGCGCAAAGCTCCGTGAACTTTTGCTAGTGTTGACAGGGCTTTCACAAAAAATGTGCCCAACACGAGTAAACGCGTCTTCCCCACACCCCGGCACCCTCCTCCTCCGGCACGTTCACTTTAAATCACTGTATTTTAGGCGACAAATTTTTTATTTTATTTTTAGCTTGGCAGTTCATCTTAACATAGAAATGTTTTTAATGGGATTTTTACCTCGAAAAAAATTAAAATGTGCACTTTTAATGACGTTGTCTCACGGAACCATTCTAATTTTTTGTTACAGGTGAGAATTCGTTGCGATCCTTTCTATGTGATGTCATTTTGCCAGTAAGTGCTTTTCGCTTTTTTTAAGGTTAATTATGATCGATGATTTCAATCTCTAAGCTACCGAAGAGGGTCTAGTGTTCAGTCTGTGTGTCCAGTGGTTTTGTGCAAGACGTAAGTAATCCAGAACTAGGTCCCGTCAATTGACCTCCTACCCAAATTATTTCCTTTAAAGTTTTCTCCTAATTTTCAGTGAAGATTGATCTGTGATTCAATCCTACGGAAAAGGGGTAAATCATCAGGATGTTAGCATCAACAAACACATCATTAGCCGATGATTCACGCTTCGCCCCTGCTAAATTTGCATCTTACTGCGAATTTAAACCGAACTTTCTTATATATATATAAAGTCGCTTTATAACGCACTCTGGCGTTCTACGACACCCAAACGCCACATATACCTGTCTTCCCAGAGGTTCTCGGGCAACTGACACCGCAACATCTCTTCGTCAACGCCCTGCCGCCAACCCTTTACGGGACGTCCCGGACCAAACTTTCTTACCTTTCTTTTTTTTCTTTCCTCCAGGATAGTACATCTGAGGGACTTGGAGGACAAGGGCATAAGTGCAGTTATTGCCATTTCGAGAATTACGTCTTGGAAGTTTCGAAATTACATGGATCCTTATGATGGAAAGAAAGTGCGAACTGACTTTATGATGCTTAAAAATTGGAATTTGGGAGCGAATTTTGCACAGAATATGCATTAAGACTAGTTTGATTTGAAATCATTAATATCTCAGTTTTTTTTTTAAAAACTACACTTATGCGCCTTGTCCTCCAAGGCCCTCGTCTGTTTTTGAAGAACCAATATCTATCGTTTCTGCCCGGCAGCGCTGCTTAGGGTCCGGGGTCGATTCATCAATCAAGATCCACAGCTTCTCGGGGGGGGGGGGGGGGAGGAGGGGGCTGATGGTGGTGGTGAAGTCAAGGAGTCAACGTTTGATTGTTGGTGAAAAGTAATGAGAGAAGTGCGGATATCTGATTAATCACGGAATTCTCTAGCCCCCTTCCTTCGTTCTATCAGAGCTTTGGATTAATTGTTCTGATGATTGGACCGGGATGAGTCCATAGAGGACGGGGAAAGGGGTCTGTTCCTTGGGGAGTTTGTTTCCGGCTGTGCGATTCGCCAGTTTGCATCCTCGCACAAGAGAAGGGAGGGTGAGGAAGAAGGGATGGTTCCAAGTGCTGCATCGCAAATTCACGGTCGTTAATGAATCTTATAGTAAATGTGTAAATGTAATATTGTTTTATTTAAAGAATAATGTAACTAGCGTCAGGTTCGTAACTTTTAAAAAGTGGAGGGGAAATTTCTGTTTGGTTAAGTGGTGAGTCTTGCGTGTAACATTTCAGCGGACACTCGAATAAATGGACTACATTTTGCAATTTGGAACTATAAATTCTAGCCCAGTTTAAAAACAACGTATGTGCCATTAGTTTTCCTATGCACATAAGTGTTTTTCCAGAAGAGCCAGAATTTATAGTTCCAAATTGCAAAATGCAGTCCAAATAGTGCAGAACCTTTTGTGCCTCAAGAGTGCATCGTGTTTACAAATCGGGCGAAGATTGTTAGTATTAGTGAAAGAATTCTGTAAAAACGTTTCCCCAAGGTAGAGAAGTTTTTCTGCTACGATACATTGTTTCCAAAAAATTTAAAACCGCGTTTACGACGTTTTTGTATCGCACGGCAGCACAGGTGTGCAAATAATCTACTTTTTGAGCGAAAACAAGTAGAAAAAAAATCATTCAATACCTGCTCTGCGTCGATAGAATTGCCAAATCAAGGGAATCAGTCGGACAATCGATTAATGCCAAAGCAACAGTTGTAAAATCCCCGAATGGGCAATAGAGCGATTAGTCGGAAAGCCGTCCTATTGTTTATTTTCAAAAGGGAGCGCAAACGAACGCGGCACGTGTTTTTAATTCGCGCTGACTGCACGGGATTAGGATTCGCCGTCGCCGGATGAGCCGGCCGCGCCGCTCGCACGCAGTTAAATCGGATTTATCGCCGACAATTGCGCGGGTGTTTTCATGGCAAAGGCAAAGGCCACTCCGCTCGTCCGCCGTTGATTGCAGCCGTTGTTCGCACGCCTTTGCTCCTCGTTCCGAGAATCTCCAAGTCGGCTCAGCCGAAAATCCACAATCTAGCACTTGCAACAGTCGCGAGATCTCAATGCAAGGTGAATCTAGGTACCTCCGGAGGAAAAAAATAGAGATGTTACACACAGATCGTGTAATTGCCCAATTCATGAAATGGGCAGATTTTTGCGTATTTCATGAGATGGGCAATGTTGTTGCCCAAATCGTGAAATGGGGCGAAAATTGTCCATTTTATGAAATAGGGCAAGGAAAAATTGCCCAATGCACGCATTGGGCAAAAAATGAAAAAACGCTCAAGCTCAATTTTTGTAATTGCCCAGTTCGTGAACTGGGACGTGAAAATATTGAAAGTAAGTATTGAAAAAAGTAGAAAGTATAGGAAATGAAATCGTGCTAAAGTAACTCGCCTAATGATTTTTGGCGCAGTCTTTTGCGGGTAGCAAGCAGAATTGCACTGTACTTTATTCTCAAAGCAACGGCACTGTAAGGTGCGACACATAGATTTTTTGCATGAGCACCGCTGGTACCCTTGTCCACTTCCGGGCGCACCACGCCACTACCACGGCAGTGCAAGAGCGCCGCACAGTGAATCGAGTCAATTAGAGAGGTCAGACATGAAATTTTTGACTAAAACTGCAAATTTTGATGTTTATTGCGTCGTATTTGAAATTGTAAGGGGTGTTCCAAGAAGAAAATTGCACGAGAAAACCAATGGAATCTTTTTAAAACCTCAAAGTTTGGTATCAACGGAGTTATAATCTTTTAAAGTTGCCAAATTTTGTCCAACCTCTCCAATTGACTCGATCCACTGTGCGCCGTCTGGGCTGAGGGTGTTGACGTGGTGGGTCTTTGCGTGGTGGCCGTGGCAGACGGGGGCAATTTGTAGGGAACAACAGGTAACACAACAGTAACGGCATGTAGATTACCACCCCGTGCACAGGGACAGGGCCCCGGAGCAGGGATCAATTGAAATCCAACCCCGATCGTAGCCGGGAACCCGGGGTCGTTACGCGGACAGGAACGAGCGAAAAATGAAGATTAGAACGACTCGAGCGGGGACTGCAATAAAATCGAAGGTTCCGTAGGTACACAGCCTCGAGCCCGCCAGCAAAGCTTCATAGTTTGAGACGGAGCGAACGGCTCCAGAAATGCAGCCTTGCGTTGCCAAGTTCTGGACGTGCGAGGTTTCCTTTCAAACCGCGGGGTGGACTTGCCATGATACATTGTTCCCGAAAATTTAAAATGGCGTTTACGGCGTTTTTGCATTGCACTGCAGCACAGATGTGCAAATAATCTACTTTTTGAGCGAAAACAAGTAGAAAAAAAATCATTCAATACCTGCTCTGCGTCGATAGAATTGCCAAATCAAGGGAATCAGTCGGACAATCGATTAATGCCAAAGCAACAGTTGTAAAATCCCCGAATGGGCAATAGAGCGATTAGTCGGAAAGCCGTCCTATTGTTTATTTTCAAAAGGGAGCGCGAACGAACGCGGCACGTGTTTTTAATTCGCGCCGACTGCACGGGATTAGGATTCGCCGTCGCCGGATGAGCCGGCCGCGCCGCTCGCACGCAGTTAAATCGGATTTATCGCCGACAATTGCGCGGGTGTTTTCATGGCAAAGGCAAAGGCCACTCCGCTCGTCCGCCGTTGATTGCAGCCGTTGTTCGCACGCCTTTGCTCCTCGTTCCGAGAATCTCCAAGTCGGCTCAGCCGAAAATCCACAATCTAGCACTTGCAACAGTCGCGAGATCTCAATGCAAGGTGAATCTAGGTACCTCCGGAGGAAAAAAATAGAGATGTTACACACAGATCGTGTAATTGCCCAATTCATGAAATGGGCAGATTTTTGCGTATTTCATGAGATGGGCAATGTTGTTGCCCAAATCGTGAAATGGGGCGAAATTTGTCCATTTTATGAAATAGGGCAAGGAAAAATTGCCCAATGCACGCATTGGGCAAAAAATGAAAAAACGCTCAAGCTCAATTTTTGTAATTGCCCAGTTCGTGAACTGGGACGTGAAAATATTGAAAGTAAGTATTGAAAAAAGTAGAAAGTATAGGAAATGAAATCGTGCTAAAGTAACTCGCCTAATGATTTTTGGCGCAGTCTTTTGCGGGTAGCAAGCAGAATTGCACTGTACTTTATTCTCAAAGCAACGGTACTGTAAGGTGCGACACAAAGATTTTTTGCATGAGCACCGCTGGTACCCTTGTCCACTTCCGGGCGCACCACGCCACTACCACGGCAGTGCAAGAGCGCCGCACAGTGAATCGAGTCAATTAGAGAGGTCAGACATAAAATTTTTGACTAAAACTGCAAATTTTGATGTTTATTGCGTCGTATTTGAAATTGTAAGGGGTGTTCCAAGAAGAAAATTGCACGAGAAAACCAATGGAATCTTTTTAAAACCTCAAAGTTTGGTATCAACGGAGTTATAATCTTTTAAAGTTGCCAAATTTTGTCCAACCTCTCCAATTGACTCGATCCACTGTGCGCCGTCTGGGCTGAGGGTGTTGACGTGGTGGGTCTTTGCGTGGTGGCCGTGGCAGACGGGGGCAATTTGTAGGGAACAACAGGTAACACAACAGTAACGGCATGTAGATTACCACCCCGTGCACAGGGACAGGGCCCCGGAGCAGGGATCAATTGAAATCCAACCCCGATCGTAGCCGGGAACCCGGGGTCGTTACGCGGACAGGAACGAGCGAAAAATGAAGATTAGAACGACTCGAGCGGGGACTGCAATAAAATCGAAGGTTCCGTAGGTACACAGCCTCGAGCCCGCCAGCAAAGCTTCATAGTTTGAGACGGAGCGAACGGCTCCAGAAATGCAGCCTTGCGTTGCCAAGTTCTGGACGTGCGAGGTTTCCTTTCAAACCGCGGGGTGGACTTGCCATGATACATTGTTCCCGAAAATTTAAAATGGCGTTTACGGCGTTTTTGCATTGCACTGCAGCACAGATGTGCAAATAATCTACTTTTTGAGCGAAAACAAGTAGAAAAAAAATCATTCAATACCTGCTCTGCGTCGATAGAATTGCCAAATCAAGGGAATCAGTCGGACAATCGATTAATGCCAAAGCAACAGTTGTAAAATCCCCGAATGGGCAATAGAGCGATTAGTCGGAAAGCCGTCCTATTGTTTATTTTCAAAAGGGAGCGCGAACGAACGCGGCACGTGTTTTTAATTCGCGCCGACTGCACGGGATTAGGATTCGCCGTCGCCGGATGAGCCGGCCGCGCCGCTCGCACGCAGTTAAATCGGATTTATCGCCGACAATTGCGCGGGTGTTTTCATGGCAAAGGCAAAGGCCACTCCGCTCGTCCGCCGTTGATTGCAGCCGTTGTTCGCACGCCTTTGCTCCTCGTTCCGAGAATCTCCAAGTCGGCTCAGCCGAAAATCCACAATCTAGCACTTGCAACAGTCGCGAGATCTCAATGCAAGGTGAATCTAGGTACCTCCGGAGGAAAAAAATAGAGATGTTACACACAGATCGTGTAATTGCCCAATTCATGAAATGGGCAGATTTTTGCGTATTTCATGAGATGGGCAATGTTGTTGCCCAAATCGTGAAATGGGGCGAAATTTGTCCATTTTATGAAATAGGGCAAGGAAAAATTGCCCAATGCACGCATTGGGCAAAAAATGAAAAAACGCTCAAGCTCAATTTTTGTAATTGCCCAGTTCGTGAACTGGGACGTGAAAATATTGAAAGTAAGTATTGAAAAAAGTAGAAAGTATAGGAAATGAAATCGTGCTAAAGTAACTCGCCTAATGATTTTTGGCGCAGTCTTTTGCGGGTAGCAAGCAGAATTGCACTGTACTTTATTCTCAAAGCAACGGTACTGTAAGGTGCGACACAAAGATTTTTTGCATGAGCACCGCTGGTACCCTTGTCCACTTCCGGGCGCACCACGCCACTACCACGGCAGTGCAAGAGCGCCGCACAGTGAATCGAGTCAATTAGAGAGGTCAGACATAAAATTTTTGACTAAAACTGCAAATTTTGATGTTTATTGCGTCGTATTTGAAATTGTAAGGGGTGTTCCAAGAAGAAAATTGCACGAGAAAACCAATGGAATCTTTTTAAAACCTCAAAGTTTGGTATCAACGGAGTTATAATCTTTTAAAGTTGCCAAATTTTGTCCAACCTCTCCAATTGACTCGATCCACTGTGCGCCGTCTGGGCTGAGGGTGTTGACGTGGTGGGTCTTTGCGTGGTGGCCGTGGCAGACGGGGGCAATTTGTAGGGAACAACAGGTAACACAACAGTAACGGCATGTAGATTACCACCCCGTGCACAGGGACAGGGCCCCGGAGCAGGGATCAATTGAAATCCAACCCCGATCGTAGCCGGGAACCCGGGGTCGTTACGCGGACAGGAACGAGCGAAAAATGAAGATTAGAACGACTCGAGCGGGGACTGCAATAAAATCGAAGGTTCCGTAGGTACACAGCCTCGAGCCCGCCAGCAAAGCTTCATAGTTTGAGACGGAGCGAACGGCTCCAGAAATGCAGCCTTGCGTTGCCAAGTTCTGGACGTGCGAGGTTTCCTTTCAAACCGCGGGGTGGACTTGCCATGATACATTGTTCCCGAAAATTTAAAATGGCGTTTACGGCGTTTTTGCATTGCACTGCAGCACAGATGTGCAAATAATCTACTTTTTGAGCGAAAACAAGTAGAAAAAAAATCATTCAATACCTGCTCTGCGTCGATAGAATTGCCAAATCAAGGGAATCAGTCGGACAATCGATTAATGCCAAAGCAACAGTTGTAAAATCCCCGAATGGGCAATAGAGCGATTAGTCGGAAAGCCGTCCTATTGTTTATTTTCAAAAGGGAGCGCGAACGAACGCGGCACGTGTTTTTAATTCGCGCCGACTGCACGGGATTAGGATTCGCCGTCGCCGGATGAGCCGGCCGCGCCGCTCGCACGCAGTTAAATCGGATTTATCGCCGACAATTGCGCGGGTGTTTTCATGGCAAAGGCAAAGGCCACTCCGCTCGTCCGCCGTTGATTGCAGCCGTTGTTCGCACGCCTTTGCTCCTCGTTCCGAGAATCTCCAAGTCGGCTCAGCCGAAAATCCACAATCTAGCACTTGCAACAGTCGCGAGATCTCAATGCAAGGTGAATCTAGGTACCTCCGGAGGAAAAAAATAGAGATGTTACACACAGATCGTGTAATTGCCCAATTCATGAAATGGGCAGATTTTTGCGTATTTCATGAGATGGGCAATGTTGTTGCCCAAATCGTGAAATGGGGCGAAATTTGTCCATTTTATGAAATAGGGCAAGGAAAAATTGCCCAATGCACGCATTGGGCAAAAAATGAAAAAACGCTCAAGCTCAATTTTTGTAATTGCCCAGTTCGTGAACTGGGACGTGAAAATATTGAAAGTAAGTATTGAAAAAAGTAGAAAGTATAGGAAATGAAATCGTGCTAAAGTAACTCGCCTAATGATTTTTGGCGCAGTCTTTTGCGGGTAGCAAGCAGAATTGCACTGTACTTTATTCTCAAAGCAACGGTACTGTAAGGTGCGACACAAAGATTTTTTGCATGAGCACCGCTGGTACCCTTGTCCACTTCCGGGCGCACCACGCCACTACCACGGCAGTGCAAGAGCGCCGCACAGTGAATCGAGTCAATTAGAGAGGTCAGACATGAAATTTTTGACTAAAACTGCAAATTTTGATGTTTATTGCGTCGTATTTGAAATTGTAAGGGGTGTTCCAAGAAGAAAATTGCACGAGAAAACCAATGGAATCTTTTTAAAACCTCAAAGTTTGGTATCAACGGAGTTATAATCTTTTAAAGTTGCCAAATTTTGTCCAACCTCTCCAATTGACTCGATCCACTGTGCGCCGTCTGGGCTGAGGGTGTTGACGTGGTGGGTCTTTGCGTGGTGGCCGTGGCAGACGGGGGCAATTTGTAGGGAACAACAGGTAACACAACAGTAACGGCATGTAGATTACCACCCCGTGCACAGGGACAGGGCCCCGGAGCAGGGATCAATGGAAATCCAACCCCGATCGTAGCCGGGAACCCGGGGTCGTTACGCGGACAGGAACGAGCGAAAAATGAAGATTAGAACGACTCGAGCGGGGACTGCAATAAAATCGAAGGTTCCGTAGGTACACAGCCTCGAGCCCGCCAGCAAAGCTTCATAGTTTGAGACGGAGCGAACGGCTCCAGAAATGCAGCCTTGCGTTGCCAAGTTCTGGACGTGCGAGGTTTCCTTTCAAACCGCGGGGTGGACTTGTCACGGGTCAAGGAGTCCGGGAAGATTTTTTAACATGGAAGAGACCGGATTCAAAGATCCCCGAAGAGAGGTTCCCTCGATCCAAGCGAAGTTTCAAAAGTGGTCATTAAAAGTCCTCCTTCTAATTTCCAGCATGTCTATGGGAGAGAAAGAGATAGATAGACACTCTATCTTCAAGAAAAGCAGCCTTTTCCCCAATTTAAGTTGTTCTTTTATTATGTGTATTTTGGCTGATTAAGTTGTTTCTCATTCTTCAAGAAAAGGACCACATTATCGCGTTTACCTTGATATTCGTTTAATATAACCGTAATTTAGTGTAAAAACCTGGCAGTACTCGTATTCTAATCAAAATGTAAATGAGTGTATTAGTTGATGATGATGATGATGATGCTAGTTTGTATAACAAACTGTCACGCTTTCCCCGCCTCCTTGCACTCTCTTTTTTATTCCCTCCTTCAAAACGTCGAACTCCACTAGTTGAGGTTTTTATATTAGTGTATAATTATATTTTCCGAAGGAAATACACTATCGCAGTTTTTTTTCTTATTTAAATTTTTAGTATTACCTGACTTTAATCAATAATTGCTCTGTTTCTCTTTCCCCCCAAATTCAACCTCTCGTCTCCTCCAAGAATTTCTCGTCTCAAAAAGTTGCTTTAACCTAAGGTTTGAAGCAAAAATATTAGCAGGTAGAGCTTCGCGCCCAAAATTTTATTTTTGAAGTTTTATTGAAATACATGACAACCTTTTATTAAAAGGAGAAAGGAGTCAATCGAAATAGTTTTTACGATACGACCTAGGGGCCAGGAACGAGAGGAAACTATCGTAACGTGTCGTAAAATCTACGTTTCTCTAAATATGAGGTTATAAATAAGTTTCCTCGAGAAAGAAAGCGATGGCGGTGTGTGTAGTGGAAGGCGACCGATTTTGTCTCGTTTTGTTGCGTTTTCCTAGTATTGCTCTTGGTGAAATATTGCAGCAACTCCAAAGCTCGCGAGAAGAAAATCGCCACCCGCTTGCTTGCAGTCGCCTTTGATAAGGTAATAATTTTCATTTCGCCTAGGTTTTCCGGATACTAATGGAAGGAATGGGATCGTGATGAATGAATATATAACGATGAAATCGTCTGCCACAGAAAGGGGTCAGGAAAAGCTCAAAGCGACTTCGAATTTAACTAATTCGTCGCTTGAAGTAAATGAAAAGCAGAGTTGAAGAGGTTTAAACCTGTATCACATGAATTGTAAAAAGATCGGTATATTTTACCCCCCTTTTCAAGGTATCGGAATGTAAACAAGTTCAGAAGGTATTAGCAAGTGGAAGAGTGGACGAGAAGAGAAAAGGTTTCTCACTCTAAACACAAAGTCAATTTGGCATTTTTTTGGGGGGAACAAATGGCTTTTTTTTTTAGGTATTTTGACCTTAGGATCTCTTCATTGGAGGAAAATTACAGGCTACGAAACTATTCATAAGTTTTGACAATCGTACATTCATTTGAGGGGGGAGGGTATCAAGACATTTTGAAACTGAGAAATAATGTTTGAGAACTGAGATGTCGGTTGCATCTGTTTTAAATGGATTGGTCGCTTCAACAAACCGTCTTGAGCTTTGTAATTGATCCTGAAGGAAGTAATGAGACCTATTCGAAGGGTCGGTCCTCACTTACAGTCAGAAGAAAGATGTCACGGCATTAAATAATGTGAGGTGTTTCGTCTTTCAACATTATTATTTGAGTCCACTTATGTTCCAATATTTAATAATTTCGGAGGAATCTGAATGGATTTTATTATCGCTCGTTGATCAATGTGTTTTAACCATCGCAGCAACATGCTGTTACCTTCGCACTTGCTAACTTACAGCGACCTGTAGAAGTGACACGTAAATGACCGAAAGAGTAGAACGCCATTCACTAAATTGTCTCTGTAATAGTTTGATAACAATGGATATCCTCACACATGCCAATAAAAGGTTGGTGCTGATGATAGAACCCTCTGTTTAGGGCTCATGCACTTTCTTTGTAATACTTACAGAACTTCTCTGTTGTGAAGACAGAATTTTGGTCGTGAGCACAGAGCACTCTGTCCTCATAACGGAAACTTCGGTAGCTTTGATAAAGAAAGTGCAGGAGTTCTATGAACACAACTATTTTTTCCAGCGGATATATATTTAAATGCGGAGAATCGCTAGATTCAATTGCGGGGTGCATGAAATCCAGTCTACAATCTGGTATGTCTTTTCCCTATCAGTCAGTTTGACGCTGCGTCGACACGAATCGTGCAATACCATATGTTGCGCCTATTTTAAAAGTTTGATAGGAAAATAATTGGAAGCCTCGTTGTTGGCAACATCGTAAAAGTTTCCCAGTCCCCGCGGTCAATGCGAGAGAGGCGAACATATTTCATGCGGGCCTGTCCCAGTTTTGCACACCTTTATTCCACCCAACGCTCATCAGGGACTCTCACTGGCTCATCGGCATGGATGTCGGATCTCCGGAGCCTCCCGAGGGATTTGCATCTAAATTGATGCAAAATATAGGGATTAATCGCGGACCTCTCATCAATGTTTCTCACTCGGAGATCATCGGAATATTTTAGTCGGGAGGTCGTGCAAGCGGAGAAGACCCGATACAATGTTTACTGATTTTTAACGCACGTTGGCTAAAAAATTCCAACATACTGTCTTACGATCCGTGCGTCTATCGCAATCAGTTTTTTGCAATACAATTGGATTGCGTTTAGCAAAAAGGAACCAAGCCACGCACATCAGCTACTGCCAAATTTAACTGGGCAATTTAATTTTTTACGAGAGAACGATTATGCAAATTCCTTTGAAGATTTTCAGGAATTTGCTTCGCACAGTGCAGAAAATTCACTGGAATTTGCACAAATATTCGCACACCTGTGCGAAGCGATTTCCTTAAAATTTTC
This sequence comes from Bemisia tabaci, assembly GCF_918797505.1. Classification (NCBI taxonomy): domain Eukaryota; kingdom Metazoa; phylum Arthropoda; class Insecta; order Hemiptera; family Aleyrodidae; genus Bemisia; species Bemisia tabaci. The sequence continues at coordinate 51,703,458 of NC_092793.1, forward strand.
AAAGGAACCAGCACGAATGTTTTCATGTAGACAATCAGATTTCCCCATTAAATTAAGCTGATGTAGCTTGGTTCATTTCTGCCTAACGCGGTCCAATTGCACGCTATCCAGGAGCTTTCCTAAATTTTTCTTCAAACAATCATTAGCCGTCATTTTTAGAAACCCATGGCGTGTAGAGGATACACAGTTTACCTCGCCATTGAAATGTGCTTCTCATGGGCCCTATACGATGTGACGTCAAGTGGATACGAGCTGTGACCACCTCTGCAAGTGTATCCACCTTGCGCCGCTAACCTTTCGACTCCCTTTCACGGCCAAAACTTTACCCCCTTACTCCTGCCTCACTCCTCACTGAAGAGTGGGGGCAGGGGGCTTAGAAGCGGGAGACAAGCTGAGTCGAAGCGGGGCCAACTTCGTCCCTCTCAAGTTTGTCTCGGGTGGTATTCGTGGCCGTTTTCGGAGTGGCGTCGATTCCTGCGTTGTCATCTCATCGTGTGGTCATTAATCGTTTCCGCGCTCAAGAGCGGGGGTTTCGGATGTAATTTGCGAATTAAAACACCTAACGGCAGCGGTATGGTAAAGTGGGAAAGGGATCTTCTCGTTAGTTCCTGCTTAACCAAACATCTGCTTGAGTTGTCTGCTTTACGCCCGCCTTCAGCTCCTTCATCCTACTCGTCTCTTCCGCCGTAGTTTCGAAGCTGGATTGTCAGATACATAGCTAGCAGTGGCGTGGCTTGCTTTGCGATATATCACTTGCTTTGCCATTTAAACCTGTGGAATAGGATCGATTAACGGTCAGAGTGTTCGCAGCGAACACCTTAATAATCGATTTTTTACTATAGCTACATGTAGGGAGATATCGATAATCGATCATTTAACGACCACGCAGCTGATACATAAAAGTATGAGTCAATCTAGGCCAGCTGGTGCATTAGGGACCGTTTCAAGTATTACGTAAAAACTTAGGGGGGGGAGGGGGTCCGAGCAGATCTGCACATATAAACTGAACGCGGAACGCTTTAATCGCAATTTAATACAGAAGATTGACGACTCCAACGAATATCATGCTTGTTTACGTTTTGAATCGAACAGACGATTTCTAACCTTAACAGGTTTATTTATGTTGCTTTCGAACGTTTTCAAGAAAGAGAGGACACTATAAATCATACCGGGAGTATTTACATTGTCAAACGAGCCCGAAATTTCACATTTTAATTGATTTTCACGAGCTGACGCGATTGAGGCTGTTGTACCGACGCCACTTTTTCGAAACTAAATAAATGTAACGGACAATGTGGCAGTTAGTGTTGAGGGCGAATTAGTTTGACCCGAAGGTGAATTTGTCTTACCACAGCGCTAATTTTACAGCTAGTGCTGTTTTCCAATTCTGGTTCGCGCTCTAGTAAAGTCAAGTCAGCGTATGAAGCGAATTGATTGGTGCTTCAGTACAATAAATTAGTTCTGAAGCCTAATTTTGATTCTACTTGGCGAGAACTTATCAGTCACAGTGGCGTGGCTTGCTTTGCGATATATCACTTGCTTTGCCATTTAAACCTATGGAATAGGATCGATTAACGGAGTGTTCGCAGCGAACACCTTAATAATCGATTTTTTACTGTAGCTACATATAGGGAGATATCGATAATCGATCATTTACGCCACGCCACTGATAGATAGAAAGTATGAAGTCAATATTGGCCAGCTGGTGCATCAGGGACCGTTCAAGTATTACGTAAGAAACTTAGGGGGGGAGGGGGTCCGAGCTTGTCTTACGGTGCCTAACGAAGTGGGATGGGGGGGGGGGGGGTTCAAGGCAAGTTTTACGTAAGCTTTCCGCTGTAAAGAAGGCCATTTGTTTAAAAAATAAAAATAAAATATTTCTTGAGAAAAAAACCTTAAAAGTCCCTAATTTTGGTTTTTTATAACTGATAAACAACCTGACAATTAAATATCAAACTAAGGGGACCTCTTTTAAGAATATAAATGTTTTCAGAGGGACTACAAAAAAAGTTTTGGAATCATTTTTTTTTTCGTTAGTCAAGATGATTTCGTCTCGCTTCTTTTTTTGTAAATTTTAGAGGGTTGAATTTATGTTGTGTTCAAAAACAATGTGTCTTTCTTACTATGTGGCTATTATTAATGTAACTCTATTTTAACTATTCAGAGCGTAATCAATGAAACTACAAATCACGCGAATGAAGAGTCTGAAATTAGCTTGAAGGATGCCCCTGCGAGCTATCAACGGTATTTCGAATACAACTATTCGTGTTCTTATGAATATTTGTTGCCTATACGATCAGATGAAGGCGATTGCGTCGAGCCGCGAGCGCCAGCGCAGCGTCAGCTCGGCATCATTGCACTGGCCTGAGCCGTTCTAATGTAACGTTATCAGCAAATTTGAGTCTGCTGTGTGGTGGGTTTTTGTAAAAAATAAGACTTCTTCATGATGGCATGCCTTGACATAATATTTGCAAGCTAATTATATCGAATTGGTCTATCGGTCTATTGGTCTATTGGTCTATTGGTCTTTGGTATCTATTTATTCAGCCACGGCTCGTGACGCCGCGCAACAAAAATTGTTGCATTTAGCCACAAGTTATAGGTGCTGTGTGGCTAAATGTGACAATCAAAATGAGTGTGGCTATAACTTGTGGCTAAATGCAAAAATTTTTGTTGCGTGGCGCCGCGCAACTTATTTTGGGGGAAACAAGAAGGGAGAAAAAGGAAAAAGAAAGAAAAAAAAACAAAACAATGCTCAAAATAAATTGTAGAATAATTTCAACCCTCTATGTGTTTTCCTCGATTGATAAGCTTCTTTGTCGACGCATGGGTACAGGCGTTGATGAAAAATGAGTCTAGTAGTCACTAATAAAAGTCTGTTTTCTTTAAAATTATCATATATCATATCATTATGTCCCCATAAATAAATATCTTAGTATGTACAAAGTATTAATAGAGGATACACACATTTAAGAAATTTAATTTTAATCATATCATAGCCTCAAGGAATTTTCAAGTAAGGAAGTTACTTCATCCCTTTTAGTACCTGCATTGAAATTAAACAGAAATTGTCAGGAACATTTAAATACAGTGTCCCACGTGATAGAAAACAGATATGTTTGCTGGTAGTTACATCAGTCAATGTAACGCAAGAAACTTTTATAACGCATAACCTAACTCTCTGAAAGTAGAGTCTTCAAAATTTTATATTTTTTGAGTGAGGGGTTATGATACCTCTCTGCGAATAATTATTAATACAAATTGGGTGATTGAGTTGATGAAGTTGTGCGCGGGACATGGAATAACTTTCACCCCGGAAATGAACAAATTCGACGCTTGCACTTAAACCAATCCGCATCCGGGGTTGTTTTTGGACGAAAGGGAATTTTCTCATGAATATTTTAGTCGTCACTGCGCGGGAGGTCATGAGTCCTTTCTCTTTTTTCAATTACCGAAACTGTCGAGGAAGACGGAAGTTTTTTGGGCGGGCACTGCGTCGAATTGACTTATAAATAAACTAGCAGGGTCGTTGTCCGACAGTGCGAGATGTCACCGTAAATTGATGTGGAATGTGGAATTTATGGAGTTGAAAATGCGTTTCGACAACATTGAATCACTGGGTAAGTTTGTGACACCTACGATGGGTTTACGCGTCCACACGCATCGCGACGGGCAAATTGCATACCATCCAGGCGTGACAGAGGATGACAGAGGCGGAGCAATGTTGACGGAGTGTCCGCGAAAAAAGTTGTCTCTTTTTCTCCTCTCAAAATCCACGTGTATGACTCGATTTCCAGATTGCAGTGGTTTTAAGCGAGGAGTCTCATTAGTTTTAGTGTGGATCGAATGAGTCATTCGACTTAAGCGTAGACTGAAAGAACGGAGACTACTTTCTCGCCATCATAGACATACTTTGAGAAGAATTCGAGATTAAGGTTATTTGATGGACGCCATATTTTGTATCAGAACGACATGCGATTTATCGCATACTCTAATACGATATTTTTCCTCTAAAGAAACCACGCCTTTGTTAGGTTGAATTTGTTCGTCAAAATTGGTAAGTGAATTATTTAGTCTCACTGGTAAAAAAAACCTCTTGGTTCAAGAGTGCAGTTTCTTGTCGCCGGATTTAAGAGTCTGGACTCTTGTTTCAATGCAGAATTCGCTTGAATCAATGCAAAATCCGCTTGAAACAAGAGTTCAAGACTCTTAAATCCGGCGACAAGAAACTGCACTCTTAAGTCAATGCACCGCGGCATTGGTCCAAGAGGTTTTTTTTACCAGTGCCTGACAACAGAATTGCGATCTCAAAATTCGAGAGAAATGACAAGTAGCTGAAAAATGGAACTAATCGATGCGATATATCGCATGTTGTTCTGACACAAAATATAGCGTCCATCGAATCACCTCAAAGGAGTCGGTCAGTATTTTTAGATTCCATCCCAGCTTTCGCATCACTTACTGTTGGAGGACTTAAACCAGCCTGAAAAACTCAAACCTAAAATTTTTATTGACGATGATGACATTATTTAATTCATTTCAGCTCAGCAGAAAAAGCAATTCCTTTTTTAGCTCGGCGTGGCAGCAGTGTAGAGGCGACGGTCCGGCAAAAAGTTCTCGGGTCAACAGGAGTTCGCACTCGCTAAGTTGCATTGTTTAGGAACTTTCCTTTTAAGTTATTACATCGGATACCATACATCTTCATACACTTTTCCGCGAGTTGCCCCCTCCCGAAGAGATTTTTTTCCTCTTGCCGTGGCGCAGTCAGCGCCCGGTTGCGAGAGGGAAAAACTGAGACAACAAAGATAAATAAGTAAATAAAACATGAAAAAGGGGCGGCCGAGCTGACTGAGTGAAGGCGTCCGCCGACTTGGACTTCATATTTCCAGATTTTGATGTCAAAAGTTCGGACAGTAAGATACACGACAGCTTGATACCTCCGGGAAGTTCCCGAGTTTTAGGAAATTTGAAGTGTCTCGGAAAACTGTTGTGAGGAAGCGTAAATAATTTCATAGATGGTCAATGCTTGATTTACAAGTTCGGTTTTTAAAACTCTGCGGGGCAGAGCTCCCAAAGGAGTCAGCTTTTCCGTTTGTATTTCTGATTCTTTGAAAACTCTCCCCGCGCGTCCTGTGGCAATATTTTTTAGGGATTCCTTCCTTTCATCGCCTGATGGAGAAAGGGGCGGAAATCTGATGGTTTTGAAGCAAGATTCTATCAACCGTATCATCGACTCATAGAGTAGTACCGATACGAAAAGTTGTTTAGTTAGATTCTTGTCGGAATTCATTGAAAAATGAAGCTCGTTTAACATTTGAAAATTTTAAATTCTAAGCAAGAAATGAACTCAATATGAGCATAATAAGTACATGGTGTTACCCTGTACAGCTGAGGGTTGTCTTTCATTCCAAAAAACAGTAAATTCTTGTTTTCTATACAAATTTTCTATTAGTAGTTTTTATTAGTAGCTTAGTTATTTCCTATTCTATAAAGTAATTTTCTTTAGTTTTTAATTTCTTTTGAAAAATACGTATTTTTTGGGTGCAGTGTAAAACTATTCCTGATATGGAAGATTCAAAGATTTTGTCGGTTTGTTCGTGGATGACACTTTACAACTATATAAAAGAGTTTTTCCAATCAGGGAAAAGTGATAGCCGTAATATAAACTTAACACTTGGTGGAACATAAGGACAAAGAAGAAGAAGACGTGAAAAGAACATGGTGGTAAAGGGTAAAAAGACGGGGAAGGAGCACTAAACAGCCAACTTACCCGAGACTAAGAAGTAATTCATTGAGTTAAATTTATAATTAATTAAAACTTTGTAGGATGTGATAGGAGCATTATTCTTACGTCATCACAATTTAAATGCCTTTTGTATTATCATCCTTTTTAATTAGACCCCCTCCCTTTGCTGTCTCTCGCGTCCTCCCTGCTTTTTCAGAGTAGCTTTTCTCCTTAAGCCCCTCTCAATTATCTCCGCGTTTCCAAGAATTCAACCAACACATCGTAACTTTTCTCCCCTAAAAAGAAGTAAGATACTATGCGGCTATAAATAAGAAAAAAAATGAATTTCGAGTTGGAAGATATTTCTTCTTGTTTAATATCAGATAATATGGGTTTTGTCCTCGTTTAGTCATTCAATAGAACCTGCTCAACGCATCTGAAATCATATTTCACCGCATTTCGTTAATTTTTACACGCAAAACAGAGTTCTCGCGGAATTCGAGGTACATCCTTACGTCAGAGGCGACAAAATGATCATCCAGATCCATAGAGTACATAAAGTCATAACGTAAATAGGAGAGCTGGCGCCATGTTCTGCTCGACGAGTTCTGAGCTCGGGTCACTTTTTCGTCACACAATCGATCCAAAATGGCGGTGTGGAATACATGGCAATTCCTATCTTCTTTGTTTTTATTAGATGGCCGGGTACCCGTGTATCGCAAACAATCGATCATGTATCGAAAAAGTGACACATAACACAGGAGGCTCGGAATTCGGGACCTTGAAAATGCTTAAAAGTGGTGCCAGAGGCCGAATTTGTCGGCTCTTTCACACGGAGTGCAACATTCATCGATGAGTTCAAACCGCACCACCGGCCAATCAGGAGCGCTAAGCCGGACCTAAGTGCAGTCGAGACCCGTCCTAAGTATATTTAAGTACGGTGGAAGGACCGAAGAAATTCGGTCCAGCTCTCCCACTTACATTACGACTCTATGTACTCTATGTCCAGATCAGACAGTTGCTCCCTCTGAAAAATCGATGCTTTTTTTCTTCCTCGCAGCAAGCAATTGAATCCTCGGCCAAACGGATATATATCTCCACCCTGTTGGATCGTGCGGTCTCATGTAAATTCGCGGATAATAAGATTCCCGGAGGCCGGATCGACTTGTATCTCTCTCGTTAATTTCGGGGGCGACCCTGTTTCGTTGTTTTAAACCCGGGGTCTGTTGCCAACTCACCGCTGGCACTCATTTCCCTTGGCGCTGCCTCGGGCGGGAGCGCGGGGCCCAGGAGCCCAGGAGCCGGGATAATCGAATGAACACGGATGTGCACTTTGCAGTCGATAAATTCAGCGCCAACTTCGTAAATCAAACTTGAACCCGTTCCAGCGGAGTCGCTCCCACGAGCACGAGCTCAAACTTCAGTGGCGTGGTGGCGTGAATTGCGATATATCGATTGTTATGCCATTTAATCCTATGAAAAAAGATCGATTATCAGGCTGTTCGCAGCGAACACCTTCGTAATCGATTCTTCACCATGGCTTCAAATGGCGAGATATCGATAATCGATTATTCACGCCACGCCACTGTCAAACTTCCCTGGATTTCCACCGGGTAACATCGTAAGCTCCGTGATGTATGCTCCAGCACCCAGGTTCCAAGGTGTGGCCTTCGTATCCGATGTACCACTTCACGAGGTAAAAATTGCACCCAGTAGCGTGGCGTGGATGATCGAGTATCGATGTTTCCCTGTTTGAAGCTGTGTTAAAGAATCGATTATTAAGGTGTCCGTTACGAACACCTTGTTCATCGATCCTTTTCCATAGGTTTAAATGGCAGATCAATCGATACATCGCAAATCACGCCGCGCCACTGATTGCACCGTTATCAAGGGGGCGTAGCTCAAGGGTGGCGTAGCTCAAGGGGCGTAGAGAATCAGGATCCCTTGGGCATGGTCATTTTTCAAATGGTCGCTTCTCCTACACCGAAAAAAAAACTCCTGCCGTGGAAGCCGTACTTACGGACTATATAGACATACCGTCCGCGTTCCGGGCCCAGAGGCCGAAAGTTCCGGGCGTAGCGCCCGGAGAAGTTGAAGCTACGGCTCCAGCACCCGGAGGTTTCGGCCTCTGAGCCCGGAACGGATGGTATGTCTTAATAGCCCGTAAATTTTTTTTTCAGCGTAGTCGCGAAATTGTTATTTGTGCTATTCGCCCATTCACATGTATACATTATATACAGGTACGTAAAACAATCGATTTTAGGTGAAGCACGCTGTCTCGCCAAGAATCGATTTTTATAAAGGGTTTACATGGAGAGTGAACAGTGTTGTCAAATCGTGATCAAATCCGGATCAACTTTAAAGTATTCTAGTAGGGAAAAACCATTTACAGGCGGCTCCTAAAAGAAGCGGAGTAGAAGAGCTCTTAATCGGAGCTCGGATAGATCTAGATTTTCGATTTGGCATGAAGAGAGAAACTTTTTTCCCTCACTCTTGGGGCGAGAGGCATCACGGTAGCAATAAACTGCACACCTTAACTAGCATCAAAAAGTCAGCACCGCTCGCCTGCAAAATTTGGCGTTGCCACTCAAATTGCAGCGCACAATCAACAGATACTGACAACGTATCGCCAATTTTCGTCGCAAAAACAGCTTAAAATACACGCATTTCTCGGAGCATCTGGCGGAGCTGCTCGTGCAAACTACTCTTAGCTCTATTTTTTCCCCGACACGTCGGGTCCTTTTATCCCAGGCGAGTTCTTTTCTCCCGTGAATACGCAATCAATCATTCGATTCCGGCTCGGCTCAGAATCGATTTGTACTCCGTTTTTGCAGGGTGCGAAGTGGTAAATGGAACTGATTCTAATGCTGCCAAATGCCTTGGAAAAACTGAAATTCATCCCAGCGCGTTATTATAATCCTTAATCAACCTTCACCACGATTTCGTTCGGTGGATTCAAGAAATTAATCCACGTTTGAAATTTTTAAAGCATTTCTTAACTTCAATAACGATCAGCGTTATCACAAACTGACTGCGGTGGACGCACGAGTCGTATATACAGTAAGTTGGAATTTTTTAGCCAACGTGCGTTAAAAATCCAGAAAACAAGAAATCTCAATGCAGAGGGAAAAAAGCTCATTCGAGTACAATTTTCCCTAAAAGGGATTCGCTGTTTGATGAAACACTCGTTACGACCATTTGTTTCCAGTTTTCTGGATTTTTAACGCACGTTGGCTAAGAAATTCCAACCTACAGTCTATCAGCGTTATACCAATTTTTAGACATAAGTTGCAACTTTAAATCTCTTTCTGCAGATGCAAGCGCGGTGAATTCTGTCCAGGAGAAAGTGCAAAGTTTCCGAACTTGAAGTGTGGGTCAAAACCTTAAAAATGTCATCCTTGGTTGCAATAAAGTCACCGCGTAGTGCAAAAAGTAAGCCTACGGGCTGATTATTGACATTGATAGACAAAGTGATAGACAAAGGGAGTATGGAACTATTAGTTGAGGCAGGTGGTTAATATAGAATAGACTAAGGGGGTAAATGATGGACTAATTTTAGGGTCTCTCGTGGGTAGCCGTTAGTTAGTCTGTTACCTACCTCCTCTTTCCATTGCCATCACCCTCTTTTACCAATAGGGTCTTTCCTTATCCCTTTTGACTTCTTTGTCTACAGCTTTGTTTATCAATTTCAATCATCGGCGCGCAGGGGGCAGAACAAAGATTCTCTACAAAAAGCTTCCCGAATGAAACTTTCAAGAGGGGTCAACTATAGAGTATCTCTCATTCCTATAGTTTCTCGAATGCTCCAGGAGATTTAATGACATCCACATGCTCAACGAACTAATTGAAGAGATATATTAAACCGTCCAATACTTCCTGGATAAGATTGAAGTATGTGGACATTGGCGTGTACCTCAAACGTGTGTGCACCCAATTTCCGTCACAGAATCAATTTACACCACCCATGTCCCATTCTGGAGAATGGTTTGTTCGCCTGCTTACGGAAAGTTTCAAAATTAGACGGGCTATAGTGGACGCACAGTATCAATTACATGGCAGTGGAATAATTGACGATGTAACAGTGCAGAGGATGCAAGTCCAATCATGATGAGTCCGTTTTCACATCATCAGCTCATCATACTATTTGTCAAAACATCCAACGTAACACGTCAATCATCAGTCCTCAATGTGCGAATATTAATACCGATCCCCACACGGAAACAACGGTTTAGTGCTCATAGTAGGTCAATTTATAAAATAATCATGAGGTGATGGTCACCAAATCTCATAACCCTCGGTGATGAGGTCATATGCACGTATCGGTGTACTTTGCGAAGTTTAACTGTTCTTATTTTCGCGGTCACCTCCCCCTGTCCTGACCGCACGAAAGCTCATGAAATGGAGATGTTGCATGTGTGAGGGATTTGCGATTTGACCATCGATTCTTATGTAAAAGTTCGCGAGAAACACGATGGTGCCACTGGTTTTCTCTGAAATCAACTCCCAAGCTCAAAAAAAGCTCTCAAAGTGAGGCCAAAATGGAGGGGATATCCCACCTTACCCTGAGAGTCCACCTCTACATCAAGATAAACTCTCCATGCAAAGATAGGGAGCAAATACATTGGCAGGGTTGCCACTTTATTTGGGGACTCCAAAACTGAAAACACGGCATCACTGCTAATGTATTTGCTCCCAATCTTTGCATGGAGAGTTTGTCTTGATGTAGAGGTGGACTCTCAGGGTAGGGTGGGATATCCCCTCCATTTTGGCCTCACTTTGAGAGCTTTTTTTGAGCTTGGGAGTTGATTTCAGAGAAAACCAGTGGCACCATCGTGTTTCTCGCGAACTTTTACATAAGAAGCAACAGTCAAATCGCAAATCCCTCACACATATGCAACATCTCCATTGTTCCGAATGATCGATACACTAAGGTTAAATCCTCCCGCAGTGCTCACTTTAGTCAATTCAGGTCAAGTCCTCTCGAAACTTTCCTCCGCAATATGAAGAAAAGTAACTATTAAATGCGCTTTCACTGATACAGCGGTTCGCCGAATGGGTATTAATTTGATGAAAACGGTAATGGCGCAAAAAGACACCGGGCTAAGCAGTCAGCGCGCCCAAGTTGAAGAAAAAAGAGAACTGACCGTCACAGTTGCCGGTTTTGAGGCGGTATTTGAATAATCGAACCCCTGTGAAATGAAAGTATTTCGAAACTAGATTCGGCAACCTTGTGGAGAATTCATCGCGGGGGTGGGGGAGCTTATTGGGCTACCGTGTCGGGAATGTTAATCAACTCAGTTGAGTAAGTGAGAAGCATTTCTGCACATCCTGTGATGGGACGGAAGGGGGGAAGGGAAGAAGGAGAATGAAGAGTTTTATAGCTATCATCCCTGGAGGAAGTATTGTGGTCCAGACGAAACAAGTTAGATCGCAACAAATCTGCATGAACGCCTCTTACACTATATCCTTTTAATGTAGATTTTTTTAATGAGACTCAACCATTGCACTATAACTTTCAATCTTGAAATGAATAGTTTCAATCAGGTAAAAAAAACCGCAGTCATCTACAGAGAATTATATTTGCTATACATTTATTTATTTTCATTTAAGGTGTTTAAAGTAAGTAAAAAAAAAAAAAAAAAAAAAAAAAAAAACCTATGGCTCGAAGTGTCGATCGCGAAAGAGTACTTGTGACCGTCCAACAATCTACATAGTTTTTAGCAAATGTTTCGTTTCTTAAATGTCATATGATCATTTATTTCAAAATCACACAATCGAATAACGAATGAATGAAACATAATGTTAAGCATTCTCTCTTCAAAATGTAATGTCTGCATCAAAAAGGGAAACTTATCCACCTCTAACTGTGTTTTTCAAATGCGCAGTGTGTACAGTCCAGGAATAACCAATTATTCAAGTGAGAGTATTGATATTTAGTCATGAGCTGCCCCTTGAAATTTCTTTCAGTGAATAAAGTTTACTAAAATTAAATGGAAAACAATTGGACTTCATTTTGCAATTCGGAACCATAACTTCCGACCCATCTGTAAAATCACTTATTTGGATAGAGAAATTAATGGTACATACGATGGTTTTAAACTGAGGCACAATTTATAGTTCCTAATTGCAAAATGTAGTCTTTAAAAGAGAGTATTTATTGACGCTACGTTAAATAAAATCCTTGACCTTTTAAATATCTAGAGATTGGTAAAACCAAGGTGAGAATGAGATCCCTAGTTTACGTATGTTAAATTGTAAGTTATGTGAAAAGTACTTGCAGGTCCATATCAATGACTAAAGTCAAAAAACACATATCTCCAATCGCAACCATACAAATCACCGCCTATGCTGCATTGGTCTCCGAGAAAACTCACCAAAATTGCTTTTAAAATATTTTGCAATATGTTTGTGTTATTCAAAAATATTCACAGAATATTTCGAAGAAATATTTTGGTGAGTTTTCTTTTCAACGAATAAAACATAATCGGAAATGATGAAACGTCGGAATGTATTTACGTATTGTTCGACTCGAGCAATCTATATGCATTTGCAGCTCACCTGTCTTTTTGAATTACAAAATAACCCGCGACTTTCTAAACTAAACGGTTTTGTGAGACTAGCCGGCAACCCCGTGAGACTCGCTTGATATAATCATGATTGATGGAGGAGATAACTCACTCCTCGACTTAACGTATCACCCCGAACCCTCAATTCACAACGGTAATTTTATTAATTTTAATGTCTCTCAACTTCCCCACTTTGTACATTCGTTCGCGTGCAAAAACAATCTTGCCCGGAAACCAGGCGGCTTACAGGCTTCCAGTCCTCAGACCTTTCAGTCGAGATTGAAAAGTGCTTCACTTTCTCGCATGCAAGGACATTTGTATCATTCTCGTAGCTTGTTAAAAAATGGATGGGCTTGACGCCTCAAGTAATACCATCAGAACTACCAAGGGTGATGCAATAGGCTAAGTGCTCCTTCATTTCCAAGGTCACGAATTTAGAATTACGAGCAAATTGGAATTATTGTATCACACGTTTCGCTCTTAATGTACGGATTTTTCGTGGGAAGAAGATTGCACTCAGTCTTTTTTAAAGCAAGTTCATCAGTCGTTGATTTTTTCTTTTTTATTTAAAGTAAAATCGAAGTATTCGTCCAGTAATACCAGAGAGTCAAGGAATAAATAAATTTCTACAAATTCCTTGAAAAAGACTTCGACATTAAAGATACTGGATAAGCATTTCCTTTCATTTAATTTTTTTCAACCCTACAAGTTTGTTTAAGTGTTGGACCAAAGGTCTTGGGAAAAAATATCTCCCACAATGGGTTTGTTTGCTTTACCATTCTGGGGAACAGCAGGGCCGGATTTAGGGGGTGGCCACATGGGCCGCAGCCCATGGCGAGAAATTTAGGGGGCGGCAAATTTTGCAATTTTTTAAATGTAGGTGTAAAAAAAGCGGATTCAGAAAAAAATACAAACGAGATAGGGCGACAAAATCTCTCATTTCTTGAGATAATAGTAATTTCTAATGTTGTCGTCTTTCGGTGATACAACAGGCAACACCTTTAATTAGTCGAGTTAAGAAAGAAACCAATCTCGCAATTTGGCCTGGAGCGGCGCAGCGCATACAGAGTAATGATGACGAGGACTTGAGATGAAAAGGAGAAGCCCTCGGCTTGGCGGTCGGCATGTAACACATATTAGCGCCTACAAGAGTGCATGAATACTGCACGCATTGCGCCAAAGACCGTGCGGTCGCTGCGGGCAGCAGCGGGCAGCGTGAAACGCATGGCGCCTACAAGACTGCATGAATACTTCACGCATTGCGTCAAACACAGTGCGTACAGCAGCGGTCAGCCCGAAACGCATAGCGCATGTAAGACTGAAGGAATACTTCACGCATTGCGCCAAACACAGTGCGGTCAGTGCGGCGCGGCGGCGGAAGTTAAAATTATTAAACCACATTTATGTATGTTCTTTCATAATTTTTTGGTTCATTTCTTATAAATGGAGGGCTTCGTCCATACAGAGATACGTTTACGGAACTTAACTTTCGAGCCAAGTTCCGTGAACTTTTGCTAGTAGTGTTGAGTGGACTTTCACAAAAAAAGTGTCCAACACGAGTAAACGCGTCTTATGCACCCCTCCTCCTCCGGCACGTTTACTTGATGATTTTTATTGATGTTCCAAAACGAATGAGAAGGGGGCGGCAAAATACAAGCGGCCCATGGGCGGCAAGTTTGTAAATCCGGCCTTGCTGGGGAAAATGGAGAGCTTTGAGGCAACTCTAAAATTCGAAAAAATCGGGCAATTTTTTGTCATTTCGTTCATTGCGATTCTTGAGAAACTAGGGAACCTCTTCTCTGAAAAGTTTAAAATCTCTGGGCGCACTAACGTTGTGCTTGTTTTTTAAGATGAATCAAGAATCGAAAAGCTACACTCCTTGGCCAATATTTTATGATACTTTCATCGTATCTAGGAAAATTTTGTTGTGCTCTTCACTCAGTGATGGCGTATCAAAGAATTTCTCACTGTGCAGGAGTCTATACGCTCGAAAATTTCACATGAGGGGTCTGGGTCCTCTATAGAATAAAATTTCCTAAAAACACGGAAAATGATTTTTTGGGGGAAAACCCAGTCGGTAAGAGGTACCATGAATATGCCACTGTTCTCACTTGCAATGAGATAAAGTTGAGGGATCTTCGAAGGGACTGAAACTGACTTCTGCGATTTCATCCGAAATATACCCAGTCAAGAGGAGTGAAACTGCGGGAAAAATGTCGGAAGGCTGCAGTGGAATTATGGTGGCGCATGGCGGAATGGGAACTTACGAAGGGATAGCCCGGCATCGGACAGTTTGGACAGTCCCGCAGCCCTGCCCACCATCAAGGACCGTAATTTATCCTTTTTTCTCGCTTGGATTTCATTAATACTCATTCAATTATGCCTGCGGGCCAACGCAATTGACTTGAGTGGCCGCTTTGTATATCCTGTGCTTCACTCAAAAAAGAAAAAAAAAGAAAAAAAAAATTATAAAAGCGAACAATTCCATCAGGAACAGAGGAGAACTCTCTGTATCGGAGTTATAAAGAGAACATCAAGAAATGAATGTTTTGAATGTAATGATTTGTTCATCAGTGCGATTAGTGGACAAAGTAGCCGACAGTTCGTTGGTTAGTTAATTTATTCAGAGACATTCAGCAACTTAGGCTATTAATGTCTTTACAAAGAATATGAAAGATGGGTGCATATACAAATACTAGCCGTTCTGGACGCGCTTTGCGCGTCCGTCACGGCCAGCCAAGGGGCTGCGCCCCCTGGATCCCCGATCACTCGCTACGCGAGTGACATTCGGCTCGCTCCGCGAGCCATTCTTCTCAGTAATTGGATATTTAATCACTAAGATTTATACATTTTGGAGACTCTGGAGGCAAAAATGATTTCGTCACAGAACCTTGTTGCCGGAGCATGCCATCATTTGCACATGATTAGATGTGTGGAGATAAGGCGATGATAGGGATCGATCATTTCTTCAAAAAAGCATTTGACTGGGACGTCATCCCATCGGGTGGCGGAAAAAGACAATCCATGGATCTCCTTCCACGATTTGACTTGCTGAAGTAGCAAAAGTTCAACTTTACCTCTTAAGAAGATTATCGGTGGCGAAGGGGTCTAAAAACTGCTCAACGATACTATAGTTCGAGTTCCGAATCGCAATGAGCCCACTTGTGTTTTCTTCTTTTACTTTCATCGCATATAAATTTCTCTGATGGTTTTGTTTTACCCTCTCTGATTGCATATTAGTAGGTAATCATATCCTCATTTCATTTCCTTTTCCTTTCCTTTTTCCCTTTTCTGTAGCATCTGTATCCATTTACAATTATTATTTTAAAATAGCTTTCCCCTAGTATACAATTGATGCTTCAAACGGAATCAATTGTTTTAATGACATTTCCGGCTAAATCATGGGGTTTCCCAGGAAGGCAGCCTCTCGTCCCTCCCGGACTCTATTGTTGCCATATAAGTTGCTTTTTTAGCACTTCTTCCAATTCAAATCCATGTAAAATATTCATATTTATCGCACAATCTGGCAACCTCTCGAGTGAAATAGAAAAAGGTAGAATCGCTGAAAGTCTGAATCCTTCGAAGTTTATATTAATGATGATTTTGATTTTTAAATTAAGGGAGACCTAAAGTTTCAGTATTTTGTTCGTGACATCGGGGCTCTTGACTTTAAACATATTGCGTTCATGTACGTGGTGGTTTATCGTGACTGTACTCATGCGTGATGCGATGACCTGGTGTTCTTTACCTTCTCAAATTTCAATTAAAAAAAGTTTTTGGCTCTCTGGGGGAATAGAAAGGATTTGAGGCGTGGAATAAACCTGTGGCCAGCAAATTCTTTAAGTTCATCCGCACGAAATTATTCTGTAAAAACTCGTCTGAAAAATCACGAAAATTACATGCTCGCGGGCTTCGATAAATGACGGCATTTTCCATAAGCCACTTTGCGGGTACTACACGAACGCCTTTACGTATGGAGGGAGCCAAGCAACGAACAGGACAACCACGCTGTTTAACGCGGCGAGAAGTATAAAAAATGTCCGTCACAAGAATGGCCATAGACCATATATTTGTGGGTAGTAAATAGGTAACTGATACATCCTTAATGATGGACTATGCAGAATCATCCATGTAAAACTTTTGATTTTGCACCGTTTTAAATTGAACAACCTTCCCATACTTTTACCGCAGTGCAGTCATCTTGCCCTAAAGGGCTTCCCGAATTTCTAAATATCTCTGAAAGCAAGATTTCTCTGTTTTCATTCAGTTTTCACAGTATATTTCCGAGATTTTTTAATGATTGATCACTCCTCATGGAAGTAAAATACAAGTGGTGAAGAATGCGGCAAATTATGAACCTCAAACTTTCCTCTTTTCCCCCGATTTTTTGTCAGTATTGATTAACACTATATTGTTCAAATAGTAAGTTTCTTTCATCTGCGTGGCTTTCTCACTCGTGATGGGGTCTAAATATTTACGGGAAGTAGTCCGGTGAATTTTTCATAATATTCGAGCAAGTTAGCCGCGTATCACTCAACTCACTCGTCGCACCATGATCGATTGTCGATATTTCCCCATTCGAAGCTATGGTAAAAGATCGATTATTACGGTGTCCATTGCGAATACCCTGTTTATCGATCCTTCTCCATAGGTTTAAATGGCAGTTACATCGATATATTGCAAAGCACGCCACGCTACTGGTAGCGGGGAGTAGTGGCTGCGGAGGAAATTCCGACTTCGGAATAATCTCTGTTCGGAAATTCTTCCCGCTCCTCGCACACTCGAAGCTTTTTTTAATCGTTCCAACTTCCGAAATCAACTGCGTCCGCGTTTTCTAACCCCCTTCTTTGCCCCCTCCCCCACCCTCCGATCGGGCGCGAGGTCTGCGCGGAATTTAAAGTCGGGCAAAAGGAAAACTCCAAGTTCCTCGGTCCCTCTCTCGGCCGCTTCGAAAGGCGCGCCGAAGGCCTTGCATAACCGCCAGGTCTCTCGAAGAAATTTTGATTTTAAGCCAAGTGAAGTTTCATGCATATGGATCAATTATCCCGTAGTTAATATAGTCAAGGAATTTCCGGTTTGATTTTTATCGTAAGTATATTTTATTTTCCACAGTGTTTACAAGAGCTAACTCGTTATGCCATAGGAGCGTGTTTTATGGATCGAATTGAGCCGTTTTTCTTTCATAATGTTTTTTCTAAAAGGTACTCCCAGTCAGAGCTTTGACCATCCCCTAAGATATCATAATTCGACCAAACATTTAAAGGGCTGTTGCTTCGACTTCGTCCGAAGTTAACGTATGTCCGAGATTGTTCAACCTACAATTCGGACATTTTATGGACTCGGTTTCATAAAGGACTAACCACATGCTTGGTTGTAATCGTTGTAAAATTTTTCTGAATCATAAATTTTTTACATACTTTATTGGTTGGAGCAGCATTTTGTAGGACAAAGTATTAATTTTTTATATACAAAAAACTGGACAAATTGACCTAAAACTCCAAGGCCCTTGTGTCCCTAGACGGTGATAAAGACTCAAATTTGGCACGAATAATTGGATCGAGTTCGTCAGAAAGGAACCAACCCACATTGCCGGAAAAATTGATTTAAGAATGTTTTTGAGTGATCCCCTGATGACCTGTGGGAGGACTAAATTTTGTGACGGTTAGGCGCTGCAGAGCGCCAGAGAGCGCTGTGAGAGCGACCCTTATGTATGTATGTTTTTGAGTTCCTGTAAAATATTTTCTCCTGTCAAAAACTGAAAGTAAAAAAAAATAATCGTTTTGTGAAAAGAGGAGTTACATTTTACTTTCCACGTTGTGTCTTGTGGAGGAACAAAACTTCAAACCCTTTTTCTCAGTTTCCGTTTGATGTGGGTTGGTTTCTTCCTGATGAAGTCGGTCCAGTTGTTGAATTAAAAAATGGAATCGGAAAATAGAATTTAACGAGGACATATATTGTGATGTTGGATTTCCATCCCTGTCTGGCGGTCCATTCTCATCCCCCGCCCGCCCCCTGTCATCGATTTCGGCTCGATGAGCTTGCCCGGCAACGAAGCGCGTCGGGCAGGCGTGTAGGAGTCGCATCGTCGGCGTGCTTGACAAATAACGGTGCCCAAATCGTCCCCCTTTCGACGGAATCCGTGAGATGTCGACCGAACGAGTGGCTGACAGAGCATTCATCACAAGTCGGCGCAGCGACGTCCCCGGGAATAATTCATTTTTCAACGGACGGATTTTTTCTCCCCGAGACACCCCCGACCGGAACGCATACGTTTGAGTATCCTGCACCCCCCTTCACCCCCCCCCTTTCACCCCCCTTCACCCCCACCCCCGGTCCGCCCCTCTAGAACAATCTGTTTTTTTGTTCGCCCCCGAGTGTCGTGTGCTCGAGCTTCGTTTATTCTTTAAATTATTTGTCGCCCGGGTCGTGGGAAGATGCGAGGGAAGAAAGTGTGGGGTCCTGGCGGAGGCAGCCGACCTGCAGGGATGCGCGCCCGAGGGAGTGTTTTTTTTACGAGGGTGAAAACACGGAAAATGGATTGTTGCGCGGTGTTTTGAGGACCGTGCAATTTATAGCACCGCGAGCAGGATAATCAGGGTGCGAGGCATCAGGGAAAACCTCGTAAATGGAAGAATGCCAGGAAAATCAGGATATTTTGGTCTCGTAAGTTTTCATTAACTGAGGTTCTTCTTCGGATTGTATTTCTTGGAAAAATCTGGTGAATATTCGATATTTTATGATGGGAGAATCAAAAAAGGTTCTCAAAATGTAAGGCGGGGTCGAAGAAGCTTCATACACACACGTCATTTTTGGTCGCTGTTCCTGGATATTTCGGTCTCGTAAGTTATCATTAACTGAGGTTCTTCTTCGGGTAATATTTCATGGAAAAATCTGGTGAGTATTCGATATTTAATGATGGAAGAATCAAAAAAGGTTCTCAAAATTTAAGGCAAGGCCAAAGAAGCTTTCATACGTATCCGTCATTTTTGGTCGCTATTCCTGGACAATTATCTTCATTTTCCGTCCTCCTTCCTTCAGAACGAAACATAGATTGGACATTTTGTTGCTAAAGTAGAAGATACATTTTACAAAGCATGGTTTTTTCACTCAAAGTTCTTCTTTCCGTGGGGGGGGGGGGGGGGTTAGACATTAAAATGAGTCTGTGACCTGTTATTGCAATCTAAGAAATCGGCAAGAAAAAAACAGGAAATATGGTATCATCGCAAGCTTTAATTGACTTTCTCACCGAACGGATTGAGACACGACTTTTTGAACGACACACTTTTTTATGCAGTACGAGCGGCGCATGTCCTTCCATCTGAATTTCATTCCTGGTTAACTTAGGTTATCTTAGTGAGTCAACTATCTTCTCTACGAGGTAAATCCATCGCAGAATTCGATTTAATCGGAGAGAAGGTCTGCAGCTTTACCCTTCTCATAGCCCCTCTCTGCCTCGGAACTTAAGGGTATGTTTACGTGCTTTCACACCTCGAACATGCCCGCCCTAAAAACTGAGTTCAGCCGGTCGGTCTGCACAGACGCTTCCTAATCGAGTTTCAACTTTTCATGTCTTTGCAGCCATCCGAGCGGTGTTGTCGGATCTGCGGACTGATAATTGAAACGCAATGGTCAGCAGTAGACTAACCGGTGTTCAAGACAGACTGAAATTCACGGATTACAGTGACGTCCGAATTGATGTGGAATTAGGGTTGGTTAAGAACTTATCCATGTAAGATGGGAATTTAAGGAGATACCTGATCATGCCAACTGATGACGTCACTAGTTTTCAGTCTTATTTTAGCTGTAACCACCCGATGACCAGCCACAATCCATTAACCATTTAAGTTCCGTCATCAGCTCGCAAAGTGATGGCGTAATGCAACAAGAAAGTAAAAGTATGCAATTTGTTTGTTGTTTTCTTTTTCATTTTTTGCTCTTGTTTTTCCCCTCTCGTCTCTCTCTTGTCGTAGATGAAGGTATATTATAAAATAAAAAGCCTAGTATTCTAATAGTAAGCTCTCATGTAGCAAAATTTAGTCTTCACTTTCTAAAAAAATACCCAGAAAAAGTCAGTCCGTAGTAATTTTGCACGCAGAATAAACAATTTGGAATTTAAAATTCCTTGTACCTTGTTCTCTCGTAAAATTGTTGAATTGCTTGGTTTAAATTTATAAACTGTAACAATTTTGACGGTGATCTTTGTGAATTTACTCTTTTAATTGTGAAAAATCATCGGGTAATCGCGTAATAACTGGAAATTTTATTAATTTTTGGTTGTCGAAACCAACGATAAAGAGTGTTACAAATATTTTGACGTAGACACCTGACACTCTCAAAGTATTCTTTAATGCATCAAGAATTTATGAAATTTCATTCGTTTGAACAAACTAATTAATTCTTATCATAGAGTAATTACAAAAACGCGACATGAATTGTTTGCAGATTTTCCCAGATCTATCTGACGTCAATGCAGGTCTGCTAACCATTAAACTCATACCGGACATAGTACGTGGCACTAATGCAGCCTCCCAGCGTCTTTTGTGTCGTAGTGGAGGCTAAAAGCTCCTGTGCAGTCCATTTTGCCCTTTGCAAGCCTTTTAGCAGTCGTCCCGTTGCTGCTATTCATCCCGGGGGAAAATGTACAAAAGTCGAGTGCTATTTTCATAAAATTGCGGGCCGGAGATAAGTTGATTAGGGGTGTTTTTGGCTCCATTGGTTTCAGTAGAGTCAGCTTAGCCCATCGTGATTGCATACATTTTACCTGTTCTCTTAGAAAGAATCGCCTTAGTAATCGAAAATTTGTAGATTTTTTTATTAGGTTTTGCAATATATTTCCCATTTTTTCACGAAGGATGTGATTATATCAATTTTGATGTCTGTAAAAACATTAGTTTCAAGCTTTGGCGTCTCTCACATTATTAAGGACCAACTTTTTTTAAGGACTAGGGGACTTCGCCCTCTGATTGTTTTACGGTTCAACCTCCCCCTCCCCCTCCCCCTGAAGCATTTACCGCCTCTTGAAACGCTAAGTTTATTAACTAGCTGGTAAAGGGGAACGTTTCTGCCATAATTCTTACACAATACTTATGGTATACACTAAGAGCTGAAAAGGAATTCACTTGAATTTTAGCGTGGAGCTCGAGAGACCACTTCAAGCCTTTGTATGCGAGTGGCTCAATGGAGCACATCACGCCTTTGTAGGTATGGGGTGGCTCAATGGAGCACCTCGCGCACTATAAATAGCACGGAGCTCGAAAGAGCACTTCATGCATCTGTATTTTAAGGTTAAAACGAACTCTAAAGAAACTCAATGCGAGGCTCAAACGAATTCTCAAGCATTCTAAATGCGAGGCTCAAACGAATTCCCAAGCATTCTTGATGCGAGGGGCTCAAACGAATCCTAAAGCATTCTTAATATGAGGTTTAAACAAACTCTGAAAGGATCCCAATGCGAGTCTCAACCGAGCTCTCAAGCATGCAATTATTTTGAGGTTAATTAACCTTCTATGGTACCAATAACGGCAATCTTAAGGATTATCCATTAATTATGCGCAAAAAAAAATATCGCTAACTTCTCAACCGATAGACCTGCCGGTCATATTATTTTGCACTTAAAAATACGTCTGAGATAAAGAGAAAGTAAGGGAAAGGTACCGGAATAGCAAGGAATTTTAATGACAGGATACTAACTTGAAGACACCCTTTGAAAAGTGTATTCGTGTGTCTATTCTTGGGATTCGAGTGGCAAAATCCAAAGCAAAATTGAACTTCTTTCCGAAAGACTGGCAGCGGAATGCACAGAGAGAATAACCGACAGACGGCCCTTCCAACCTTCGCAGGACGGCTCGCTTTGCGGAAGCGCAGGAAGCTGTCTTGACCTCAGAACTAGTCAGTGGCGGAAAAAATAACAGATTTTTGGAGAGAAAGAGAAAGGTTAGGGGGATATTTACCGATTCCGATTTATAAAAATGTCTTGAAAGAAGAGCAAACGATTTGCAGTCTTGAAGCAGTCGTCCCATCGTTGCCGGCAGACCGCTCAAAAACTGTCTATGTTACGATTTGTTTTGTTTCCTCTACAATCTGAAAGATCTGTGTGCTAATAGTTGGTTTTGTCTGTGTTTCTCAAATCTTTGCAGAATAAGTTAATATGTAATCTGCAAAAACAAATGAAAATAGCCCGAATAATTTAACTAAAAAACACAAGAAAAAATAGGTATCCAAGGCTATAAAGCAACACAACGTAAAGCCTTGAACGCTTTGGGGTGGTTTCAATCCTCTCCTCGACTGAGAAACAAAGTATGTAAAAAAAATTACTAAAAGCAAAATGGTTAGGTCCCCATTTTGTGATAGTAATAGGTCACTTTTTGACACACAAGAACTTTTTGTTATCACAAGAAAGGGGTCTAGGTATTTTGATTTTTGTAGTTTTTTCGAAACTTTTTTAATATATATTTTTGTTTCCTGGTCGAGAATGGGGTGAAACCACCCCCAAACGTCTCAGGCTGTATGGTTTTATTTTTGCCTTGGTCCTCCGTTTTTTCTTGTTCGTTTTTTTTCAGAATCACTTTGTCCACTAAATTTTCAACGAAATAGTGCAGACTGGGCCCAAGATTTCACAAGCTTATTTTACTGCCTCACATCAAAACGCAAAATTTGAAACATGTGTTCACGTTTCGTATTTTTTCTTATAATAAAGTCGCAGGTCTTTCGTACCAAAAATATTCCTCCTGGCATACTTAGGCTGTTATGCGTGCAAAATATCTCCAAAATTAGTTGAAGGGTTTTTGAAAATAATCATTGGGACTATACATATAGTTGCGGCGTCCTTACTTGATCGATAATTTACAATTAGATCGAAATTAAAAGGAACTACATAAATTCTAACTTGAAACCTTGAGATCCGTTAAAATACATGCATGAAAGGGCTCAAGTCATAATGGATATGGTTAATTTTGATTTAAAAACGCCCACATTACCAATTAACCATTTTTCACGGCACTCCCGTAACCTCGTTTTTATTTCTGAGTAATCTGTTGACATTGAGATGGTGCTTATTATTCTTATGTTGCGATGATAACACCGCTGTGATGTTTTACCCTCTGCAGAATTTTGTCTACCGTTGGAGGTCTATTCTACTGTGCTCAGGAAGAACGCCGTATTAACATTCAAGAGTTGCCAAATTTCCCTCGATAAAACATGTTTTTATGGCAACATTCATGCATATTTTTCCTTGAAATTTTCAGATATAGAAGGTAAACGAGCGAACAAAATTGCTTGCAAATTTTGAAAAATAATATTCTCAATTCTCCTAGTGAAATCGGGTTTTATCGGAGGAAACTTGGCAACGTCTGAAGGCTCAAACGGCGTTCTTCCTTAGCATGGCAGTATTACCAGAACAGTTTTGCAACGTATTGCCGTTTTTGCCAGAGGGTTGAAAATGCAAGAGGGTGGGAGGAAAATATCGAAGGAATTTTCTTTTGTGTGCCCTTTGAGTAGCGGGACTGTTTAAGTCAACACGAGCACATCGAACAAATAACGAGGACGGAAGGTGCTACTTTTTCAATTTTTTCTCGGATTCGCGCTCCCCGCGGCCGCTCTGATTTTTCTCCGATAAAGGGACAAGAAAGAGGAGGCTAACGAGGGGGGCCGCTTTATCTCCACTCAACTGTAAGATTGTTTTTTGTACGTCTCGGAATTCGCACGCAAAACAAACGGTTTAACAATGCGCAATTAGCGCATTTAAGAGACGCCGATGTGGAGTGAAGCCCAAAATATTGAGACTTTCTTCCTTTCCAACTTACAACAATGTGAAATGTGTGTGTAGCGACAGTGGAACTCTTCCTCGCGTGGGGACTTTGCGATTTAAGTACTTTTCTTCACATAAAATTTCGCGAGAAACACGATGGTGCCACTGGTTTTCCCTGAAACGAACTCAAAGCTCAAAAAAGCTCATGTGGATTTTGAGGAACGAAGCAGATTCAGTTGTTCTTTATCTTAGGTTTTTTGCTTGCAAGGTTCTAGAAGGGAGCAAGAAATTTCACTTGAATGTAGGGATTGCTGCTTGGGAAGAACTCGTTGTTCCTTTGCTTTAAAATCCGCTGATCTTAGTGAAAAACCGCGGCTCCAACTTTTGCCACAACGTCTGTAACCGCGGGAACTTGGCTTGACTTGAGGCGGACACGAAGTCGTCTCTCTGACGTAAGCGTATCTCAATTTCCATGTGATCCCTGTTTTACTTATGAACCCATTCTTTCGGTGGCTCATACGGAAATCGAGAAACGCCCTTATTTCGGAGCAGCAATGATAAGTGTCAAGCGACCACCACAGTTATTTTAGGCTCTAACGCCTTTGTCCACTAGAAACCTCTTGGCTTGTTTTGTTTACGGTGGTAAAAAAGAACCCTGAAAAAGCTTCTTATTACCTCTTTGCATTAGCTGCACTGAAAAAAAAAATGGTAGAATTAACCATTCCTTCACGCTGTATTCCACATACAGCGTCAATTCAGAGTCAATTCTGCCAGAAGAAAGGTAAACGTTACTATATACTGGTACAGGTAACCATTCCTCTGGCAGAATCGACTTGAAGATTGGTAGAATTTACCATTCCTTCACGCTGTATCTCACACAGCATGAAGGAATGGTAAATTCTACCAATCTTTTTTTTCAGTGTATATTTCCTTTATAGCTCTCATTTAAAAAAAATATGTTTGACTTATTGACAGGAAAAACAACACATTAAGGGCATTGAAAAAGGGTAAATCGATGTAGGGCTCTCAAATTTTTCCCAGGTTTGCATCCATGTGCGTTGTGTCTTTATTTTTTTTATGACTCTAGTATTTTCGACACGCATTCACTCATGATTTTTAAGCTTAGTTTTTCGACATTTGAATCAAAGTTTAGTGTAGGAAAAAGTCATGATTTATTAAAAATTACCATGCTGCGGATAAATTAGGTTACAAAAATGTATCTAGATTTTTATTATGAAAAGAAATTTAAAACAAGAATGACCTAAATCATGATTATTGATCGCTGATGAATCGAAATCGAGGGAACGTAATTTTTCCGAGCATTTTGTTTCTGTCATTTTAGTATCATGAACTCGAAAGATTTCATTTGTTTTGTTTTGTTCTGTTCTAGGTGAGTGACGGATAGAAGGGATTAGTGAGAAATGAGGTAAAACAACTATTGCATTTTCATTTCTGAAAATGGTGCGATCAGAATCCATGGTGGCATGATTTTACGAAGTTAAACAATTAAGTCTCTATTTTTGTATCGTCCAAAAGAAACAGTTCTATCAGTATTTTCCAGCGAATGTCGTACGATGAACGCTTTTTTCACATCCTCAAAATCTTGTAACCGCTGGAAAGTGTTCATGCTCATGAATCGCTGGTGGAGTCAAAAATCTCCTCTACTCTTGACCGTTGAAACGGAAATACACATTCAGAACCCTTGAGCATCACACTACCGTGCACACTATCTACACACTATCGTGGTAAGGAAGAAAATTGTATAAGCTTTCACAAGTTGCCACATTCCTGAAGGAAAATTGTGCTTATTTGTCTTCCAAGTTTTCAGAGTATTTTTTTTGCGATTTGATTTATGGTATCTGAAAATTTCAAGAAAAACTACTCACGAGTGTCGTAGAGGGTAATTATATCATCGAGAGGAATTTTGAAACATTCCAGCACTCTTGCGGCATTTTTCTTTAGCACGGCAGCACAGCGTAGAGTTGAGTCTAACTTGTGGCGGTCAGTTGTAAATCCAAATCGATACTCAGGTTGAGTTACCGTCTTCTTGCGTCGTTATTCTCCCTGCAGCGTCGCTCAGTGGACCTCCGATCACTAGTACAACCTTCTTCTGAAAGAAAATGAAATTTCATTCGTTTCGCAAGGGGGAAAAAAACAATCGCTCGAATTCGCATATTCGAGCACTAATATGCACCATCATCAACCGCTCACGATGTAATCCTACAACTGCGAACTGAGTATTGAAATCGATCGACAATGCTATAGACAAAGAAGACACAGGAAGTATGGAGCGATCCTATGAGTTGAATCGGGTGGTTCTTATAGACTACGGGGGAAAATTATGGACTAACTGGACCGCGTTAAACAGAAAGGAACCAAGCCACATCAGCTATTGTCAAATTTAATTGGACGAAATAATTTTTTACGTGAAAACGATTGTGCGGATTTTCGTGCAAATTGCAGTGGATTTTCTCCGTAGTACGACGCAAATTCCTTGAAAATTTCAAAGGAATCCGCACAAACGTTCTCTCGTAGAAAATTGACTTGCCCAGTTAAATTTGGCAACAACTGATGTGGCTTGGTTCCTTTCTGTTAAACGCGTTCCAACTGTGGGATCTCTTCTTAGTTGCCGTTAGGTAGTCTGATCCTTACTTCCTTCGTCTATTGCAACCACCCACTTCCACCAATTGCATCGCCTTATTTGTCTTTTGTCTTTTATGTCTATTGCTTTGTCAGCCAATTTCAATAATCAGCCCGCTGATGAAATCGTAGCTCCTCTGACTCAAGTGCCTATCTAAATTTCCTTGTTAGCCGTGTTGTTCATATTGCTTCATGCTTTCCGAGGCTCATGTGGAACATTGGCATGGCGTGCTTTGCGATATATCGATTGATCGGCCATTTAAACCCATGGAAAAGGATCGATCATCAGGGTGTTCGCAGCGAACACCTTAATAATCGATTATTTACCACAGCTTCAAATGAGGAAATATCGATAGATCGCAAAGTACGCCACGCCACTGATGTGGAAATCGAGATACACTCTTTGTTGGGAAGTTAGCAAGTACCTTAAAAGTTGAATGAAAGTTTCATAACTATGCACAATCCATCTAGAGCATTTAAGCGGCGTGACTGGCAAATAAAACTCGCACCTCGATTTCAGTATTTCATTTCCCCTTAAACGCTATTTTTTCATAGGAAAATATTGCATATTATTTTTGATGAAAGTAGAGAATGTTCTTGGGGAAGCAAAGAAAAGTCACACACAATTTTAAGTGCGTCATTTAGGGAGGGCGGGAAGGGGGTGATCGATCCTTCTATCTCTAAATTCTACCATTTCTGGAGCCAATTCGGTGAGCATAGGTCAATTTTAAGGAATTTTTCATGATGACATTTATCCAAAAATAGAAGAGGCATTTTTAGATAAATTATAAAATTTTACCCCGATTTCAAGAAAATTTTGCACTATTCAGACAGCTTTTGCTTTCCTTAGATTCGGCGGAATGACGCGCCTAAAATATGCCCAAGACTAATAAAACATTCGGTACACATTTAACAAATAAAAATGAAGCACACATTCTGAAACTTTGCAGACGAAGAAAACATTCTGTTTAAATTTTACTCTGAAAATGCATTAAATCATCCTGTGTCCATATGATGACTTTTTTGAGAGAAAATTGTTTGCACTTCATTTCCTAGTTTTCGTTCTAAGTTGTCCGTTCCTCACTCAAGGATTTCAATGTAGGCTTCTTCCTGAGAATCTAAAACTTAATGTTGCCGGTTCCCGTTAGTCTTGAAACCCATAAGTATCATGTAAGAATAGCTGGATTAAATTTTAAAATATGGAACTACTGTCCATAAAATCACCATTCTGCATAGGGAAACCAATGGCATATACTATATTCCTAAAATGAGCCAGAAATAGCGGCTCCTCATTCTGCCATCCACAGCGAAAACGCCGCAACTCCACTCAAAGTTTTGTATTTTTTTTCAGCACGTACTACTTACTGCTTTATAACAATAAAATTCAATCGCCAAAAGGCTTCATTTTTCCATTGTTAGGCCGAATGGTGTCGCGGAGGTTTATCGAAAAACTGTAGGACGAATATTTGGTAGGTTTTTTGTAAAACAACATACACTGGAAAAAGAAACACATTGGATTTAGAGTCCAGACTCTTAAAAACATCGACAAGAAAAAGTACTCTTGATTCTATCAGAATCTAGCTTAAATCAAGAACCAAGCCTCTTAATTTAAGCGGATTTCGTTTTGATTCAAGCAAAAATCCGATTGAATCAAGAGTATTTTTTCTTGTCAATGTTTTCAAGAGTCTGGACTCCAGATCCAATGTGTTTTTTTTCCAGTGTTTAGTCAGAAAAAATTGAAAAAGTTTTGAACGGAGATATTTTTACTCTGGACGGCAGTTTTTCAAAACGTAGTCCAGTTGTCAATTGAGGTTGATCGCTCCGGCTCTACTGTGCGCCGTTGCGTTATGCTTCCAAGTATACGCTCGTCCCCTCAAATTATTTATCCATGGATAATTCACTTGGAACTCCGCAAGGAGGCACAGCAATAAAGGCCTCATACTCCCCTCTTCTCCCTCCCCCCCTCCCGCTCAAGACGCGTTAAAGTTATGAGATGGGTTTTTGATGCGGCAACCCTTTGTGCCGGCCGATCGGGTTTTTACAACGGACATGGTCGCCGGAACTACGGAAAAGCGAGGATTTAGCGGCGGGAAAACTCCGAATTTTCCGTCGCGGGGAAGAGGCCTCGGCATCGGCGCTGTGGCCGAACCGCCCAGGAGGGCATTTCTTATGTCGCTATCACCAACGACGTTTAGAGTTTATGCGCTCCTCTTGCGTCGTATCGTAAAATCTATCTTTGAATAATTTACCGGCACCCCCGACCGACCGCACGTTTTATTTTCGGACCGCTCTATCTTATCCTCCCTCGCTTGTTTTATGTCGCGTTTGAGGTGCGGATGCAATTTCGGCCGAATGCATTGCGGGCATGTCCTCTGTGAGAGGGCCCCGTCTCGTCCGGACGGGCAAATGGCTGGGTGCGCGAAAAAGATGGGATCCCGAGTTAAGTCTCTTTTCGTTTCCAGTAGCTTTTGTTACCAGCTCATGGAGGAAAAATATCCCGGATACGTGCAGACGGATAAAACCGATCTGGATGTGAAAGTCGAAGCAGCGAAAAATAGAGACCATCCACTGCACTCTATCTCAAGTCGGAGCGTTTCTTGCCACCTGAAAATGTATGCATGGTTGCAATACCACAAACACCATAGTTGGATTGCACTTTGCAAAAAGGAACCAAGAGCATTGCAATGTTGCTAAGATTCTGCTACTTCTTTCGTCTTGAAAGAAAAACCTGATCATCTGTAAACAATTTCTGTTTTACACCTTATAAACTATAAATTTAACACAATAATTACCATGTAAATATCATACTTTTGCATGGTTTCAGTACTATCACTGCAAAGGATGAAGTTGCACAATCTTAGCAACATTGCAATGCTCTTGGTTCCTTTTTGCGGAATGCAATCCAGTTGTTGGCCAAGGAACTAACAATAAGACTGCCACGGCTTAGGCATGAGGTTTTCTTAGAAGACCCTTTTCTACCTTCGAAATTCGTACACTTTTCAAGTCATCAATATTGCTGATTTGACCTTGGGGTGTGTTTTAGAGTGAAATTTTAAAGAAGAGTGTCGAAACATTTAAGTAAATCAAACCGTTATAACGAGTTTCAACTGTCACGCCGTCTAATTTAAGGCATTGGAAAGACTCACTAAAAAAATCTTATATATTTGCCTATTTTTTTATTTTACCATATTTTTTTTTCAGAGTGTTTCACACAAACCTCGAAGTAGAAGGTTAGGCGTCGAAAAATGTCTTGCAAGGATGAGTGTAAGATCGGCGCGGCGTGTAATTAGACGAGGCAAGTTCTGTCTCGGAAAAAGTAAAAGCGCCTTCAAATACGTCTGATACCGCCCGCTCGCATAGGAGTTAAAATAGTTGTATCACTTCAAATGATTTCGTGGCCCTGCACATGCGGATGCAACGGAACTCCTTTCATCTTTGAATAGGTTTCTTCCCAAGTTCAGCGACCCATAATCTTTTTCTTTTTTCTTTAAATGTGTCTTCTTCTTTCGTCAATAGAAACCTTTTTTGTTTTTTATCACTAATTTTGCCACGATATCTTTCAAATTTAAATGAAGAAGAGGAAACATATCTAGAAGTCAAGCAAAAGAACCCGTACAAAGTCGTCATAACGTGATTCAGACACGTATTTCCAAATCGTGATAAGTTTTATTCAAATTCCTCAGACAAGTGTTCCGTTCCAGCATTCATAACTTATTATTCCCGCATTCCTTATGAACACACTGAAAACGGGAAAAAGAAGTTAGACAACAGGTAACTCAAATAACAGGCGTTGCAAGTGCAATTAAACGTAGCAATTTAATTGGCACGCTAAGGTACGCATGTGTGTGCGTGTGTTTTTGTGGTGGGGGAACGATGACCTCCACGATTCATTAACGGAGCAACAATCCATCGACACAGTCCGTTTTTAGGCATGCTGTTTGTTGAACCCTCGACTAGCTATAGAAAACTAAACACAACGGTCACCCACGAACCGTCACCGATCATTATGCTGCTGGTGAATTCCGTAGTAGTGTCAATTCTCGTCCTCGGGCAATTGACTGTTCGGGCCGAAAATCCATATTTTTTCACGTTTGATTAAAGGAAAATTGACGGATATGAACACCGGCTGGCAACGTAGGTTGTCGCACATCAATATCCAAACATGCTAACAATTCATTAAAACGGTGTTCACCGATGCGATCATTTCCACCCTCAGCGAGAATAGGCGTCGGTTTCGCTTAAGGGCGCATCCCTGTCGGGTGTTTTAAATGTAGGTCGTAGGTGAGCTCTGAATCAACAACGTGCGAATTTTGATTGAATTTTGTGTATTTTTCCATCTCATTCGCAAGTATGTTTCCAGTTGATGTTTATTTTTCGAGCTTCGAAGTCAGTTTTACGCCCACCCTCGACTTTAACGTTGATTTTACTTTATTTTCTTTGATAGCACATATCTGTAAACACTTGAAAAATCCATGATACCAAAACGAGTATAAATAGTGAAGAAAACTTAGGGCATACTTTGGCAAAAAAGACAATTGAAACTTTAACAAAAGCGCACCAGGTGTCCACAATTACGTATACAATAACTATTGAAGGTAGAATTAAGTATTACAGTATAAGAATAAACATAATCAAAGCATTCAGAAACTTAGAACTTCAGAAACTCGCTACTATAGTAACAATTAAAAATTGAGTAATCCTTGCAAGCAAAATACCGCACTTATAATCAACATCAAGGCTGTCGGCAGTCCTGATGATCTACTGAGCCACAGATTGAGATCTTTGAAGAGATTGCATGTAAAAGAAAGGTAGAGTCTCAACAATTCGCTTCGTTTAGTGTTTGTTAGATTAGATCGTTAACAGTTCCGTTGATTTACATCATATTCAGGCGTATCAACCCTCTATGGCACAAATTAATTTTAGATCTCAGATTCTAGGGGACTCTAATCTATTTTGTGCTTGCATAAAAAAATCGAGTGCCAAATTTTTTTCCAAAATTGTAAAGTTAGGGGAATCAATTTTTCAGAAAAAGAAAAAACTAATGGAATTTTGCAAAATCATGGCACAGGGGAAAGATTCCATTTTTAAAAACCCCGAAATTACGCCGTTACGAATTCGTCACGCTATGTCATAGAGGGTGAATCAGTATAGACAACTTCATTGAAGTTGAACCGAACATTAACACATTTTTATCGTTGAAGCGCTGTTGAGTATTACTCGAGAAATTTAGAATTTAGTGCTCAATTCTCGTGTAATCTTATCCGGGCCTTCAACTAAACTCATTTTCCCTCGTTCGCATGCCAAAGCTCGATTTGACACGGAGCAATCATGGTTGTCGCCATCAAAATTTCTCGCATGTATGAGAGAGATTCAATTACCCGATTTGTCCCATTGTGATTTCGTAGCCTATACCGCGCAAACACTTTAGTATGAAAGCTGTCAGCGGAACAGTAATAACAGAGCCTGCGATAAGATGTAAATCTCGGGCACAGCGTAGCCGGAGCGGAGGGGTGCGGGGGCGGGGTCAAGAGGGGTTGGGCGCTCGGGTGTTGAAAGTTGAAATAAATGAGTGGTTGCAGCTATTCTCGCGTAATCCGCCGTAATTCGCGCGGTTGCATGCAACACGAATTCCCCGGTCATCGCCTCCGATCACTGGCGAGGCGCGAATGATCGATTATCGATATTTCTCCATTTAAAGCGGTGATAAAGAATCGATTATTATGGAACACCCTGTTTATCGATCCTTTTCCATAGGTTTAAGAAGTAGATCATTCGATAAATCGCAAAGCACGCCACGCCACTGCCTTCGATCGAATTAGTTAACTTTGAACTCGCCTTTTCCGAAATCGAAGTTAACTTAACGTGTTTCAGTCCGATGAAAAAATGTAGGTAATCTTGCAATGATTAATGATTATTGAGCCAGAGGTGATGCTTGAATTTTGTCAGCACTGGTCTTTCCTCCATTTAAATGTACGTAAAATAATCGATTCTTGGTTAGGCAGCTTGCCGCGATACTTTTAATGGCTTCAAATGGAAGAAAAACAAGGTTGCCAATTTGAAGAATCGCCACCGTATAGAGCTCGTGTTAGTATTCCTCTAACGGCAAAATCGAGCATCCCTTGTTTCAAGCGAGGTTATTTCATTTTCTTTCAAAAGGGGGCGTAACGACTGTACAAGGTATGTCCCATACTAAACTGCCATTCTGCAGGAGCAGGAGCGCCATCTATGGGTCCAAATAACACTTAACCCTCTGTGAAGAATTTTATGGGAGCGTCCCTATTCAAAGCTACGGCCCTCTAAATTTTTCGGAACATCTCAGTTTCTTCCCCGAATTTTGACAATGGACCACTAGACACGGTACGAATTTCAGCACTGTGATATATGATCCGTAACCAAAATTTCACGTAGAGCACGATGCGCACAATGAAAATTATCGAAATCAACTCCTCACAACGATATTTAATGATTCTTGATGCGTGAATTCAAACCACTCGCTCATGAAAACTCAATGCTCTACGTGATTCACATCGCGCGCTAAACATTATCATGACAGTCTCTGCGCGATGTAAAAATCTGGCAACCTCAATCTTGACGCTTTGGCTCAGCTATAGCAAATTGCCTATAGTTCGAACAACACATGGTGGGAAATGAATATTGCTCGATTAAGAAACTTGCTGAGACCGTTGTCGTGCGCGATTTGACTCACGTAGAGCTTTGAGTTTCTTGTGAGCGGCAAATTCCTCGTAACCAATGTGAAATGAAAAGGTTAATATCTTCGTTAGGAGTTGGTTTCAGTAATTTTCGTTGCGCGAATCGTGTTCTACGTAAAATTTTGGTTAAGAATCATGTACCGGAATGCTTAAATTCGTACCTTGTCTAGTGATCCATTATGGACAAAAAATCATGGAAATTGCCTATTCTTCAAAATTTCTAACGCTGAATTCATTCACGATCTCAAAGTGTCGCAATCTAAAGTTAAGGTAGGATTTTAGAGGGTCTTCGATTTTCCAGGGTATAAAACTTTGTGTTCTGTTTCATTTAGACCTCCTGAAATCCCTCTTTAACTTGAGATTTTGATAATTTTAAAGTCATGGATAAATTAAATTCCAAAAGCTGGGAGGATAATAATTTTCCATGTTTTTTGGTCATCAACTTCATAGAAGAAAAAAGTCTTATTTGACCCATCAAACACGGGCTTCTGCAGTCTAGCGGTTGCACCTCGGGACATCCTGTATATGCAAGCAAATGAAAAGGGTAAACTTGTCTGATTCGGATCCTAATGAAGTCCCGACGTAAAAAAAGAGTCAATAGTTAGAGAGTTGATGAATTGAACACAGGTTGACCGATAGAAATGATCAAACCTTTCCACCACTGCAACATTTCGATCTCGGTGTAAAAGCACTGAAGGAGCTTCAGGAGCCGTCTCCTCATGCACGTTGCTCTCTAAACTGAGGACTGATCTCGACTAATTTCATTTCATTTATCCGTCAGGATAACACCCGGGTATCATTACTACCCCCATCCACCCCTTCCTCCTCCCTCCGATCAGCGGACCCTCCGGGCACGCTAATTTCCTTGGCTTTTCGAACGACAGCGATTATGCTCCGCATTCGTTTCAGTTACTCAGAGCAATAACCGGTGGATAATAGGTAATAACCTGAGCAGCGCTGCCGAACTGCTGCGTAATATTTGGCTCGTCTGTGTGGGTCGCGACGCTAGGCTTCTTATTATGCTTGCAAATTTGGTTACGTCTGGACGGGGGTTGCGTGGCGGGTTGCGGGTTGCAGGTCGTCGGGCGAATTAGACTTGGCGATGCGGAATACCGAGATCCCGACGATAAAGAGTAGTAATTTCGGATGTGGAAGTCTGGTCGGGTCGTAGTGCGCTGGCGGAGCGCACGCGTCATACGATTTTTTAGAACACAGTCATTGAAAAAAAAATCTTAAATTTGCCGCCAAGAAGTGTTTCTTCTTAAATCAAGAATTTTTCTGGTTAATGTAAGCTACTTTTTTGCTCAACCCAAGCATTGTTTTTCTTGTATCAAAAAAAAGTCAGCTCAAAGCAAGATAAGAAAAATTCTTGTCGGCAAATTCAAGGATCATCATGCTTGATCCAAGGTACTTTTTTTCTCAGTGCTAGGGTTCGGACAATTTTAAGTATGGATGAAGGGGGAACAATTTCTTTTCTATGTGGAAGTTACGCATTTATCCGATAAAATAATGGAACAAAGTGAGTCCATATGGACTCTCTTATATAAATGCTCTTTTATGTAAAAGCACGCTACGGAAAAATCGATTTTTTTAAAGTAATATAAGTAATGGTTAGAAAATCGGTGGGCAAACATTGAATTTTTGTCAATTTTTAAAGACTTTAAATCAATAATGTGTTAAAGCTAGCTTCAAGCGGAACTTGATTAGTTCAGCGGTTAACGCAACTGATAATTATTGAGCCAGAGGTTTCGGGTTCGAATTCCCGCCAGTCTTTAACTTTGGATGGTGTCCGATTTTGTCGCTTTGGAGGGGCAGAATGATCCCTTTCTCCCTCTCTTCAATATCGTTTGTTAGGCCGTCGTCGGCGAAAAAACGACTTTTGAACTAGCTTTAAACAAAATTTACCTCCTTACATCTAAAAATGACATGATTCCTTCACACGAAAGTCCCTTCTTCCTCAAGAGAAAAATACCTTTTTTTCATTTCTATGAAAATGCTATTTTTATGATGTGCGACGGTATGAACTAGAGTTTAATCCAACCAAACGTTTTAGATCCCGGAATCACCCTGGGAACTTCGTTACCACTCCATGCGGAAAACATACATCGCTTTTCAACCTACGCTCTTCTTGGGTGTTCCACCAACGTATTCTTTTTTTCCGTACTCTTAAACATAATTGGATGTAATTCTGCCAAACGGAACTATGTGCATCATGACGTGAGCCCTGTTATACATATATTCTTATGGATCCGAGGGCTCATGTCTTTATGCACATAGTTCCGTTTCGCAGAAATACGTCCAATTGTATCATAGAAACAATTCGTAATCAACCAATCTATTAAGGAATCTTTCATAAATAACAGTGGCGTGGCGTGAATTGCGATGTATCGATTGTTATGCCATTTAAACATACGGAAAAGGATCGATAAACAGGGTGTTCGCAGCGAACACTTTAATAATCGATTCTTTACCATACGTTTAAATGGCATAACAATCGATGTATCGCAATTCACGCCACGTCACTGATAAATAAAACCCACTCCCTCTTTCTTTCTCTAACTTCTCGTGGAACACTGACTCGCACTCGAGCTCAGCTCACACTTATTTCTTTTGCGCTTCTCTCGGAGGGATCTGTTGAATCGTTATCGAATGGCCTCGATCGATAAAAAGCATTGCTAAGATAAGGATTTATTGATGAGGACTATTCGATTCGAGACGCTGTAAAGCCTTGGCAAAGGAGGAGCAAATGATTGCAAAAAGGAGAATCAGAGCCGACAGCTCGTAGACGGAATGATGGATTGATATTGATACGCGAATCATCCCAATAGTCCCTTCGCTCTCATTCCGCAGTCTCTAGCTCTCCGTGGCCACGGCACGGCCCGACACGCATTTCTTCCGCCCGATCGCCACCGCATCGCTCAAACCCCTGTGCTTCCCATGTTGTCGTGTCAGCTAGAGCAGCTTCCTATACTGCCGTGCTAGGGGAAGACGCCGTATAAACCTTCAGGCGTCGCCAAATTTCCTTTGATAAAACGCGAATTTCCCGGTAAACTTACGAATATTTTCCTCCCAATTTCACAGATGATTTTGTTCGCAATTTCACCTAAAGGTCCTGAAAAACTCGAGGAAAAATATGCATTACTTTCCTTTAAAAATGAACGCTTTATCGAAGGTTTGGCAACTCTCGAATGTTCATACGGCGTTTTTCCTTACCACGGCAGCACTGAACGCGCAATGCGTGAAGTTTTCCTGCTCTCTTGTAGGCGCTAATATGCGCCCCGCGCCGACCAGCGACCGCTCTGTGTTTGGTGCAATGCGTGAAGTTTTCCTGCACTCTTGTAGGCGCTAATGCGCCTTCCGCGCCGACCAGCGACCGCACTGTGTTTGGTGCAAGAACGCCGTATGATCATTCAGGCGTTGCCACATTTCCTTCGATAAGGGGCCGTCCACACATTGCGTCATCTATTTTTTTCAATTTTTTGACACCTTTATCCTTCCCTCACCGCATCCAACCGTCATCCACTGCTCGACCCCCCCCCCCCCCCCCCTAAAAAGTACTGTTCAAGGAAATCGTGATGCTGTTTTCGTGTATTCTGGTAGATTTAATTAGTCCCGTGTATTTCATTCCAGATACCTCCATTTCAAAACACGGATGATATCCTCCTTATCAGCTCACTGAATGTCAGTAGTAGCGGTTTTAAATTAATCGTAATATATTTTCCGCAATCTGAGAGTTCCCAAAATGTCAGGAAAGTGCTTGATCTGATGTCCACTGTAATATACTTTTAATGCAATAAAAGTTCGCAATCTATTGTTCGCAAATTGTGACGAATTTTCTTTAAATTGCATACTCCAAGGAAACCCTTCTTTCCTGAACAACGAGACTTCATAGCTTTCTGATAATAAAGCTCCTCGTTCAAAGCCCCAAAGAATGAAGAATCAAGGTTATTTTAATTTTACGCTTAGAGCCGTGCGAAATTCAAAAGGCGGCTACGAGCATTGCCAGCTTTAATGAAAGGAACTAGGATTCTAATTTATTTTCAAGTCAACGTAGACTCTTTGCAGCCGTGTAGCCCGGCAATTTTCGTCGAGAATCCCTTCCAGGTGAGTGGTCTGCTCTCGAGGTACACGTAGACCTCGTATCTAAATTGGAAAATTTTCGCCACACAACGGCGCGCTATGGTCCAGAGCCCGAATTCGGTCGATGAAAGTGAAACTTTTCACCAACAACCCCTCATTCTTCATCACATTTCAGCCTGACTCATACGTATAACCGCTAATTAAAAGCGCCTCTTTGGCTCTCCTTTCTTTGAAAACTCCGTTTTAATCTTCAGCGGTTCAGCTCAACAAAATTGTATCCTACTTTTATTTTGCCCCTCATTTTAGAGTGAAATACAGTTTACTCTGTATCACACAAACTTTTAAGCTTCCCTCTCAAAAGAACTAATAATAGTGGCTATTATCATCAAGTTTCATTAAGATCAATAAACGAAAAGTTCAAATAAGGGAATACGGTTTTTGGAAGAAATTTAAATTGAAATTTGAATTTCTCCGTTACTTAAAAGTCAAATTTCATTTGAATCATAGCGTCTTTTTTGAAAAAATGCTTTCTTCTTGCTGAATGTCAGACCCGCATAATTTCTCCTCGCGGTACGTTCTGCCGAAAATGAACGAGTAGGTCTTCTCTCTCATTGGTGTGTTTGAAGAATTTACTTAATTGATTCACCACAAATCGTCAAAGATAAACGTTTTTTGCTCATAAAAAGGTGTCGAGTGCCAATTTTTGAATCGTTCATCGCGAAAACAGAAAAATTGGAATAGTGAAGTTTGTATTAGCACGACTTTTTTTCCTGCAACAGGAAGTGTATTAAGGGAAAGGGATTTGACCGTTCTGAGTGGACTGGCAAAGAACTGGCTCCGTGAATGAGAGGAACAATCCCAACTTACGACTCAAAGTTTCGCCAAGAAAGCTTTCAGTCGGGTTTCCTCCTGACCCGTTGTTGAAAATTAGTAATTTTCATATTTATCAAGATTACGGAGTACTTACGAGATTTATGGCGTCCAAAAACTCTCATCTGGCTTGGTCTAGATTTCGAGAGGATTTGGCAGTCGTAGAACTTAGAGCTGAAAAACACCGGGAAAGCCAACAAAAGGGAACGAGAGTGGGAGAAAAATGAGTGGATAAATCGGGAACTGACTTAAACTGTGCCCCCCACAAATTTTCGGCTCGGGTGAGATCAGTGTAGCCACATACTGCCTATTAAATCTCTAGTCATTAGACACGTTTACACTGAGAGGTAACTCAGCAGCTGGCCAGCTCTGCCGTAATAAGGAAGAACCCCGTATGAACATAAGAGAGTAACCTTTCCCTTGAAAAAATATGTATTGGCGACGACATTAATGCATATTTTTCTTCGAAATTTTAAGATACCTACTTTAGCTTAAATTGCGTGTAAAATTGTTCGAAAATGTTGGAAAAAAATATTCACAATTTTCCTTTAAAAAAGTAGGTTTTTATCGAAGGAAACTTGGCAGTGTCTGAAAGATCATAAGGCGTTCTTCCTTAGCACGGCAGAGCTAGTCTCAGGGTATTTTTTAACGAAGCTGTGGTAATATTTTACCTTAAGATTTTATCGGATCTATGCTGGCTTTCTTGTATACATTTTCGAGCGCTCTATCCAAGGAGAGAACACTAAAATTAGGCATATCCTCAAAGTTCCTTTAAGAATCAGATTTGAAGTTCCATAACTTTGATGTAGCTTGGAGTGAGGGAGATTGTTTTGTCTTTCTCGCTGATATTTTGAAATGACCGGCATTCTATATGGTTGAAAGAACTCTCGTTTTCAATTACCTGTAAATTAAATAGCAGATAACGCTGCATATCAGTATTCCAGAGCCAAAGGGCGTTCTGCGACCTGCAGTTCGTGAAACGCGTCAACCCGTCAATCTATTGTCTTCATCGGGGGACTGATTTTGTCTTGACCATTCTAAACTCCGGATGTGTTTTCTCAATTGTTTTCCCTCAAATTTTCAATTTTCGATTACTTGTCACTCATATTTCAAAAAGTTTTCATTTTTTAATTTTTTTAAATTTATTTTTTCTTCTTTACGACCCATCATGAATTATGCAGTTGCGGAAGGTAGTATGATGACTCAGTTGCTAATTTTCTAAATATGAGGTCCGTATAGACGGATTCTGTGCTTAAAATTTTCAGCAAGGAATGGGATCCAAACTGACGTATCAGACTCATTTAGACATCATGAAGGAGGGCTAAAATTTGGCAAGCTTGAATGGAGGTTGTCAGATGCGTCACGTGGGATGCTTCCATCAATTATTAAGTTTCCGGAGCAAATATAATCGGATTAAGCCGTTTTTACACTACGGGCCGGATAAGAGCCCAGACATTCGTAGGCGAGGTAAGGGGGAGGATAAGGAAACAGAGGCCTGTCTTAAAGGCTTTCGTTTAAGCATTTGAGCATTTGTCATGACGAACATTCCGGAACTAAGCATTGTTGTCGTATTAGGCAATGGCAAATGGTTATAATTCACGGAATATGTGTTGGGATTTTCTCATTCAAACACATTTGTGTAAATCCAAAAGAACGAATTGGTTCATTTTTCTGAAATTCTGTGATCGTTTTGAGAGAAAAACATTCTACGGTCACATCTTGATGAATAACTGCTCACATAGGAGAGGATGGGGTTCTCATTGGTGAAAGAAAGTAAAAAATGTGTATCAAGGATGCGAGGGTAGTTGGTTAACGTCCAAAAACGTGTTTATCGGTATAATTGAACGTTTCCTACATGGTGGTGATAGTACACAGCAATGAATAGTTCTGTTAACAAATAGTTCTGTTCACAAATAGTTCTCCTACAGTTTCTTTGATACAGCTACAGAAGTTCCCGTCATGAGAACAGAATACTCTGTGCTCACGACCGAAGTTCTGTTCTCACAACAGAGAAGGTCTCTGTCATCAGCACCGACTTTTTTTGCGTGATTCCAAGAAAATGACTTGACACTAGAAAAAAAGAAATAGCTCAGATGGGAGGGGATGGATTAACAGCCTGCTCTCAACTTTTGGAACTTTGTAAATCTTAGCATTACACCCTAGTAATGCAAATTATGCAGTTTGTTATTTATTGCAACGCTTTGCGTTTAGCCATGTAGCATTTCAAAATGATCCTCCGGTATAGTATTTCAATGTTGGTAGAGATGTAATTCAAGTGTAATTTCAAGTCAAAGAAATTTCGAGCTTTCATTAAAGAAGTGATTCAAGAAGTAAAAGTTGGAGACACACCGTTTTTCCCGTCACTAAAGGTTATTTTTCTACTTTTAACGACCATCTTCGTTGTTTCCTTTTTGTTTTTTCCCGAAAAATCCTCCGGAAATTGAATCAAATCAAGTATACTCTATCATGTTTTCGCCGTCACAGGGACATTGCCAACCCGGCAACAACTGGGAGCCGCGGGTTCAGAGCCATCCCGAGACAGCTTTTTACGCTTCCCGAGTCAGTCAAACAGTAACGTCACAATTAATGTGAACTTGTTCGCACATACACACACTCTCTCACGGGCACTCACACCGATGCGAGCTCGTATCGGCTGGGCTTTTTTCGACCTCGCAGCCCCCTTTCACTGAACAAATTGATGGTTTCATTTGTAAAAGTCTTGCGTCGCGGTTGCTACTTGTATCAAAAATAACCCCGGATCGCCGTTGTCGGATTTGATCCTCGGCGTGACTTTAAGGCTGAAAAAAAGTGAGAAAAATCCGCTTTTTCGCTGGAAATTCTTAGTGGAGGTCACAAAATAATTCGCTTCCGAGGGTCATCTGAAAACATCTCATGTTGAAATATTCGTGGCTCAAATAATTCTTCAGAGACTGACCAACAAATTTCAATGTTACCCTATCTTGAAATCGGATACAGATCTCATACAGGGGCATCGATTTTGTTATAGAATCCTTACATTTCTTCCCTATGTTCTTTAAGTAGTTGTTCAAGTCTCATCAATTTCGGTTTGACAAACAAACGAATATGAGGTAGTTCATAAGATACACCCATCACTGAAAATTAGGTTTATCAATTTCCTCCTCTCCCCCCCCCCCCCCCCCCTGCTGAAACATACATCCGCAAGCCTCCTAAAAAAACACAAATTGCGTACAGCCCAAGCCCAAAGGCGGGGGTCTGTTTGACCCCCGCCACCTCAGATTGGAGCCCCGTGATGAATTTCCGATCATTTTTTGTCGCACCTAGCGTTGGTTTTTCACAATGAAAGCGGCACTTCCCGCCAATTTCAGCATCACGGAATGCAGCCGTGGTCAAAGAAAACATGTTAATGCTAAAATCTAAAACTATTGGACGTATTTATGCTAAATGGAACTATAAGCGCATAGGGTTTGCGTGTAACATAGTACATAGTACCTTTTAGCATAAATATGTATCCTATATGTATCCTATTGATCCTTGCACTGCACATTCAACATGGAATTCTGGAAGTCCATGTAAAAAGACTGGGTCTATCTTTAGTACAGAAATAATGTTATACAGGGTTATTCAAAAGTCACGTACCACTGGCCATGAGGGGGGTAGCAATTTGAAATGTTTTATTTACCCCGCCCCGCCCCCCTCCCCCGAGGGAATCAAAAACTGGAAAGTACCTAAAAAAAGTTTCCCCCTCGATATGAGGAAACATGTCTTAAACTGTAAGTCGATATCATAATTAAAACTAAAGTTATGGCCAGTGGTGCGTTACTTTTGAATAACCCTGTATATTACACACGCATCATTTCACCCTTACCTCATCTCATATCTTGACAGTGACACAGGCCTTGATCCTTTTCCTCCGAAAGCGTCACGTATTTTATGAACGGCCCCTCAGAATAAGAGAGGTCACTGACCAGGCTGAGATTTCCTGTAGCCCTAAATCTCGGAGCCTGAACCCCAGCGGGCCAAACTCGACACGAGTTGAGAATCCCTCGAAGGGCGACTTCTCGGCGGCTCAAAGGAAGCGGCCGGACGGGGGTGGAAGCTCAAAGCTCGAGGGTAGGCGGAATGAGAGGACGCAGCCAAGACAGGGAGCGCTACTTTAATTGTACACTTCACAAAGCATATTAATTAAGGCGTAAGGCCCTCACTCGAGGCATTACGAGGACACGAAAAATTAAGCATTTAACATTCGCGGTCTGTCTCGGACGTGATTCGACCCGAGCGCGACGCGCGACGGAGCCATGAAAAAAATTAAACAAACCCGGGACACAACCATTAACCTGGATTTTTATTATGTTAATGCCGGTTTCCTTTATCATTATTTCTGGCTCCGTCGCGTCGGAGCCCCGGCCTTTTACGGAGAGGGAGTTAAACCCAGGTTTAGACGGGGCTAGTCTCGCAACCCTCGACCACGCAGTGGTTCAGCTCACCTGCAACATGGGAACTAACTCGAGAAAAAATTGGATCCAATCCAGTGACAAAACGCAGCTGCACTCGCCTCCTAAGGCAAAACGCCCTATGTACATCCGTGTTTCGGCAAATTCCCACCGATAAATATGTATTTTCGACCTGGGTTACGAATACGCTTCCTTGAAATTTTGGACATTCAATATCAAATTTCGATTTAACTATTCGAAAAATTGGACGAAAAATGGACACGTGTTTTTTTTAGAGGAAATTTGGCAACGCCTGAAAGTTTATACGGCGTTTTTCTCTAGCATTGCAGTGTACGGAAACGAGTTCGAGTAAACTTCTCGGACAAGATGCAAATTTAAGAACATTGTTTTCTCAGTGAAATTCTCTGCATGAACAACGATCGCAATGAAAATTTTGAAATGCGACTGCAGGAGAGAATAAAGATTTTTAGTTATTGGATTCAAGCTCTGCTCATCTGAAAGTCGAAGTTTTTGTAATTCAAATATTTTCTTAATCTTATTTTGCTTTTTATGACAATCAATCTAAAGCAATACAAATAAAATGGGAAATCAAATTTGTGCATGAATGTACATGCAAAAAGAGCGTGTGATTACAATGATTTCCTTTTTCAGTATTTTCTAATTAATACTTGGATATTACAATGGAGGAAGAGTGGAAAAATTTTGATTTATGTCGCTTCTTTTTGAAGCGCAATTTAACGCACAT
This sequence comes from Bemisia tabaci, assembly GCF_918797505.1. NCBI lineage: Eukaryota > Metazoa > Arthropoda > Insecta > Hemiptera > Aleyrodidae > Bemisia > Bemisia tabaci. The sequence goes on from NC_092793.1 coordinate 51,746,973, forward strand.
AAATTTTAGTGATTTTTCCCGTTTGGAAAATTGAATTTATGTGAAATCTATCCTAAGATCCCCAAGATATCTAATGTGTGAAATTAAAGTGAACATTTTTACCACAGACAGGTATTTTTCGTCCATAAGGAACAGCGACTTCAACATCCTTACTGGGTTTTGCATTTAGGAGCCACTTCAAAGCTCCTCACCACATTAGCTCCGCATCGTGAACTGTAAATACATCTGTAACAGAAGGCTCGGTGCATCTGTATGAAAATTCTGCAATATTTGTATGGAGGGGGGGGGGGGGGGGTTAGGATGAGTGACGAGAAGATAGGCTGCGCTAAAACTACTCAGCAGTTAGAAATGCAAATAAGGTGTTGTTACGTCAACGTTGCAAGATTGCTCAGCTGAGGGCACAATATTGACTCTTTCCTGTGATCAATACTTCCGTATCACCAAAAGTGGTGCGGGGATAGTCGGATAGTGAACACTTCTAAATGATCAACCTCTGTTTCGGTTACTCTGTTGGGTAAAAATGTTTTCAGCGATATCCCTCCCCCGAAGATCTTGGCAGCTGTAGCCGAGATTCGTTCCGACGATTCGGCAAACCATACCAAGCTTTCCCCAGCCGGCTTTCGACAACTGACAATTTTTGTTCAAACTGCCAAGTTGCTTGGAGTGTAGATACAGCCGAATTATGTTGTACTGTATGAGGAGTGGTTAAGAAACTGAATCATGAAAAGATATTGTCGTTACAAATATCCGACGTTTATTTCTTTATTTCTTTTTTAATCAATTACTAAAAGTAAACGAGCTCCTAGGGACCAATCCATAATTTACTAACAATTTTTGGAAGACATGCAAACTAATATTGTAGCATCACCATTCTATTTTTTTACAGTCTATCCTCTCGCTATTTCATTTCCAGAAGTATTCAGGATTTTATTCGTCGGTTGTGTTGCGTAAGTAGCCCTTAAAATACCACTACGATTAAGACAAATGGAGAGAAACATATCACGGAAATGGAGCGGAGGAAAGGCTGCGCGCTGATGACGGCGCAGAGATACAACTATTCGTACTCGATGGATGTCCGCGTTGCGTCTGCAAAATTGAAGGCGCGATGGCACGAGGCGTGAACTCACAATACTCCACTTCATTTTGCCAATGAGGTTTTGCGCAGATTCGGGAGAAAAGTTAAAAAAACAAGGCCCGAATACGTCTCTTGCCTAATTCTGTTTGACCGATATCTAAAGCACGTATGCACTGGCCCCACAGCTCCCGAAGAAAAGATAATCGGGTCAATTTGACCCAGCTTGATTTCTAGGGCTAGTTGTCAAAAAAATTCCCTGACACTCGATTTTACTTTCTTTTTTTTTTTTTTTTTTTTTTTTTTTTTTTTACATACATATGAGTCGCTTTTACAGCGCTTAAAAGAGCCCCCTTATTTTTACCCCCTCATTTTTACCTTACCCCCCCCCCCTTTTTTTTTTTTTTAATGTCTGATCCTTTTTCACGATGTATTTGTCGACATATATATCTAAAACTCGGATGTACCGGCTCCATATACAACCCACGGAGCAAGTATTTTTAGTAAACCTCGTGATATTTTGACCCGAATTGGGCATCCAAGGGTTAAATCATTACCACGACCTCAGAAAATAGATCTTATCATCCGTTCAAAATTACTATAGACTTTATCCTGGGACCATACGAACCAGGCTTTTTTTCCCGGTCATTATGGTCAATGGTGTGGAATCAGGCACCGGAGAATTTAAATGAGAATTAAAAATATATAAATGGAATTTCTAATGAACGAATAAAAAATTGCCAGCCCCGCGCAGCTAAGTCTGAGGTTCGACTTGACATCACCGATGGCCCAACCGATGCTCCCTTTAGCCTGCATGCTCAGTTGCAATGTTCCTTTTCGAGCCACTGCGAAACAAAGGTGATCAAAATGTAGCACTTGGGTGCAATGCGCACCGATGCAATCCGTTGACTGATGCATTTGTCATGTTTCACCAGCCTAGATTCTGAACCACCGCGTTCTCTGTTTTTAATATCCGCCTTCTGGTTTCCCGAATTCGCTCTCGGAGCGATAGGCCGGAATCGAGGCCGCTTCTCAGAAACGGACTCCAAATGAGACTGAACTCAGTAGAATTCCCGGACATCATTTACTGTCATAATACTAGGAAAACTAAGAGTTATCAGGAATTTTTAGAGATTGGAAAAATTGGAATTCAGTCGAGAAAATCGAGAGCTTTCGGTGAATTTTTTATTTAACTCCGATATCGTCTCGTTCATCAGTCCTGCGTTACGATTGCGTCACGGAAAGGGGTTGGGGATGGAAAAAAATCTGATTTTAAGCGTAACATGTCATATGATCCTCATGTGCACTGGAAATAAGTCGCTTGGATCTAGAGTTCAGACTCTTGAAAACAATGACAAGAAAAAATACTCTTGATTCAATCAGATTTATGCTTAAATCAAAAGGAAATCCGCCTAAACTAGGAGACTTGGTTCTCGATTTAAGCAAAAATCCGATTGAATCAAGAGTATTTTTTCTTGTCGATGTTTTTTTAAGAGTCTGCGGACTCTAGATCCGATCGTTCTTTTTTTTCCAGTGTGATTCGTCGGTTGTAGTAATAGTGACCGATAAGTAGCCGCTAATGAAGTTCCAAGTTCTGTAACCGACCAATGGCGTAGCTCCATTCAACCACAGTCATGTCCTGCTGTATGGACAAACTGGAAATATGAATAATCGGGCAGCTGAAAAGACAAGCGCTGAGCGGTGACCCTCTCATTTGAGGTCATGCAGTCGGTTTGAAATGACGACCATCACGCTCAGGCGCTTAATTTGATTTGTATATCAATCGCGGTGCCGGCAATGCTCGTGGCCGGACATTGAAGTAGAAACGCACGATTAATGTATTCATTTGTATTCGCTGTACTCTTAATTTAGTCGGGTGTAATATCAGTGTGGTGGCGGGCATTTTCACGCCGTTGCGCCGCGCCACGCCCGTAGACGTCACGCGATCCGCGGATCATGACCCACGGTTCAGTGGCGTGGCGTGAATTGCGATGTATCGATTGTTCTGCCATTTAAACCAATGGAAAAGGATCGATAAAAAGGGTGTTCGCAGCGAACACCTTAATAATCGATTCTTTATCATAGGTTTAAATGGCATAACAATCGATACATCGCAATTCACGCAACGCCACTGCCACAGTTTCAGAATTGCAGCAGGGATTCTCTTACAACTTCAGCCTCGAAACATTTTAACCTAAAATGTTCCTTGTTCCCGTGAAAATCTCATCGTTCCTTGTCAAAAAAGTTATTAAGCACCTGAGGGCCGATTATTGAAATTGATATGTAAAGCCATAGGCAAAGAAGATAAAAAGGATATGGAGGTATCCTATCGGTGGAATTGAGTGGTTGCAATGGATAAAGGAGGTATGGTAATAGACTAATATGGCTGTGCTCTGCGAACTTTCGATCTCGGTTAATTTTATGCATTCTAAGGAAAACTTCTCATAATTTATGTAAAAAAATAAAAAAAGCTCGACAATGTTTTAGATGAACCCTTTGTCTTTAATAAACGTTTCGGTTTTGTTTTACAGCGGTTGATAGGTGTCGTAGTATCGAGCCCTGAACTCGACTTTTCTTTAAAAAAAATTGAGTTTCGCCCTTATTGTTGAAAATCGATTTATTTTTTCCTTTGAATATTTGTTGGTGATCCGAAGACCTATCAGCTGTGTTCGCTGAGGATCGCGTTTGAATCTCTGCTCAACTGTCGTTTCCGGCAGTGGCGCCTCTAATTAAATCTGTGAATTAATTAGCCCACAACAGTTTTCTGGCCCAGTGCTCCTCCATCTTGGCACTCATCCTCATGCACACTTCGTCGCTCCTTCGGCGTGAGATCGCATCTCGGTACCCGCATGAGCCTCAGAATACACGGTTTTTTATGTAGAACAAGTCTCACGTGGACATTGAGATACGTTCTTACGTTAGTGGAATTGAACCGCCGCTCCGTATTCGCCTGTTCCTTCCTGTTCCCAGGACACCAAGCATCATGTTTGCCGGATGGTCGCCATAAATTACCGTTTTCCTAAATCTGAACAATGCAAAGTGCTCACACGTTTAAATTGTAACCGGCCAATTCTCGTGCCCAGTCGCCACTCGCCACCGCGATGGTAAATTGTCGCGTTTACTTTCGTCTCCTCAAACAACATAAAGTAGGCAAATTTTTTATTTCATCAGGCAACCGTGTCGTGATTCATACCCTAGTTTGCGTCCCACTTCAAACCAACTCGATCAGAAAAATAATTAAACTCGCCGCGAAGAACCATGCCTTTGTCGATTCCAATACCGAAGGCGGCGCCTTGTTTGTAAATGCGCCTCCTGATGTTTCCGCAAATATGGGCTTTTAGAAAAATGCGGCTGCCTTGAAAAAGATGCTATCTGCAGAGTGGGAAAAGGCGGTTAAAACTATTTGAATTACTTGGGTCGGAAAGTGCCCAACTCGACTGAAAAAGAAAGAAAAAAAGAAATGCAGAAAACGGTAAAACTAAATTCACCCATTAATTTTCGGCAAATTGAAACCGTTTTTGTATTATTATGAATTGTTTGTTTCAAGGAATTATTATATTAATTAGTTTTGTTTAATCATCAAGTCCCCCTAAAAAGGCTCGTAGCCAAAAACAAGAACTTTTTAGACTTGGAGCTGTTCTTTTTTTCTAACATACACAAATTTGTTTCTGTACCGTCGATGTAAAGTAAAAAAAAAAAAGATATGCATGACCACCAAAAACAACTTTTCAGTAACGAAACAAAATTTTCATTGTTTCCAATTCGGGGTTTTTTCAAAAATGAGGTTTATGTTGACAAATTTGGCATCAATATTTTATGATTATCATACAGACTCAATGATCAAATTTTCAACAGCACCCGTTCAAAAACTGGTAAATTTTTGAAATAAACCCTTAATTTGAATCTGATGCATTTTGGAAAATAAACCTGCCTAAAAAGAGAACTTCACAGAAGAAAAACTTCATTTGTGAAGATACGTCTCATTAGAAGATGTTCACGGAAGGCATCCTCGGCGGCGATCAGTTAGGTCAACGCCTGGATACAACTATTCGAACACGATGGATGTCTGTGTTGCATAAGCGAAAGATCGAAGGCGCTTTTGTTTTTCCTGCACACTTAGCAAGAACGCGTGCGTTACGAAAGCCGGTAATTAAAGCTTTCCTCGTATTGAACCCAACTTTTCTTAATGTCTGCACGATGAGCGTATGTCAGTGTCCGCAAGAAAAAGGTCTTAGTCCTTGGATGCGAAATTTACTGTAGAGCGATTGTCAAAATGTATTCACAGAGGAAAGGCTTCGTTTCAAAGTAGCTTGCAAGTTCGCGTTTTTCGCGGCTTTTTTTTAAGTGGTTCATGTATCATTTTCACCACTTTTATTTCTTAGCTAAGGACAGGTGTGCCCCCCTTCCCTACTCCGTTTAGTTAAGACAGCGTTCAGATAAATTAATCTTCCTTCCTTTTCCTATGTTCTCCTCTCTCTTCTTCCTCTTTCTCCACCTACTTCTCTCCACTTCTCTCCCTCCCCTTTCCTTCCTTCTCTTTCTTCCCTTCCCTCTTCTCCAGCTCTCACTCATTCTTCCTTCTCCTCCTTTATTCCATTTCAGTCCTCTTTCTCTTCCTATTTCTTTCTCATTCATTTCTGCCACTTCTTTATATTTTTTTATTTTTTTTAATTTTTTTTCTTTTATTTTTTTTAATATGTTGAGGGTGCGTCGCAAGAGCGATCTCAAATCGTGACTCAACTGACCCCGCTTCATTTGACGGAAACCCCTCGGTGCTACGAAGGCTATAATCTGAGCCTTTCTCAATTCGTACGGAACTAGTGAGATTATCGCAAGGAGTAGCGTGTCCGGAACGTTGCGGAGTAGATACTCGGTCAGTTTTTAAGATGCTCTCCGCGGAGGAGGGATCCATTTCCGGTCAGTCGGGAGCCAGGCGTCTCGCCGCACAGTGGATAGAATCAATAGGAGATGTCGGACAAAATTTGGAAACTGTGAAAGCTTTTAACTCCGTTTATACAAAACTCTGAGGTTCTAAAAATTGTTCCATTGGTTTCCTCGTGACATTCTCGTCTAGAGGCATCCCATATAATTTAAATTGTGGCGAAATAAATATCAAAATTTGTAGTTTTAGTCAAAAATGGAGATGTTGCATGTGTGAGGGATTTGCGATTTGACCATTGATTCTTGTACTAAAGTTCGCGAGAAACACTATGGTGCAACTGGTTTTCTCTGAAATCATCTCCCAAGCTCAAAAAAAGCTCTCAAGTTGAGGCCAAAATGGAGAGGATATCCCACCCTACCCTGAGAGTCCACCTCTACATCAAAACAATCTCTGCATGCAAAGATAGGGAGCAAGTACATTAGCAGGGTTGCCGTGTTTTCAGTTTTGGAGTCCCCAAATGAAGTGGCAGCCCTGTTAATGTCTTTGCTCCCAATCTTTGCATGGAGAGTTTGTTTTGATGTAGAGGTGGACTCTCAGGGTAGGGCGGGATGTCCCCTCCATTTTGGCCTCACTTTGAGAGCTTTTTTTGAGCTTGGGAGTTGATTTCAGAGAAAACCAGTGGCACCATTGTGTTTCTCGCAAACTTTTACATAAGAATCAACAGTCAAATTGCAAATTCCTCACACATGCAACATCTTCATTGTGGCGAAATAAATATCAAAATTCGGAGTTTTAGTCTAGAATTTCATGACCGACCTCTCTGATTGAGTCGATCCACTGCGCGACGGTGGTGGGCGCGGGCCGCGGGGCCGCCCGCCAAATTAAGACAAAAGGAATTAAGGTAATTGATAGCGAGGATATTCGCCTTGCTTCCACCCGCCGCGGCCGCCGAGAAACGCCAAGAGACAAATGAAATTAACCACCTATCGGCGATTCGGAGCGGCACACTCAGCAGTCCGCTCCTCGCTCCAACGGTTGCCGAACTCCCGCTACCATTATTCCAAAGCTCGTTCCTCGAAAAGCCAACCGGGGTTGCTCTCAAAAAATTGAATGCTAATTCTAGTGCATGACTCTAAAATTGTATTTATTTTATCTGTTACAGGTTAGTCACCAGTTCAGCGCAGTTATCAGATCTTTCCTGGGAGCACGTTTTGTCACATCGGTAAACGCGTATGTTAGCGCATTCAAAATACAGTAAACTACTATAATGTAGAGGTAACTTTTTTAACAATTATTTCCCCTTTATTAAATGAAAAACTTCATTCAAAATTTTTTTTAGAACTCTCAACTCTTAAAAATCAGCAATTTTCTCCAAAAAAATGCATGCCGAACTCCATCGAACTTTACCCTGCTGGAAACTAGATTCCATCAATTGAACTCAATTTTTTTCGAAGGAGGGCGATGAAATGAACGTTACCTATTTCACGACTTTTAAATTACTAGGGGGTACGCCACGCCCCCTGACCGCTCTGCGGTCCAACCCCCCAGGCGCTTCGCACCTCAGGAGTTATTCATCACGCGTCATTCTTATGATTTTATATTGTAGTAGTATAATTTTGAAGGACCCCAAAAAAGTTTTGTTTTAATATTGGAGCAACTTTAGATCCGTTCGGCCTCTTTTCTCAGTAGTATATTCAGGGTGTCTACCGGTCCCCAGAAGTCCCCAATGTCCCCGTTATCTCCGATTTTGGAACGGTGTTCCCGATATCCCCGAAAGTTCCTAATTTTCTTACTTAGGTCCCCAAAAAATGATAAAAATCGCCCTAAACACCTGCATTTCTCGCCAGCCACGGCTACGTGGTATGATCAGGAAAAAAACTGAAGGGTTGCTTGGTTTTTCGTATATGTTTTCATCGGTTCAACATGACTTTTAAAATTAGTCGTATAAAATACGATTTTTAACGCTCCTAACTACCTCCCTTTCTACTACTATTTCGGGGATTTAAAGTCCCCAATTTCACCGAAAAAAAAAGTATGGTAAAATCTAATAAAAGTCTACTTTATTTTTTTTAAACAGTGATACTGTTTAGTAATGAGAACCAGAATTTTAGTATTATTCACCAGAACTCTGATGATACTTACAACATGGTAAATGCTACTATGGAGTCTGGTGTTTATTACCATACTCGGATCACTTTATCAATGTATGGTAAAATCTACCAAATTTTTTTCAGCGTTACTTGAAAAAACTCCCCTAAAAGCCCCCTAAAGTCCGCAATTTTGGTTTTTATAACTGGTACAGACCCTGATATTGCAACGGCGCTCTCGGCCGAAACCATGGAGTCTGATGTGTATTAACATACTCGGAGCACTGTATGAATGTATGATAAAATCTATCAAATTGTTTTCAGTGTTTCTTGAAAAAACACCCCTAAAAGCCCCCTAAAGTCCGCTTTCTTTGCTTTTTATAACTGGTAGAGACCCTGATATTGCAACGGCGCTCTCGGCCGAAACCAGAGGACACCGACCGTAGCCGAATGTTAAGTCGGCCTGGCGAAAGCCCAGTCACGTCCTTGCGTTTTCTTAGCCTCTAAACGGCTCGCCGACCTCCCCCACCCCCTTCCTTCCTCTCGCTCCTCCCCCTCCCACCACCGAATTGGACCACATCGTCTCTTTCTCAATTTCCTCTCATTCATTATTCATTTAATCCCTGGCCGCCGCGGTCCGCGTATCAGTACTCAACTTTCACCGAACCCCCTTTTTCGTTTTTTCGGGAATGAATAGGGAGGAAGAGGAGGGCTGGTTGAGGAACTTCCGGTCGCTTAAGTAGCCTGCAAAAGCTCCGTCCAGCCGCACCTGCCACCCTAAGCCCGGAGCCTCCCGCCAAGTTTCGCCGAGATTTCCACTCTGCGGATTTCAAAGTGGTGAATTTCGTCCTGTAGAAAGTGCACGTTTGTGTATTAATAAAGTTTATTTTGATCGGAAGAACTCAAAATACACCAAGCAATTCTGAGATAACAGGTTTTTTAAAGGGGAAAAAATAGGAAAGTCTATTATGTAATTGAAATTCGAAGGCATGGGGCTGAACGGTACGTTGCAGACCTTCCTATTATTGTAGAGTGAATGTATCCATAGTTAGTTAGTTAGTCAGTTAATTTATTTAGAGAAATTCAGCATCTTAGGATATTAATGTCTCTACAAAGAATATGAAAGATGGGTGCATATACAAAAATACACCTGAAATGTTTCTTTACTATAGGCATTCTCGGTATCGCACTTTTTGGTCTTGTCCAAAATTTAAGTCTAAATTGCCTCAATCGCCTCTAAATACCTTTAGGTTGCCTCAAAGCAACCTCCAGTGTGAGAAGAAAAATGGAAATTTTTTCTATAATTTACATACCTAATTAACGTTTTCAGTACTTTTTGAATTCCGAGAACTGATCCAGGTAGTACGTCTAAAACTGGACGTATTTCTGACAAACGGAACTATGTGCATTAAGACGTGAGCCCTGTTACGCATGTATTCTTATGGGTCTCAGGGCTCATACCTCAATGCACATAGTTCCGTTTGGCAGAAATACGTCCAATTTCTACTGGAGCTGAACAATTTATCGTTTTAATTTTTACAGGCGAAAAAATTAAACATGCATTGTAACAGTACAATACCCCTAAGTTGCAATATACCTAAGTTGCGTTCACCAGGTCAACATCAAAACCTTAAAGAATGTGTAGAATTTTGAAAACCTCCTGTAGAGGTGCGACTGGAATCGACGCACTCTCCCTACAAGCCTCCCTGCAAGGCCAGAATGACCTAAACCGTCAAAGCAACAAACAAGAAAAGAAGATAGGAAAATGTACAAAACTTGTTGTCAGCGCACAAAGAGGTCACTTGATCGGAGCGTTGTCAGTTTGGTCATTTTCTCTCGAAAGTTTCGGAAGAGGTAATTTTTTTCACGGTTGATCCCCGAGGTAACCTCAAAAACCGTTTCTCAGAATAAGTACCCTGTTGCATGCTGGCTCACGACAAGTACATTTTTTTTCATACCATGATTTCTGTGTCAACTGATGTTATTGAGGCAGGGGTACGCTGCAAAATGAGGCAACATGGAGTCTCTAGCCGAAGGGATGACTTCGGCAACGAGGCGTGTGGATGTGTGCTCGTAATCGCTTTGTGGCCGGCCCGTGTAAACGCAGCTGGAGCTCCATTTGCGCCGTTCACGAGCCGTTGTGTCAACTCGGTGCACGAGTGTGCGGCATATTGCATAATACATTTTTTCCAGGCGTCCCCGCTCGTACCCTCGGACCCGCCCCTGCGCGCCCGTGTCATCGCGGTGGCGCGGGAGAGGGAGGGTCGGTCCCCTCCAATGAGTAATAAATGTCGGCAGAGTGATTTCGCGAGCCGGGAGATTCTTTTGCAGATTAAAGCAACGTGCGTCTCTTACTTAGTCCCCAGGGCTGCCTCACACCTTGTTGCCAAGTTGAACAGTGCTCAGAGACAAGAAGAGACCCTTTACTGGTATCTATACAATGGAGAATTCGCACACACAAATTTTATTGCTTCATCTGAGAGTGCTTAATGAGCTGAGTTCGCAGTATTTTTCATAATTTTTTTCTGATATGGGAAATTGGAGAAACATCGATTTAAAAGTGAGGAAATTTGCCGCTTTGTGACATTATCTTGCGGCATTTTCCATTTAAACACGTGTATTTTAGCAGATTAGGTTATTTTGTCATATTTTTTCCAATAATTGCCCAATTTAGAAATCAAGGATATCCTTGAACTCAGTTTCCTAGCAGTATCATTTTACAGATGATATTCACAACGAAAATCGCCCTTCTAGAAAACACGTGTTCATGATACATTTCCTTTTTAATAGCTGAAACCTGTTCAAGTTCAAGCCTGAAGCTCTTCTAAGGAAGCCTTTTTTATGTTAAAGGAACTTGTTAAGGAGCAGGGCATATAGATTATTTAATATCTGAAAGGAATTGTGGTCTTTTAAGAAATAGCTTTTCTTACGAGATGATGTAAATTACGGTACTCGGAGTTACCCACATTCATATTTTACTTCAATGTATATTTGTCAAATCGTAAATATTCGACAGTTTTTAAATCTTTCCGATGGTTTTGGAAACATAATGTAATTTTTTTAGTTTAAAATATTGAATCTATTCTTTTGTGTGGCTGGAAAAACTTCGAGCCACAAAACAAAAATCAACCTAAAGTAACCCAAGAACTTCAGGAAATGTATGGCTTTTAAATTTGAAATAATTATAGCATAAAAAGGTAAGGATTAACTTAAAATCAAAACTCTACGGACTTCTAAAATTTATGTGAAATAACAAAATTAACCATAAAATAATGCCCAGGCTAGATCTAACGCAGTTTCATTTTTTTGAAAAGCACGTGGTGTGTTTTTTTGTCAGGAGAGGTATGTGTGATTCTGCGAACGTTCGTCCATCAAAAGAGAAGTAATTTTATTAAAACTTAGTTTACAAATAATTGCTCCCTCGAAGAAAGAGGAGAAAATGAGGAGTCGGCAAGTTGACAACAATGCAGCTCATACATTATGAATTGTTCTCAATTTCTTCCGGACCGCGTTGGTCCTTATTTAAAGCGTTATTCGTGTCTCCGGTTCTTTTTACCGTCGTATTTTCTTACGAGCTCTTACTTTGGAGTTTTAACTTTATCGGCTCCAACTTTGGATGGGCTCGGACAAGGGTCGCTCGTTACTCCCGCGTTTATACCCATTCGTGGCTCGCAGTTTTTTCGCGGAACACTAGAGCAGACGCGCGGGGAAAATGTCAACTACATTTTCTCGGAACCCGCGTTTTAAGCAGGCGACTTCTCATCGATTATTCATATCATCCTCGGTTTTTCTGAGTATATAATTATTACACCGCGGTAACGGTCAGAACTTTGATGAGCAAAAGCCAGTTGATTGCTCCACCCACAGTATACAAGCTAACTTTTTAGGTTTAAAACTCGCATGCAGAATGGTTTTGTGAAGGTCGTTTTTGTTGTACTGATTTTTCGCATCAACGCAAATCAGAGAAGTGCACTTTGACGCCCGACGTGACAATACTGCAGCAGACCGAACGAATAAATCAATTAACGAATCAAAACACCGAGACTTGGAAAATCAAATCGGTCTAGTTCATTTGAACCCCTTAAAATTAGCACCGAAACAAAGTTGCCAGTTCTCATGATCGTCCCAATCGTCGAGCTTTGTAGGCTGTAAAATATCCGCTCTTTCGGATTAAACTTGACGTCCGCCAGGGTTGCTTTATCATCGAGTGTACGAAGTTGGAGTCACGATCGAAGTTATTCAGCTCCATTGTTCCAGCTCTGCTAGACTCGTCTCTGCTTCGCCGAATCGGCCAACGTCCCCACCGCTTCCCCGCGAGGACCCACGAATTTCCGCAGGTGACGTGGAAACGCTGCATGGAACTCATTTGAAAAAAACATCCATTCACGTAGAGTTACCATTGCACTTGCGTGGTTTTCGACGAGAAGACGGAAGATCGTGGATTCCTGCCGAAAATTAAAGGAGCTTCGCCAATTTTGATCAAAAGACTTTGTCAACCGCTCCGAATTGAATTCAATGAAAGTATTAATTTCATTTTCGGGGTCGGCTACGGATTAAAAAAGGGTCTTCCTGATCCGTTCATTGTTTTTGAGCTGCCCGACTACCGACTGCCCCGCTATTCGGTCTCAGTCTGCGTTGCCGTCTGTTGCTTAAAAGTCTCTCGCTGTAAGTATATTGTGTTTCGCGGGAGGTATGCATCATGATAATGCATCCAGCGGCAGCGTTCTTTTAAAGTTGGGTCGCACGATAGTTTATCGCGAACTGTCGGTACGTCCGGGGTTATACGGTTTTCTATCTCCATAATTAAACGTCTGAACTTATACGCGATTAGCTAAGTCTTCAAGTCGTGTGACCTCATCGCAGTGTTTCAAAATTGCCGCAGTTTTTGTAGCAATATTTTTCCACTTGATATTCGGTGAGTTTTCTCTTGCCCTGCAGGGAAATCAATTTAAATTATCTGCAGAACTCTCAGTGGATTCTCTCGTAAAATTTGTATTTTTCCACACAAATAATAAGTCTGACGCTTCTTTATGACGGGAAAAAAACAAAAGTGACGTGATGAAAAAAACGAAAATAGCTACTGAAGTCAACAAGAGCAAAAATAATAGCCTTAATGCCCAATATCCTTGCACCTCAAATCAAGAAGACCTTTAAAAATAGTGAGAAATTAGTAATGCCTAAAGTGCGAATGACTGAATTCATCTCTTGACATAGTTCAAAACTTTTTCGGTAAAAGGGCTTACGAGGCTCGCAATTGTGTTAAGATTGCGTTTTTGCATTGCATTTAAGGCTGATGAATGTCATTCACAGTCGACTTCCTTGACAGTCGTGAGGAAAAATTCGGTGCAGACTCAGGGAAAAATTCATATTGCAGAACACTGTTGGATAAGTTTTTTACAACTAGAGAATTACGTTGCACAATCTCAGCAACATTGGAAGTCTCATACGCCTTTTTACCAAAAAAATGCCTCAATTTTACCCTCTTCATTCTCATGGTGCTTAGTAATGTACACATGAAGCTCAATAACATCAGGAAGATTAATTGTATTGCATTTTGCGAAAAGGAACCACAAGCAGTGCAATGATGCCAAGATTGTGCAACTTCATACTTTGCAATAAAATTACTGATGTCATGAAAAAATATGAAATTTACATGGTAAGTTTTGTCTTAAATCTACAGTTTTAAGCGAGTAAAATTGAAACTGTTAATGGATAATCAGGTTTCTCTTCTGGTCCAGTTACACGATCAAATTGAGCCATCAAATTGAAGCTCTGATTGGTGGAAAAAGACTTGAGGTGAGGATGCGACCAATGAGAGGCCCAATTTGATGGCTCAATTTGATCGTGTAACCGGGCCTTTCCAAGACCAAAGAAGGTTCACAAGCTTAGCAACATTGCAACGCTCCTAGTTCCTTTTTGCAAAATGCAGTCCAATTGAGTGTCTACAAATTAACCGTCAACTGTTCGTAAATTGCCATGGTTGTTTCTACGTGCCTCGTTCGACGAGCCTTCTCGAAAAGAGTGTTGATGGTGACGAAAAAACCTCAGCATCTGAATGTCTTAGACCCCGAAGTCGGCGAAGTCAAGGACTTTGAGGAGGAATGTAAGTAAAGTGTTCTTGAGTAGGATCTTTGAATCAGTTCTACGGAGTGCTCAACTTAGTAAGAGCCGCGGAGCATCGTTTTGATCATGAGTGTCACTGAGCTCAAAAACCGCTCGCATGAATAGTTGCTGTTAATTAAACGGAAAATACAGTGTTCGGGTGCGTCCTTTGAAAACCATGTGTCTTTTCGTATAGGTCAGGAAGTCACTGAAGCCCCACGACAGACAGATTATTGCAGTTACGTTATTATGAAGCTCAGCAAAAATGTACCAGTCCTCGGGAAAAGGGGACTTAGTCCTCAATAACTTATAATTAAGTTGGCCCAATGTATACAAACCCGACAGAGAGGAACACGTTTTATCGGCTGAGAATTGAATGATAATCACACTCAAAGGTTAATTTTCGGCAGAAATATCCATCAAAGTTCGATCCGAACTCAACTCAGAAGTTGGATATGAAAAAATTTCTACCACATCCAAAATCACGTCTAGAACTTTGTAGAACTTCGTCTTTTTTTACATTGAGCCAAATTAGGAGCGAAGGGGCTGGGGTTTGTTTACATTGGGCCAACTTTGGGGTTTCTTGATAGCCGACCAATCAGAGAGCGGCACACTTTTTCTGTAGTAAAAGGATTGAGATGCCAATACTCTCCCGTATACAGGTACTCTATCGCAGACAACTATCGACTTTGGAAACAGCGCATTGTGAAATTGATAAACTGATGTCAGCCTATTCCTACGGGGCAAGCGCGATTCATGTGGAATCTGGAGATTCGAAAAAAAAAACCCGGCCCAGCCGGAAAGTGGAGGATTGACGCGGTGAGTATGTGGACAGTCGTCTCGGTGCGACGTCTATTAAGGAAAGTGGGAAGCTGACAATGAGCAGCCTGTGACGTCCTCTCGACCGGGGGCGCCGGGGCTCAATCTTGTTTATCGAGCACCAAGTGATCGGTCCTCGGGGATGAGCCTAGAGCCTCCCGCTGTCCCTCCAACCAGATGCGCTCTGACAGTCCCTGCATCCTGCGTTGCATTGTTTTCCTTTCAAAATGCACCAATGCTCGTAGCAGTCGCGACCAAGAGCGCTATTTCAGTCAAATTCTCGGTAGAGGATCAAACGATTTCTCGGGAGAAGGGCAGATTTTTTTTGGAAAGGGAGCAACTTCGCAAAAAGAATCTAGGAAATCTTTCCAAATTAGCAAAAATTTCTTAATTAGCTTAAGTTAATACCGCAACATTTTGCCCAAATTGCCCATATCATCCAACAACCCCTGCTTTATTTTTTCCGTGCTCAGGAGCCCGCTAAGCAGCATCACTAATACCTGCGGATTCGAGTCTCCCACTTGTTTTTTTCTCAGTAGTCGGAAAGAAGGACTTAAATGTTTTTGGAAGACCGCCGTAAACATGACGCAGGTGTCTGCATTGAACGATACCGCAACCCCGCACAGTGGATCGAGTCAATCTGAAAGGTCGGGCATGAAATTTTTGACTAAAACTGCAAAATTTGATGTTTATTTCGTCACATTTCAAAGTTCAAGGGGTGCTTCAAGAAGAAAATTTCACGAGAAAAGCAATGGAGCCACTTTTAGAACCTCAAAGTTTTGTATAAACGGAGCTGTATAGGCTTTTAAAATTTCCAAATATTGTCCGACTTCTCCTATTGACTCGATCCACCGTGCGCCGGGTCGGAAGTAAAATCCAAGGCGAATAACTTACACCGCCCAATTTCGCCGACATTTAGTCACGTAGGTTCGCTAACAGGAAATCGGGTTTTCCCTCATCCAGTCGTCCGTCTTCTCTGGCGAATCCATTACTTATTCATTCCTTCCCTCGCGGTTTTTTCAAGACGGGGATCGTCCAGGGCCGGGGCTCTGGGGGTATTTTTCGCGCCTCGCCGCCCCCGCACCACCACCCCCGACGCAGACCAGAATCCCGAGTCGCTCCCAATCAGTTTTAAGTGATGCATCCGTCCGTGCCTCCCATTCGTCAGCATTATCATCGGAAGTATCCCGTGCTCGTCCACTCTCGCTAGAATCCCATCAGAGCAACTGTTGCACCTCTCACGTTTCACGATCAAGTCGGGGGCCCAGATAGGACCCACCCTTCTCCTCTTTCGATCTCTACTCAGGCCTCTTCATGGATCATATGAAATTTTGCCGTCTGTAAAATTTTACTTAACTTAATCTCTTATCACATGAAAAAAAAGAGGTAGGGGTTAAGTCCCAACTTGGAAATTGGAAATACGGTAGTACCCCGCAATAAATCAGGTTTCTAACACTTTTGCGGTACTTCCAAAAGTAATCGGAAATATCCATATCTTGCAACACATTGGGGTTTGGGGTAGTACCACAATTATAGGAGATAAAAATTTTTTCTGGTAAAAACTGTTAAAATTGTTCAGGGGCATCATCTAAATTTTCCTCATTTTCCCGATGCTCTACAATCTTCGCATGCACTGGCTCCAAAGCAACTGTCGGCTTTATGGCACCGGAAAGTAAGTTTTAAACATTAACTGTAAAAAATGAATACGGAATATTAAACACCGAGTCTAGTCTTGAGGTGACATTGGTGAATTGATGTGACGAATAGATTCTCGCTGTGTCTAATGCATCGTGTTTGAGAAGTTACGAAAACAAAAACCGGAGCTTGAGGACTCTCCGTGTTTTTACTTTTGAATTTAAAAAAAACGCAAGTTACAATTTTCTCTGTGGGCGTTTATCGCGCCAGCATGGAAATTAGCCGGACATTGAACCAAGTCTTCGTACGATTCGCAGTCCAAAACTTTCCTGACGTTCATAACCTGCTTGCAGGCCGTGTCTCACGCGACACACCCCATCCCCACGGTTGTCCCTACTCCTTCTTCCTTGTAACGTCCCCCTCCCCCACCCGAAGTTCTCGTCTGTTTCCCTCTTTCCGAGCTGCACCAGAGTCGAACTGAGTCGCGCATGCAGGAACTCCAGGGATCCTATACTGCCGTGCCAAGGAAGAACGCCGTATGAACATTAGAGAGTTGTCAAATTGCCTTTGATAAAATGTTTATTTCTGAGGAAAATTATGAATATTTTTCCTTGACATTTTCAGAAGTTTTGGATCAAATTACATACAAAAGTATCTGAGAAATTGGTAGACTAATATTCCAAAATTTACCTGAAAATTAGCGATTTTCCAGGGTAAATTTGGCAACTCCTGAAGGCTCATACGGCGTTTTTCCTTAGCACGGCAGTATATGCTTTACCTTTACTTTAAGATTTGCGTGCTCACTCGTGAGCATGAAAGAAAGGACACCGTATGAACTATAAGACGGTGCTAAATTTTTCTAATAAAACATATATTTTCGAGGAAAGATATTATTAGTTTGCCTCGTCATTTTCAGCATTACTAGGTTAATATTTCCAAAATCCTCCTTAAAAATTCAAGAAGAAAAGTTTGTCAGTTCTTCGGAAAATTCGGTCTTAATCAGAAGGAATTTGGCAACGCTGGAATGTTCATACGGCGATTTTCTCAGCATGGCAGTTTAGAACGTTGTCGGGCCGAGAACTCGGCGGGCTCCTACCCTTGTCGAGCCGGGGGTAATTAGTTCCGAAATGCAGTGAGTGAGTTTTATAATTATTCTTGAAATTAGACCGTCCGTTATTGCATAAGGTAAGGTACTTGGAAAGTGTATTATTAAGTTCTAATAACTTCTTGAGCGTGCTCCTCACGGCGGGAGCGCACGGAGACGATATTCATTCTTCTACGTGCATTATCTTCACGCGATAGTGTCTCGAATTCCGTTCGTCTACGTGGGTCAAGGATCGCTACGGTTGAATTTGGTCAAATTTTTGATCTACTTACATTTTGCTATGAGGAACTACGCAGAGAGAAATCTCAACATAAAAGTTCGGTTACTGCGGGAAGTAAAACACAAAATAACCCTCGCCTTCGGTTGACAATTTCAAAAGAAAATGCCAGCTAGTTTTCTGAAAGGAATTTAATAAAACAAACCAGTGGTAAATACTAACGTCACATTCGTAGGAATTCATTCTCCGAGTCCCTTCATTGTTTTCTGCGCTAAAGTCACCGCAAACTGCACCAAAATCAACACAAAAATTTATGTTGATCTGTGTTTCACTTCCTATATTAAACCAAAAGTAACACAAAAACACAAATATTTTTATCAGTGAACTACAATTGCATTGTTTCTGAATTTGTACAAATTTGTATCTTAACAATAAATTGACTGCATGAAATGAATGAAATTTATAGCGTCAACTTAGCGATTTAATGCCACAACCTCCGAACTTAAAAAAAAAAAAAAAAAAAAAAAAAAAAAATATCTAGGACCTATAGTCTAGACTTTCAAAACATTTGACAAGAGATAGTACTCATCTTGATGCAATAGGATTTTTGCTTGAATCGAGAGCCAAGCTTTTAAGCGGATTTCCTTCTGTTTCAAGCAAAAATTTGATTGAATCAGGAATATTTTTTTTGCCAATCGTTTTAAGAGTCTGGACCCCAGATCGAGGAGAATTTTTTTCCCGTATGTTTTCCTCTGCTCGTGGATTAACACTCATTGCACGTAAGTAATATTTTCTTCTTTTACGGCAAACTACGAGTATTCATACAATTCAGCATAAAAGCATTTTCCTTCGCCAAAAATTCAAAGAAATCAGGTTCCATTGCGCGGGCGACACGACTTGCATGTACGTTTCGCGGAAGACGCGCCGCACCGTTCAATAAAAATCCAATTAGATTCCGAACATGTCATCAATATCCTCCATCTCAACCCCTTTTCACCCGCGCAGCGATCCAATGTAAACCCTTGCCAATATTCGAGTGTATTCCAATTTTTATTGTTTACCAGCCACAAGATTAAAGTTTATTGTAGCTCAACGTAACGCCCAGATTAAGTTTCAGGACACGGGGTTTGCCGAAACATAGCTCCACCATGAAGTTCGTTTATCACCGAGTTGTCACGTCTCGGGATATTAGGACAATTTTTTTTTCCATTTTAGCGCTGAAACTTGGTTTTAGTCGAAGCTATTTTTTGAGGCAATTATCGTCTGAAGGCTCATTTGCCGTTATTCCTAAGCACGGCAGAATAGTTGAAGATTCCTTTCGAGGCCGGTGATTGAAGCTGCTCCCTGAGAGCCGAGAATCAATGTTGGATTCAGGAATTTTGTAGCCATTGCACGATGCGACGATTCGACGATGCGGTCAGTCGAGAGAAAAAGAGGGAGCAAAGGGGAAGGCGCACAGTGGATCGAGTCAATGGGAGAGGTCGGACAAAATTTGGAGACTTTAAAAACTTATAACTCCTTTTATGCAAAATTTTAGGTTTTGAAAGTGGCTCTAGTGGTTTCCTCGGGAAATTTTCTTTCAGAGGCACCCCTTAAAATTCAAAATTTGACAAATTAAACATAAAAATTGGAAGTTTCATTTTAAAATTTCATGCAGGTTTCTAGCGATCGGGAGAACCGGGAAATTACAGGGAATTTTTTTCGGTGTCAGGGAAATCAGGGAAAACGTGTCTTTGGGAAAACGTCAAGGAATACGCAAAAATTCGGCATGTCAGGGAATTTTTTTTGCAAGCGATGTCAAGGAAACGTCAGGGAAATCGAAACGCACGAATTTTTTGGAATATGTCTTGCGAATTTTACGCTCACAGAGATTCCTACCAAATTTTCACCCAGAATTTCTGCCAATGTCTTTTAAGTTTTAAAAATTAGTCAGTCGCATAAGTTTAGGCACCATATATTTTGCTCCATTTATTAAATTATATCCATAAAACATGGAAAAAAATTCTTACTCACATCTAATCAGTTCAAACGTGTCGAAAAATTGGAGTTTTTTTTCCTTTTTGTCAGGGAAATGTCAGGGAATAATTTTTTCCGTCTGCCAGGGAATTTTGATTTTTCCCCGGTTTTTTGGCCGTTTTTGTCTGGGGAATCAGGAAAATGTCAGGGATTTTTTTTTGTTGATAATTGCTAGACACCCTGATGTTGGACCCCTCTGATTGACTGGATCCACTGTGAGGCGGAGGCGATTCGGGTTGGGGATCTGCCCCGGGCCGGAGCGGAAGCTCCTTCTTTCCCGGAAAGCTTTGTCAATAACCCGCATTTTTCCCAGCTGCATATTGAACTCAAATTAAAATTGCAAAAAAGGAACTTTCCCGGAAGTTATTAAGGCGATATCCGCTGGGTCGGCGGGATTTCTCCTCTGGTTGCCCCCTTGCGGAGTCACCAGCAATTTTTACTCTGCAAGAATTCGTAATTATCGCGTACTCTGAATCGGGTCTCGCCGGCTTTTAAATTGCTCCGAAATTACAAGAGTCGCGTCTCTCAACTCGTCCCTCCTCTGATGAAACGGCGCATCTTCATGCCCACTTGAGCCCTAGAAAACATGAAGGCTTACGAACGGCAGAGCTCATCTCGAAATACAGCTATGACTGTGCATCATAGGAACGACGAAATAGCGCGGGACCAGGATTCACAGAGCGTTGGCAGACATGGCCAAGTTTTACCCACGTTTTTTAGCATGATAGGAGGACTAGTTTGCATCACTGCTGAATGTGGATTGGTGGTAGTGAAGAGGGAAATTTGATCGTCGATTGATTGATTCTTTCAAAATTTTAAAACGTTCTTGTGGAAAACACCTCAAACTAAATGATCATTCAACGTCAAACGTATTACTGCAAAAATTTAGTCTTGGAAGTTACACAAACTGATTGCGGTGAACGCACGGATCGTAAGACAGTATGTTGGAGTTTTTAGCCAACGTGCGTTAAAAATTCTGCATAAAGCTGAAAATCTTATTCAAATCTTAATTTTTCAGCATTATGCTGAATTTTTGACGCACGTTGGCTAAAAAACTCCAACATACTGTATTTGAAGTTGTTTACAGTATATCTGAGAGCACCGTCTTAAGTGACGTTGTAATAGGCTAAACTGCGATGTCTCCCAAAACGAGTTTAAAACTGACCCAATCATCCGAGCACGAATCATTTGGTCAGTGCAATTCATCCCAAGCAGGTTCTCTAAAGATCTTTCTAATTTTAAAGGGGAAGGGATACTGGACTTAATTTGAAATGTTTAAATTATCAGTGTCCTTCGTGATCATGTAATGCTCGCAGGTGTCAATTGGACCAATGAAACAAAATAAGTCCATTCACATTAGTTTGAAGTTTAGAAGTTTTGAGAAAGAAAGAAAAAAAACATTTAAATGTATGTACAATACTAAAAGACTGGCTAGGGATGCACATGAAATTAAATGAGAATCAATGTCAAATTAAAAGGAGTAAATTGCACCCCGATTAAAAGTTAAACCAGTCACGGGACTTATTTTGTCTTGCAATTGGACGGCTTTGCGTGTTGCGACTCTCACTTGGGGTGTATCACCCATAACAAGTCTATTAGCAGGCTGATTATTGACATTGATGGACAAAGGACACTAAAGGAATCTCTTGTGGGTTGCTGTTAATTAGTCTATCACTTAGCTCCTTGTCCACTGCAAGCACCCGCCCCCACCAATAGGATCGCTTCATTTTCCTTTTATCAATCATTTTATCTATCAATATCAATAATTAGCGTGCTAATGGACATCTTATGCGTAATACATTCCAGGTGAGAGTCACAAAGTAACACAAGAACGCAAATGATTTTATCAGTGTACATTTGTTTGTTTTTTTCAAAACTTCCAATGTGAATGGTCTTTTACTGTTTAATACGTATGCCACCTTTATCTCACGCAGGACACTCGGAATTTAAATGTCCCAAGTTAAGTCGTGTACCCTTCCTTAATAAAAAAAATCTTGAAGCTGTTTGGAATGAATTTGAGGAACCAATTTATTCGTAGAAAATGAGGGTATCCTCCAAGATACGGCAACCTTTTCTGTCCCCGTTCTCGGCGGTTACTCTTGGGCGCTTTGTTGTGGGTCGTGATTGAATTTTACTCCGAAAATTAACGCATAATATTGGCGATGAAGGCTCTGGAGCATTTCATTATTTTAAGTTCTCCGCTTTCATCTCCTCTCAGTTTTCGCATTCGACGCTTCTGCGCCAGGAGTTTATTATTTTATCCGAGTCGATTTTTCCGCTCGTTGCGGCTGTTCCCGTCGCTGATTTTTGCCCCGAAACGCGAAAGTTCTGCTCGAGTCAAATGAGGAATTCAGGAATTTTCTGACAACCGACGAAAACGGTAGTAATTGCCGCCTTTTAAGGTAAAGTCCCCCATTTCTTTACTTCTCGTCTTCATTTAGATGGATGTAAAGGACCACTACTGCCGTGCTAAGGAAAAACGCAGTATACACCTTCGAGAGTTACCAAATTTCCCTTGATGAAATTCGTATACTTTTGAGAACATTCATGCATGTTTCTTCGAAATTTTCAGATCTTTTACATTAAATTGCGTACAAAATTGTCTGAAAATTTGGTAATTAATATTCTCAATTTTCCCAGTAAATGCGGTTTTTATCGGAGGAAACTTTGCAACGTCTGAAGGCTCATACGGTGTTCTTCCTTAGCACGGCAGACTAGACAGGGTCCGAACTAAAAATCAACATCACACGAATTCTCTTTAAAATCTTACACAGAAGTCGAATCATACGACGGGAATTTTGGAAATCAACTCCTGAACGAGATATTAGCAAATATTTTAAACACAGATCGAATTGTAGTTTGATTTTACAAATGACGTCATTTTGCCATTTAACCAATGTTAATTGTACGTATAAACACGTATATCATGTTTAGGCGCTGACTTTCAGACTTCCCGTTGTTTGATTAGTTTCCGTCGTGTAATTTGGAAGAGAAAATATCTTGCAAAGTGTTTGAATTCGTACCTTGTCTAGAGCTCCATCAGAAGATTCTCTGACATAGTCGGAGAGTATTTGGCCGTAGTGACAACACAGTGTGTCGACATAGGAGAAAAACAAAATCAACAATAAACATGAGTATTATAATAGAAATAGTACTAGGATAGATTCAGGGGGTGGCCACATGGGCCGTGGCCCATGACGGCAAATTTTGCAACAAAATCGGATTTAGAAAAAAAATTACAAACGAGAAAAGCCGACAAAATCTCTCTTTTACTGAGAGTATAGTAATTTCTAATTTTGTCGTCTTTCGGTGATACAAGAGACAGCACCTTTAATTAGTCGAGTTAGAGAACCAAACACGCAATTTGGTCTGGAACGGCGCGGCGTAGAGAGCAATGATGATGAGGACTTGAGATGAAAAGGAGAAGCCCTCGGCGCAGCGGTCGGCATGTAACACATATTAGCGCCTACAAGACTGCATGAATACTTCAAGCATTGCGTCAAACACAGTGCGGTCAGCGCGGCCGGCGGAAAACGCATAGCGCCTACAAGACTGCATGAATACTTCACGCATTGCGCCAAACACAGTGCGGTCAGCGCGGCGGCGGAAGTTAAAACTATTAAACCACATTTATGTTTGTCCTTTCATAATTTTTTCGCTCATTTCTTACAATGGAAGGCCTTTTCCGCACAGCGATAGGTTTACGGGACGTAACTTTCGCCTAAAGCACCGTGAACTTTTGCTAGTAGTGTTGACAGGGATTTCGCAAAAAATAAAAAATCAAGATACGCCCTTGCGTTACAGGAGCGACGACTTCATGTCCTCGATTATAAGCTCTTTTCTCTCTCACTGAACTGATTACATTAAAGATTTAATCTCAGATTTCCGGGGGAATAAGGGTAGGGGGGTAAAAATATAAATACGAAGTTAAAAATCAGGGGCCTCCCTTCTCCAATAATTACCATATTGTGTTTTTAATTTGTGACGGAAGATTCCCTCAGTCTCCAAAATAGATTTTTCCTCTTGAATGGTTTTCCGCTGACAGCACGACGGAATTCGTACGGACAAATCCGCATCGAGTAAGAAGAGGAATCAATTGGGGAGACTTATATTGCACGGTCGGTGGAACACGGAGACACAAATCCTGAAGCATCGGTGACAGCTTCCGTCAAACTTTGACTTTTTCATACGGCTCACTTATTTCCCCTTTGACGTGGGGAGGGCGCGGTGCGGCAGGGCGAAGCGCATCACTCATAGCTAGTTTTGCTTCTTGCTCTGAGTGACGTACTTTGAAATCTCAGTGTCTGAACCTCGGAACGCCAGTGCACCGTCGCATCGCCGTTGTTGCTTTAACGATACAAAATAAAAGATTTCTCCGTGAGTCATGTGATAATTCCGTTCATTGTAGCATTCGGAAGCATCGACCGTAATCATAAGAGAGTTGATGGAGAATTTGACATGTGATATTGATGATGAAAAAATGTTAAAATAATAATAAAAAAATGATAAGTAATAAAATAATGAAAAAATGATAAATAATAAAGTAATAATATAATAAAAAAATGATAAAAAACGATAAAACGTGTTCATTTCCGAGAAATGTAATTTCGGTGATATGAATCGTAGTGTGTGGTGTTCCATATCGATTGTACTATTCACGTTGTGTAATCATACTTATGGCACTGGGAACCTTATCCTTATAGTGTTTTTTTTTTTTTTGTTTCATTATTTATTTATTATTTTTTTATCATCAATATAACATGTCAAATTCTCCATCAACTCTTTTATGATTACGGTCGATGCTTCCGAATGAAATTTTCTGGCAGAATTTTCTTAGCACTCTGGTCTATATCCCAAGACAAGACTTGTTTTACACTTAGGCCGGTGGATTTTTGGAGATACTCATTGAGTTTACTTACGGTCGTTAGACCTCTATGAAAGCTCTATGATCGTAGACCAATAGAAAAGTGGCAACGATTTTCTGTGTTTAAAGGATACAAATAGCCATGCTTTCCCTGTTCAAGTAATCTCGTTTGAGGCAAAAACCTCCAGGTGACGTTTTCGTTTCGCCGGAGGTCTCAAATTGCCGCACACTTACTCTCGAACTTTCGAAGTCCAAAATTGCTCGGAGCAACAACATGACGTGTATGGAACGCCGTTTGTACGAAAACCTATTTTCAGGGGGAGAAGTGATTTTTCTTGGGGGAAGAGCAATTTTCGTCGGGAGAGAAACACTTTTTCAGGGGTGGAGAAACTTTTTTTGGTGTGGAGAAACTTTTTTAGGGGTGGAGACACTTTTTCTATGGGTGGAGAAGGAATTTCAGGGAGGCGTGAGAATTCTGTGCTCCACTCTCCCGATGAAAATCTTTCCGTCCCTGATCGTGAATATATCGAATATCTGGAGGAGAAATGAAAAAAATAAAAAATTCTTCCCTCCGCCGTGCGTTCGATATCGCGACTCCTCGGTGCGGAGAAGGATCTTGCTGCGCCGCGACTGCTTTCGATATATCGATTGAGCGCGGCGGAGAAACGTTTCTACGCGTGGATCCACTTTTTTTCGCGGCGATCCACTTTTTCGCGGGGAGGAGCCGATCGCGACTGCTCGGCGCACAATGGTCCACAGACTGGATTTAACGGATCTTTATTCGAAAATGCAATGCACCGTTTTGAAAGTTGAAGGAGCTAATCATTTTAGGGTCGCGGATTTTATTGTACATCTTAGTGAGTGAAACAAAATATTACTTAACATCCTGACCGAGAAACTTGACTTTAATTGTGATTTCTGACCCTTTTAAGACTCAAGATTTTTTTCTCCTATTACGACAATAAAGAACATGTATAAACAATTGTTTTTTTAAAAAAAAAGTCTCCCGGTCGTGATCAGGTGATTTGAATGTATTTTTAGGCGCTGAATTCGAATATGACCTCCGTTTTTGTGCATCGCCCTTCAATCTTGGGCAGAAAATGGGCATTTTTGGTGTTTTTGCGACTGCTGACCCCCGCAGCATGTAGGTAAAATTTTTCTCATGTACGAAATTATACTACTCTGATATGTTTTGAGCAGCTGAGTCCGAAAATGACCTTCGTTTTTTCCTTTCATCTTTCACTTTTCCGAAAAAGCGACTTTTGCCCGGGAAAATTAGGAAATTTGACGTCTTTTTGTGATGCCTGCAATTCATTTTGGTACATTTTCCTGGACCCACGGTAGAGTTGTTCTTATGTATTTGAAGCTGCTAAATCCGAATATGACCTCGGTTTTTTTTATCACTCTCCAGCACTCCGATAACGCTAAATTTTCCGAGCCTTCCTTGTAAAACCCTTTGCGACCCCAAAGTCTATTAAAAATATATTGTAAAAATGTTTTCGATGTGTGATACATCGATTCTTATGTATTTTGACTTGATGACCTTTGATTTTCACTATCACATCTGTTTTTCCCGGCAAAGTCGATTTTCCTCGGAGAACCAGCTTTTTTAGTACTGTTGCGACGATTTTCCTGTTCTGAGGAGTTTTAGAATTTTCCGAGATCCTCTTTAGGTCTGCTCTGAGGTCTTTAGAGCCATCGAACCCGAGTTTGACCTCTACTTGCCTCTGACAAAGCCTCGCTATCCTTAGACCTTTATTCCTAAAAGGGTCAGAAATCACAATTAAATAAGTCAAGTTTCTCGGTCAGGATGTTAAGTAATATTTTGTTTCACTCACTAAGATGTACAATAAAATCCGCGACCCTAAAATGATTAGCTCCTTCAACTTTCAAAACGGTGCATTGCATTTTCGAATAAAGATCCGTTAAATCCAGTCTGTGGACCATTGTGCGCCGAGCAGTCGCGATCGGCTCCTCCCCGCGAAAAAGTGGATCGCCGCGAAAAAAAGTGGATCCACGCGTAGAAACGTTTCTCCGCCGCGCTCAATCGATATATCGAAAGCAGTCGCGGCGCAGCAAGATCCTTCTCCGCACCGAGGAGTCGCGATATCGAACGCACGGCGGAGGGAAGAATTTTTTATTTTTTTCATTTCTCCTCCAGATATTCGATATATTCACGATCAGGGACGGAAAGATTTTCATCGGGAGAGTGGAGCACAGAATTCTCACGCCTCCCTGAAATTCCTTCTCCACCCATAGAAAAAGTGTCTCCACCCCTAAAAAAGTTTCTCCACACCAAAAAAAGTTTCTCCACCCCTGAAAAAGTGTTTCTCTCCCGACGAAAATTGCTCTTCCCCCAAGAAAAATCACTTCTCCCCCTGAAAATAGGTTTTCGTACAAACGGCGTTCCATAGACGTGTTCCTGACGAGTGACGAACGCTTGACGGCGGGAAACACGAGCGTGAATCGTGACGTTGACTTCACAGATCGCGCAGAGTAACCTCCCTCTCTTGTTTCCATTCCGCTCCGATCAAGTCTCCTTCGAGTCCGAGACACCCACGGCGCGGCGCGGCGGCGTGGCGCCATGATCATTCGTCACCAGTGCAGTCGTTGACGTCAATGGCTGGTCTCCCGAGGCCTCCTTACGAGCAGCGATGTCGCTTTTCAGATCGATTTCTACCGTTACGCAGCCGTTGGCGCGGGTTCAGTTGAATCCCTTGTTTCAGAATGGGTCGAACTCAGAAGAAAAGAGAGAAGAATTCAGCCGAAAAGTGTGATGATTAGGCTGAGTTTTTGACGGATGTTCTTTAGCTTCAAAACCAAAGGCATGAAAATTATCAGTCTCTTAACTGTGGAACTACTACAAACGTTTTAAACTGTGAAGTCGGGCGCTTTTCGTAACAAACTCACGTAAAAACGAGCACGGGGTTGTTGGATGATATGGACATTTCCAATTAATTGTGGCAATATTCCAATAAATTAGAGGCTTTGTTTGTGTACTGTTCTCCCTTCCCGATGCATTCCCTTTTCATTTTCCATAATCTTCCACCTGCCTGCTTTTGTGCCCCTGTGAGTCACATCCTGCCCTAAGGAATGTATCGTAATGGTTGCAATTGATCGGTTGGAATATCAAGACATGAAATGATGAAATAGGAAGAGCTTTGTTAGTTTGCTGTCGTTAACATTCGCTTCAAGGTTCCAAACGATCTCATGCTCAGTGGTACATTCCTCATTGTTTGTCGGTGCGATGAGCCGATGACGTAAGCAGGAAGCGAAACGGCGTAGTTCATGTGGAAGGAATCAGGTTGTCGGCTGCGGTTGTGGCTTGATAACTCTTTGACTTTTCCGTTGCTCAGCCGCCGGCTAAAACTTTCCGGTTGACTTGCCCGGATGTTTCGTCGTGGTGACAGTTTTAGAGAAGGGAAACTAAATAAACAAGAAGACAAGCCTTTCACGTGCTCAGTCATCCCGATATTTTTTCTGTTTGTCCTCTTATTTTTATTCTTCCGCAGAGGATTCTCATCTTATCAGCCGAGGCACTTTCATCCCTATCCGCGTGTATTTTGTAACCCTTCTCGTGCTATATGAAGCGAATTTAGGTTTTTTTCTCTGGTGATGCGCATAAAGTAGAAAAGTAGTTAACACAAGATTAAAATAGGAACCGTTTATCGATTCATGAGTTTATGGTGTACTCGGGGGTACGCCTTCTGACCGGTTCGCGGTTCATCCCCCCGAAACGCTGCGCGCCTCAAGTGTTACGCGTTGATATTTTATTATAGAATATGATACAATTCAAAGCTAGTGTATTTCCTCAATTGGACTTGCAAACTTGGGTTTGAATGGCTCTCATGGTTTTTTTCCGTCAAATGAGATTCAACCATCCAAACACGGCTTTCGGCATTATGAAATGTGTAGTTTTAGTCGGAAATTTCATGTCTGACCTCTCTAATTGACTCTATCTACTGTGCGTCGCACCCGACGCGCCATGACCTCAACATCCTCTTCAAAAACGATCCATATATGTGCTCTACGTTAGTAGTCCTTAATATATTGTGAGCGAGGAGAGAATGAAAGCCGTGGCTTTGGATCAAATAGGGTTTCCCCCGCCGATAACTGCCGAAGTGGCGAGGCGATATAAGTGCGGTTCGACCAATATTGGTTCCGTTCCACTGTCACGGACAGGAAGCGGTGCCTGCGAGCACGTCGCACGCAACACGCGACACACCACTGCGCCGCGGTCCGTCGCCAATTAGGCCCCACGACGTGTGACCCGTCACTTCGCGGTCTTCCTCTCGGCCACTCTTCCTCTCTGGGTGCCAAGAAATGAATTTTTCCCCGGTCCTGGGTTGCGATTTCGAGCACAATAGATTTTAATATTCTTCTGCAAATAAATTTTTTATTCGATTCGAAAACAATGCTCCCACACTGATATCATGGAGGCGCGTTGATGACGGCGCAGAGATACAACTATTCGTGTTTGATGGATGTCCGTGATGCGTCTGCAGAATTGAAGGCGCTATGGCACGCGGCGTAAACTTGCAATGCTCCGTTCTTTGCTGGCAATGAAGTGTTGCCCAGATTCAGGAGAAAAGTTAAGGAACGAGGCCCCAATTCGTCTCTCCCAGCCAGCCTGTGTTGACACTCGATTTTTTTTTTTTTTTTTTTCAATTTTATCCAATCAGGAGAGGGGTCAAGTAAACCCGGCTTGGGCTTAAAAGTTAAGGGACAGCATCAAGATACTTATACTCTGATAAAAATATGTGTGTTCTTGTGTTACTTTTGGTTAATATAGGAAGTGAAACACAAATCGATACAAATTATGAAAATACCAAGAGTCAAAACTGGGAGGCATGGGATCATGCCTTCCAGTTTTGACTGTTGGTTAGCTGGTTGTCGACACTTAATTAGGTATGGGTCGATGCATTCTTAAATCTCGATGCATTTGAATTTTTTGCGTTGCATGACTTCGGCAACACTGTCTTATGCCCCGCGCAGGTTATCCTTCGATCGTGGATCCCTTACCGGAGCTTCCGTTTCCGAACTACCCCTGTTTACGTCAACCACCCGATAGCTTCCGTGTTCTGTCCGCGGATAAATTAAACCCCTGTAATGGATGTTAGTTTGTTGCGATTCATCCCCTTCTAACCCCACCTCTCCTCTCCACCTCTCCACCTTTCCCTCTCTCCCCCTCTCGTCCAAAGGCTTGGCCTGAGGAAGTAAAATATCCTCGGAAAGGTAAGAATTTTAGGCAGTGACGTATTCAGAACTTTTCATGGGGGAAGAGGGCTCACGGTAAAAAATTTCTCTTGGGAGGGTGGAGGAGTCCAGAGGTAAAAATTTCCTAAAAATCACGAATAAAAATTGTCGGAGGAAATTTTTTTCAGTCGGGGGCAGGGGGGGGGGGTAGGGTCAGCTTTTCCCCTCCGTTGCTATACTAAAGTTAGGTTCCGCGAGACGGGTGTCCAAACTTGCAGAGGATAAGCCAGTTATTTAAAAAAGAAAAAAAAAAGAAAAGAAAAAAAAATGATTGTCTTCTAAATATTATTTGTTTCATTTGTTTCAGGTAAAAATGGGAATTGATCATATTTCTTTTGGAAAATGCGTATTAGTCTGCCAGTTGTAAGTAGTATGTTTGCCGTTTCTATATATCTATTTTGTATTGAATGATTTATGGACGTATTTGTGCTAAAAGGAACTACGTCACACGCAATCCCTACATACATGTACATACATAGTACATAGTTCCTTTTAGCACAATACCTTCTAGGATTTGAAGTAGCATTGAAAGGGTCCGGAATTTTTTTCATTTTTTGGTCATTTTTTACTCAATTTAAGCGAGAAATTCAAATTTTTGAAACTTTTCAAGTTTCGTCAAATAGGGGCACTGATAAAGTACTGAATTTTTCTATTGAGGAGGTACTGAATTTTTTTGGAAATGTACTGAAAAAGCACTGTAAAAGTATTGCTTTTTGGCCCGCCTGTTCGGCCGTGGTCTTGATGGAACGTCACTAAAAAATTACTATCTAAAATAATGAGATTATCAAGAAGAATCAAAAAAATTACAAAATATTTAATAAATTTCAATATCCCTATCTCTCTTAGGTACATGCATATTTTAGCTCTTTGCTTTGGATACCAATAGTAGCTATAGTAGCTTATAAATGTAGTTTTCCGCAACGTAAACATAGTAATATGTTTTGCCTCATTCTGCTGGAGCTCATATCATTCCACAGTAAACATCGCGATTGCTCTGAGACTTAGCGCCGGAATGTGCTCATTTCCACAAGGGAGAACTAGATACCCGAGGTTTTAAACTTTAAACGCTTGAGGGAGAGACCTTAATTTATGGTTCTCAGTAGAGGGGAACTCGCAACTTCTCGGGCCGTTAAGTCACTCGCTCAGAAGCGGAAAGTTAAAAATGCCCCAAATAAATTAAGTTATAATAAAAAATGCACGAAGACCACCGCATGACGCATACGTTTTGCACTGAGTAATACTGCGTCATTTTGCTTTTTCAAACTCAGAATGCACTTTTGCGAAAAACGCAATCATGAGTCTCCGTCCAGACTTCAGGTGATTCACCCTTTGCTCGTTGAAACAAATCATAAAACATTGTCTCCTATAGATTTTGGTTTTCTCTAAAATGCTTTCAATTTAATTTTCAAGGTCCTTCGCTTCTTTTCTTCATTATCCTCGTCAAATGAGTCACTTTCTGGAGTAATTAGAATTACAGATTAAACTTAAAATTGTTAGTCCACCCAATAATCGCAGAATTTCCCCGTTAGTGTCTGTGATCTCTTGTGCCATCATGAAAATGCATTGATGTGTAACGCGTTGAAGCAAAAATATGTTGACCTTGGACTGGACAGTATCAGCCAGAGGACGAGTGCCTGCCATCGCGATGCTGAACGGTGTGCTCTGGGATCAGAGCATTTCAAAGGCAAACAAGCACCAGATGTAATATGAAGCCATTGTGACTTTTTAAGTTAGAGTCTCATCCCTTCCAAGTTCCTGCTGTACAACCAGCCGTAAGCAATCGTTGTGCGAGACCATAGAACTCGGGTCGCCTTACCGGGAATCGGAGTCGGGAGCTCCTGATTCCGTAGCATGGCGTCAACGATCATGGTGTCAACAAACAGTTTTTCTAAGTTTTTGTTGTTTACCTGACAGGACCTAACCCACTTTCACAGAAATTAACTTTCCCCGACCTTACCGCACTAACTTTAACCTTACCTACCTAATCTAACCGCACATGTCCTGACCTAAATTAACCTAATGTAACAATACGTGACCCAAACCTCTCCTGTAGACTTAATTTTACTTGTAAGGAAGATATTTTTCTGTTTGATGACACCGTGATCGTTGACACCATGCTCAGGGCCCATTTTTGCGATTCTTTGCCTGAGCACCGAGCCTGAACAATCGTTGACTCCATGATCAGATTTTGGCTTTGTTGACACCGTGATCGTTCCGACCGTGCAACGTTACCGACATCCTAAGCGCTACATGCCCTACAGCCTACAGCCAGGGACCAGTACTATAGGACCCTGGACTCCCGTAAGAGCCAATGTAAAAATTCGTGAGCAGGTACTAGTGCTGCTATCTCGCGTTGGACCCTCGCAACTCACTGCTGTTATCAGTTGTTGGACTTCATTAAAATCCGTATTATCGCGTGTAATTGCAAAAAATCGAATTTTTCACTCTACGTCTATGTGCGTCGGGTCCTTCCTTGCAGAAAGGGGTCGAAAAACGCCAAAAATATACTTATTTTTCAAGAATTCAGCCGCCTTATGTGTTATTTTTCAATCTTCGGCTTAACCTCACTTTTGGAGCGGGCGATGGATGAGTCGAGGTTCGGGGGGAAGGATCCTCTGAGTTGACTAGGATCCTACGCGAGAATGCGCTGCAATCACCCGCTCACAACAGAACGGCGTCCTGTAGAACTCGTCCCTGCTACAGCGCAGGGGCTGACGCAACCATTTGGTGATGGTTAACAACTCCCTTACCTTGGTCTAGCCGAAAGAAAACGAACCCAAAGTAACCGAAAAACACGGTCATTTTGGAATGTGTACGCGCATATTTCCTCAAAATCAACGAAATATCAGAGCGGATAATTAGTCGGAGTTGCCGTTGGGGAAGCGCGGTTTCTCCTGCGCGGATTCGGTTTCCCGAGGAGACGCGAACAATGAGCGCACGTCTCCACGGCGAATAGATCCCGGCGAAGCCTCGCAAATCTAATTTACGGAGAGGGCTCGGTCTTGGGGATGGGATCGGCGCGCGGCGCGGCGGCGGCGGTAGGTTCGAGCACCTTTATGTCCTAACGAGCGCCTTGGATTCGCCCTCGCCGGATGCTGACTCCACGCGAAAGGAAATAGGCAGCGCCGCGGCGGGGGCGGGGAGGGGGCGGCTTGTCGTTTCCAATTTGGAATCACGTTTTTGAACGGATCCCGAATCAATTAACAAGGCAAATGAGTTCGGGCCACCCGATAAGCGCACTTAGCCGCGTTGCAGTTTTCCTTTGTCAAACGCCGGGACCGATGCGAGTCGGAACTGCGCGCCATTCCAGGAACCGAGATCCTCCGAGCTCCTTAGCTTTACGATTCAACCGCAATTCGTCCCAAGTGAACTTATGGAACAAACGGATGACGTTACTGTCTCCTTACGATGTCCTTCCCGAAGCAGTTTTGACGGCAAAGGCTAAAGTACGAGCATCGAGAGAGTACGGGCATGTCGATAATTTTAAAGGTTAGGTTATAGACCTCCTAGGACCCAATAGGGCAGCCAACTTATCAACCCAACTGCCCAGAATGATGTATTATATCATTTGAACCGCGAGGATTTCATGGTAAACAAAATTGTAAATGCAACTTAGAAAACATTGGAAACTAACAACCGCAGACACATGTTGTGACTAAGAAAACCAAAGCGCCTGCAATTTTTGTGAATGCAACACGGACATCTCGAGAACACGAATAGTTGTATCCAGACCTAGCCGTTGAAAAAGCCAGAGCTCCTTCAGTTTTTTTTGCTTGTGATAACGAAACGTGTCATTGCATACATACGTCTTTGCTGCGCGAAGATGGGGCGGTTTGGGCAGAGAAAAGTCCCAACTGACGCGGGGAATTTGAAAGTGTTTGATACGGACTACTCAAAGGATTTCAGATTATTCTGACGCACTTGTCATGATTTAGGACAGTTTTATCTCTGAAAAGTCTATTCTTTTTTCTGTCACTCTTGTGTAAAACTACAACAGACCATTTTTATGCAAGAACTGTTAGCCTCAGGCATCAGTTTAGGATTTCTTTCCCAATCGTGTTTCCAAAACTGCTTCTCAGGTGCCATAATTATGTTTTAAATTGTAACAAATAGGGCCGGATTTAGGGGGTGGCTAGATAGGCTGCGTCCAATGGCGGCAAATTTTGCAATCTTTTTTAATGTAGGTATAAAAAAATCGGATTCAGGAAAAAAAAATTGCAAACGAGAAAAGGCGACAAAATCTCTCATTTTCTGAGAGTGTAGTAATTTCTAATTTTGTCGTCTTTCGGTGATGCAAGAGGCAGCACCTTTAATTAGTCGAGTTAAGAGAGAAACCAAACACGCAATTTGGCCTGGATCGGCACGGTGCACAGAGAGCAATGAGGACGAGGACTTGAGATTAAAAGGAGAAGCCCTCGGCGCGGCGCGGCGGTCGGCATGTAACACATATTAGCGCCTACAAGACTGCATGAATACTTCACGCATTGCGTTAAACACAGAGCGGTCAGCAGCGGCAGCGGTCGGCGTGAAACGCATAGCGCCTACAAGACTGCAGGAATACTTCACGCGTTGCGCCAAACACAGTGCGATCAGCGCGGCGCGCCGGTGGAAGTTAACATCATTAAACCACATTTGGACTGCGTTAAGCAGAAAGGAACCAAGCCACATCAGCTATCGCCAAATTTAATCGATGAATTTAATTCTTTATATGAAATCGGTTATGCGGATTTTTGTGCAAATTTCAGTGAATTTTCTACATCGTGCAAAGCAAATTCCATAAAATTTTCAAAGAAATCCGCACAAACGTTCCCTCGTAAAAAATTAAATTGCCCAGGGAAATTTGGCAATAGCTGATGTGGCTTGGTTCCTTTCTGTTTAACGCGGTCCATTTATGGTTGTTCTTTCATAATTTTTTCGTTCATTTCTTGCAAATGGAAGGCCTTGTCCACGCAGAGAGTTGCCAAATTTCCCTCGATAAAATTTGTGTTTCTCACGACATTCGTGCACATTTCTTTTGAAATTTGCAGATATTTTAGATAAAATTGCGTACGAAATTGTCTGCAAATTTTGGAAAAATGTATTCACAATTTCCCCGTGCTAATTCGGTATTTATCGAAGGAAATTTGGCAACGTCCGATGGCTCATACGGCGTTCTTCCTTAGGACGGCAGCATATGGAACCACTTCCCTGAGGAGGGAAGCCGTTTAATGCCAAACTAGAGTACGGCTCTTGGGGTTCGGCAACGCCTCAGCTGTCATAGCTAACGCGAGGAGGTGAGAAGACAGGAGCAGACGCCAAAGATCGAGCCTGGTAATTTTAACCCCTTCGCCCCCCCAAACCCCCCCCCCCGCCCCCTCCGGTACCCCCGCGTCCCCGGCTCCGGCCTCGGTCGCCAGGGCCCAAATTAACCGGAACTTGACTGCCGCTTAATTACCGCGCAAGATTCCGCGTCTGAACACAAGTGGAGGCGCTCACGCTCCATCACAACTCATTTATGGCGCCCGCCCACCGCCCGCGATACCACACTCAACACAATGCGCCCTGCACCGGCGGTATCGCCCCCGTCCAAGGTGTCAAGTGTTTGATGTTCGATTTTCCGTTCAGCGCCGGATTGATGAGCCCCGCCTGATCTTGACGATATTCGCGCTGTCGCGAGATCGAAGATGCCTTTCTATTCGCTGTTTAATTGCTATCGCCTTGGAATAGAGGTCGAGGCGGGGTAAGTGTAAGGGTGCAAACGGGTTAATAGATTTAAACTAGGGTGAAGACCTTCCTCCTCGCTCTCATGTAGTGGCGATTTTGCAAGCTGGCAACGCTGTTTTTCCTCCATTTTAATGGCCTGGTTACACGCTCAAATTTCCGTCAAATTCCGATCAAAATGATAACCAAGATGGCGGTCGAGAGTTATCTAGATTGATGAGTAAAATTAATTAAAATAGCGTGTTGATTGAAATAAGCATGAAGACGAAGGATGAGTCCCACAGTTCCATCATCTACCATCAAATTTTTGCAGGCCGCAGAAATTTGATGGTAGATGGTTCGCACCAGTCACCATTTGATCGGAAATTGATGGGAATTTGAGCGTGTAACCAGCATAAAATCCATTAAAAATATCGATTTTAGGTGAGGCAAGTTGCCTTATCAAGAATCGATCGTGGAAAAACAATGTTGCCAACTTTTGAGAATCGCCTCTGCGCTCATGCCGTCCAATACAATGCAAATAAGGCTGTTTTACGGCAGTGAAAAACCCTGGTCGTCGTCCAAAAATTCAAACACGGCTGGCTCGTTCAGGTATATTTATCAGCAGATATAACCGAAATTTCATGAAATTCAGCCGCATGTGACTGTAGAGGGGGAATAACTCTAAAGTATGACTCGAATTATAAGGATGGTAAAACTTTACTGGGCCCCCATCACTCTGAGGGGGCAAATGCCAGAAATATCAAAAATTAAGAAATCCATAATGAGTTACAGAGCCATTCTGAGGGAGCAGAATATTCAGCTCAATTCAGCATGTTCTTAATTTTTTTTCTATTATTCTTATTGATTAACAATACCACAGTATCTTGATTTCATGACATTATCACTTACTTTTATTATCCTATTGAAATTTCTTTCCGGAAAGCCCTCACAGTTGCCGTGAACACAAGGGTTTATCTCGAGGCACATATCGTTGCTATCCTCGCTCTTACACCGGCTGCTGTCTCATTGAGATTTTTTTTCAGTGCGCCCCATGGAGTAAAAATGTGAAACTCCGCCCCATGATGTGGGACACTATTCACCACTCGAAACTTTCTCAAGAGATGGTAATCGTGAAGTCGAAAATGCTGAGTTCTCTCCGAATCCCGAAGCACCCAAGCGTTTGAAGTTGCCCCCCCCCCCCTCCCCCGGATAAGAAACGATTACCGTTCATTTATAGTCAAACGGGCGCCCGTGAACCATTAACGGGGTAATTTCCAGTTTTTGTCCCCGTGCCTTGTTCTCTCTTAAAAACATGTTACTCCCGACCCTTTCGTCATCAACTTTCACCCGAAATTCCCCCGATTAGCCTCCCGCCCCACCCCCGCCCCCACCCCCATCTCCCTCCCGAATGTGCCAGATCTCCTCCAGCACCCTGTGATTTTAAGTCAATATTCGTAGAGAAAAAAGGTTTCGCTTTGCATCGTCGAAGGATCGACCTGCTTCAGAAAGATTTTATGCTTCATCATTTGCCTTATCTGCTTTGTGTTCCTTAGCCATTAGATCTGGGAGGAACCTCAATGTTTTAAAATTTATTCCTAAAATTGACCTATTGAAGAAAAGAGAACGCCGTAGATCCTAGAAGTCCAGAAATGGATAGTAATTAGTCTTATACTGACACCAGGCTGTCTCGGATCTGAATAACCATAGTTTGGATAGCAATAAAATTGGACTCGTATATAACACTGCATCATATACTCTGAATATTAAAAAAATGTGTTGTATGTAACTTGTCACTAATATTTCACAAACTTGAAACCCTGGTATTTTGAAAAACCGTAAGCATACGTGTCAAAATTTCGCGCTTTGCACTTAAGCACCTGATTTTCAATGACAGTAAAGCTGCTCCAGTGATCCTTATCTGGAAACTGTTTGTCGTTCTTCTCACAGTCCAGTTTACATGAACAGTTTGCCACTTTTTTCATGTAATATTCAATCAAATTATTTGATAGAGTTAGTCAAAACGGCTGCAATGAAAATGAAATGAAAATCTTTCTACGAACTCGAATGGGATATAATTTCTCACCTTCCCACTTAAATCGCTCCAACTCCAGTTTAGCTCGTTAATAAGTTCGGCAGTTTAAGTGAGGCTCTCGGCCTTTGAATTTTCAGCACAATTTTGAGCACGAGTGCATACTTTGCATGGTTGTTCGGTTGCAGCTCAAGTTCTCAACGGACCCTCCATCTCAATTTTGACAGCACAAGCCTTCATTTTCGACATTTCGTCGAAGCCTGTTCTTGACTCGATACCGGTAGCAAATTCGGTGGGGGGAGGGGGGCAAGTTTGGGGGGAAGCAAGGGGGCTTCTTGCCGGTCCCGCTGAAGTCGGAAGCTGGAAAGTCCGCCAGAAACATTCATCAAATGCTCCTTATTATCTTCGAGCACGATGAGAAATGAGCTCCGTCCAGTGCTCCGTTGTTCCGTGCTAAGGAAAAACGCCGTATGAACCTTCAAGCGTTGCCAGATTTCCTTTGATAAAACACGGATTTCCTGGTAAACTTATGAATATTATCCTTTCAATTTTCAGATAATTTTGTTCCCAATTTCAACTAAAGTCTCTGAAAATTTCAAGGAAAAATATTTATAACTTTCCTAAAAAATTAAACATTTTACAGAAGGAGATTTGCAACTCTCGAATGTTCATACGGCGTTCTTCCTTAGCACGGTAGCGTTGTTCCGCCGAATTGCTCTGCTGCCCGTAAAAATGGTTGCATAATTAAGAGCAGTATAACAGCGTTGCCAGTTTTGTACTATATTCGGCTAGGTTTGAGTGAAACCGTGGCTTCACGCTCGGCGTGGAGCCAGTGGAAAAATCTGGACACCGAACGGAAGACCTATTCGAACCTGTTTCGCAAAAATCTCGGCTTTAATTTGTTTCTCATTTAATTTTACATCGAAGAAGAGATGAAACTCAAATTTTTTAGTCTAAAGATCTTCCAGAAAACGGATTTAAAAATTAAAATAATCAGTCCACCTATAGCTAAATAATAATAGTTAGTTAGTTAGTTAGTTAGAGTTAACGACGATCAGCATCTAGGCTATTTACGTCGGGGACTAGGCAATTTTAAATTTTTAAATTTAATTTCTTGAAGAGTTTTAAAATTTCTGTTACTACTAAATAATAATAACTAGGAAAAGCTAATAATATAACTTATATTCAATTCTGTATATACTTTAGTCTGAATTTTAAATAGTGCTGTGACTGTAGAGATTCGTGCTGTAATTTTGGAAATTGGAAATATTATGATAGTCATTGACTCGTATTGATTACATTATCACAAATAATGTTTAAAGGAAACAAGTCCGAATAATTTTATTCTGTGCCAGGATTGTTGAAAGACTATAGGGTGTTTTTCGTTGGAAATGTGTCAGGACCGTATCTTTATATTTGATGAAACTTGAGACCATTCTGTGTCTTTACGCCATCAAATTTGAATATTGAACCTGGAATTGGAAAGTAAAATCAATGTGGTTGATGTTTGTTCCGATGTGGCTTGGTCTCAATCTGTGAGCAATTTGGTGGATGTGCAAAATTTGGCACCCGGCAAATGCTTGCAAGTAAATATTATGGTTCCTACCCCGTCTCTGCCTAAAGTGCCGGTTCAAAGGGCTCTCGTTTAGCCGCCCTCTCTGTTGGTCTTGTTTTCGCCCCTCTGGTTCCCTTTCCACCCTGTTGGTTCACTTTGATAGCCCTTCCACGTCAGTTCGAGTGGGCAGAGATCTGGGGATGGTTGTCCTTGCCTTGCTGGGTTAATGGAAAAAATTACCCTGGGAAGACAGCTCAATCAAGAGCTGTTGGGTCTAGCTTTTGCAATGGCGACTATTCAGCATTTCGGTTGCGAATCACTCTCACAGTAGTTCAAAATTGTTTGAAGTGAATTGGTGCTGATCAATATTCAATCTCCTGAATGGTTTGTGTGTATACGCTCACACTCATATTTGAAATATTCTGAATTGAATACACAGTGGTCTATACTGAAATGTACTTAACTACGTTTCGAAGAGGACACATTTTAATGTAATGAATTAAGATGGATGCATAAACCTAAAATTTTTTCCTGCCTGTATTAAACGGAATTTTTATCAGAAACATAGTGCATCAATAAAACCTACAGATTATGATTTCTCATAAAATACCTATGCGGAAGAACCGTCAACATGGGAAATAAGAAGAGTAAATGTGATGGCACTACCGCAGCCAAGACACCTTATTTCTGCATCCTTTGACGCAAAAAAAACCCTTTCAAAAATTAAACCTTCGAGATCGTTTCAAATCTCTCGAATTTGAGAAAAACACAGTTAATGTTTGCTGTCACGGCCATTTATAGAAATGATTCATCTGAAGCGTCTATGAAATTTACTTGTACTGCACATCATGGTTTGAAAGTTTGACCCATCGCTTTTCAAAGTATCCGCAAAATTTTAGCATCGAAAGTGAAACTTGAATTTTTGGTCCAGCTGATTTTTTTCTGCTCCGAAATACTAGTTTTTTTTACTCCAAGTCCCATTTTGCCCGACTTCATTACAATGAGTGGTGAAAATAAATATGCCCATTGGCCGAAATATATTTCGCTGGGTCATTGCTTGTGTATCGCCCCATTATACCTCACTGGATTATCAGGCCTTTCCTCCGATCAATAAAATCCTATATACGAACTAGATTTTTCCATTTCACACACGCTGAGACATGAGTGAGTCAGAGGCTAGTGTTGCGGTTTTTTTCCTGCTGGAGCATTCTACAAGTTCGCGAAGTTGAAACGGTTCTTGCAAAGTTACGCACCCTTGTCTGACAATTTAACTTCACGAAGCGCTCTGTAAAACAGGGCATTAATTCAAAGTTCTTCTTTGCATTTAAAAGCTCCGCTAAGCTGGAAATCCCCTCGTAATTCTGAAATTATTTTAAGGCCCTCGCGGTTCGCGTGCTTCAGTGAAATTAAAACGAAACCCGTTCTATTGTTTGTCCGTTTTCTCTCTGGTCCTATCCCAAGAGCCGGAGCAAACGGCTAATTGTATTGAAGCGGCTAATTTTTTATCAAGCAAAACTTATTCTTCGTATCAGTGTTTAATCAGTGCTTTTGCGGCTACGTTTAATGTCTCGAACCTTAGCCTTAGCATCCTCACTGGAAAATATTTAGGTTAGCTTTTCGATAGCCCTTTTTCTCTTACCTATGTAAGCGGCGCGATAAAAAATCGGCAGGACCTACATAGGCTCTGGCAAAATATTTATTCTTATTAATACTTATTGCTTCAATCGAAACAGCGTATTAAAGTTACAGGAGGCTCGCAATTCTTGGTGAAATACGTGTACCGTACGTCGCTGTAGTTCACCATGTGGTAAAATATTTCATTTTTTCTGTATTCTAAGTTTTCCCTTCCAATTTAACTCAGTTTATGAAGAGGGTATTGAGAAGACATTATTTTCATAAGAAAGAGAATAAAGGTAATGTGGACGACATTTCTAACGAAAGTGATAAATCTGACAGCTTTAAACAATACAAAAGGCAATTATCACTATAAACACGCAATCTTTTCATGATTTGAAGAAATTTTAAATTCTAATTATCAAAATATTTTAATCAAATCACTTTCCTCTCTTTTTTTTTAAAAAAAAGCAATCTCCTTTGAGGTATTCTTTTCTTGTCTTCTTTCATTTTTCGCAAGTTTCCTCTTCCTATTTATTTGTCCTTTTCCTCCCCTTTTTTAAACTGAATATCACCATCTATCTCCGTATCGATCTCTCTTTTATACGGCGTTGATAACTTTCTTTCGTGAAGGCACCTTCAAATAAACTTAGTGATCAACCAACCATAACATTCGTGCTTTATTAATGTGAATCCCCAAAGAGAGGCCGACCCTAAATTACGTGATACACTTTTTCGACATTTTTCACCCCACCCCCCCCCCCCCCCCAATGTAACGCTTTTGTGACGTAGATTCCTATGCTTTAACGTGCACGTAAAAACAAAATGGCGTAACGCTCTCCTCGACCCCCTCCTCCCCTAGAGTGACACGTAATTTTAGGAACGGCAATAGCTATCGAATATGCGATACCTTGGGTGTAGGATGACCCAGTTTGGAGGTAGCCGCAGATGATGGTCCGCACCAGCATCTTGCCGTGTTCTGTCGTGCTATGGAAGAACGCCGTATGAACTTTCGAGAGTTGCCACATTTCCTTGGATAAAATGTTTATTTTTGAGGAAAATGATAAATATTTTCCCTCGAAACTTTCAGACACTTTCGATCAAATTACTAAAAAAATTATCTGAGAAGTTGTCAGAAAAATATTCAAAACAATTTCTAAAAATTACTGTTTTGCCAGAGGAAATTTGGCAACGCCTGAAGGTTCATACGGCGTTTTTTACTGAGCATGACAGTATTCTTATCTCCCCTCGTGTTTCTCAGCCTTATGAGTCTCGACATTCAAGAAAATTGACCTTAAGCACGGCGGCAAATATTTGCCAAGCGCGAGCATTTACCTGACGCACACACAAATGCGATTTGTCGGAGCACCTGTGTAAAGTATTAAAGCCTGCTCGGAGCGTGTACGAGCGCCGCGCCGAGTCAATTTAAGTCGCTTAAATGATTCACTCCGAGCGAGGAGGGCGAGCGGCGAGGATGAGTTAAGTAAACCGACGCGACGCAGCGCTCCCGCGTGAAAAAAAAGAACCAGATATCCCGCAACCATGCATTTGTGAATAAAAGGTAATTCCGAATGGGAGGACTCGTACTTAAGTTCGCATTTTCCGGGGAGCCGCCGTCTTGCAACTTTATCTCTCTTACATGCCTCGTTGCCGCATTGCAGTGTCAATGGGTCTCATTCAAAATTTTGCCGAGGGAAAAAGAAGAGTGTCTCTTCGCTAGAGGTATAAGTAGATCCAAGAAGGGAGGGCATAGGGGGCATGCGCCCTCCCTCCCCCCCCCCCAAAAAAAAAGAGGACGAAGAAAAGAAAGAAGAGAGAGAGAAAAAAATGCGGAGGTAAGAAGAAGGAAAAACGCTTATATTTGGTTATACAAGAGACAATCGACTGAAACGACTTATCATAATGGTTGAAATTCTGAGATGTCTGACGACACTCTCCCCCCCTCCCGCCCTTAAAATGGAGTTTAGGAAAAACTCCGCCTATCCCGTCCGAGCTATCTGGCGCCACCTATGGTTAGAAGTGGCCCAAAAATCACGATGAACTTGTCGGAAAAGTCTTATTTTGCACTTTTTAAATAAACTCCTCCTAGAACTGCAGACTATATATGCGAATTTAATGATTGTCATCCATGATTTTTCATCAAAATTTCACGTAGAACAAATTTTGTGCAACGAAAATTTTTGAATGTAATTCCTAACCATGATATCTACCATTTTCGATGCATAAATTCGAACTTATCGCTCTACTACTACTTATTTATTTTCTTTATTTTGTACGCCTTCCTTTGTTAATATTTTCTAGTATGTTTAGTGGGATTAAAAGTGCAGCAAACGGGACTTTAGTTTCATTCAAATCGATTGGAGCATCGTTGTCAAAATATTGCACTTCATTCATCTTTCGCCATCTGTATGTAAATGAATATTTTTCCATTAAAATTGGCACCCATTTCTGAATGACTCGCCGCCGCCACTCATGACTTTTTCATCATTTTTTTGTCAGTTCCCGGCGCATTAGA
The DNA here is from genome assembly GCF_918797505.1 of Bemisia tabaci. Taxonomy (NCBI): domain Eukaryota; kingdom Metazoa; phylum Arthropoda; class Insecta; order Hemiptera; family Aleyrodidae; genus Bemisia; species Bemisia tabaci. The sequence continues at coordinate 51,790,423 of NC_092793.1, forward strand.
TGCCTGGGCTGCATTCAACAATGCACACGCCCGTCTTGTTTTCCTCTTCGGCTCCGTCCCTCCACCCTCCTCTCGCGAAGCCCCCCCCCCTTCCCGCAGTGCGGGGCTTGCATTTGCAGGTATCGCTTTCACTTAGAGCGTGGAGCACCTCTGCATAAGTGTATGATCGAGTCGTTTCAGTGCTGCACTCGGAAAAGGTTTCGCCATTCGGAACCCTTTGTTCGGCACGTTTTCGGATGGGTGCAGTCGAGCTTTTTAGCTTTGACTTATTTCTGAAAGAGTGTGCAGCGAGTTAGGTTTAACCACCCGAACATCGAACAGGAAAATCGTGCCTCGCGACTCCTTCATTTCGAATGTTTCTAACCTTTTCGGGGACTTTGGAACCCGCGCAGAGCTGATTTATGCAGTGTTTCGACAAGTATCGCGGTAGACTTTTGTACCTATTGCCTGCTGCAAACTTTTGTCCGACTGAAAAAAGAGCTGTACCGTACTGAAAATGGCTCAGAAATCACGATGATCGCATCGGGAAGGTTGAAAATTCATTCTCAACATCACTACTCATATGTCGAAGAAATTGACGCATTTTTGAGCTTCTCGAAGCATGACATTTCGCTCAACACGAACTAGTCGAGTGAAATTAGGTAATTTGTGGCGAAAACTATTTCCTTTGGACAAAACATCTGATTTCTTTACTTTCAAGAAACTTTGCGCTCTAAATTTTTATGATTACAATTTGTATCAGAAATCATTCCCCCCCCCCCCAAAAAAAAAACAATACAAAAAAAAACCGGAAAAGCTGGGGATTTTTATGTCGAGAAAATGTGTCTGAAAAGTTCGGAGATATCTAAATTCAAGAAAATGTGTCACCCTGCAAACCGCGATGATTACGATACGTCGCGATTCCGCTCATTTTTGCAGATAAGTGTCCCTCACTTTGTGCTATGTGGCAACGCTGGCTCTTATGAGACTTATTTCCAAGTAAACTAAGTGAGAAGATTCAGAATAAGTTAAAATGTGCCAATAAAGTCAGGCGAGTAGTTGCCGCATGAATAGTCTTCATTTTCTTGATATAGTATTTTTTTTTTTATTCTTAGGTATTTATTTTATTTTATATTCTATTTATTCATTTTCTTTTTTCTTGTTTCCAAATTAATAAAATACTCAAACCACTCTATCTTCATGCAACGATGACGCGGCATATAAAGAAAATGAGTGACACTTTTTTTTATCACAAGCGGAAAAAATTGAAGGCGCTCCGGCTTTTTCAATGGCTAGGTCTGGATACAACTATTCGTGTTCTTAGGATGTCCGTGTTGTATACACAAAAAATCGCAGGCGCTCTGATTTCCTAGGCGTAACGCATGGCTGCTGTGCTGTTGCTAGTTTTAAAAGGTTTTGTACGTTGTATTTACAATCGTATTCACCATGAAATCCTTGAAGTCCAAATGAGCTGTGTTGTATCTCGGCATCGTTGCAAAATGATGAGAATTTGATGCAGATAAGTCATTCTAGCGTTGTATTTCCAGCCAAAAATAGTATAAATGGCGATTTTTTCATTGTTTGTTTTTCGTTGAAAAGTTAGCTATTCTCAGTTTCGTGTGGAGTCAAGACACCGAGGTAACTCATCTGCATCAAATTATATCCTTGCTGTAGCATACAGTCCTAAAGGGAAAGTTCGTAACTGCTTGGATTGTAAAGTTTGGAGTGTAGTATACACTTTTTTAATATGTTTATTTTGATTTTTAAGACATTCTCCATCGATGATCTGCCATTTTTTGTCTCGGAAAAAATTTGCGGCGGACCTGACATCGCTCTTACCCTCATCAATTCAATGTCTGTAAGACTTTGGTTATTTGCTTCCAACTGTATACACGAAACTGGTTCTAGCGAAACAACTGTTCAGAAAAAACCCAAAAGTCACATCAAACGCCAATATGCGCATTTATTTTCCGCCGGAGGGAAATTCCGCTGAGGACCATTCTAATAGTCGGACATATGCAATCGTGACCTAAGCCTGTTGTACAACCGAATCTGTTACCATGAGTACACTCCACGATAATTTAGGCGTAAACATGCTGTACTACAGCTTTGAAAAATACGGGACCTCATCGGAACGTGTATAAACTTTAGGTGCCCCAAAATTACTAGTCGTAAACCGGCGCCTTGATGCCTTTCGTAGGTATTTTCTCATTGATTCAGTGCAAAATTGGTGTAATTCTGGCACGCACGGTCGTAAGTCCACCACTCCGATTCGCGAAGAGGCACGCTAACAATCAAACATCTGGCCTCAAACCCAGATGAGCTTGGTCACACAAACTTAGAGATTAGTGAAACAAACAGTTGATCGCTGCATCGCTACCTTTCCTAAAATTACTGGTTTAACGTTCGTTTATTTAACACCCTAAATCTTGCTTAAACGTATGTCTGAACAGAATTGTATGTACATGCTACAACATTCGACTGTAAACAGGGAAACGATTATTTCCCTCGCAATGAGACCGCAGCCGTGAGATCAAAACGGCAGCTTTTTTAATGATGAGAATTTGAACTAAATTCCCTGAAAAATGTTTAATGTAAAATGTGCTACAACAGATTAAAATATAAAATGCCACCATTCCTCGAATAGCGTCAAAAATGACCTCTTGATGGAAAACCAGAATAGACCGTGGAAAATCCAGTCCCTCGTGAGTAGTAAATTCAGTTTTCGAATTTGACAAGAATTTTTTTTCTTTTCTTTTCATTCCAAATTCTTGTACTTTGTCAACCAAAACTTAAGAGGTGAACTATAAACTGCATTTATCGTAAACCATGTCAACACGACCCAACACGTGTGGAGTGCAGAATTTGATCGAAGCAGTATAGTCTTTTTATGATTAAGACTTTAAAACGTACGAGCCTAATAATCTTCATTTGATCGCGAATGAATTAATCCGGTAAATTTTTTTTTGTTCTTATCTTTTTTTCCGGAATGGATCTCAGGTGCATAACGCTTTCAATTAGATCCCATACGCGCAGTGGCGTAACGGGCGCCCCCGCAGACCCTGCTATGCAGGGGGGCCCAGGCGCCTAGGGGGCCCTCGGCCGCCGGAATTTTTTTCTCTCTTTCTTTGATGCTCAGCTTTGGTTTCAAACTTTGGGCCTTTACTTACCAAGATGGGGCTTCTTCCTCTGATTTTCATTGTTAGCTTGGGGTTTTTCATACTTTTCTTAGACTGTTCCTAACTTTTTGTTTGCTGGAGGGCCCCTGCCTTCCCATGTCCACTCAATGATTCCTAAATAATTTTCTCTTATTTTGTCATTTTTCGTATTTCGGGTTTTGGGAGGCCCAAGAATCTAAAAGCCTTGGGGGCCCTTTGATTCTTGGGCCAGGGCTGAGCCCTCGCCTTCCTTTAGATCCTTGATCCTTTAGGGGCTCCATTTAATCGGGTACTTTTACGTTTTTTTTTTTTTTTTTTTTTTTTTTTTTTTTTTTTAATTTATTTATTTGCGCAAACATGCAATTGAATGAAATTTCACCTCAGAACATAACGTAAAAGTAGGCTAAATCCTGCACATACCATACCTAAAGGAAAAAAGATATAAGCTACTGCCATTTTGATTTTTGGTGGTTATGGCAGATTTTCTCAAAAAATGTTCGTGCTGCGGGCCTAGACCATAAGAGAAAAAACGGGAAGGGGTTAGGGAGGGAGAGGGAGGGAGGGGGGAGAGGGGGGATAATTTTGGAATTTCATCGACATGGGGGGCCCCAAGAAAAAATTTTGCGGGGGGGCCCAGCGGAAGTCCGTTACGCCACTGCATACGCGGTTATGTAATGTCCCATTTGGACGGAGTTAAACAGAAAGGAACCAAGCCACATCGGGATCGAACCGAGAAAAAGAGGTTTAAAGTTTGGCTATTGCATAAGACTTAAAAGACAAACTTCAAGTTCAATATCTTCAAAATTTGCTCCAACAAAACTTTGAATTTTTTGCGATGGATACCAAAGCAGTGGTTAATTTCAAAACCACTTATAACTCAATTTTTTCCAAAATGTGGGTTGGCTCCTTTCTGCTTAACTCAGTCCATTTAGTAGCCTGTCTCCATTTGTCCTCCAACCGGAACAAACTAAGCCCAAACTTTATTCCAACTCTTCTGGCCGCAGCTTTGAGAATATTTACTAATTCATCAAATTGCTTTCGGGCAATCAATAAATAAAGACTTGGGCGGTACAGTTTAAGGACACCGCAGTAGACCTCTAAATAATGCAAGCTCTCCCGGGGGCCAAAAGGTCGATGCTTTTCCTCTGGTCCCTCGGGAACACCTCGTGGTCTCGCTAATGCAATACGGGCGTAGTTCGTAGTTGTGTGGGAAGTACTTTGGACCGAAATCTGTACATTCCTGTTGAAGACAGCCGTGCTATCGATTTCTTTACTATTGCCCAAAAGAGTTTGATGTGTACCTATCTGAAACTATCCTTTTTCCGGAAATTATAGGTAATTTCCCTCTTCTTTCGCTAATTTCTTTCCCGCCCCCTTTCTCCTCTCTTCCTCCATCCAATTATCCTTCAGAAATTCTTTATTCTATCCGTTAAATCCGTATGATGACGTCTTTAACATGGATTCCGATTCTGACATGACGTCACAATTACTCTCGAAGCTATGGTCATTCGCTTGCTTGTTTTATAGGCATCTTCCTGGATTTAATCGATATTTTTTATCCACTGAAAATCTTGTAAAAAATTCAAAATTGTTTTTACATATCTCTACTAAATAAATGTACACCGCAACAGATACAGTGTAAGATTGTTTCTTCTTCATTTTAATATTATGCTCGAAAGCTACTCTTGATTACCGAATCTATGAACCAAATAACTTGAGTTTTTCAAATTTACTGAATTTTCATGATAATTGGTTGTTTAAAAAAAAAAAAAATTGGAGCTATGCAGAGGCAAAATCATGCTAAGTATAGGTACCCATGCTAGCGTTTATCGCTCTCGGTTCTCCCCGATATTCCTCTTATACGTTGAGGGCTTTAAGCCCTATTCGCTAATGGGCTAAAGTATAATCGGAGTCCATGGTTATTCATCAACCAACATGCAGCATGAAGTCTTGCGTGGCCCCCGACCGAATAAATTCCCGGTTAATGATTCATCCATTACTTTAATGGCCTATTATCGATATTAACATTCGGATTGTGTTGACCGACACTCAGCGAGAGCAGTGCACTCTTATCGCAAAGCAAGCAAGTTTCATCCCTTCCGTAATCCAACGGAGCTATCAATTGAATACTGCAACTGCAACCAACAATCGGCGAGGAACGTGTGTTTGTTAACACGAATTTTCAGCTGATTAATAAGGGAATCTCGCTGTTCCGCCGGGAGCCTATTACATACAAAATGTGTAAATCGACAATGTTGTCGGACGCTCGGGGTTATAAGCAAATTATCCTAATTTGGCCCTTCCCCTCCCCCTGCCATTTTTAAATACTGCGATTACTCAATTCTGTAATTTCGAATCTTGTGTTAACTGTGGAGAATCTTATGCGACTTTTTTTTATTCCCCCATTAAATCCATTATTATTGCGCTGTCGACTACTCTTGAAATGATAATTTCTATGTATGTAACTTAATGTATGTAATAATGTATGTAATTTAATTAAATTCTAGAATTTCTAGGAGGCCTGAAGGTTGGAGCACAATATGTACGCCAATCTTTTCATGTCGAATCAGGGAAATATCAACAGCCTCATTCTGCAACTCACCTCAAATGGAACGATCTTTTTCAATTATTTAGGAAGCAAAATTTTTAGTTTGCAATTTGTGTTGACAAATTATCGCAATTACTCGTAAGGATCTAACTCAAAAAGTCAATCTTTTTTTCATTAATTTATTCTCTTGCGAGGCCTTTCGATTACAAACAATCATCATCAGGCAGGACACTGTATCGCATGTTAAATTGGTCACCAATAATCTTCTATGTTTTGGTATTTTGTTTTTTGTTAACCAAACATTTATAACCAATTCAACTTATGATGTAGTGTCCTGCCTGATAATGGTCGTTTGTAATCGAAAGGCTGCGTAAGAGAACAAACTTATAAAAAAGGTATCAAGGCTGAATTTTCCCTTATCATTTACTTCAACACTGCCTAATAGCTCGAACATCTGAATGTGTTGCAGCTTGATCTGTTTGTCTCTTTCTTTTTTCCTCCTTTCTTTTTTTCTCGCGAAGGTTGACAGCTCCGCTCGTCAGGTTAGAGGGCGCGGCCCTGTGAAGTCGTGCGTCGGATTTGATTCGATTAAGTTGTCGTCAGGGCCGTAATAAAAAGGGACGGAGGAAGCGCAATTAAAGGCTGCGCAATAAACAAAAATACCTCGCCCCCGACTTGCCACCCCGCCTCCCCTCCCCTCCCCCTGCACCTTCGCCCTCTTACAGCCGCGCTTGAGAGCTTCTCTCGACGCACTTAATTCAGCGCCAGATTTTGTCTGCCTAACAGCTTATTTGCAATCTTCTCACTCTCCGATTGTTTCCCAACTTGAGCCGCTCCTCCCCGGATTTGGCCCGGCGCGACCCGGGTTTTGAGCGCCGAAAGTTTAATTTAAGTGACTCCTGAAATCGTCCCCAGTTCTCAACTCCCTCGTAATTACAAGTTGGGCTTTTAATAATCGAGCAAAGTATTTTTGGCTCTTGTCCCGCGCGGGAAGCAAATTAAAACGGGTTTGTGACAAGCTTTTTTACGTGTCAAAGTCGTGGGTAGACGCTTCATCCAAGTTCAAAGCGATAAGCGGGTAAAGTTCACAATTTTCGAAAGTGAGGAAGAGTGGATTTTGCCTCCTTTTTAAATCGCGCTCGTTACCCAGAGACCTACGCATTTTGTTTCTGAGAAATTATATAAAAACTAATAATGCTTCAAAGAATATTCTAGTTTAATTCCAAATCCAGACATTTTCGGGACGTTTGGTCAGAAAAGCCTCTACGCATGAAACTGGTGTATTAGAAAGTGACCCGGTACTGGTCCATATATCTTTGCTTATGAATTGTCTAATCCCCTATTATAATCTACTCAGCTGATATTTAACTTTTCGATATTTCTCTATTTATTTTACGCTTTTTATTGTTGTTACCTCGATCTAATCTAATGGTGCTATTTCATGTTTCTGCAAATAGTAGAAAATATAAATAAATATATTATCTATCTATCTATATTCAGCTATCTATCTATCTATCTATCTATCTATCTATCTATCTATCTATCTATCTATCTATCTATCTATCTATCTATCTATCTATCTATCCATCTATCTATCTATCTATCTATCTATCTAACTACCTATCCTATCTATCTATCTATCTATCTATCTATCTATCTATACATCTAATATCTGTCTATTTATCTATCCATCTATCCATCCATCTATGTTTCAGTGATCAAATACGGCGTGAGATCCGGTCGGACGTCATAGTCGTTCTCAGATTCCCGGTTCGGGAGATTTAGCGATAGATTAGGAGATATTCCTCTCTATCGGAGCCGATTTAATGCAAAAGACATGTCGAGTCACACGTTCAGGCCGCAGCCTAATGGACGTAGGCTTGATTTCCGATCAAACTCGCCCCCGTAAAAACCCCGGAAGTGATCCGCCCGCGGCCGTTCTGGGAGGGGGGGGAGGGGGCGGGTAGGCTCAGGGGACATGGACTTGGGCTTCCGCCCATTTCATGCTCCAAATCCGCGGGGCTTTGTACTTGCACCGGTTGCGTCTGTTTGCATAAACATCAAGCGGGGCTCCGGGTCGTCGTCGTCGTCGGTAGCCGATGTGGGCCGTGGGCTGTCGCGCGTCGCGTCGCTGTCCGTGCCGCCTCTTCCGTGGCCGCGCGTCGTCGATCGCTTTGACCCTTCTCCGATTGCATTTGCGTCGTTAAATAAACGCACTCTCTCGCACTGGAACGTTGCCGGGCTCCACCCCTCATTTTCGGGGGCGAAACGGAAAGAAGTAATACTACACTGGGGGAAAAAAAACACATTGGATCTAAAGTCCAGACTCTTAAAAACATCAACAAGAAAAAAATACTCTTGATTCAATCAGATTTTAGCTTAAATCAAGAATCAAGCCTCCTAATTTGAGCGGATTTCCTTTTGATTTAAGCTTAAATCTGATTGAATCAAGAGTCCTTTTTCTTGTCAATGTTTTCAAGAGTCTGGACTCTAGATCCAATGTGTGTGTGTTTTTTTTCCCCCCAGTGTAATACGTCGCTTGGCTGACATAAGGGCGTAACTACACATTGAGATGAGCCCGGAAAAGCATTGAAATGTATGGAAGACAGGGTTCATTGCAGAGTGTAGTTACGTCCTTATGTCAGCCAAGCGACGAATAGTAATGAGCATTCATTTTAAGCGATATCCTGCGGCTCTCGCCATTCGCAATAGGTTTTGTTACGAAATAGCTGAAAATTTACAGTAAAAAAGGTTAAGAATTAGAGAAATTAGGTTGGAATAGAAAGATGGAATAGAACTCATACCATAGATTTCCATAGATATCAAATCCTTAAGTTTGTAAGTTTCATAAAAAGCAATACAAGAAAGAAATTAGTTTAGTAGCTTTTTAAGTTTATTTCAAGACGCACTGAAAAAAAGTATCACGATCTCAACAATACTTCCAGCTGATTTTGGCGCCAGCCATGAGAGTAGTTGCACCAGCTAGAAGAGTAAAGACATCAGCCAGTGGTATAGTTAATCCAATCACACTTACGCTGACTCACACACTCAGCTGATTTAACCATACCTCTGGCTTGTGCAACTACTCTAATATATCTGGCGCCAAAATTAGGTAAGAGAAAAGTTGGGTTTGTGATACTTTTTTTTCGACCATGCCTTAATATTTAAGGCTGTTTAGACATCTGATAATGCTGAACCTAAGAGTGTTCACTTAGGAAGGAAAAACATCGTAGAAGTTTTGAGGGTAGGAGGAATGCAATAAGAAAGAAAGGTCGTAGTAGAATTCTTAGTAGTAAAGCAGTGGGGGAAAATTCAATTACCAGATCTCTTGTGGGGGATGGGGGTTGCGTTTTAAATTTTGTGGAGCGCATGAATTCAGAAAGTTTCGAAGGATGAGTATTGAAAATTGAATTTTTTAGAGATGATGCATACAATCACAGTCATCGCACTATATGACATAAAAAAATCTTAGAAAAATATTTTCATAAAATACGTTACACCATTTTGTTTTTACGTGATAAAAAATAGGCCCTCGGCTTTAAATTTTCTTATTGGGGAAGGGGGGGGGGCTACAAAATCCGAAATTCAGTGTTACGTAATCACCCCCCTCCCCTAAATATCACCACTGTTGAGAATAGGAATATTACCGATCATTATTAATAATTTTGTGGAACGTTTTGGTTCAATTACACTCGGAAAATATCGCTGGGTAAAAATGTCGATTTAAATAACGTTTTTCTTAACTGCCTCAACGGGTATTACGATCGGAGGTCCAAAGCCGAGCTCACTTCTCTACTAGAGTACATATATAGCGAGAGTATGGACAGATCGCTTTCATGGAGGGCTTAGGGCCCAAAAGTGCAGCCACCCTTCCAACCAACTTCTAACGCACAAAATTTCACTGCCAGTCGCTGCAGATTCCAATTCTAACCGAGATGGCTAAGAATATGCATAAATGAGCGTTCTTCCGCAAAAATTCGTAAATTTATGCAAAAACTAAGTCAAATATGTGATTTATAAACGATGGTTCGTAATAATTGTACTATTAAATCGCTCTGGATAATTGGAATTCATAGGTTGGCTGCATTTCTGGGCCCTAACTTTATTCGAAGGGGCATCGGTGAAGGCCTGATGGATTTTCGGAGTTTCACATCTGTCTTTACTCGCTATATACAGGTACTCTATTCTCTACATCCGTTCTTTTTCGGCAACCCTGCTTCGCTACAAACGTTGCCATTTCACGCTAATGAGCACTGCTCAAAAGTATTGACTTTAGCATCCTTTTGGCACACTTGCGAGGTCTGCTTGCCCTGTCGCGGTCGTTGGGCCGAAGACGAAAACCGTTTTCCCCTCCCCTCCCGATCATCCCTTCCGCAGCACCCTTCAGGGCTTTGGTCGGGGACCCGGAAAGCGTGCGGTTTTCCTCTAGTCGACCCGTTTGATTCGCGTCCAGGGCACCTGATTGCATTATCGGCCATGGGTCAATTCGGAGCATCCGCTTTTGTAACCTGCGCCCCCCCCCCCCCCCCATCACCTTTCCTTAATTCCTAATCCACAGAGAGCTTGTAATCAAGCAGTAATTCTAATTTTTTCTCTCTTTTTTCCCTCTGCAACACTATAATTGGACTACATTTTGTAATTAAGAACTAAAAATTCTGGCTCAGCTTAAAAACAACGTATGTAGTATTAATTTCTTACGGCTGAGCCAGAGAATGTAGTTCTCAATTGAATGCGTCAGTTACAAAAGGGCTCAAGTCCCAAAAATGAGTTTTCCAGAAAAATGGTATAACCTTTTTAATTGACCTCTTATATCGACGGTGCAAGTCGGCAATCACATAACTCGTTTGCGGTGTCTGAAAATCTCCGCCTCTACGTCATTTTTTTAAAGGAGAACAAATGGACATGATTCCTTGAAGTTTTTGCAGAATTTTCCTCGCACATAGAAGAAAAATCACGGAAGTTTTAAAGAATAACCGTTAAGTAGTTTTCCGTTTAAAAAATAAAGTATGACAGGAAGTCTGCGACGTCGCAAACCGAGTTATGTGATTGCCGACTTTCACCGTCGATATATCTCATAGAACTTTAAAATATTAAAGCGATGAATAAATTAATCACATTATTAGTTAATCTACATTTTAAAACGGGTTGATTCTTACAGTTCTACTGTTTTGTCCGTAATTTTATACCTGGCGCTTGACCGATTCAATTGCAAAATGTAGTTCAATTAAGGCCCTCAGTCCCCTAAGAGGTTGGTTGGGGTTTTCACACTTAACGAAGGACAGGGAGACCCGTATCCTCTAATTTTTCAATAATACCCGAAATTCGAAGAAAAAAACCTACTTACAACATCTCCATTGGTATAATTCTCTAATTAAGGACGAAGCAGCAGCACTATCGAAATTTCAACAGAGAAACTGCAATCACGAATATGGTTTCCATCGTGGCTTCTGCCATATTGACGAGATAAGGATAGGAAAGGAGACTCGCACGGATGACATACATCGTAGTTTCCTTTGATCACTAAGCTCCTTGAGCAAGACTTGTAAAACACCAAGCACGCCATTCGAAATTCAAACGCTCACAAGAACCCTATCACCGATGCTCAGAAACGTGTATCGAACAAATTAGGTCCTCATTAATTCTACGCACCTCTTGACGACTTCACCTTTTGAGGTTGGAAAGCCAGAATGTTGACAAATTGGAAGGTTTCCGGAATCTACTCCCAGGGATTTTGGATTTTTGTATATAATCAGAGCTCTCAATGTGGCAACCTTGGATTGAACCAAACTTGAAACTTGAACTTAGACCATCAATCAATCATTCAGCCTGCATGACTCACATAAATAGATGAAGAGCAAGGCTGTCAGGTTTGAAAAGCTCCGTTTTCTTTTGGGTTTTCATAGGAGATAGCACTGCGAGTTTTTACTTTCCTCTCCGGTTTGATAAAAAATAATAGGGTGATAAAATTTAGGAATGCGAGTTCTTTAAATCAGTTTCCGCCCAGGATGCTATCTTAGCACTGAATTTTTGTGGACAACTGTCTACCGGTAGCACACATCGATTATACTCGCCATATATATAAATATGAGAAAGTTTAAGATGTAAAAGTGAAATTTAGAAAATTATTGCCAAAAATGATAATAAATAATCATTTTTTTCTCCTCTTTGGCCTCTTTTCGGCCTGTGTCGGTGGCTTTAAACTTAACACAGTTCGTTTCACATTGTTTCCTTCATTCAAGCTTTTAATTATAAAGCAATTTATTATGCTACCTTAGTACAGTTAATTTACTGCAGCTATTTAACTTTGTCACTGAGCAGAATTTATCTAAAATTTTTCTCTCTTTATACTATGTCCATTCTGCACACGATCAGAAAATACATGAACCTGTTGCCCCTTATTTACACGATATCATTTCACAACTCGAAAGTTTAGAACAGTAGAAATAACTCAATTCAGATCCGATGTACAGCCTGCGTCGGAAAGCTCCGATCGCGCCGGGAGAGGTATGCAAACGAGAGCGAACGGGGTGCAGGGAACAGGAGTTTAATGTGTTGAGGTTGTAGCAAACGCGAAAAAGCGAACAAAGTTATCGATATGTTTAAAACACACTTGGGAAAACTTCAAGTTCATGTTTGCTCAAGATCCGAGCGAAGTTTGAAGTATCCTCCAATGAATACCCGGCACGTTCCTCATATCAACTTTCTTCATTATCTCGCAATGAAGGGGCGTATGGGGGGGGGGGGGGGGGGGCCTCGGGTCTCCGGTGGGAGTTCGAAATCGGCGGATAATCACCCCAACACCTTTCAGCCGAAATGGATCGGGTTAATTCGAAACATCTGCCCGATATTAGCTCTTCATTTTGAGTGTATTGCCCCCACTCCTCCTCTTATCTCACAACTAACAGCAATTCTGTCGTTGCGTCTCGAAAAAGCTACTGCTTCCCTCGATGGCCGCGCTCTCACTTTAATTGAACTGCATTTTGCAGAAGGAATCCCTATTCCTGGCTAATCTATAAAAGCACTTATCTGAATGGGGCATCCATTAGCACTTATGATTTTCTGAAATGAGCCCCTGAAAGTGGTTTGAAGAGGTACAGTTCGAATGAACTAATTTTAAAAGTGATGAGTATTTTGTTGTTAACTTTAATTTACGTTAGTGAAGAATCATTGAATGAGAATCAGTCGTGAGGCTAGTTCTCAATTAACGCATTGTCCTCGGGGCTCCAGGGGCTAATCACAGGCTTCTGGCTTAGCCTTTTGCAGCTGGTGCGATGACCATTTTTGATAGCATAAAAAAATGGTGTATTCACAATGAACTTCTGAGGCCCGATTGAACTGAAATTAGTAATTAAAGCTCGTCTGAGGGTGTTTGTTGTTCCACCGTGAGTGAGAACCAATCATTTCGATATCGTATTTCAGGATTGAAATAATTTTACAGACTAAAAATTTGAAAAAAGATAAATATGCCTAGTATCTAAGTAACCCTAGTATGCCTAGTATGTAATTAGTGATTATTGAATCACTAATTATTCACAAGTCTTCAGTGTATCAAATTAATGTAGTAGTAGTATAAAATGTATTAAACTCTGTGAGGATTTGCTTATGAATTTTCATTTACACACCATTAGAAGTTCAGATCAAAATGGTTTTCACGTATTTTCAACTCGTTATTTTAAGTTTCATTCACAAAAACAGGAAAAATAAGGGGAAATCGATTTTTTTTTGCATTTCCCGAAGAGTGCCATTTTCAACACGGGTAGGTAAAGCGTCCCTACCTCGCCGGAATTGGAACAGTCACACACAGAACCACTATAATTACGGTCTTTTATCGATGCCATTGTGAAACAAGAGTTTTACGCTTAAAAGCGGGTCCCACCCACCCGTTTGAAATAAAAAATAAATGAAAAGCCAACACGCGAAAGCGGCATTCGAGAGGGGGAGAGTTTCGCATGCCGCACAGTGGATCGAGTCAATTAGAGAGGTTGGACATGAAATTATTGACTAAAACTGCAAATTTCGATGTTCATTCTGTCACATTTTTAAATTTAAAGGGGTGCATTTTCTAAAAAATCTCACGAGGAAACCAATGGAACCACTTTTAGACCCTCAAGGTTTTGTATAAACGGAGTTATAAGCGTTTTGAGTTTCCAAATTTTGTCCGACCTCTCCTACTGCCTCGATCCACTGTGTGCCGGCCGGGTGACGAGTGGATCAAACGCTATCATGAACCTGAAATTATTTCATTAATTTTCCCTTTTTTCGCGGGGTCATTAAAAAAACGCGGTCGCAAATTACTAGTTATTCTAATGCACTCGCTGCGCCACATAGTTCGAAATTCTAGGGAAAATGAGCCGCGTGTTGCTTTGTTTTCAGTATAGTTCCCCTCCACTCAGCCGACAGGCATAAACACCTCCTGCACGTTACTATGGTCGTGTTCTTCAAAATTGAACATTTCTAGATGTATGATCTCATTTTCGTTTCGAATTGTACCTCTTGATGCAACTGAGACTCCAATTGGCTGAAATTGGCTGAGGCCCAAAGTTTGAAACCAAAGCTGAGCATCAAAGAGAGAGAGAGAGAGAAAGAAAATTCCGGCGGCCGAGGGCCCCCTAGGCGCCAGGGCCCCCCTGCATAGCAGGGTCTGCGGGGACGCCCGTTACGCCACTGAAAGCGTTCCACCATTCTGTCTGAAGCTTTGACATCTTAAAAATGTAATGGCCATGCCATAATTGTAGTTTTAACCAAATAATGTTTCATCACAACATGAATCCTTACAGCTGATATAAAATTTTGATCCGTCTCAAAACGTCGTATACTAGGAAGCCACTCCGCTGATCATGCATCACCATCGGTGGACATCTCAACTGAAACTCATAGCTCATTGAAATAGGTGCTTCAGTTCTAATGTTCCAATTCATGTAACGGCCTCCCGTTTTCATTTCTGATTTTTGCACTTCTACGAGTAGACATAACTCTGACTTAACCTCATACCTGGTAAAGATTTAGTTGCAAAGGAACCATCTTAGTTTCATTATACGACTCAGGAATAGCTGAACATAGCTCTGTAACGCAGCGTTGGCAGTTTGAATCGAGGAGAGTTCATTATTCAGACTCAACAGAGATCTGAGGAGCTGAAGCACAGTGTTAGATACATACATATAAGTCGCTTTACAGCACTCCCCTCGCGCTCTACGACTCCTAACCTCCACTGCTCTCTTTCAAACCACAAATCTTGGGGCATTGAGCACTTTAACAATGTTAGAAACAAACCAAAAATGTTGATTTCCGTGGATTCTAGAAATATTCCTGCAAGAGAAACTAACGAAAAGTAGATTATAGGAAAATTAAGTATACTCGAAATTAGCCTTTCATATACTTTCAAGATTGTTTCTTTTTGAAAATTTGACCCTTTTTGAGTGATACCTACATGATAGCTTATTCCCTTTTTTTTTTTCCTCTTAAATCATAATCTAATCATCGTCTTGATTTGGCAACCGCTCGTGAAGGGCCGTAGGTGAATCGTAAAAGCAAAGATTGCCAACTCGATTTGAGATCATTTGGATGCGGTGGAAGATTAGGTTCCGGTTTATGGTCCTCCGAACGTCACCGGTCATCGGGCGATGAGTGTTGGCTCGTGGATGGTCGGTCGCGCGTCTTCGCTGCCGAATTGAAAAAACATTCGCAAAACTCTCCATTCAAACTAATGTTATTTTTCAGATTATTATACCGCCATGAAGCTTATTTTCATTGAAGATCTGACAACGGAGCCGGTCATCTCGCAGTGAATATAAAATATCATTCTTTTTCAATATCCTTTAGCCGGGGGCCGGGTAGGAGGGGGTAAAACCTTACCTCTGATGATTGACCCTGTGGAAATTCTCATTTCCCGGTCTTCGTTGTCGTCGAGTATGTTCCCTTTATCCGTAGCTCGCTTCGGCCGTTAGCATGGTTGTCAAATAGATCTAAATTGAAATTTTGAGTCGTTTACAACCCGTTATTTTTTGACGCCATCTTTTGTTAAGATGCTTTGATGTGTATTACTTGTGTTGGACGTTTTGATGAAGAGGAGAGAAAAGAGAAGAACGAAAAACAAGAGGTAAGGGGGAAAGGTTCGATCATAATAACTGGGATGGGTCATGGTCTAATTTTTATAAAATTAAAATAACTCGAATTTATTCCAATTCATATGGTTTTATACTTTATCTAGTTAATTTTCTTTGATTTTTTAAAATTTCTTTTTAATACGAAAAAAAATTATGTCCTGAAGTTTAAGTTTCATGATCTGACTGAATATATGTATTAGTTTCAATTAGACTATGAGTGTAATTTGAGTCTTGATTTGAATACCTCATTTTTTTGATGCGTGTTGAAAGGAAATTTAGTTTTTTGTTCCAAACTTGAAACAAACGTTTCGACTCCGAGGCAGGGAGAGGGTTGCTTGCGGATAGCTGCTTAGCGGAGAAGGAATAAATAAAGCGGATGAATGTGTAGGTAAGATACTTTATCGTGCTTAGCAGACTGATTGCTCTAAGCGTATTCCATCGGTCAATATCATGCGAACATTGGCGTTAGTTTCTAAAAATAGCTGTGGCGTCTTGTTAAGCAATTTTTGCGAAATCTTGAGAATTCCTCTATGTTGTCCCGTCCACCAAACGAGGACAAGATGGGCAATTCGTTATTCCCTATACGAAAGAACGTAACTAAATTTCATAACTGCCAAATTTTCCCTCGCAAATTGCAGTTTTATCAAAGACATTCAGGAAATCTCTCATTGGAAATTCCACTGATTTTTCTTCTGATATCATGCAAAAATCAGAAAACTCCCTGGCAAAATTAGCACTGGTACGTTCCTGTACGATATCATGACCAAGCAATTGGTATGGTATGGGCATGTGCAGAGAATGGCTGATACCAGGTTGCCGAAGAAGGTGTTGGAGTGGGTCCCCCCAGGTAGGCGACGGAGTGGGCGTCCAGCCAAACGGTGGGTAGAGGGCATCCATGAAGAGATGGAGAGATGCCAGCTTCCGGAGGGTCTCTACCATGACAGATTCCTGTGGAGAATAGGCGTCGCAAAGCGCCCAAGCGCGCCGTAAAAGCGGCTCATACATACATACGTTCCTGTAAAGAAATCCTTGTTTGAGTCTGGCTCTCTTCTCCTGAGGATGATTAACGATTTCAGGCTGTTATCATTGATTTGATTGTCCTTTATTTTTAGATTTTTAATACTTATATTATGTGCTCGATACTTCATGGCCTGACGAACAGAGCTACGTCCTAGTCGTTATAACAAGAAGAAGAAGGAGAGTCAATTTTGCAACCTTGGAATTGAGTTACGCTCCTTCTTTCGGGGAACGAGGAATCGGGCATAGTGGAAGTTGAGCTTGAGTCTTCCCCATGAAACCATTTATCAACTCTCTACTTGGCATCATTGATCCGGTCTATAGGTTGACCCGGCGGACCTTTCAAGTCGAAAAAGGACCGAAACTAATCACCGGTGGTCACCGCACCAGATTGGGAGAAAGATGGGCCCAAGTGACACGAAAAGAAGTCGCCTCGTCACCACGGAAGTCATCCCGATTTATTTACGGAGAACAGAGCTGCCAAATTCAGCGCGAGTATGTCTAGACAAAATTCGTCGTCTCCCGCACGAAGGAACGTAACTCCATTCCAAGGTTGCCAAATTGACTCAAACAATTAATTTATTTTACAAAAATGTACGTAAGCAATTTGTGTCCAAAATATCTCTGTTAGCGGCTCTGGTGCTTGCACTAGAGCTGCTATTCCGGACGGTCCCAGCTGGGGAGTATCAATGCAGCATGTTACATTGTAGAGACCGCGCGTTGGTTGATGGGAATCGGCGCCATTTTCGGCTATGTTCCTTGTCATGACTTTATTTTATTGCATACTGTTTTATTGTTAGTCAATGCTATGTTGTGTATTGTATTTTTGGAATCATGGTGATACAGTCAACAATTCAAAACTTGTTTGTGCTTTTATCTCGTGATGGAAAAAATGTACTTTACGTTCAAAATTTGAAAATTTGAATTTTAAAGTTTTCGCGGTTAAGGAAGCTTTAACCACTGGGTTGGAGCTTCCTAGTCATTTACTCGATATCAGCTGATAGCAAACAAAGGTTACCAGGGAAACCGTAAACGTCTAACAACTATCGTGGCCATTGGGGCGATTATTGAAATGATATCGACTTTATGTCGCCGCTTACGACAGGACATAGCCCTATCTTAACTGTGTAATATATCGCAATTCGATATTGTTTTGATTTTTAAAAGGAGCAATTCATTCATACAGTTCCGATTAGTTTTGGCGAACGGGCCCTTAGCCTGCTTAGTACGTATAATCCCAAAACGCAGGAAAATAGATTGTAGGAAAATATTTGCATCGGAAAATCGTAACAATTTTCCCCTAGATGTCTTCCATTCCGGGTACATATTTATTGAAAACGGCGAATTTTTCAACAGTCCTATTTTTATCTACAACATCTAAGTGGCCCTTCATAATCATTTAATTTTGGCCCCTGGCCAGAAAAAGGTTCGGAAATTGCAGTGATTTTGCCGAAAATGCTGAAGTAAGTAAATTTGGGCATTTTTTTTCCTTCTTCAAACTCTGTGGAGAAGCACTTCTCCTCCAGTACATCTATTTTTTTACTTATCTCTCGCAAGGTACATTTACAGAAGGTGTGTTCCAGTATTAACAGTTCAGATTCGTTGTTTTTTTATTATAACGCTTATTTCGGAAAGCAATTATTACATTGTTCAATTCTACTGACTTTCAACACTCGATTATACTCCCGGCAAATTCTGCAGCAGCGTTTCAAATGTTGACTCTAATGCTTCCAACAGCCATCCGATGTCTAAGAGTTTATTCCTAGATTTAGGGATTTTCCGGAATTTCCAGGGATTTAGGGATTTTTCAGGAAATCTAGGGATTTTTTTTTGATGAGGTAAAGTTACCAAAAATCAACTTTTTAACCTCAATTCTAGCTTCGACGATCGAAAACATTTTTTCATCTATATTTTGTAAGCCTTTTTGGCAACACTATTTTTCCCCGCAAATAAGCCGGAAATTAAAACGATTGCGTCCTTCGATGTACTTGACATTCAACTGCATTCAACCTGTTAATAATAAGAAATCAACTAATATTCTTTCATTTTATTGGTCTGGATTAGCACTGCTTTCAGAGAGCGCCAAAATTCAAACGAGCCAATCAGATTTAAATATTGCAAATCGCTACATCGAATGACATCATGATTCTTCATAAAAAAATGGCGCTTTTTGCAAAATCTAGGGATTTTTTAAGTATATTTGAGCAAATCTGGGGATTTAGGGATTTTTAGCGAAATCTAGGCATTTTTTTTCTTCCCCGCTAGGGATTTAATATCGGAAGACTGGCTTCCAGTATCGTAGCGTTGATCGTCGCTGATGTCGAAATGGAACCTAATGCCGGACTTACTGTAACACCTCCATTCCTCAATTCCGGTGAGGAATACGTCTCTACCCTTAACTCAATATAAATATGCAAATTGATAAGTGAGTGCTTTAGTCTCCTGAAAACAGAATTGCGAAACTTAAAATTGGAGAAAAATGATGAGTAAATGAAAAAATGGAACCAATTGATGGGATATGTCGCATGCCATTCTGACACAAAATATGGCGTCTATCGAATCACCTTAACTAAATAAAATAACCAAATTTTCAACTCTCAAACTATCAACTATCAACTATCAAAATTCAAACTATCAAAATTTCCAACAATGACAAAAATGATTGTAATATACCTATAATGTAATGAAATATACACGCTCTAATCATTTAATTTGTATTACCTTTATGTTATGTACCTACATGTTATACTATTTTTATAATAAATTTTGCCAACATCCTTTTCAATTCAGTCTACAACATTTCATTCCGACGTGGCAATAATGATTTATAATGCCCCTAAACATTAAAATGAATTACAATAGTAATGCCGCATTATAATGTCGTATTATACATCGCAACGATTCATGTCCTACTGATTATTGATTATTGTAAGATGAATTCTGTTTTCTCTGATTGTATGTTTCATACGTGCGAAGCAAGTACGGGTCACTAGAAACGTGGTTCGTACGGGTGGCTGATGAAATTGATCTTCGAATACCTTTTGATGAGCTAGGGAAATGGAACCATCTGCATCTCATGGACAATAAATAGTTGCCGTAATTAAGGTCATCCCGTGATTAAGGTGCCGTGATTTAAGTCATAAATTCTTCATCTAATTCTTGATTCATCTCCAAAATGTCTGCTAAAGCTTTCATGCGCTTCTCCTTGTATGCATGAATGAGCAAATTGGGTATCGAACAAGCGGACACTTTTTGAAAATTTAGATGATTCTGGACAATATCGTACAGAAGTCCACGAGCTGCAGATAGAACCATTACCTCTAGCTCATCAAAAGTTATTCGAAGATCATTCAACAACCTCTTTGACAAGTTGCAAAAACTTTTCGTTAACAATAGTGTCACACGGTACTAGGAATATTTACTATTTAACGAACCTTATATTTCCCTGACTCAGTCCTAAATTATAGAAGTATGCGTTACTTTTCCAGCAATCCAAAAAAACAATTATACAAAAAACCAATACCTACACTTTCAGATATAAAAATGCAAATTTTTTGCAGCCTCGCTAAACGACTTATCAACCAGAGATTTTTTAGGAAGCGGACCTCCAAAGAGCTTTCAAAATTAAAAGTATACAACAAGTGATAATGCCATGTATTCGCCATATCAAAGCCCAATACACATTTATACACCGGCTACGTAAATCTGCTAAGTTACAAAACATGAATCGACAGTTGTCGGATTGTACATCAATGACAAAATGTGTCTAGGCTCTCATTCTTGACTACAACTACTGCCCCCAGAGCCGCTCTCCGACGCCAATGCGTTGGAGCTTCCTGCTTGTTTTTTGCTTGGAATCTAGAGAAAAATCAGGGAAATTTTCAATCAGAAATGCCCAAAATTCTCGTGGTTAATAGGCAATTTGTGAGGGGAAATTCGGCAACATTGGAATGCAGTTACGTTCTTTCGTCCGGGAGACAACGAATTCTAGTCCCCATTTTGTCACGGTTTTCTTGTGCCGAGTCGCAAATTACAGCTATGAATGGAGCCATTTATGCCTTTTTCAAGCCACTACTTCGCTGAAGCTGCCGTGAATTCGAAGAGAACCGGATTTTTTACATTTTCCAAATCGGGTTTCTTTCAAAATTCATCTTATCTCGTTAAGTGATGTCACTAAAAAACCTAATTCAGTATAATTCGTCTCATTTGAATTAAAATGAGGCATATGAGAAAGCCGCAAGTTTTTTTTTAAAAAATTTTAGAGGTGTTTATCTGAAGAATCTTTTTTTCAATAAGTGTCCATTTTCCGGAAGTTTTCTTAATGGACCACTAGACAAGGTACGAATTTAAGCGATCTGATACATGTTTCTTAACCAGAATTTCATGTAAAAAACGATCCACACAACGAAAATCACTGAAACCAACTCCTAACGAAGATATTAACCTTTTTATTTCACATTGGTTACGCGGATTTTGAACTGCCCGCTCACAAGAAACTTAAAGCTCTACGTGAGTCAAATCGCCCACTACGACGGTTTCAGCAAGCTTCTCAATCGAGCAATGCTCATTTCCCACCATGTGTTGTTCAAACTATTAGCAATTTGCTATAACTGAGCCAAAGCGTCAAGATTGAGGTTGCCAGATTTTTATATCGGAGAGACTGTCATGATAAACGTTTAGCGCGCGATATGAATCACGTAGAGCATTGAGTTTTCATGAGCGGGTGGTTTGAATTGACGCATCAAGAATCATTAAATATCTTCGTCAGGAGTCAATTTCGGTAATTTTCGTTGTGTGCATCGTGTTTTACGTAAAATTTCGGTTAAGAAACATGTATCAGAATGCTGAAATTCGTACCGTATCTAGTGGTCCATTATTGGTCATTGGCGACCTCTCAGCTTTATCGTAGTACTATGAGTACGCATCGTTGGCCTGAAATTCGTTTTCTCCGAAGGTGGCTAACAACAACCCACGTAATATTTTCATGAGTTTCAATTTTTAGCACGTACTTTCAAAAAGGGACAGAGTATCCGCATCGAGAGAAAACACAATATTGAAGATGCCGGATCTTTTGTATCATTCCGAAAGTGCATGCACTTATTCGGCTCAGACTTTATGCACTTCCGCTACCGACGACCTTGTTCACAGCTTCACTTCAAAGACTGGTGTCTCCGTGAATCTTGGACGTATAACCATGGCGTTATTTTTACCGATTTAATTATATCTGATACAATAATAATACGACTCCTGCATCAGACTATTTAATAAATTCCTCCAAAAACGCGAGACGATTCGTCAAATGCGATCGGAAGTATGAAATGGAGGCTCCGTCGGGTGCACTGCCGAGAGGAGGAGAGGGGACGAGGTGTTAAGAAAAAGGGAAAGTTGAGGAACGCGAAAGCTCTGACGCGACGACTGAATCCTCACATGTTTTTGATGTGTCAAAGCGGGCTTTGATTTGTTGACAGAAGTTTTGCGCGGAACTTAGCGGAAGGTAGTTTCCGGGCCAGCTCATCGGCGCCACGAATTCAAAGGAGTTCTCCCTCCGAGTCAAATGAAAAATGACGCTCGCGATGCTCCACCTTTGCCAGTTCTGCTCATCTTATGCTTTTGACTTTAATCGTAGTCGCACACTGAAAAAAAAATCTCGGTGTATTTACTAAGAAAACGGTAAAATTACCAAGAATTCAGGGTTCTATTTGATCCCAGTTTTTTCTTGGTAAAATTACCATGTATGGAATTGGTAATTTTACCGAGAAATCTCGGTAAAATTATTGAACTTTCTCGATAATTTTACTGGACCTTGGTAAAAACGCCAATATTTTGTATCGACTGTGGTAGAATTACCGAGATAAAATGGCAAAGTTACCGGGAATTGATTACCAATAAAAGTGGTATTCTTACCTGAAAAAAACAGTAAAAATACCGGTTTTTAGGTAAGCTTACTAGTCTGTCTCGGTAAAATTACCAATAATTGGTAAAAAAGTGAGATGGTAAAGGTACCAACGGACCTTGGTAAAAACGCCGAGAATTTTTTTAGTGCAATGCCCTTTGCACTTCTCATTCAAGCAACCACACTGTGAACCAGTGGCAAGGCGTCAATGATGGAGTATCGAGATTTTCCTATTGAAAGCTGCGGTAAAGAATCGATTATCAAGTGTTCGTAGTTAACACCGTGTTTATCGATCCTTTTCAATGGGTTTAAATCACAAATCAATCGATATTTATTGCAAAGCACGCCACGCCACTGCCGCGAACCTGTGGTTCGCCGGGTCAATAGCTAAATATTTGTTGGTCTTATTTAAACCGCTATGTCAAAAAAATGAGCAATATGTGCAAAAAAGTAGACCATTTAATTTTTAGGGAAGACGAGAAAACCACAAATGCAACGCACGAATTTCATGGCGGGTGGGTTTAGCCTTAACTTCTTTGAATCGCTTTAATTTCCAAAATCACTCTTTCTTACCTCGATAAATTTAAAGTTATGACTGTATCACAATTCTATCTATTAATTCGCGGAGTTGTTATATTTTATCTATCATTGGCTGTGTTGCTTAAGCAGCCCTTAAAGCACCACTTCGAATAAGACAAATGAAAACAAACATATCACGGAAATGGAGCGAAGAAAAGGCTGCGCGCTGATGACGGCGCAGATATACAACTATTCGTACTCGATGGATGTCCGCGTTGCGTCTGCAAAATTGAAGGCGCCATGGCGCGAGCCGTGAACTCTCATTGATCCGCTCTATACTGTCAATGAGGTGGTTTCGCTGAGATTCAAAAGGAAAGTTTAAAAACAAAGCCTGAATACGTCTCTTCTATCTCCAGCTGTGTTAACTTTCCTTTTTTTTAAAAACAATTTGATATCTGATCTTTTTTTAAGGATGTATTTGTGGACATATATCTAAAGCTCGAGTGTACCGGTCCCATAACTTCCCCAGAAGAGATAGTCTGGTCAATTTGACCCGGCTTAGGAATTCTAGGGGCAGTCGTGAAATAAAATTAAAAAACCCCGAAAGCTTGATGACAACTTCGCAAATTTATTCAGTTCTTGGAATAGTTTGGTTTCAAGCGATACATTTTGGAATCAAAGCTAATTTTCCAGTGAAGATATTTCGTCGTATAGATTTTCTTCTATGTGGCAACTGAGTTACAACACGGAAAAAGGCAGCAGATAGCGAGAGTTGGTAGCTAGAGGTGCAATGACCGGGGGGGGGGGGGGGGGGTTGAGGGTGAGGGTGTCGAAGCGTACGAGGATTTTTATTTTTGTTGACTCAATCAACTAGCCATAGACTGACAGGCGGATGTGTCGTCTCAAATTCGCGCCCAATAGATGGGTTTGTCGGCCCGCTCACGAGCAGTGCTCGCACGAAAGCTCCAACCATAACCAAGTAACAGCTTAGCAACCCCTATACTCTTTCACCTCTTGCAATTCTCGACGCTTCGAAGCTTCGTTCAGGGTGTCACTCCTTTAGAGACCCCCCTCCCCCCTCGAAGAGGGGTCCGTGGGTCTTCCTCCGGAAATTTTCTGAAGAAGCCAAGCCAATTTGAAAACAATTTTTTTTTTTTTTTATGTAGTACTCCGACTTTTAAGTTTTAATGAAGTTGCACTAGTTGAAGCAACTAACTGCTTGAAAAAATAAAATTAGTTTTCTTTTCAAATAATCATTCTAACTCTTATTTTCCACATGATAAAAGAAAATATGTATTGTCCTCCACCGAACAACTTTTCGATCGTTCTGGTTGTTTCTTTTTGCATACCTAGAGTGATTTCTTACTTCCTCCGTCTCTTCCTTACCCTTTTCTTTTTTCTTCCTTTTTCCAATTTTTTCCTTTCTGAGGGGAAGCTCGAGGCCCCATTCCCCCTTTCACTTCTGGCTACGTGCCTGCAGTCGTTACGTCATTATCGATTTATGTTTACTGCCAGCCCTTAATTGAAATATTAACGAAACTGTTGATAGTGTAACGCAGGGCGATTCCTGCCAACCATATAGCATGGTTTAAGGAAAGTAGCCGAGATGGGTAAGCTCCATCTTGAAGTATCAAAGGAAAGAAAAGGGATGGACATAAATAGGCGAATCCAATTAGGAGAGATATGGAAATTGTAACTACAGTTGTTTTTCGCTTTGTTTATTTCGCGTCGTTAAAATTGACGATTAGTGGATTTCAGAAACTTTCCAAACTTTTAGGCTCTTCCAAATTGGGCGAGGGAAGAGAGGGGTGTGAGGTTGTCGTTTCAATCTCTTCTAATGTTTCAAGATGGTATTTCCCAGAAAAGGCGCGGCTGGAAAGTATCAACGCTTGGCGATTAAAACTTCTTACATGAGTTCTTGTTGGAACAGCGGAGCGCCGGCCGTCTACCGCAACCGTGACGGTAAGAAACTATAGCCGTAAAGTCCGTGACCTACGTCACCAAGGCCGTTTTAATAGTTTCTCAAAGAGTTTCGTTTACCCCAAAATTTTCCAAACCAGAAATTGGATTACGGCTTCAGGACGCTTTCAACTAAAACCAGTCAGCTCAAAGTTGAACCGTTCTTTAATATTAATGGAAAAGACCCATGTGCAAAATGGTTCATGGATATCGCTCCAAGACAATTGTCCATACGATGCCGTTGTACTTTCCGAGAGAAATGAATTCAGTAAGACAAGAAAATTTTCAGTTTAAGCAGATCGTATATTTATTATTTACTAAGGGGTCCACCGGCTGGTCGCTATGCGTCCCCCCCCCCCTCCTTCATACACTTCGCGCCTCTTCCGATCGTTTTCTGTTTGTAAAATCAAGTACTCTTGGTTACCAATCAGACATTGAGACATTCAGCTAGAATTTTGATAAAAGTGAGGAGGTGAGTTAAATTAATTTTGAGCTATTATCGTGGACATTTAGTGAAGGAGAAACCGGTTCAAGACATTATTACCTGGACACCCTCAGCTTAACTTGATACATTTATGATTTTATATCATAGAAAATGATTTGAATTATTTAACTTATACCATCCTCATTACAACAAATTGACATCTGGACGGGAGGGGTTGTTCCTTTTCCCCGCATTGTTGAAGAGGAGGAAAGAAGATGGATTCACAGCGTAAGGAAATGTAATCCCATTATTCATCTGAGGGAAGAAGTTGAGTTTTGTTAGAGCTGAAACACTCCTTGTCTCCATTATTTGCTCTTACAGAGTCTTGTTTCCGTTTATTTGTTGTATTGGCACCTGGTAATATATTTCTGCCCCTGTAACCCCGGCGGGCATTATTCCAGTTCGCAAAGAATAATTGCTTTTCTTCAAATTTCACCCTGCAGACTTAGTTGCGTAAACTGTGGTGTATACTGTATACGGAGGAGAAATTAGGAGGGATGTGTAACTGAATACTTTTTACATTTATTTGCTCTTTACTTCTACCGAGGTTTTTCAATTACTCGTGAAGTTCCTACAAGCACTGGTCTAATCAGGCCCTTCTTATCCAGTGAACGGCAACCCACGAGAGACTGTATAGTTAGTCCATCATTTTCCCTCTTAGTCCATAACAACCACTCATTTCAACCAATAGGATCGCTCCATGTTCTTCATGTCTTCTTTGTCTATAGCTTTGTCTCTCATTTTTAATAATCAGCCGGCAGATGAATAAAGTAAAACATGGGATTGAGTAAGGGAACGTGAAATGCTGTTAAGCTGATTCTAGTGAAGGTCCGTCCAATTGATCCTTTCGGAATTCCGCTTTCAGTATCTGAATGAGAGGAAACTCGATCCCAAATCTTCGTCTTTATTTTCAAGAAGTTGAATTTCGAGTCGTCCCCCTGGTGTCGAGATACCCCTCTTTGCCCCCTTCTCCGATCCCACTTTACTGCTTCCCCAAGCCTGATTTCGTTTGTACTGCCGTGCTAAAGAAAAACGCCGTATGAACCTGCAGGCGTTGCGAAATTTCCTTTGATAAAACACGAAGTTCCTGGTAAACTTATGAATATTTTCCTTCCAATTTTTCAGATAATTTTGTCCGCAATTTTAACTAAAGTTCCTGAAAATTTCAAGGAAAAGAATTCATAACCTACCGCAAAAACAAACATTTTATCGAAGGAAATGTGGCAACGCCTGGAGGCTCATACGGTGTTCTTCCTTAGCGCGGCAGTGTATACCTTCAAGTGGGCGCGAGCCGGTGAAATGACGAAATCTGTTTGAAGCGCAACCGAGGGTCGCCTAATTGCAATGGAGCTAACCGAATCGAATTAATTCTATGAATATTGATGGAGGTTGCCGCTAAAACGATTGGCGCTAATCTGTGTCCTCGCCTCTTTGTAGCCCGTTTAGCCCACCCCGCCCTCGCCGCGTCCTATTTAGCATGACCCTAACCCGTGTGTGCACGAATTGCATTAAATCGCGTCGGGGGTGGGGGTGGGGTTGGCGGGGGATTTGCTAAAACGAGC
Organism: Bemisia tabaci; assembly: GCF_918797505.1. NCBI lineage: Eukaryota > Metazoa > Arthropoda > Insecta > Hemiptera > Aleyrodidae > Bemisia > Bemisia tabaci. The sequence continues at coordinate 51,817,645 of NC_092793.1, forward strand.
CGGTCATCCGATTGACACGTTGCGGAATGCTTGTGCGCAATCTTTGTCAAAGCAATGAGAGCCTCGTGCTTAGGCTTCAAAGCTACCTATTTCATCCAAATAAAAGAAAAATCAAATCAAATTAAGTAAAGTAAAGTGTAAAATATTGTGTATCAAAACACAATAATAAACAATGAAAAAACAATTTAAAAAGTGGGTAACAAGGCTAATTTTCACGAATAAAACCAAAACGTTTCGGCTGAAAACTCATCCTTCCTTAGTTGGATAAAATAGTAAAAGAAAATGGTAAAAATCTAAAATACTACCTGGCTGTACCTTTCAAAGTGAGAATGTTGTTATGAAAACTCAACAACACTACTCAACTATGGTTTTCATAGTTTTCATAGTCATTATATTTTCCCAACAGTAACCTAAAACCCTGAAAAAGGCTCGAAATTCCGTAAACGAAATTCTGTCTTTTGCTTTTTGGATGCAGTGTTGCAGAATATAAGTTACTAAAACTTAAACATTGGTATTTTTATATCATTACTATAAAATCTTGTTTTAAAATATGTATACCAGGTTTAAATTGGCAAAATTTTGCTACTTCAAGCGGGTTATTTCCGTAACAAAATTTTTTATTCACGCTCCTTTCCCACCAATCCTCCCATTTAAGGTTCCATTCCGCATTGGCGACCTTATTCGTCGCATTTTTTGTTGTTGAAGATGAAGTATCACGCTGAAGTTTGTTTGGGCGATCAGACCTGACCAGTTTATCCAAGTATTCAAACGAATATTGATATCCTGATTTCCTAGTTTTCCCTTTTCCCTAACCTGCTGAAACGCAGAGATCCTACGAAGTTTCGAAGAGAACACTTGAGGAGGCCATTAATTTTGGACTGGGCGCGGAGCGTCGCGATCCCGCGGAAACAACGGCGCATAATTCGCTTCCGCATGGTCAAAGCTCAAAACAGGAAGCAACATTACTTACAGGGCTACGCACTCTTTCGAAATTGGCCGCAAGGTGGAGCCACTGGGCCGAGACTTTTACGACTCCGCGGCGGAATCTTGAATAAAATATGACACGAGTTTAAAGAACTGATAAGACACGCTCCATAGATGCCGTGTGGCGGCGGAGAAACGAAGCTTTTCAATTTTCGCATGAGGTATTAGCGTAGGCGGATTTTGCCTGCCATCTGGAGACTATGATGCGCTTCCAGCGTTCAAAGTTCGGCGCTATAAATCTTGAAATATCTTGGAGGGCGCGAGTAAATTAATTTATTGTTGCTATCGCGTGAGTGCATCTGGCGAATAAAAAGTAAGCGCCTCTCGCGAAGGGAATAGGAGTGCTTGAAACAATGCGACTCTCGAAAAAAGTAGGTTAAAAATTAAGATTTGTAAATAAGTAAGCTTGTTCCTCGTCCAATTTCTTTGTGCCGGTAACTTTGTGGCGCTTAAGTTTGCACTGTGATGCCTTGTGTCCTTACTCAGAGTTGCCACTCTCTGATGCACTGGAAAAAAAAACACATTGGATCTAGAGTCCAGACTCTTGAAAACATTGACAAGAAAAAGGACTCTTGATTCAATCAGATTTAAGCTTAAATTAAAAGGAAATCCGCTTAAATTAAGAGGCTTGGTTCTTGATTTAAGCTTAAATCTGATTGAATCAAGAGTATTTTTTCTTGTCGATGTTTTTAAGAACCTGGACTCTAGATCCAATGTTTTTTTCCAGTGTGTCATCGACGTTCCGCCCATTTTCCTCGTATTAGTGAGATTCGTATGAAAATTGGACTGATTGCATAAATTAACTGAAAAGAACCAACCTTTAATTTCTGGAAAGTTAAATTTGGAGCTGTTCAGAATTAAAATACACCAACGTTATATATATATATAGAGTCGCTTTATAACGCACTCTGGCGTTCTACGACACCCAAACGCCACATATGCCTGTCTTCCCAGAGGTTATCGGGCAACTGACACCGCAACATCTCTTCGTCAACGCCCTGCCGCCAACCCTTTACGGGACGTCCCCGTCGCCTCTTCCCAGGTGGTACCCAATCCAAAACTTGTTTGGGCAACCTCTCCTCCGACATTCTTTGCACATGTCCATACCAGCATAACTGCCTGGACATGACGTCGTGCACGATATCTTTCTCAACCTTCATCACCTGGCGAATTCTCTCATTACGGACACGGTCCCGTCTCGAAATGCCGGCAGATCGCCGCCAAAAATCCATTTCAGTTGCCCTCAACATTTCTTGCGTTCTTTTCGTCAAAGGCCACACTTCACTACCATAGAGCACGATACTTTTAACGATGGCATCATATATCCGGTGCTTGTTTGCCTTTGAGATGCTTTGATCCCAGAGCACCCCGTTCAGCATCGCGATGGCTCTCCTGCCCTGGATGATCCTGTCCTTAATTGCTCTATCCATCCTTCCATCCTGATCGAGCCAAACACCGAGATACTTATACTCGTCACACTCTTCGATGCGCCGTCCATCCTCAAGCTCTATGCTTTGCCGTTGATGCGCTGCTCCCATGACCAGCTTCTCTGTCTTGGACACACTAACGTCCATGCCCCATTTCCGATATTCTTCGACCAACTTCCGCGTCATGTAATCTGCATCTTCCTCATCTTGAGCTACAACGATCTGGTCATCGGCAAAGCATAGAGTATAAAGGGTCTGCCCATCAACGAGTGGAACGCCCATTCCCGCAACCTTATTTTTCCATTCCTTTAAAACGTGCTCTAGGTATACCTTAAATAGTGTTGGTGACAAACAGCAGCCTTGTTTTAGCCCTTTTGTGACGAAAAAACCTCCGGACAACTCTCCACGACATTTAATTCTTGCTATCGTCCCGTTATAAAATGATTTAATTGCCCCCACAAGTCCTTTGCTAAAACCCCTTTTTTCCAAGGCTTCCCAAAGCTTCACTAACGGCACGCTGTCATAAGCTTTCTGAAGATCCACAAACACCAAGTGCAGCTCCTGGCTGACCGCCCTTTTCTTCTCGATGACCTGGGTAATGGTGAACAAATGGTCGACGGTAGACCTACCGGCTCTAAAACCAGCCTGTTCTTCGGCTTCCTGGCCGCTCCAAACCTCTTCGACCTTTGCCTTGAGAATTTTACCGTAGACCTTGCTCAAGGTTCCTGTGACCGATATACCTCTGTAGTTGTCGCAATCTTGCTTACTACCTTTCTTATGACTGGGAGTAATCCAAGATTCCTTCCAATCCTTTGGTATTTCGGAACCATGCAAACAGTCTTGCATGAGTTTCCTCAGATGTTCAAATAGTTTACCGGTACCACATTTTATCAACTCCGCCGGTATACCCCCAGGTCCAGGAGCTCTGCGAGTTTTCAGCTCCCTCACAGCCTTCACTACATCTTGGAGCTGGATCTCCACGTTGGAATCTTCTTTAGTGCTTATGACTCCGCCTTGAAACTCGGGTCGCCTCTCCGTTAATAAATCTTTAAAATAGTCCTCCATCTTGTCAATTGGTATCGGAGATATGATGTCGCGCATTTTATTTCGTCGCAACCCTTTGATCACTTTCCAGCCTTCCGTACTTTTCCGGCCTCCAAGGTAGGTATTTATCTTCATACAGCTTTCTTCCCAAGCCTCATTCTTCTTCCGAGTGATGACCCTACGGACCCTTGCTTGAGCCTGTTTGTACATGATTTTATCATCCAACTTTTGAGAAGAGAGAAACTGATGATACCTATTCCTTTTCACATTTATTTCCTCCTCTACCTCCGCATCCCACCAGTACGGTTTTTGATTATCATTTTTTGGATCAGAAACCCCCAGGGCCTCCGCTGCCGCCGAGTGAACGCAATTCTTGATAAACTCATACCGCTCTTCCGTACTGCCATCGCACGCATCTCCTAACTTTTCATCCAGGCGCTTTGCGTACAGAGCCTTGACACTCGGGTGCTTTAGGCTATCGATGTTATACTGAACTTGATGTACGCGTTGTCGCTCCGGTTGTTGATTGTCGCCTTGATCGTTCTGCGACACACGAGCGGGAAAGGCTACATCCGCTCTGAGGAAATAGTGGTCACTACCGCAGGAGAGTCCTCTACATACTCTCACCTGCTGGATCTTAAGGTTTGTTACCTGTTTAACGAGCACGTAGTCAATGATGGATCTTAAGCCGCGAGTAGGTTGGACCCAAGTATATTTGTGAATATCCTTGTGTTGGTAGAACCCGTTCAACACTTTTAGTTCCCTCTGCTCGCAAACGTCGATAATGCGGCTTCCGTTGTCGTTCACCGTAACTTCACCGAACGGGCCGACGACTTTACTGTTCACCCGGGATCCCGTTCTACCGTTTAGATCTCCCAACACAAGGACTTCCCTCCCAGGTCCTACCTTCACTACCTCCTCGTCTAGTTCTTCAAAAAACTGATCCTTAAGTGCAATGGTAGCATCATCATTGACCCCGTATACTCCCAAAACAGTGACTCTGTGACCGTGCAATGTCAGGTTCATCTTAATCATGCGAGCGTTGATGGCCTCCCAGTTCTTAATATTTTTTCGAAATTTTTTGCGGATCAGAATTGCGACACCCTGTTGTGCACGCTGATGTTTCGGCACTCCACTGTAGAATAAATCGTAGTCCCCAAGGCTCTCTGATCCGTGGCCTTTTTTCTTTGTTTCCGTTATTACCGCCACGTCGATCCCGTTGTTCTTTATCTCCGATACCACTTCCGTCAGTTTCTTGGAAATGCCTTGCACATTCCAAGTACCAAAAGCGAGTGTCGTTTTCCGTAATCTAAGTCGAAGAGTCCGTTTGTTTCCATGATTACCGAGGCATATGTTATTGGGTTTTTTGACATTGTACATTTTTTCCAAGGATCGGGGAGTCAGCCCGATGCCCCAACCCCCAACCTGGAGGACCAGGGTTTGATTTCGGAGTTTCCTCTCCTAGACAGGTTGCTTCCACCACAGCTAAGAGCCCTGTCTACCCACCCCCTTTGAGGCAGGGGCTACCAGCTGGGGTCCGCAGGATTGCTAAACCTGTGACAGTATAGTCCCCCATACGGTCATACACCACACACACCAACGTTTCCTTGTCAAAAAATGGTAGGTATACACTAGAGCTCTAACCTGACGTTGCGTAGAACACTGATTCTGACATCCAGTGTGATGATGGGTCAAAGCGTCGAACCTATTTTATACTTGAAATGAATTAAGTGTAAATTGGTCTTATTAATGGACAGATCTCTGACTCAGAAGCAAAATATATAGTTATCCTGGTTCGCTGAACTAATTATGGAAAAATGTTCAGATAATGCATCGATATTTAATAATTAAATTGATTTCCTTGAAAGTTGGAAAAAACGATGATAGCCATAAAACTGAAATACATTTACGAAATAATGGGGTAAGCGTATATTCATGGCCAAGAAGCGGACACTTCCATAAATTTAATTTATGATCTAACGGATGTCGAGGCGTGTTTTTGACGCAAGCGTTACTGTGCTCGCAATAAAATTTACAAGTTTCAGAATTCAGTCCGTTGTTTTTGACGTCATACATTGCTGCCAATTTTTTTGTTCAAAAAATACCCAAATGGGATGTTTTCCAAGTATGCTAAATAGCAATATTTTTCAAAAACACGTGATTTATGAAACGATAGCCTTTAACTGTAAGTTTGAAAAAGCAAAGTAGAGTGCTTTTTTGTTGATGCTCTATATGGTTTTTGATGATTTGTGATCGTTGTCATATAACACTCGTGAAAAGAATTTAATGTAATTTTCCGCATTCTCCATATGAGGGGGGGGGGGGGAATAAACACTACATGAAGATTGATTAAGTCATAGTGATTCCTCCTAAGAATGATAGACAGACTTGTCTGTAGGCGCTAAATCCACGCCAGAAATCCAATATTGCAGGGTATTTAACCAAAAATGCAAGATTGAAGCGATTCAATTCCAGGGAAATTGAGTTTTAAGTTTGCAAGCTCTTCAAAGTCTACTCTTAAGTGAAGACGCTCCGGTAATGCCGACTTTTGGGGGTTCATCTCGTTAATATTATTCTTACTCATCATCCTCAACTCCTTTCGGAAATTAGGTTTCCGAGCTAACTTTTTTAATGAAAATAATTTTGCAGTTATTGCCCTCTTTATCCATCAATGCGGCAAGACATAAATCCTTTTAACCTTGTTTATTTACAACACGCCTGGCCTACAGCAGGTATACCTTCGAACTCGGTAGCTATAACTAGAAAATCAGCAAATAAAAAGAATATAAAGGCAAACATTTCAAGCTCAACTGAAACCCACAAAAAATCGCATTCATTCCTCTCCCTTTCTTTCCTACAACCAAACTTAGAATTGAATGTACATGGCCAGCAGGGAGTGTCTGTAATTAAAATTTCCCACGTTTTTACGTAATTATGTTTACATATTTTATGGTTTGTCCACAATTTTCCAGGCAAGAGCACACTCTCTGCAAATATACACTGAGATTGTTTTATCACACTTGTGTGCCTTTAATTTCCGCTACCGTGCCAACCGCACTGTGTTTGGCGCAATGCGTGAAGTATCCATACAGTCTTGTAAGCGCTATGCGTTTCACGCCGAGCGACCGCTGCTGATCGCACTGTGTTGACGCAATGCGTGAAGTATTCATGGAGTCTTGTAGGCGCTAATATGTATTTTATGTTGACCGGCGCGCCGAGGGCTTCAGCCTCTCCTTTCCATCTCAAGTCCTCGTCATCATTGCTCTTTGCGCTGCGCCGCTCCAGGCCAAATTGCGTATTTGGTTACTCTCTCAACTAGACTAATGAAAGGCGCTGTCTCTTGTATCACCGAAAGACGAACAAATTAGGAATTACTATACTTTAACTTTCAGGAAATAGATTTTTTCGCCTTTTTTTCGTTTGTAATTTTTTTTCTGAATCAGATTTTTTTCTTGATACCCACATTTGAAAAAAAACAACACTTGTCGTCCCCTAAATCCGGCCCTGTTTTTAATAGAATCTCCTGGTTTAAAAAAAAAAAAATTATATTCAAGACAAATCTCCTGGATCCAACTTTTTGAATTGCAACGTCGAGATTCCAAAATCGGCGTCTCTCATTACGATCTCGACCCCCATCAAAGTAACGGCTCTTTCAAAGGAAACTTTCTTATCATTACGTAAACAGCCCAAGTTTCAAGAGATACCTCGACGAAGTGTGCTAATTAAAGTGTAAACTACCTCCCGGTAGGCTTTGGCGACTAGACAACGCCAGACTGGGTGGTAGAGTCTCCCCGTTTCTCTCTCATTGAGCATAAAAAATGGATTAGCTCGTCTGGGAAAGATTTAGAACAAAGGGTGACAAAAGACTGAGGGAGCGCGACACGACGCGACGCGCAGGGGTTGGGGGAGGGGCAGAGGTGAGCGACGCACTAAACGGGAGATTTAAACACCTAACCCGGGTGGAAACACGGATTTCTTCGAGAAAGTTTAAGCACTTGCGAAACTATTTAAATAACCATTAATCCGGTTTATAACCCACGGCTCCTGAAACGCGCGTTTTTCCCACCGCAAACTCTCTTGCCTCACCGCACCGACAATGTATTTACTCCTCCTGGCGAGGGTGTCAACGAACGATAAAGTGGTGTCTGATTCTGGGTGATGAAGACGATGCATCATACCGGGAAAAGTGTACTAACCAAGTTTAGCGTTTTGGAGTTTCAGCGCAGTTCAAATTTGGACGTATTCCGTCTTTTAGGATCAACACTGGAAGAAAAGTCGCTTGGATCTTGAGTCCAGACTCTCGGGAAAATTGACAAGACAAAATATCCGTGATTCCATCAGATTTTTGCTTGAACTCAAAGGAAATCGGCTGAAATCAAGAGACTTGGCTCTCGATTCAAGCAAAACTCCGATTGAATAACCAGTATTTTTTCTGGTCAAATTTTTTAAGAGTCGTGACGCCGCACCGTGGATCGAGTCAATAGGATGGATCGGACAAAATTTGGAAACTTCAAATAAAGCTTATAACTCCGTATATACACAATTTTGAGGTTCTAAAAGTGGTTCCCTTGGTTTCCTCGTGAAGTTTTCTCCTAGTCGCACCCCTCGAACTTTAAAAATTTCACGAAATTAACATCAAATTTCGCAGTTTTCCTCAAAAATTTCATGTCCGACCTCTCTGATTGATTCGATCCACTGTGCGCCGGATTCAAACGACTTATTTCTGGTGAACGCCGATTTTACAGGTCATGGTAAGTCAAAAAGCTGATTAAAATACTCTTTTAAACTGCCTGCCCCCCCCCTCCCAGTCGTATACGCCTAATATTCCACATGACACAATTGAGAAGATGCAAGTGAAATATTATTCGGCATTGCGAAGCGTCGCCGCGGATTATGGCACGCCTGCATCGAGGAAATGGTGTCTGGAAGCCAGCCATTAAAATCTGCGAGGGAACTAGTTGATGCGTTGATAGCAGGGTGAATGCGAAGCAGGAGGGTTAAATAGGGTACACTCAACAATCGGCATGAAGCATGAAGTCTCTCATCATAAAACTTGTTCGCTCTTGTCGCGCTTGGTGCAACTCGTACTCGTGCAGCGTCTGGGGATCTCCGTGGAGCTGCCATGGTGCGTTGGCGCGGCCAATTTTTAACCTCAATAAAAGCGACGGATGCCATCTTTATGCCATTCTCGACTCTGTATCTACCCGTTTTCTCATCCTAAACTCACACCAGCGCTGCACGACCGCATGTGATCGTAGCGAATTATTTTTTAACTGTATATTTTAATCTACATGAGATTTTCTTGTGAGTAATCGATGTTTGCTCTGCCGTGCTAAGAAAAAACGCCGCATGAAAATTCGAGAGGTGCCAAATTGCCCCGAGTAAAGGGTGTATTTTGGAGAAAAGTCGCGCGTATTTTTCCTTGAAACTTTCAGACGTTTTAGATAAAATTTCGAACAAGAATGTCTGAAAAAATTGAAGAAAAATATTCATAATTTCCCTAATAAATTAATTTTTTAGTGAAGGAAATATGGCAACGTATGAGGGCTCTTACGGCGTCTTCCCCTGGCACGGCAGTGCTTCCACCCTCTCAATCTCCAATAGCTTGGTTTCTATGCTCAGAGTGAAAGCTCGAAGTGACGTGATGTGTCATAATGCGTACAACAAGGCTCGTTTTTAAGTCCCACCAATTCTAATACCTAAAAACCGTATTGATAATCCGATTTGAATACTTAGTATTGATCTTGTGAAGACGGGTTTATCGGGGGTCGGAACCGTCAATAGGTATCTTTACTGGCGAGAAAAATTATCCCGTTGTTGTCTATTTTTGAGTGTCTTGCTCTAAGTGGAAACCAATTTAATTTAACAAGATCTGATTATAGATTAAACTTACCCTGAAGTAACCCCCGGCTCAACAACAAGATGGCGGAGAGGAGCCTAAATGATCAGAGAATTTAGTATATAATTGATTAATTAATCTGTGATACCTTTATTTAATGCTTTTGTTGTGAGAGCACAGAGAACGATAATTGCTTTTTCTAGAATTCATTTTTTTATCGGTATAGTGTAGTTTTCTCCAAACTAATAGTTGAACTTTTGGTGGGCGAGTTATTTCGTCTCAACGTTGATCATCCTCTTTAGAGAACTTAGAAACGCGCCTACTTACAAAACACCTAATCGCTTCCATTACACAAACGTATTAGAGCTTTCCCGTTTGTTTTGGCTGTACGCTAATGATAAACTTAATGTACATACCTAAGGGTCGCTCTCACAGCGTTCTCCGGCGCTCTGCGACGCCTAACCGCCACAAAACTCGGTCCTTTCACCGGTCATCAGGGAGATAAACCTGATACTCCCTGATAAACTTTATGTCGACCTATTAAAGTTTCACCAAATCGTACAGAGAGCCGCTGAGCCTCTTGAAGGTTACTTTTTATTCTATCGGAAGAAATATGGCAACATCGGAATGTCTATACGCCGTTTTTCCGAAGCTTCCGCCACGCGACGAAGCGGAGCAAACTCCCACACACGTTTCGACTCTCCGTATCAATGAACTCTACCCTCCTCAACCCCGCTGACGAGCAGTGGCGGCGCTGATTTCGCCATTTTTGCGGCAACCCTTACGGTTTCGTCTCACGTTTTTATTCCGTTTGTGGAGTAATTTGTACACGTTTTGTTTCCGCACAGACGCCTCTGCTAACCCCCTTCCCTTCCTCCTTGCGAATCAGACACCTTTGGATCCTCCTCCGCCCCCCCCCCCCCCACTCATAAAATCCCACAGCCAACAAATCATTTCGAGTCTCGAGTTTCGAACGTGGAGGTGCCGAATTGCGGTTGATAATCCAGGGAAGATCAAGTGGATCGCGTTGAGCAGAAAGGAACCAAGCCACATCAGCTATTGCCAAATTTAACCGCGCAATTTAATTTCTTACATGAAAACGGTTGTGCGGATTTTTGTACAAATTTCAGAAAATTTTCTGCACAGTACGAAGTAAATTCCTCAAAATTTTCGAAGGAATCCGCATTAAAGTTTCTTTGTAAAAAAATTAAAGTGCGCAGTTTTTGGCAATCGTTGATGTGTCTTTTGGTTCCTTCCTACTTAACGCGGTCCAAGTCGCTGTAATATGTCGCAGTTTTTCAATCAAAACGAGCAACATATCAAACGTTATTATTTGACATTTTCCCTTTTTTGCTTTTCAAGTCAAGTCTAATCCGTAGAAGTATTATCTTTGTTTGTGTTTATTTAAGGAATGTCATGCCGACCATTTTCAGCTTCTCGTGAAGTCGTGTAATTGGGGTGATTCATATTATTTATTTGCCGTACGAGGCGATCGAAAATGCAACTTCTTCATGCAGTTTATGGTTGAAATTTTAGACTATCCCGATCATGGTCGGGGTCCTTCTTCATCCTGCTATTGATGACATTTTCCTCCAATTTTCCAAGTCAAAAATTGGAACAGACCCATCAAAGCTTACTTTTTGCCTTTGAAGAATTTGAAATTTTGGGGAATTAGTGCGAAGGGAAGAATCCGGTAAGTCCTGTGACTTACATGATTTCTTCCGATTTCATTCAATTACATATAGTCCCATTGATTACACACACTTCTAAATAGTAGTTCTCAATTACAAAATTTAGTTCATGTGGCATATGCGTATTGTGAGCTTTGATTTGAAACAAGAAAAAAATATCTTTGCAATTCCACACTATCACGCTAAGATTTCCCAACTAATATTCTTCTTTTTTTTAAAAAAAAAAATTAAAGGAATTGAAAAAAATATATATATGCATCTTTGCTAATTTCATCCCATCTCTCATCAGGTGGATGAGAGATTCCTTCCTTTCTAGGAAGTAATTTTGATGAATTGTATGTATCCTTCCTTTCGGATCCGAAGTAAGAGGACAAAAACTGAAGGGTACCGATTTTAATTCATTATTAGAATCACGTACCTCCGCTCCTCCGAAAGATCCGATAATAATAAGCGCATTTTCATCGGCATCGATGGTGTCATATATTTCCGAAATAAAGGATACAGGCTCCTATAGATTTTTGAAAACAATAATAGCAGTATTTCAAAAATATCCCGAGGAGATTGCAGCGAGTGGGGGGTTTTCCGTAAATTCGGGACACTTTCGCTCGGGGCTTCCTGCACCCTTCCGGTGCAACCGCGAGACGCCCTTCCAACGCAATCTGTCCGTCCGCCTTTCTGCCAATTTGCACGACAATATTCATGCATTTTTACGACTGGGTAACGGGGAAAAATTAGAATTTTTGAGCGAATGGCAAGGTTCTTGAACGCGTACCGCCGCTGCATCTTGTTAATAGGACCGTCGCGCATTATTTCATATTCTCTTCACGCCCCATAAAGTGGAGTTAATGGCGCGGAAATCATTTTCGAATCATTTTTACGCGCCGCGAGATCCGGCGAGCGCGACACGGATTCACTTGTGGTCGCTATTAAATGCCGCCTAGAGCCGCTATGAGAGCAAACGTCCTTAGCGCTATGTTTCAGGAACGGGGAAGAAGATAGTTCGGGAACCAGAGACAAGAGACCCTCCACTAGTATCTTGGCCATGGTGGAAGTTTTTGCTTTCAGAAATTCAGTATTCTACTGTTAACTTACCTTCTTGGTTGATGTTCAACAACGTGTTGGCAGTTTTGTTTTGCAAAGAAGCCGAAAACGGCCGAAGTTTGGAAAACTTGTTTGCCGAACTTGCTTGCTTGTTTGCTTGTCAACAGCCGAAATTAGGGTGATGACTGTTGCTCCCTTATAATTGTCCATAAGGTTTTGTTGAATCCCCGAAAGTAAAAGCTGCTACCTGTCGCCAAGAGGTCAGTGGAGGAGCTCTTGTCTCTATCGGGAACTGTACCTGGGTGGGGTGAGCATGGACAACTCTGTGATCCAGAGAATCAACCAGGCACCTGCCGATACCTCCACAAATACATTAAAGGCCTCGATACACGATCGAAATCCAAACCAATTCCGATCAAAATAGACAATTTTGATTAATGCTAGTCACCACGCATCATTCTTCATTTATCAAAATTGAGTTCCACCATTCATCATTTTTCGCCGGACGAAACATTTATGCCGCAAGTTATATATATATATAAAAGTCGCTTTATAACGCACTCTGGCGTTCTACGACATCCAAACGCCACATATGCCTGTCTTCCCAGAGGTTATCGGGCAACTGACACCGCAACATCTCTTCGTCAACGCCCTGCCGCCAACCCTTTACGGGACGTCCCCGTCGCCTCTTCCCAGGTGGTACCCAATCCAAAACTTGTTTGGGCAACCTCTCCTCCGACATTCTTTGCACATGTCCATACCAGCATAACTGCCTGGACATGACGTCGTGCACGATATCTTTCTCAACCTTCATCACCTGGCGAATTCTCTCATTACGGACACGGTCCCGTCTCGAAATGCCGGCAAATCGCCGCCAAAAATCCATTTCAGTTGCCCTCAACATCTCTTGCGTTCTTTTCGTCAAAGGCCACACTTCACTACCATAGAGCACGATACTTTTAACGATGGCGTCATATATCCGGTGCTTGTTTGCCTTTGAGATGCTCTGATCCCAGAGCACCCCGTGCCGCAAGTTTCCATTTGAAAATAATGCGAAGTATACCGATTAAGACTGATAATTAAACCCGTACACTTGGATGAGGATTGATTCTGGTATTTGACAGTCTGTAGGCCTCAACAGCAGCCAACCTATGATTTTAAATAATATAGTCTAGGTGATCACCTGTATACCTATACCTGTATAGTCTATACGATACCAGTAAATTCATGGTTTTTTTTTAAAAAAAAATCAAGAATGAAAGGGTGAATGATGTTTTACACTTACGATCAGTCTTGATTTATATACTTTTTTTATAACTTTTCATTCGTATTTTACACATTGAAAGCGGACAAACAGTTATTACACCGTAAAAAGAAGGAGTTTTGCACGTTTTTGTCGAGGAACAGCAATATGACAACATATAGCACAGACGAATTTTACTAATTTTAGTACAAACTAGATGTCTGACAGTAGCGGGCGCCACTTTCTCATGATCTTTCTGACTTGGTAGCTTAGCCAGCCTGCCTGTTTTGGATAATTCGTGCAGGACCTTTCACGCAAAAGAAGGAGGAGAGGTATTTTTAAGACTCTTTTGCGTTCATCAAAGTTTACAGAAGTCATCCGAGTTTTGAAGACGGACTACATATCCGAGAATATTGAATAGAGTAAGTGTCAACACTGCAACGAAGAGGAAACCCCTACCGTTTTTCAAGAATTTTGACTCTAACAGCTGAAAAAGTTACAAAGATCTAATGCATGGAAGACTGGAGGCTCCACAACCCTAGTTTAATAAAAGACGCGAATAAGGTGCTTCTCCAAATGCAGGCAAGTTTTCGCGTCCCCTCCCCCTCTCGCACCCTCCTCTAATCACACACAAACAAAGAAATGAACGAACGGGAAAATATGAGAATTTAAAAAGATTGTAAAAAAGGGCTACCTCGCCTGACCAGGTATGTTAAGTTATCAAAGTTTCAGGAAACGGTTAATTCCTGCTTGATTGCGTTGTTATTCCACCTAGGACTCCCTGAGAACCTTACTTGCGATATTAAATTTCCTTAAACGACCCTTTAGTCAAATAATTTGAATAAGTGGACTCTTAACTCTAAAGTTGTGCTTTCGCCATTAACATAATGCTGTTATAAGTACCCGCAACTTGGGAATTCCCCACCCACACCACCTCCCTATCCCTCTTCGCGCGAATATTTGAATTGATAATTTTTCCTTCTTGCACTAAAAGCATCTTCGTTGCGGAGGAAGATAGACTCTTCTTCGGTAAATTCCCTTTCATCGACAGCTGTTTTACTTTTATCAACAATAAGCCGAATGAAAGTTGGCCTTTCCGTCAAATGTTGATTTTGCTCGCACTTTGAGTAAACTCTAATTGCTGAGCGGCTGCGCGCTTTTGGTAATACTCAAGCACTAATCAACAAGTGCGTTTTTAGCCCCTAAAAACTCGGAGAAATTGTATGATACTTTCCCAGCGATAAGAAATTTCCTCTCCTTCTTGAAAATTGTTCGAGGTGTCTAAAGCACCGAAATACAGGGAGAATTGTCATCCAAATTATTTTACTGCAGAGAAGCAATGTTATTCTTTGATCGGTCGGCGAATTTGAGGCTTTCATGGAAGTCTCTCAGCTCCTAGTTGTGAGCCGAGGGAGAAAAAATAGTGACTTATCTATGATATAAATTTCCTAAAATCCAACTTAGAAGTTCTGATTAATCGTCGATGGATATTTTTGCCGAGAATAACTTTTTTTCTGTATCATTCTCGTTTCTCACTCGATTATACCAATTCCTCCCCATTGAGTCTGCTTACATCTGAAGTTCCAGAGCTCCACGAAGAGCCTAAAACTAGACCCAGGGTTGCCACAGAATTTAGAAAATGAAATTCCCTGACATTTCCCTGAATTTCCTGACACATTCTGACGAAATTCCCTGACAATTGAAAATATGCCAGATGGTTAATAGGACATTATTAGAAACAATTTTCAGGCACAATATGTTATTTGAATCGTCGAACCCATTCTAAACAGCAAATAAAGGTTATCCAACAATATTTCCCTAACATTTTTGTCATTTTCCCTGACATTTTCGTCATTTCCCTTGACATTTCCAGGTTTTCCCTGACTTTTTCCCGGTATTCCCCGACTGTGGCAACCCTGCAGACCAATCAGAGAGCAAAACAGACGTGTCAATTCTCTACCAATGAGGGTACTTTAAAAAGCTCTAGGAAAGCGGTGCAGATTGAGCAGCGATAGGAAAGGTGAAGCGCGGTTGGTGTCCCGCTAGAGCGAAAGGAAAAATATTTTTGGAACTTACGAAGCTGATGCCGAAGCTTCTGCTTTGATTCCAGGGACTCACGCTTGCGTTGCGTTGCATTGTTCCCACGTTGCATCGCATCTCGGTGCAACTGTTGCGCGCGCTCGCGGCTCGCTCTCTCATCAGCCTGCTTCATGCTCGTCTGGGTCGAATAAATCGTCCATTCCCACCGACAGCCTTTCATGTTATTTCACAGAAATGGACCGCGTTTAACAGGGAGGAACCAAGCCACATCAGCTATTGCCAAATTTAATCGGGCAATTCAATTTTTTTACGAGAGAACGTTTGTGTGGATGCCTTTGAAAATTTGAAAGAATTTGCTACGTACTCTGGAGAAAATCCACCGAGATTTGCACGAAAATCCGCACAACCGATTACATGTAAAAAATTAAATTGCCCGATTAAATCTGGCAATAGCTGATGTGGTTTGGTTCCTTTCTGTTTAACGCGGTCCAAATAATGTCACCATACTCTCAACTATAGCACTAATACAAACTGCATACTCTGTGCGGTTGCCGAACTTTCAAGACAGAAAGCTTAGAGAAATATGTAATATGTAGTATGTGAGTCGTAATAATTCTGTTCATGGTGGTAAGACGGAGGACATCGAAAGAGTGGAAGTAAAAATAAGAATTGAGAGTTAAGTTCCGAGAATTTTACAAAGTTAAATCCACACAATGCGTCCATTTAAAGAAAAAGCTTTGGCGAAGAGTTCCGTCGACCTCCGCGATGCCTCGCATAGTTTTATTCACAGAACCAACAGCCACCCCACCTTGTCTCCTTTCGGACCCGCTTTCCTTTTCCTGTTCGAGCTGTCGTGAACCAATCTCGGCGCTTCAATGCTCCAGTCCTCGGGCGACGCCTTAGACGCGGGAACGCAACCCTCAAGACGCGACAGCCTGACAAGTGGCCCACAATCGCCGGGATCAAGCTGCTATCCGAGGACGACAATAGCGGGCCCTTTCGACGCGACGGTAGACGAGAATGAATGCTTCACAATACTGTGTAGAAATCTATTCGCAACACGGAGCTGCTCCTGACGTGTCGCTTGTCGGACATTCGAGGAGGACACAATAGACACCATTCTTCCTCGCCTGAGAAAAGAGAGCGCTCGTCTTCGTGCGGCAGACAAGAAAAGTTGTCACCCGCTGCTTCGCGCATTTTCAAAGGACGCACGACGAATTCGTAACCGCAACGTGAACAAATATCTTCGGTTCAATGATTTTTAAATAAGGCAGCGATTTATAGCTCGGAAAGATTTGTTATGAGACCTTTGAAGGAAAAAACAAGCCAGTCTTTAGTCTCTCTTTTTTATGGTGAAATTCAGCAGATCAGGGTGTCTACAAGTCCGGAATTTCCGGAAAGTCCAGAAATAGTACTGATTTTTCAAGGGGGGTATGGAAGTACTGAAAAAGTGCGGAAATTCCGCAAGAAGGTCTGGAATGTTTGTCATTTTTGTCGCAATTTGAGCGAGAAATTCAAATCTTATAAATTTTTCGAATTTCGCCAATTGGAGGTATTGAAAAAGTACAGAATTTGTCTGTTGAGGAGGTACTGAAATTCTTAGGAATGTACCGAAAAAGTGCTGTAAAAATACTGATTTTTGGCCAGCCTGTTTTAGTAGACCTTCTGTAAATTTGATCTAACACAACAGCGTTAATTTACCAAAGTGGTGTTGGATCAACTGCAAATGCTATCGGTTTGACTCGACTTTGTGTGATTCAGACACGATTTGTGTTGGTTTGACACAACTGTGTGATAATCCGATACTAAGTTGATGTTTAGGAAAGTTAACCAAATATTCGTTGTGTTGGATCAACGAAATATTTTTGTACCAGATCAACACAAATCGGACAACGCAAGGCTGAGTCCAATTCTAATGAAATGCCGTTTTGAGCCAACACAGTGTCCGTTGGACTGGCCAATTTTGTACCTCTTTTTTATCTTTTCCGTTCTAAACTTTCGACGATTTACGAAAAGGACACATCGCGGAAGAATTGCTCGGATCACATCCCAAATGTATAAAAAGAATTAGTTTAATAGACCCTTAACAGCAAGTTAATCACTGTACTCGTCGTTTTGCAAGTTTGCTTGGAAAAGTGATTGGCTCTATCTGAAATTCACCAGTACCCAATCATTCTACGATGAACGTCACTGAAAACTAGAGATTGTCAACCGGCTGAAAAGTAATTTAATGAAGCTTATAATATTACTGTAGTAACTATGCTAATGACATACTCCAAATTGGACCGAAAAAGTTATGGAACAGTCGACAACTTTTTATTTTTGTTTTTCCGCCTTCTCCAACAATCTGAATTACCGGAAAAAGATGTCTTCCACTATCCATCAAAATCGACGGCCGTTTATTCATATTTTATTATCTTCGATGAACAACTGCCGGATGAATCAGGGAATCCTCCGGGTTTCTCCCCGAAAGGAAAAAAACGAATTAACTGCCCGTTCATCGGGAACTCGGTCGTAACGGTATAGCATCGGTTGTAAAATCTTTTCTCCTATAAACAAACGCCCCTTTCAAACTGCCTGTTCCAAACCTTTGTTGTAGTAATTCTTGAACCGTAATTTGTACATATTATGAAGGGCGGAAGGCTCCAAAGGTACTGGGAGTTGGGCGAATTTGGAAATCAACCATCCTTTTCAGGACAACTGGAATGAGGGCTGGAAATAAAATTACGTCTTAACTTTACGATTGAAGAATGGAGGGAAACTTCGAGTAGAATTTTAAAAATAAAAACGCTTTTTCCGACCTCCGCCACCCCTTTCAGTAAATTGAATGATGTAATTGATGGTTCTCAATAAGACATAAGGCCAGGATTTTGCTTAAGCTTATTTTCTTCGTCGTGAGATACTGGTTAGAGCTATTTTCGATTGTGAAAACCCAATACATTCTTTTAATCCTATAAATATCTCTCTCATCGGCTGCGTATTTATCAATTTAATTCCCTATAAATATTTTAAGTACCGTTCAACAAACCAGTGTAACTGATATTAAGAGCCCAGTTTATAGGGTTTTCTGCTCGGTATGCTGAAGGAATTCGTGTTGCAAAGTTTGTTATTGCTTCTAACTTCCTTAGAAAAAAAGGAAAGAAAAAAAAAGGGGGGGGGATGGGAACATGTTTCAAGTCAAAAATTTAAAAAAAATATTACAATAAAACTCATTTAGTGCATTTCTTTCGTATTTTTTTTCCTATTTTCCTCCCAAAACATCGAAACCCTCCCCTTATCCCAGAAATTTAACAACTTGTCTGCTTCTGACACATACATACAAAGATACATGCCGCATATCTTACGGTAAGTATGTATTTTTTCCGTTGTAATTAGAAGTAAGCTAATTTTACCATTGATTTTAAAAAAAGTCTTTGAAGAAATCATATTTACATAGATTTTTTTTTATTAAATCTGTCCACAGATTGGGAGTTTAAAAGGCTTTTACTTATTTGAGCACAATCGACTAAGGAAGCGGTCTCTAACAGCGAGCGACGAACACCATGAAAACCTGATGAGCGAAAAAAAGGTAAGCTTTATACGCGTCCATCATTATTTTTTATGATTTAAATGCTTATCTTTTAATATTTAACAAAATGGAAAACTCGAAAAACTGAGAAGCGTCCCCAAGGTTTGATCGACATAAATCACGAGCAGGATACTGAATAAATGTCACTTGCTACTTCGTTCGCGACTTATATCGATCAAAAAGTAGAGGCGCCTTTCAATTTCAATCTACAACACTCAACGGCCGCGTTGACGACCCATTTGAATGGGCTCATTTCGATGGTGGAAACTGAGCTCGTAGAAACTCGAAAGCGGTAATTTTCAAAAACGGAAGAGCGGCCGTGACTGACGCACAGTGGATCGAGGAGTCAATAAGAGAGGTCGGACAAAATTTGGAAACTTTAAACGTTTATGACTTCGTTTTTATGAACCTACTAATGGAACGTATTAGATACATCAAACAGGTGAGATTGTATTGATATCGATTGGTTCAGCATGTAAACATAGCCTCAAATATCAATTTAGTAATCTGAGAGAACGGGTTTTTTGTAACAGATTTTTGATTGTTACGAATACAAAATGGCAACGAATAGGAATTTTCTCATTTTCAGTTTTTCCAACTTAAATACCAATATTTTTGTTTGAAGTTATGTTCAATCGTTTTGAACCAAACGATACGTCAAACCACTATCGAATACGATCATTGAAGTTCTGAATGTGATTCCATTGGTTTTCTCATGAAATATCCTTCTAGAAGCACTCCTCAAAAATTAAAATGCGACGAAATAAACATCAAAATTTGCAGTCATTGTAAAAAATTCATATCCGACCTCTCTAATTGACTCGGTCCACTGTGCGACGCAGCCGAGGAAAGTGACAGCCCGGGACCGGGATCGAAAGTTCCCGAGAGGCAAAGTCGTCGCTTGGCTGACATAAGGGCGTAACTGCCTTTAGAGAAGAGCCGAGGAAAGCATCGATTTATACAGACGACCGGGCTCATAACCTGTTGTAGTTACGTCCTCATGTCAGGGGGGGCGACGAAGTGACCGGTTGGTTTTAAACGGGTGGCCGGATACTTCCGCGGTGGGTTGACCGCAGTTATTCGCGCCGAAAAATCCGGGGTGAAGGAATGGCGCCCTCGGCAGCCAGGACGGAGCAACTTCATGACCACGACCGCCGCGCCGCCGAAAAGTCCCGAGTCGCCGGTGCCGCCTACCCAAACTTCACTTCCAACAAAATCATCCCAACCGTCTAAAAGCCTCGCCAACGCAAACTCAAGTCAAGGCTCCGCGTTTCCGGGCAACTTTTTCGGCAGCCGCAAAGTTGGAGCTTTCGACGATTTTCAGAGTTCTTCGTGGCGGACTTGATCACCGGTTTAGTTGGAGGTGTAATGAGGGTCCCCAAGGGCCAAGACAAGAGACCCTTCACTGGCCTCCTCGCGACAGGTGGAAGCTTTTAATTCTAGGGATTCAACACTTCCATATGGACAAATATAAGGGAACAACAGTCATCACTCTTTTTTCGGCTGTTGATGTACCTGCATGGTGGATGATGAGCCTCGGGTGACGTCATGAGCCAAACAAGTTTCCCAAACATAGGCTTGTTTTGGTTCGTTTGCCAAACGAAATTGCCAACACGTTGTTAAACATCAACCATGTAGGTAAATCAACAGTTTAATATTGATGTCCTGAAAGTAAAAGCTTCCACAATAGCCGAGATACGAATGTAGGGTCTTGTCTCTGTCAAGGGCCGTCCAGGGTCTCTGGTGGATGGGGAGGGCTCGAGGGGTGCCTGACGATTGAGGGTGCGGAGAATCCAGTCGAACCTTGAAAAGTATGAAGCCACTTATCCAACAAGATAATAAGACAGTATGGAAAAAACAAGGGGAAAAAACGAGAAACAAGGCTTAAATACACAATTTATTAAAACCGATACGTTTCGACTCAGAACTGAGTCATTTTCAGTCGGAAATACAATAAAAATTTAAAAAACTATGAAAACCTGAGCTCTACATGGTGGTGGCCAGGGTCGGTACACAGAACAGTGGAACAGAACCCGGCCACCAACATGTAAAAAACCAGTGGCACTATCGCGTTCCTTGCGAATTTTCACAAATTAATTTAGGGAATACATACATACATAAAATCGCTTTTATAGCGCCGCCTCGCGCTCTGCGACGCCCAATCGCCATTGCCCCCTATCCTCCCAGAGATCATCAGGCAATTGGCACCTTCTGATCTCCTCCTCCACCCCTTGTCGCCAACCTTTCACAGGACGTCCACGCCGTCGCCTTCCGGGAGGAACCCAATTGAAGACCTGCTTGGGCAACCGGTCGTCTGCCAACCTTCGCACATGTCCATACCAGACCAACTGCTTGGACCTGATAGCGTGCACGATGTCCTTCTCCACACCCATGATCTCGCGTACTTTTACATTGCGGATACGCTCTCTTCTTGAGATGCCAGCAGACCTCCGCCAAAAGTCCATCTCAGTTGCCCTAAGCATGTCTTCAGTTCAGTGTGTCAGTGTCTTTCAGTAATTTAGGGAATCAATGTTTAAATATTAGATTCCTTTCACACGCTAGAACTTCATCGTGGCGCCGTTTGGTTGGTAAATTTTTCGCGCGCATTCGACACATTTTTTCACACCAAGCATTTGTAGCCAAAGCAAACGCGATGAGCCCTCCTTTCAATTCACAAAGTTCAAGCCATCAAAGATAACCAGCAGGAAAATTATGGAGAACGGACTTGTTGAGCGTATTTGTGTTACGGGAACGGGGCATCACCCTAACGTAAAATGCAACCGAAGGAGGGGTGCCCAAGCAGAAGCCAGGGGTTCCATTTTTCTCCGTTTTTTTTTTTAATCAAATTAAAATTATCATCTCACTGGCGGGTAAAGGCGGCCGTTAATTTTTCGAGCGCCACGGTCCCACTAGAAGTTGCCAAATCTGCAAAATCCTCCTTTTCTCCCGATTGATTTGAGGACGGATTCGGTCGAAACTCGGCAACTTGTGGGCTCGCGTTTCCGCTCTGCTCGTTCGAAATCTGAAAAATGACCTTCATTAATCCCATTCTCGTGTAATTTTTAATTCGCTTCCCCTTCGTTGCCGCGTCGGACGGATTCGGTTCGAGGTCCGCGCTGCGGGGGTGCGGGAATCGGCGAACGGAACGGCAACCCCGCCCCATGCACGCCCGTGATGAAGTACAGTAAGGTCACGTGCGATGCAACCGGGCCGGTGAAGAATTCTCTCGATTTCGGTAGCGTAGAAAGTCGGCTACTCACAGCAATTTTTCCGCCTTAAAAAGTGACGTCGAGAATTTTGACCGCAAGTCCGGGAAGTCCAGAAAAATCCATTGTTCTTGTCTCGTCAAGGGAACTTCAGTTTCAAAAAAATTAAGAGAATCATGATTTTCTGGATGCATTCACGGTGTAGGCGGCGCACAGTGGATCGAGTGAACAGGAGAGGTCGGACAAAGTTTGGAAACTGGAAACGCTTATAACTCCGTTTATAGAAATCTTTGAGGTTCTAAAAGTGGTTCCATTGGTTTCCTCGTGAAATCCTCTTCTAAACACCCCTTGAAATTTAAAATGTGACGAAATAAACATCAAAATTTGCAATTTTAGTCAAAAATTTCATGTCCGGCCTCTCGAATTGAATCGATCCACTGTGCGGCGATGGCGCTCAGTGGCAGATCCCGATTTGAGGTGCATGGCTGCGGTGGGCATTCGTAATAAGGAACCAAAATAACGGTTTTCGCTTGGCACCCCCAATGAAATGGTTGGAATTGTTCTGTCAACCTGTTAAAAGTATTCAGTACACGTTTTTAATATATATTTTTTTGAATATTTCTTCTATATTTATCAATAATTTATCTTAATAAAGTCGTTCATGAGTGCATGGAGGGGTAGTTACCTCCTATGGTGCAGGCAGGATGAAAGTGAATCCCCTCGGCTTTAAGCAAATTTATTACCATCTGGGTTTCCCACTTTATGAAGATAACGGAGTTTTTTACACCAGAAAATTAAAATTTTTTTTAAACAAAGGAGCCATGCGTAAATCGCAGATCTATGCAATGGTTGGGTGGGTCTGCTTAATTTTGATGAAACACGTCACATAAGGTGCGGAACGTGTGTTTTTCCAATCACTTTTTTCAGACTATTGTTTGCCCGATGTCTCTAAATTCAGTACGTGTCTATATTATTCATTTCTCCAATCATCTATGTATTCAGTTCATTATTCTTGTCAATTTATGAAGGTCATGAGCTTTCTTAACAAAAAAAAAAGGCTAGGGTTGTCGAGGCGAATATTATGTTATTCTTTCGAGGGAACAGGAACCAGCGACTAGGGCATGTTATAATGGGGGGGGGGGGGGGCAATTGGATTATCTTCCATGGAACAGCCGTCAAGATTCTGAAATTTGAAACGTTGCAAATGGAATTTATGGGAATAATAATTGTGACTACAGATTTGACCCTCTTATGAATGAATTCAACAGATTGTAAAGCGTCGTTTGCCTGACTTGAGGGTGAGTTGAACCTTCTTGCTTTAGGCTGAACATGCTCGCGATAAAGAGAGAGGCTGTTAAATGACTCCGAATTAATTCCACCCCTCTAGTGTAGCATCCGTTTCTCAGATGGATGGAGTTACCGAGCCCTGTTATTAAAACCTGCATTAATTTTAATTAAATTATCGCCGGAGCTGATTAACGTTTATGACTTTACTTCGGTTCAGGAACATCATCGGCATTTTAATCGCTTACTTTAAGGTACTGAATCATAGGGATGAAACTTTCCCGACTTGTTTTGCGTTGCGATATCCAGGCGTGTAAGGTGATTCTATGAGTTTAGGCGAAGCGGAGAATATGGTATTTGTTATGAAACTGAGTTGTATTATAGATTATCTTATTTATTTTCCTCTTTTTCATTGTCATTTTGATCGGCGTTGGCAGTCCTGGGATGGTCCAAAACATTCCTTGTTGACAGAGATCCATGACCGAAGCCTAAGCTCGTATGAAAAACTTCATTTGATCATAGAGTTTGGACTATGATCTGATAACATTCTGATTCCAAGATGATTCTTTTCATTTTCGGAATATTTGACCCTGTCGCTGGAACGTCATAAACCAATCCGTCAAACTCCTATGAATTATCATCGCCATCAATTATATGACATCAATGAAACGGAGCAAGTTACGGTGTATGATAAGTCTTTCGACAGTGTTTCTCGAAATAGAGCCATCAACATCAACTGTTACCAAATATAACAATTTATTTTCTTATAAAAGGACGGTTTTACAAATTCAGTGAAAGTTTTAGGGAAAATTCTCTACCACAGTATGAAGCAAACCTCTTAGAAATTCTAGGAGAATTGGCGCAGCAGTTTTTTTTGCAAAATCAAATAAACTGCCTAGCAAAATTTGTACAATAGCTGATTTCACTTAGTTTCCTCCCGAGAAACATTTACACACGGGGAAAAATGGCAGGGGTTCCTCCCTAAAATTGTGTTACCACCTCAATCTGTTGGATGATAAGGACATTTCCAATTAATTTTAATGGCAACACCAGTCTGTTGGGGCCGCAATATTTGGGATTTTAACCTAATTTACTAGGATACTACCACAATTAATCGGGGCACTACCGCAATTTATCGGGCACTACCACAGAAATTGGAAATGTCCATATCATCCAACAACCTCTACCTCTTTTCTTCCGTCACCGCCTGGATTATTTCCAAACTCTTGATGCCTAGTTTACAAGTGCCATCTTACCAGATGCAGAGGCACCGTCCCTCAAAAAACACTCCGATTGGCTCATATCATCCCGGTAGTCAATGACATAGCTTCTTCCCCCGTAGTTCTATCAGTATGCACGTAATGGATTCATAATTTGTCCATCGATCCAGATCAGATGTGGGAAGGACGTTAAGGATGTTAACCTCCACTATCATTAGCCGTATATGGAGGAGTGGAGCTGGAGCGAGCAAAGCAAGAAGGGGGTTGGGAAGAAGCAAGGAGCTTGGTCCCGTTTCTCCAACCGTGACGCTTCCATACTGTCTGTTCATGTCGGGAATTTCGGTTGTATGAGTAACTCAAGAGCCCGCCGCACCGTTCTCCGCAACGAAAATGAGTTGAGAAAGCCCGCAGGCAGTGGCATTCGCCTCAAAGTTCCTCTCAAAGATCGTCTTTAGAGATAATTCAGGACCCTTTAGTAGATAGTTGAGACAAGGATTCTAGCTTCATAGAACCCCGGCTAATGGTCTCTCGAAAAGAACAAGGATTCTAGCTTCATAGAACCCCGGCTAATGGTCTCACGGAAAGAACTTGCCCTTGTCGTGTGAAGGGACGATGGTATCATTTTGAGAGCTCACTAAACGGGCAATTTTCAGTTATTGCCAGTGCTTGTGTGCATTCTTTGAATAGCATTCCGATGGCCAAGGTGTGAGACCACGTATCTCCGTTCGCGACGTCGTAGACTTTCAGTCGTACTTGATTTTTTCTGTGGCAAACTTGACCTTGTTTAGCAGTAAAGAACCAAACCGTATCATCTATTGCCAACTTTAATGGGCAACTTGGTTTTTTACAGGAGAACGTTCGTGCGGACTTTTACCAGGCACGGTAGTTTGGGTCCATAAATCATTAATTTACTTCAAATTTAAAGTAGTATATTAGGAAGCTCCGCTGAATCCTAATTAAAAGCGAGTGAAATCAAATTAATAATGCTTAAGTGACTTTGCATAAGTTCCTGAACGATGACTTGCTGTAGCAGAAGTGAGTGCGAAACAGTGGTTTGCATTAGCGTGAGAAATTTTACCAGCTTTCAGGCGCGTAAGGGACAAAAAGAAAGCACTAATTGAAACTGTATTGTCCGGGACTGAGATGATAATAGCGCAGCGGCGCGTCGCAGATGAGTTGAGCAGCATTTTGCGCGTATAAATATGTAAGATGCAGGATATTAAAATTACCTGCTAGCCAGTAGTGGGGCCCAAGAGTGCCCTAGCGGAACTCGGACGCCTACCGGCATTATGAATGTATGGGGTTCCGGTTCTTTCGTTTCACCTGTTCGCCGGATCGCGCCGAAACTTGTCGAGTGGGAAGGCGCATATCGATTAGGTAGATGGCTATTTATTGGCTATTTTTTATGGCTATTTATTGGCTATTTTTTATGGCTATTTATTAGATGGCTAAAGTGCAAAACCACGTATCTCCATCGCAGTGTTTCAAAATCTCTGCTCCTATTTTATTATTTCGGAGGGAAAAAGCCAACGTTACAGCTCCAAATTGATACAGAATAGTCCACCAACGGAAAAGAAAAATCAACATAATGACCAACTTCATTCCTTGATATCCACTCTCAGGGTGTCTAGCATCAGGATTTTCCCGATTCTATCAGGATTTAAGGTCAATCAGGATTTAATCCCGATTTCATCAGGATTTGAGGAAAAATCGGTCGTAAAATCAGGATTTGAGAAAAGTCCTCCGTCCGATCGGATTTTTTTATCGAGCTATTTTTGTGAAGTTACACTCGCAAATTTTTCTCACAGTTTCTCTCCGCAAAAAATCAGGATTTGGAAAAATTATGAAATCAGTATTTAACAATAAAAATTCAAGAAAAATCAGGATTTCATCAGAATTTCCCAAAATGAAAAAAAAACTAGGTATTCTGACTCACCTTTGTACAGGCGTTGCCTTCGGGGAATCAAATGACTTCCACCGTTCTCCTGAACTTTTTGGAATGTCACTCACAGCTGAATTCAAATTTTAGACAGACTTGTACTTCCATGATAGTGATCACGCAAAATTAACCCGAAGGCAGATAGATTAAGTTGTTATTTCATTAAGCTCAATGATTAATTAATTGCACGAGAGCAGGGCACCAAACCAAATCTTGGCAGCTTTGATTGATCCCTGAGAAGTTTAACCGGTCGAACTTGAAGTGTCTTATCGCGGTCTGCTTCAGTCATTAAAAGTTCTGAGTAGCACTGGAGTTTGTTTGACCAGTTGTTTCAAGTTGAAACTTGGAACAACTGGAGATGAACTGCCCAGTCTCGTGATGCCAAAACGACGTATCTTCACATTTATCAGTCTGTGTTAAGTGTTTTTTTGTGAAGGGATCTTTGAATATCAAGCTAGGAGCTCGCTGACCCCTTCTGAAGTATTCTCCGTTAAACTGGAGTTATTCAACGAATAATTCCTGCAGCCGACCATATCTCATCGCTGTCCTCTATTCCCTCCCCCAAAATTTAGGAACGTATCGAATGTCGTACAAAAAAGAGAGAGAAAACAGTTGAACTTGTATTATTACCGAAAAGAGACATCCTAATATGTGGAAAGTATGAGAAGAATTCAGGTTCTTCGTTAGAGAACACGTCATGATGTTACGTTTTCTTTTACTTCCCGATTCTCTATAAAAACGCTTCATTTATTTAGGAGACAATGCCAATTTTGGAGCGCACCGAAGATTACGTCCATGAAAATGTAACATTGACCAATGAATGTCCGAACTATGTCTATTGTGTTGTCTGTGTGATTCCCGAACACTGAAAGGACTTTTAAGATTTTTCCGAATCAAAGAGAATTCAAATAGTGTCTTAAATTTTTGAATTTAGACACCAGTAGGCCGAAACACTTTACTTGTCTAAACGGATCGGATTCAGCGAAAAGGAACCAACTCGATCACAGTGTTTTCAAATTGTAAAACTTCTTTTTTTCCTTTAAAAATACTTAATGTACAGTATTAAAACTTACACAATTTTTTAATTTAAAATTAACAAGTTTATGATAGGAAGCAATATGACAATTCGCTATTCTGTGTCTAATATGAAGAAGCAGCGCTTTAACAACACTGTAATCGCGCGGGTTCCTTTTTGCTAAATGCCATCCAAATAGTTGTTCCTTTGACCTCGAGTCTCTTCCTCCGATTCTCACACCAATCTGTAGACGCAATCAGTGGTAATGTCACCACTCGTATTTAAATTAATCCAAACAATAACAGTGACACGACCTCTTTCACTGTTAACGATGAGAATAAATCGATGTATATAGCTTTTTCTCTGTCGTTACTTTATTGGCGTTTATTTTGTGCTGCTCCTACCAATGCATTGTCAGCACTTATTAAAAATAATCTTGTCTGATAAGCGTGCCCCTGCGCAAGTTGTCGAGGGAAAATGGGGAAAGTGCGGCGAAGGAAACAGAACCGTATCTCCCAGGGCACGCTTATTCTCAGACAAACAAGGGTTAATGTTGTGCGATGATGCACAAACAGTGCTCTTCGCCACGGAAGTTGAATATTTTAAGGCAACACCCCCGCACCCCGCCCTCTTCCTCTAGCATTTTCTAGCTCTGTCGGTCCTGTAGGCTTCGGGCATCGTCAAATGTCTTGAAATTATGGTTCCGCAGGGTCACTTTCCCCCGGTTTTCCGGACCGATCCGGCAGCGAGGGACCATAAAAAGCGAGAAATTTGTATGCACTGTCAGCGCGTCGGGAATTTTTCAAGCCACGCGCCGCAGCCGCGCGCGACAGACAATGGCTCGCGCTGCATTTCAGATTTTTCCGCTCTCTCCCGCTATTTTTCATTTTCGTTTTTCATTTTAATCCGACAATATTCCCGACGAGCGGTCCCTCTTGATGATTTAATTTAGTGCGCGCCGAGGAACCGGTAAAGTGGACCGCTTTCAACGGTGGATTTTTGTCGAACTTGTATTATTTAGAGGCTCTTTTTAGTGCAGTTTGCTTAATTGGGTCGTTTGGTTTACTATTAGCGTGCGCGCTTGAAACTCGCGGGCCTATGCGGGGGCCTGAATAACTCGGATTTTCCACACCAGAAAAAAAGGGTTTTATGATTTCGACACAGTTAATCCAAATGTGCATCAACTTTATTCAGGGTGTCAAGCATCAGGATTTTCCCGATTCCATCAGGATTTAATCCTGATTTCATCAGGATTTGAGGAAAAATCAGTCGTAAAATCAGGATTTGAGAAAAGTCGGCCGTCTGATCGGTTTTTTTTATCGAGCTACTTTTGTAAAGTTACTTGCAGTTAATTTTTCTCCGCAAAAAATTAGGATTTGATCAGGTTTTGGAAAAATTATGAAATCAGAATTTAGCAGTCAAAAATCAGGAAAAATCAGGATTTCAACAGGATTTCCCAAAATGAAAAAAACTAGACACCCTTTTATTAGTTCTGTAAAACAGTAGCATGGTGCGTGCTTTGCAATATATTAATATTTCCTCATTTGAAGCTATGGTAAAGAATAGATTATTAAGGTGTTCGTTGCGGACACCCTGTTTATAGATCCTTTAATGGTAGATGAATCGATGTATCGCATGCTCTCCACGCTATACTGCTGTACAAAAAGCTCATCGGAACTGCACATTGAGTACAACCCGAATAAGTTTGGTATAATTATGTAGCATTAATAAGTTGGTGTTTGACACCAATTTGGGTCTGGTTTTTCAAAATAATCCAATCCTTGATTTGCATTGCAGCTTGCAAGAATTTAGCGCTCACGCCGACCGGGGAGGAAGAATCCCCTGTTGGCATCGTTTTCGTCTAGAAAATCCAACATCTTAATCATCGTAGTTTTTCGAAGTTTTTGAAGGAATAGAGAATCTTTACCACAAATCAGCAGTAACTCAAGGGGTCTTGCCGCCCTGTTGCAAATCCTTACTCTTCATAGTGATTTTGTCCTATATTTTCGCATTTAATCGCCTAGATCTGGTCAAAAACCAGTTGTCTTTGCCATTAGGATGTGAGTTAATAACCTAACCGTGCATCATCAATCAGGAAGTGCTTTATTTTAGCGAGAAAACGTGAACCAGTAAACGAGTACACAAAGGTGGGGTACGTGACTTTGCATCCCGCTGCGATGCATACACCCTTATCTAACCTCCCTAACCAAACCTAACCTAACCTACTTAACCTAATCTAACCTAACCTAACCTAACCTAACGGCTGGGTGGATTCATCGCAGGTGAATGCAACGTCCTGAGCCCCACAAAGGTGTTGTGAAGGAGTACCAAGATGGTGGAAGTTTTTGAGGTTCTCCTTTGAACAGCGCCAGAGGGAAATTTCAAGGGGCGAGACCGAAAAGTAGCGTGGAAAATTGGAATCCGCTGCCAGGTTCGCTCCCTCAAGCCCGGAACGGACCGAAAGCAAGGTTCTCATAGTTGTTTGTGCTTTGCTTGACTCGGTAAATAATAAGACCTGAGGAGTAGGAGAGCGTGCACCCGTTATTATGCACATAAGAATGTTCCCGCTGCGCTGAAGGAACAACGGTCGTTACGTTCGAACGAGGTTTTAGTGGTCTCGTCAAACTCGAATGCACTACAGAATCAGCCGGAGCTGGGTAAAAGCTGAACATAATCTATCTCCTTCGACTTCATGGCGTATTCCTCAAGCCAATCGTGTTTCCTTGTGTCCGATCTTATGTTGCATAAATATTTTTGCGACAGACGGTGAGAATAATACTTTCTACAATCAATCGTTGTAGGAAATGTGTCTGCAATTAAATATTTTGGGCCCTGCGGTCAAGGAGTACGATAGCATTTCGGAGAAAATGCATGGGCGTTGGGTACCCTTACTGATTTGCATGTAATATTATAAAAAGTAGTATTGTAATTAGTATAAATAAAATAAAAACGGTGCCCAAAAATGCAAACCGTAGCATCCTTTCACATTTTTTCATGTAAAAAAATTAAGGGAATATATAATTTGATCTACCTTGCTCTTCTTAACTTTATGATTTTTTTTCTTCTTCTTTTTTTGAAAGATAGTAAATTCCCCGGATTTAGTCTTCAGCTTCGATTTGTATGGTTGTGTTCAGCTTTATTTGTTAACGCTTTTTTATTTTTCATCAGTTTTCAAAAATGTCAGTTGTTATGTCTTTCCCGTACGACGATGAAATTTCATTTTTCCAGTCGTTCCACCATCATCTTTCGTTTCGTGTTATCACTTAGATTAGAAGGAATAATACGAACTTTTTGATATAATTTGAATGTGGAATGACGCAAAATTAATTATCCTGAAAATGAATCTTTTCTAATGGCTGATGCAATGGTGCTGGTAAATCAGTTCACCGTAGCATATAAATGACACCCATAAAAGTTCCCTATCGAACTTTAAGAGAAATTCACAGAGGTCTACATTCTGCACAATCCGTGACTTTTCTTCCTCTCTATAATGGCACACAGAGAGGGAGATGACGCAGGAAACACGTGAATAATGATCGGACAGTCGTACGGAAGAAAACTCCTTCCCCCGCGCCGTTTTTAAAAGTTGTGGCTCCCACAAAATCATTAACAACCCTTTCAGTTGGATTATAAAAGCTGACTCTAACTTACGGACCCCTCCCCCCTCCTGGGCAGACCCTGGCTTACAGCGCTTTACTTTTAGAGGAAATGAGTACATTTCGCTTTTCAGCTCGACTTCGTACCACTCGCGTGGAGGCAGGGGGAGGCGAGTTTATCAACCCTGTTCGGTCCTCGGTTATTAGAGTTAAAAGCATAGGGTAATTAAGTCGTTTAAACGGGATATTGGAGGATTCTAGCGAAAAAATTTGCCGTCCCTGTAGCGCTCTGCATTTTTTTAGAGCAAGCCACGAGATAACGGTCTCTTCCTGTAGTGGATGCTTCTACGCTCATGTCCGGAAATGAGAGTCAGCCTTAGATTTAAAAGACCGAAGGTTTTCAGGGTATACAATGGAGTTATGCAATTTTAGTTTTTTGCAACTTTAAAGCCAGCAGAAATATTCAATAAATGCTGTAAAATTTGAATGAGCTTCAACTGAGTGGAAGTAATAGTTTCGTTCGAGGATGTTTTGCAAGTGTGCACGCGTACAATTTGAAATATGTATGCATATTTTTAGGGTTTTTTCTTACCCACAGTGGCTACAAAAAGTGAATTAGATAATACTTTAAACTACCTAGATCCAAATCCTGCCTGGCAATTAAGTCCGGTAGAAATCTAAGCCAGTAATTTAGCACTATATACTGGGTTTCCTGGGCGAATAAATACGAAGACATTCTAGTACCCTTCAACTATTTTTTCTATGCTGAAGGATAAAAATCAGTCAAACGCAGCTTGTTAATTCCAATTCTCTTATCAAAAGCGTTCTCAAAATAGAAAACTAATGTTTTAAGACTTGCATTGGTTTTATTAACTTTATCTGCGTAACTTTAACTGCGTAGCTTTATCTGAGTATAACTTTATCTGCGTAGACGGAGATCTGCGATCTCCGTCTTTCAGAAACGAAGAGAAATAAAATGTTTTGTAATTCCATTAAAATTCTCAAAATTTGAGAATAATTTGACCTTGAAATTGTGTTCAATTCAAAACACACTCTCCCCTGTCTCAAAGTCATCCGTTAGGTACTGCAGGGACCATATTGGGATAGGCTTTCCCTCCCTTTAAAGTTCGGAAGCTCAAGTGGCACGCAATCGTCTGTTACGTATTTCCGCAGGAGTCTTCCAGGCAACGTTGTATCGATTACGGCTGAGTGCAGCACAAACAATCGAAATTAACCCTTGTAGGATGCGGCGCTCTGCTATTAAGCGTGTCATCGACGATGTAGATATAGGGGCAAGCAGCACGGGAGGGAGGGGTATGCAAACAATCCGCGGCAGCGTTCGGGGGGAGGGGGGTGGGCGGGAAAAATGCGAGTGAATTAGCCAAGCACATCAATCAAGGATTTAGATGAAGAGCGGTCTTTGCTGCGCCATCCCTTTCCGCCTTTCCCACAAGTGTAACAATTTTGAAGTACCGCGCTTCATGCCAAACGCACTCGTGGGCGAATATTCTACGAATATCTCGCTGAATAACCCAAACGGAGGCCTGTCTCTTTGGCCCCTGTATTATCTGACTCCTCGGAAACGCTTCTTTTCACCAGCCCTGTTGTGCGTTAATTTTTCGGTTTGCTTTGGGTTCGTGATAAATTCACCGGAAGCATAACTTTTAATGGCGCCAGTTTTAAAAACTGCACCTTGATATCGTCATAAAATCTGGAAATTTGTATCTCTGTCGGTGATGATAAACTCATCGGTTGAAGTGCATCTGAAAAACTTATTCAGACAAAGATCAAATCATTTATTGAGATATTTAATTTCATCCTATTATACGAATGTTTATATTTGAAACTTTGCTTGTCTCAATGGTGTGCATATCTTGCACTGAGTTTTTCGAATACAGAACACACATAGAAGTATCAACACAAAAGTTTGGTTAATTCGGTAAGTAAAACACAAAATAACGTAACAAAATGTCAGCTAGTTTTCTTGAAGAAATTTAATAAAAAACGAGTGGTAAAAACCAACGTCGCAATCGGAGGATTGCATTTTCCCAGGCTTTTCATTGTTTTCCGCGTTAAAAGCACAGCAAAGTGTAACAAAACCAACACAAAATTTGTGCTGGTTTGTGTTTTACTTCCTATATTAACCAAAAGCTACTCAAGAACACAAATATTTTTATCAGTGAAGTCTGTCTTTGTTCATTGTCGGCCAAATCACACTATAACCTTGGTTTTTAGCGAAGTGCTTTTCTGAGTGGCAAGGAAATAATATGTGCACATGACCGCTTTCCAACACTGCGGTGGATTTGTTTCTGTATGAGCTCCAGCAAGGAGATATCGGTGGAGGCTTTGAAGCCGGAGTTGAAGTTCTCAATTAACTGGAGTTTAGCATCGTGGCTATCAATTAAGTCGAGTGGTGTGTGGTCGGCCGAGGGGCGCGAGGGGCCAGTGCCAACTCGAACGACCAGAACTTCCTTGTTTTGTATTTTCGGCCTGGATACTGTTCCAGCTCCATATCAGCTTCATGTGTGGATCTGTGCTCTTCATGCGGTGCGGTCATGTCCATTTCGACGATTTTCTGAGATATACCTAAGGTAAATGGATGGAAAAAAACACAGATCCCTAGACACGGTAAGATTAATTTGAAAAAAATTGAGAAATAGGCCCTAGTAATTAGAATAAGAAGAAGGACAGAGAAATAGGCGACACGCTGAAGTTGTGACAACACAAGACAATCGCACAACTTCATTTTTTTGTCTTAGAATTGTTTTCAAGGCACACTTCGTGTTAATTTGACACTTGAAGTAGAGTAGAAGTAGAGTATGAGAAATGAAGTGAGTGGAGAAATCCGTAAATGGCCCTATTATCGGCTTGAAGGAACTCTGTTTGAGCCAAGACATTATTTTAGAGTCATGACGTGCAACAATGGCGTGTATAACACTACGCAAGCAATCATTGTATGCACCGAGAGTTGAGCGCGGTCGGACAAACGCCTTCAAAAATGTGTGATACTTCCCGAGCTCCGGTATACGTTGAAATACTTGCTTCTTTCGCCGTGCGTATATGGCACAAACTCACTGAATCTATGTAACCTATTCTTTATCTATAACTACACCTCGTGAAGTTTGGAAATAAAATGTCTCGTCTTGACGAAAATTCTCTAAAGTTACTTGCTCAGTTTTGAGTAGAATTCACGAATTCATTACGCCAAAGGAGCGAGGTTGTGTCTGATAAGATCGCTTGAAGCCGGCGGAAAAAAAACGCACGAAGATTTGCCATTGAAGTATACTCATTTGCAAATTATAATGGTTGTATGTGTATGTATGTATAAAGTCGCTTTTATAGCGCTCTTTGGCGCTCTGCGACCCCTAGCCGCCAAAGTCCCCTATCCTCCCAAAGCCCTTCAGGGAGTTGACAAAACCTCATTTCTTCTAAAATCCCCTGTCGCCACCCTTTCACTGGGCGTCCCCTTCGTCTCCTTCCAGGAGGAACCCAATCAAGCAACTTCTTTGGCAGCCTTTCGTCCGTCATTCTATTGACATGACCATACCAGACAAGCTGTCTGGTCATGACGTCGAATATGATGTCATTTTCGACTCCCATGATCTGACGCACTCTTTCATTGCGGACCCGATCTCTCCTAGAAATTCCAGCAGACCTCCTCCAGAAATCCATCTCCGTTGCTCTTAGCATCCCCTTTGTCCGCTCCTTCAGCTGCCAAACTTCACATCCATATGTAAGAATACTCTTGACTACAACGTCGTAAATTCTCCTCTTGTTCTCCTTGGAAATCCGAGGGTCCCAGAGGTGGTTAATTCTATATATTTTGTTTCGTGGAAATAGGAATTCACCATAATGAACCGCAAATGAGTCTACCTCAATGGCAAATCTTCGTGCGTTTTTTTTTTCGCCGGCTCCATGCGACCTTATCAGACAAAACCTCGCTCCTTTGGCGTAAGGGCGTATCTTCGTTTCCGCATGAGCTCTGGAAAGCGTGGATTTATATGTGACAGGGCTCACGTAGAAATTGAGGTGCGCCCTTACGTCAGAGCAGCGACGATAACTGCGTTATGCTTCTAGCGGGCTGCGCTGTGACCACCTGTTGCACCGCCCTGGGAGCCTGGGACGCGTGGTCGACCTCCCCCCCCCCCCCACCTTCTACGCCCCCTTTACTTTTCCTCGAGAAGGGGGACCTAAATAACAGACTGCCTCTCATCATCGAGCCAACGATACGATGCATTCGGCCTCTGTCAGCTTTTTTGTCAAGTGGAGTTACGCTCCCAACGGTTTTCTTTGCTTTGACTATATCCGCGCTACTATCTCTCCATACGTTAAAGTTTCTTAACTTTCCATCCCCATAACCGGTAGTGTCACCAAAGTGTACTTAGTTGACTTTTTACTTCCTTTCAAGATGAGTGGTAGCGCTCGCCTCGTAGAAATTCATTAAAAAGACTCAATTCTTCTATGTATAATCTAGAGTCCCTTTATACTGAGAGTCAAGACAACACCCCTCATGGAGTCACAAACGGGAATAAAGATTACAGAAATTGAACGTTTTTCGTGATCTTTGATCGGCTCATTCTTAAATTCCTTTCTCCGTTCCTTCTTTCATTCCGTTTGTTCCTTTTCGAACCCGAAATTCCTCGGTCCATTCCAGATTATAATCTTTGCAATTAATGAAAATGTAATATTTATTCCCGTTTGTGACACTGTGAAGGCCTAAAATCCGGTTAACCAATCAGAAATGGATTCGCATTGTCTTGACTCTCAGTATAAAGGGACTCTATAATCAACAGACCTCGCTCCCTCCTCTCCCCTTACCGAGTGAAATGATCTTCAGTGGCGTGACGTGCTTTGCTATGTATCGATTTTTCTGCAATGTAAATATGTGGAAAAAGATCGATAAACGGGCTGTTCGCATTGAACGCCTTAATGGTCGATTCTTTACCATAGCTTTAATTGGGGAAATATCGGTAAAAAATCGGTAATTCACGCCTCGCCACTGGTGATCTTGCATTCCAAAGAAGGGAACTTTGTATTTCTTCTCTTTTAGCATGCGCGCGGATCCGGTTTTCCAAAATATGTCTCGCATCATCGTACAGACTTGCATCTTTGAATTTTACTTTCTTCTTCTTCTTCTTCTTCTTCTTCTTCTTCTTCTTTGTTTTTTGTGTGTGTCGCACCAGGTGGTTTTAAAATTTCCAAGGAAACTCCCAGATCCGTAGAAACGTTATGCCTAACAACAAAACTGCACAAGAAAAATTTGGAAGAAATTTGGAAGAGCTTAGTGAAACTAGAAAAATTATTTAAAATGACACACTTCCTGTGTTGTTTTGCTGATTGAAAATTTTAAGATTTGTTTAAAATTCGTCCGTAAGTCGATTTTCTTGTTAATTAATTTTTCCTTATAAATTATTAGGAACACTGATTGAGAGCAATTAAAAGAAAGGGAAAGAAGGAGGATTAAGTAGCGTATCTTTAACTCTGAATTGGATTAAATTTTTCAGAGGCGTCCTTTTGCAGCCCAGTGAGGCAACTAAGTCGCTCGGCTATCTTATCAATTAAGAAAACGTAGTCTTTTTTTCCGGTCCCACAATGGTACCTCCTTTATGTCATTCATAATTTTCCTTAAAAATGAACATTTCATAAAGATAAATTCGGCAATTCTCGAATGTTCATGCGGCGTTCTTCCTTAGCACGGAAGTATGGGTGGCTTCCCAAAATATGCCTCGCATCATTACACAGACTTGCATCCCTGAATGAAAATTTTAATATTTGTCAAACATTCGTCCGCAAGTCGATTTTTTTGCCAATTTTCCCGTATAAATTATTAGGAGCACTGACTGAGAGCAATTAAAAGGAAGGAAAAGAGGGAGGATTAAGTAGCGTATCTTTAACTCCGAAATTGGATTAAATTTTTCAGAGGCGTCCTTTTGCAGCCCAGTGAGGCAACTAAGTCGCTCGGCTATCTTATCAATTAAGAAAACGCAGTCTTTTTTCCGGGCCCACAATGGTATCTCCTTTTGTCTTTCCCCGGGTCCCCCCTTCCCCCCGGTCTCGGTGGTCTTCGCAAATGTATTTAACTACTTTTTTCCCTCGGAATAACGACGTAACAGGATTAATGATTCCGTCCCGCAGCCGCAATCCACCATCTATAGCCACCCCGCCGTATGCTCTGTCTTCGAGCCTCCCTCCTCTTTCCTCGGTTTCCCTTTTCATGCTTCTTTCCCCGGTTTTTTCTCCGTATCCTCCCTCGCTACTGCTAATTACGCTTTGTTTTTCTAGCCATCTTCATAATTTATGTGCTCTCTGTTGACGGTGTATAATGACTCTTACTTCCACCCTATGTTGTCGAACTGAGCTTTCCGGATTTTTAGAATTTCTCGAAATGATTGGCGCGATGTCTTCGATGATGATGGCCAGACAGACGAGCTATACATCGATTCACCCTGTTTTATCATCAAAATTAAAACTGCTTTTGTGAGAACGTGTGATATATACCACAATGTTTCAGAATCAGCATGGACGAAAATCACTATTTACTCGCATCGACTAACTAAAGTTGATTCGTACGTTTTAAATTTGGAATAATAATTTGATTCCAAATCCTACAAATATAATTAAACGTTTACTAAGATAAGAAACCGTGTTAATCAGTATCAGAGGAAAGAACATACTTCTGTAAGTTTATAAAATGTGATGGGCTTTACATGAGCACTTGCCTTTGAGACTTTACTTTGCATGAGCCGACTCACATGTGTTGGGAATAGTAAGCATAACTCAAGACCTGAAAAGACTTTTTCTGTCATCGATTGTTAAATTCACAGCACGGTTTTCGTTGGTTTAAAATGTGGGTAAGTGGGGAGACTAATGCGCAAATTATGCTCCTGTAAGTTTACATAAAAACCAGTTATTCACTTAAAAGCCTTTTATTCAGTATTAAAACTAGAATATTTTGATTATCATGCTATTCGAGACCATTTGACATTCAACCCAAAGACTGGGTCCGCAGCATGGGAAATATTCGACCAATAAATAAACTCTCTCCCAGTAAAATCTCACGAAAACAAGGAAACGCACATTAACAAAGTCTGAAACCCATCCTTCAGGTGGACATTAGCTCAATTTGTAACGAGATTTTTCAACGCAAATGTTATTCTCACGAAAAGAAAACAATTATGTGTTCACAGCAATTTTATTTTCTCAAATAACTCAGTTTTTATGTGTGGATTTGTCCTATACGTCCGAGACATTCGATTGAGGAGAGTTAGGTGTGGGTAAAGAAATCAGGAATCACTCTCCTCAATTGAGTTTCTCGGTCGTATGGGAAAAATTCATGTACGAAAATTTGATGGCTGATACTTCGTTTAAAAATTGCACTTTTATAAATGACAGCCAAAATAAAACTTTTAATTCTTAAATAACTTTTGTATACTATATTGATAAATTGTATCTTTTCATTTCATTGTACGGTGTATCAGGGAAGTTCCTAGTTTCACGAGGGTAGGTTTCGTGGTAATATGATGGCTATAAAATTCGGGGTTATATAATAAAACCAAGTCATCCGATCCCAGCTAATGAAACGTTTAAACCAGTTGGCAACGTTCAGTGTTCATCTAGTTTTGTCCCTTCCTTTAAACGCAGCTCCCTTCCTCCGCTAGTCAACTAGTCGCGAGCGCCAAACCGAATTATCGTTGTGCTAATTTCAAAAAATTTCCTCGGTACAAGTATGAAGGAAGCTTCGGAGCAGATTCTGTTGATTTATGGAAGTCATTTTTTAAAAGATTCATTGTTCATAGTCATCTTTGTAGCTTTTTTTGAAATTTATTAAATTCATTCGCTTCTTTTCAAATTTATTTTTCATCAACGCAGTGCCTTGGAGCTAAGGTTGTTTAAATATCCCTCTGCTTTCCGTATTGTCATATTCGCTAACTTTGTTCGGCAACACGACGATACTCCTACATTTGTGGATTACACTCAAATGATTTGTCCTCTTAATTGGGAATATAGGTAATTTTTTCTGCCTCTCATAATTTGGTTCGAATTGATTCTATGGTGAAATTTGGTGGCAGATTGATTTACTAAAGATGCCATATTCCGTTGATTGGAATAATCCAATTTTATTTCCTTTTTTTCATCAAAGCTAAAATCAATTGAGATCGCTTTCAGGTTGGTCTTATAATTTATTCCAACTTAACCGGATCTTTTTGCGTTTTTTAATTAGTATCTCCCTGTAATTTGTTTCTTCTTCTTTTTTGTTGCAGGTAATCAATTTAATCATCATTTGATTCCTTAATTGTGTGTCACGTGACGAAGGTAATACTGAATTTTCTATTTGTTTATTGTTATAAACTCTACCCTTTTTTCGGACCAGTTTCGACTTGGAAAGTTACAGAAGGCTTAAATTCAGTGCAATTTCGTTTCCGTAAGGATTAAAAGTAACCACGAGAACCGGTCGAAAGAATGTGAAAAGGACAGCCCCCCTCCCCCCCCCCCCAAAAAAAAAAAACAATTTAGCAATAATTTATTGCGGTATAAATCGTGGTCAGTGGTAAAAAATCATTGTTCCTCCAATAAATTAATTTGAAGATTCCGAATTCTCGCTCGCAATTTAGGAATCCCGGTGATAATGTAGCTAGATAGGATGATAAAACTATTATTTTTCGCGTATCGCAACAAGGTAAAATGGAAGAGTTTTTCGTGACGATGTGGCATTTCGGCCGGCTCTGGAATCCGCTGCGACATGGCGAGCTCTGAGGAGCAGTTCGTCCGCCAAAGAGCATTTTATCGACGCGAGCAGGAGCAAATCTAATATCGGAGTGTTAGAAAACTAACAAGCGGAAAATTTATAGTGGGAAATCAATTTCAAAAAGCGGTCGCGGCCGCCACTCCGGCGAAATCTCCGACGCCCCCTCCCCTCGCCCCTCCCTCCCTCCCGCTCCCCGCCCTCCCTCGTCTCGAGGGGAAAAGTCAATAAAGAATAGTGTAAATCCCCCTCGGGCAAAATTGATCGGTGCGCATTTTTAACCGGTGGATCAGAGGGTTGCCGAATCAGATTCACGGGTTGCCAATGATTGCAATGACGAAAGAGACGGTGACCTATATTTGGACGTATTCTATGATTTTAGTTCTAAGTTGAGGTTCAACGCATGTGCACCGAAAAGACGTTCGGTCATATGAACCGAATGTTCGGTGCTCCATATCATCCCTATTCGGTGTTTGTGTCGATTGTTCGGTTTAATATGAATCGAACATTCGGTTCATATGACCGAAATCCGTTTCACTTACCGTTCACTTTACCGTTGAAGTTCGACTACTTGAACCGAAATTTCGGTTTGACGAACCGGAAATTTAGTTCGACAAACCGGAAATTTAGTTTGACAAACCGAATTAGTTGAGATGATTTGGAACACCGAACTGTGGTTAATACGACCGAACATTTTTTTTTCAGTGTGGCAAAAGGCCATATCCGTTTCTAGGTGACTCGTACATACTCTTCGAATAACAATCTGTTCGCATCATAGTAGAATTGAGGGACTTTGAGGACTAGGCGCATAAGTGCAGTTTTGCTATCTCGAGAAATACGTGTTTAAATTTCCGAAATTACATGGATCCTTACGGCAGAAGGAAGGTTCAAAATTATTTTTTGATGCTTAAAAGTTGGAATTTGGGAGCGAATTTTTCACGGAGTGTGCATAAAGGCTAGTTTTACTTAAAATATTTAATATTCCGTTTTTTTTCAAAAACTGCACTTTTGCGACTTTTCTCCAATCCCCTCAATTATTCTGAACTGAAAGTCATATCGATGACCGAAATGCGAAACATCGTATCTCAATTGCTCCTTTTCTCTTCGAAGAAGCAAAAGAAATACCGTGAACGAGGCAACAAGGTGGCATGAAGTCTCGACAACGGATTGGGAACCTCATATTACATTTATCTCCGTACACAATCAACACGTCACGTGCGGGCGGAGCAATGAGTGTGACATTGTTGTTTTTGAGATTAGAAGAACTACACGACTTTACTTGCATGACATTTAACATCGTAAACTTAGCCATATTAACTCACGGTCCTTGTTGCCATCACCTGAAGAAATTGCCGTTAAATTACAGCTCACACGATTTCTGTTTCTTGCAAAGAAACCAGAAGAACCCCTACAATAGTATACTAAATCAGGAATCGGTCCAAAACAGCTGTAAGATTAAAGAAAAATTAGCGATCTGGCGATTAAAAGCAATAGTAGTTAGTTAGTCAGTTAGTCAGTTAGTTAGTCAGTCAGTCAGTCAGTCAGTCAGTCAGTCAGTCAGTCAGTCAGTCAGTCAGTCAGTTAGTTAGTTAGTTAGTTAGTTAGTTAGTTAGTTAGTTAGTTAGTTAGTTAGTTAGTGTTAGTTAGTCAGTTAGTTAGTTAGTTGGTTGGTTGGTAAGTTAGTTAGTTAGTTAGTTAGTTGATTTAATACGACGATCAGAGAGTAGAAGTTACGTCGGAGACCAGGAAATGACCTTAAATTTTGAGATTTACTTGCTTAAAGAGCTTTCATGGATTCAATAGAGCAGACGTTTAGTATATACATATTGCCTCTCAAGTAAAATACGAGAATAGCCTAAGACGCTGAATGTATCTAATAAAATTAACTAACCAACCAACTAACTTATTTTAAGATAACCCAAGCCGTATGCTAATACTTTCCTCAACAAGCACCGTAACTGTGAAGTTTAAATCGCAAGACTATGAAACGGCCATACTGTTTTCTCTCATTCCCGCTTTAAATTCTAAATCTTCACCTCCAATTTGCTCTCTATATCAACATTCTCCCCTTACAATCAATTATATTTCACTATTTTCTCAAAAACTTATGCTAAACGCACCGATATTATCTCCCTCGAAACACCCACCCTTTCAACTCTGATAACCCAAAAGTTATTAGGTCCAGCGTCTGGATGAGACGTAATCCAGGAAAATCGAAAAGTACATTCTGTTTCTTTCTACTAAACACAATTTAATTTCAACCCAAGGTTTTTTCGGAAATGTGGCTCATTTCCTATGGACTTCTTCTTTAATCTGCCAATTCCTTTTTGTTTTTCCCGGTCGCGTCGGGCAGGCCAGTGAGCGTCTTCGTAAGTCAAGGTGACGCATCAAGGGTGAAAAGAGATATTTCTGGAAGCCATTCGTCTTCCGGCGATTTCCTGGGGGCGGGGTCGGGATGCTGTCGAGACTTCCAGAAGAATCTCAATCATTCTCGCATTTTCCCTCGTAATGGAGTCGCCCGGTTCATCTTCCGACGTTTGATCTCTAATTTTAGTATCATCCGTCGCTGATTTCCATCCCTTGTTTACAAG
The DNA here is from genome assembly GCF_918797505.1 of Bemisia tabaci. Classification (NCBI taxonomy): domain Eukaryota; kingdom Metazoa; phylum Arthropoda; class Insecta; order Hemiptera; family Aleyrodidae; genus Bemisia; species Bemisia tabaci. Next base: position 51,860,116 of record NC_092793.1, read on the forward strand.
TTTTTTCCCCGATACTGGGACAAACTTCACGAGGTGGCACACTGCTAAAAATATCGGTCTGAGAAACGAAGTGGGAGCAAGGCATATTGTCATGCCCCGAGAGAAATTTAATAGCTTTTCTCCAAAAGTATGCCGAACTTTTTTTCATTTTGCCATGAGAACCAATGCATTTAATGGGATGGAAAACTTTGAAACAAGGTGAAAGTTGAAGCACTGCCTATTGGCGCGTATCAATGACAATATGATCTCAGAGGTAGAGAAGTTGATGTGTGCCTAACAGAACCGACGAAATGTGGAGGGGAAAGGGTCAAGCCGAACCCGACGTCAGGTTAATAGAAGTGCCCTTGTACATGAAATTTCAGATGGGTAACGGCGTGGAGAGTCGATTGTTCGTTAGTGTAATGGAAAGGGCCCAAAATCTGTCGTAATTTTTAAAAGGGAATTCAACGCTGCCTGGCTTACACCTAAAATACTGCGAGGGCAGGGGTCAAAATTACGGGAGAAAAGCCTGACGTCATTTTCTTAAGAGCTTTTGAAATAAAAAATGATCACTGCCCCAAAACACTGAAGAAACAACGAGTTTCCAACAACGAGTTCGAATTAGATGAAACTGACAGAAATGTTTTCCTATCGCTGGAGCTTTTTCCGTTTTTTGAGTTTTCATGTTTGTTTTCGTGTGAATATTTCGAAAATTTATTGCCCCAATAGGGAAAAGTTGAGTTGGAATTTAAATCTAATGGCGAATATTGTTCATCTTTTACATTTTTGCTGGTAAATTTCTCTTCATTTTTTAAATCGAAAATCTCTACGAGTGTTCGTCATCTTGATGCGGAAAACCCCGATCCGAGGCTTCGTACCTACCGATGTTTAAAGACAATTTGGAGCGGTTCAAAAATTTACGAAGACAAAGAAAATCCGCAAAGCAAAGTTCAACTTTCAAACCGCCTTAATTCATTGACCTAATTGACCGTTAACCTAATTGTTGAACCTATTCCCAAGTATCATGCGCTGTAATTAAAACAAATTCACACTCTTAAAACTTGCATCGATTGACTATTCGTTTTTTCTATTCACTAATTTTTAAGCAATAGAGAGAGTTGGTACAAAATTTCACACTACTAATCAGACAATTCCAAACTCCTCCAAATAAACGTAAAAAAATCCACTAAAAGCGACCCCCCCCCCCTTTCATCCGTATCCTGTAATCCGCTCAAATGATCATGAGACGGGGGTCGCTTGCGGCATACGCGTAGGTGAAAAGCGGAAGAGAGCATTGACGCGAGCATCAAAAACTCATGAGCCATGAAGCTCCCGGCTTGTGAAGGATTTAGGTCTCATGAATTTTCGTCGTGACATCATTATTCACTTGGACCTTCGGCGTCTCTGACGGTTTTTTGCCGCAGGGTCGGGCGTTAACGTCGTTTGACACGCCCAATTGCGTTACGTCGCCGGCTCCCACTCTTGACGACGCTTCATTAAGCGACCCGGGCCCTTTAAACAACCCCCTCCGCCCCCAATTAAGGACGGTCGACCCGCCGATCGTCACCCCTGTTTATGATATCCATCGGATAATTAAGAGTTATGGATTCGTTGAGTGGTTCCGATGGTGGCGGGAGGCGCCTTTATCTCGTCTCCCGATTAGGGCTCGTTTCCTTGATTAATTTGCGGTCGTAAGTTTGAGCTGGGCGGTCTCCTTTAGAGAGGGGAGAGGGGGGTGTTAGGTCGACAACTCGGGAATCACGATACGCCTCTATCGCCGCAAGTGCCGTTTGTACGAATGACTATGATTTCCTTCTAATCTGTTCTTTTCCTTGTCTTTTTTAACAAGAACCTGTGTTGTTTATCCTTCGGTTTTTTTGTAACACTGGAAAAAAAACACATTGGATCTAGAGTCCAGACTCTTAAAAACATCGAGAAGAAAAAGTAATCTTGATTCAATCAGAATCTAGCATGGATCAAGAACCAAGCCTCTTAATTTAAGCGGATTCCGTTTTGATTCAAGCAAAAATAGTATTTTTTTTTTCTTGTCAACGTTTTCAAGAGTCTGGACTCTAGATCCAATGTGTTTTTTTTTTTCCAGTGAAGGGTGGTTTTCATTCATCGTGAATTCGTAGCTTTTTTCTCAAATTCGATATCTTGTCACTGTAAACAATTATGATCATCGGAATGATTTTCCGTTCGCTCTAAAGATGTGAAAATTAACTCTCAATAGGAATATGAGCGTGCTCTTTATTTAGAGAAAGCTCTAATAGATCATGTAAGAGGACTATATGCAATGTCATTCGCCAATTTTCATTCTAGCACTGCTCATGTTGAATACCCATTCACATCGCATAAGCTGATATCAAGAGTAATTTGTACTAATTATTTCTATACCCAATCTAAACTATCAATTTAAAACAGCTGAGCAATCATTGAAGTTCTGTAAAAGTGACTTTTTGATAAACTAGGGGTTCACCCCCTGACCGCTTTGCGGTCCAACCCCCGAAACGCTTCGCGCCTCAGGGGCCAAGCATTACGTTTTACTCTTTTGATTTCATTATATTATAAAACAAGATGTGATGATGCCAACCCTTTTCAACGAACCGAATCCTTTTCATCAAAGAAAATAATCAGTTCTATCGTGGTAAATGTGATCTAGAAGCTTTAAAAAACACCGTCTAACCTATCGCTTGATTCCCCCCTCCCCTTTTTTTTTACAAGGAATAAGAAATTCCTTACAATTCGTTCACAACCAATCTGTGGTTACGCCTTTGACCCTTCAGAAAAGTATATTTTTTTAAAAAGTTTTTTCATCTCATTTCAGCTGCTTACTCGAAGCTTCACGGTGCGCTGAGCACGCGACATCGGGAACGAATACAAATACAAAAGCACCGGCAACTTTTCGTCCGCAAATCCGAGCAGATGAGATACCGTGGCTCCCCTAAATCCAGTCCAAAGCCGGCCAACTTCCGAGCCGATAAACTTTCGTTAAAGTAAATGCGCGCGGCGCGACGGGGTCCTTTGAGGTAGCGCAGGTTGCAGCCCCGCCGAACTGCAGGCACCAAGTAGAATGATAAACGGGACTGTCGCCATTGTCCGGTGAGCGACTTCTCAGCGATGTCTGCCCGCACGGGCCCGCGCTCCACCGTCCACCGAAAAGCCGAATTCCCCGGCGCAATCTGCCAACGCTACTCCATTTCCGGCGATGATTTGTGGTAGGCCGCGGTTTCGCCATTTTTTCCGCCTCCCTCCAATGCCGAGTTCAGCTCGAAAATCAATTTACCCCCAGCAGGATTTTACAGTTTTTCGGAGAGACTTAGCAGCTCTGCAGGGGACATGCTTCAGCGGGGACAGCGCTCCCCGGGTACGGAACAATCACGGCAATATTTCCTGTTTTCCGAACGCTTTTTTCCTTTTATTTATTTCCGATGGCTTCGTCAAACGGTCAAGCGGACTGCCCCTCCTCCTCGTGGCCGCACACTTCCGGTCCAAGTGCCGACGATTCCTCGTCGAACGCGCAAAGGGAGATCCGTCCCATCGTGAGCAATATATCGAGCTGCAGTTTCATGTTATGTATCGTGTATCGCGGTGTAATTTCTCGGCTTCGATATGACTCTGTGTGAGCTTAGCGGGGGTTTTCACAAAGTGCCTTTGACGTCGCAATTCGAACGTGTGTCGCGGATTTGTTTGCAGGGTTGTCTGCTGATGGGATTTTTCGAATTTCCCCGCGAGGCAGCGCGGAAACCGTTTTCTTCCGGTCTGTTTTCCTTCTCGCAAAATAATTCAAGCCGCTTCTCCGAAAAGACCTGAAATCGCACGAGGACGACCGAGTAATCACGCGAGAGCTTGTCAACAAGAATCCGTAAAAAAATTCCTCGGAAATGAAAGGAATCGTGATGCAGTCGTCTTATTTATTTGTTTTTTTCGCTTCAACGTCCCACCGCTTCCAGGAATTTCTTTTACTCTTCTCGAGGAAACGCTAACCGATCCTTTCAGACAGTCTGCTAAGTTGATAGCTGGTGTCACAAACCAAAGCCAACGTGACACATTTACGAGAAGCCACTGCTGTGACAGCCAGTACTTGGATTGTAAGAGTCCCCCGTTGACAAAGATCCTTATCTCCGCACATGAATGCCGCTTTTATTCCCTGAATTAAAAGTGATGAGCTTGGACGATTCACTGCCATACCATGGTAGTCATTACAGTATTCGATAAATTTTTAGTAACTTCTGTCAAGGCGCATACTAATTGGAAGAGAGTTACAATTGGCAGAAATGAACCAAATCATATTATCTAATGCCAAATTTGATTGGACTATTTAATGTTTTACATGAAAACAGTTGTGCGGATTATTGTGAGAATTTCAGTGAACTTTCTGAATAGTACGAAGCGAAATGGTAGGTTTAAATTTTCATGGAAATCTGCACAAACGTTCTTTTATAAAAAATTAAATTGCTCAAATAAATTTAGCAATAGCCAATGTGGCTCGGTTCCTTTTTGCTACTCGCAGTCCTGTCCCGTTCCTGAATCAAAGAACGCTCGTTAAACTCTTCACAATCAGCCAAATGCTGAAACCACCAAAGGTCTTTAAAGTCGCCGTAGATTAGCGTTTTTTACTCAATGGAATATTTTGCTTAAGCTGTTTTTTTAACCAGAAAAATCTTTATTTTTATTTATTTCAATATATTTTACAAATCAGAAAAATCATTCTAAGATGGCTCGATGAAGGGCCGATTATAGGCTCGTTAAAGTTCAAGTCAGTATTTACGCATGCACGAGTGACCAATTCAAACCCTACCTACCTCCAAAGGTCTAATTTATAGGAAATCTATTAATTAGATTATTGATTCTTTTTCAAATCGCCCAATGTAGACGTAGGTAAGCCGCTTTTTTTTTTGGAAAATCATAATGTTAACACATATGTACGTTCTCTCATAATTTCATTCACATATCGACACAATTTTACAGGTTGCATGTCTTACCTGGTGGATCAATTTACTAGAGTTAGGTTCCAACCTAAGAATACAACTATTTAAACTTCGGTGTGTTGCACAGTATCACGCCCAATTGAAGGCGTTTTATACTGGTTCGATCGCGACTTGCGTATGGAAGTCTTGATGTGTGGACTCTGAGGGCTGCTTATGCTACATCCGTTGAATGCAAAACAGTGAATGTTTTCAGTTATTAGTGTTACAAAAAACCTAAAATGACATTTCGATTTAAAGTAAAGTATTCACCTTTTTTTTAAACAAACTTAAAAAGTCTGAATACTAAGCTCCGTACAAAATCATATCTGAATCGATTTGCAAACAAAACATGGCTACTTAATTTTCACGAATTTCCAAAATTCCTTCATTTCTTTACCTGTTTTGTTCTTCATAATACAGTAAGGTCATGAGATTCTGTTTCAGTATATCCGTTATTACCCACCTACACGACACAGTTACGATTCATTACTCTTCAATTTCTCGCATCGTGTTCGGGATACGTTCTGAAAATTTGGCGGCCCCGTCAACCAGCTTGCGGAACATTGGACGCACTCATGCTGAAAGGAACTATGTGCATAGAGTTTTCGTACGAGATAGCTCATTTCAGCATTAACACGTCCTATTATTATGTACCGTGCACGACGCGATCGGCCGTTTTAATCCAAGCGCCGAATTTTCGGCTCCTGCGCTGTATAGACATTCCGCTTCAGACAAAGCAATTTCCAAGCGAATCGCATTAGCCGCTGTGCGCTCGTATCTAATTATTGTTCCCAATTCACTTTTGGATATCCAAGAAGACCCGCGAAAGCTGTTGAGTCTGCCGCTAAGGAAGTGAGAAACCCATTTTCATGGCCAAAAACCGATTCGTTAAAAAGGAAAGCATGAGGGGGGGGGGGATAAGTGAAGAAAACGGGGATGTGAAAACAAAAGTTGAACTATCATACGATTTTACAAATATAAGCAATGATTGCGACTCAGGCCATGCTTTAATAAAAAAACAATGTATAAGAGGATGTTTACAATTCCTCTTGCACATTGTTTTTTATTAAAGCATGACCTGAGTCGCAATCATTGCTTAAATCTATAAAATCGGCTAACAGCTTAACTTTTGTTTTCACATTATGAGTAGCCGCAAACCGAAATAATCTTGAAAATGGGGATTGTAATTTCATTTTTACACTCAGGATGCTCATGATCCTCAAGAGATCTCAAGAATCTTGTTTTGGTGCCCGAATCTTGTAGATCACCTAAAAAAACTATGATCAGTCGAAACAGAAAGTTTTTCCGTTGCGCTTTGGAAAATTCAGTAAATAGCGACATCCACCGCGGTAATGACACCTTTGGTTTCTTCCACCTTGCTTTCATCCGAGTTTCACATAAGTGACTATAGTGAAAATGTGTGTCTCCCTGACAAATGAAAGCAAGGGGGAAGAAACCAAGGGTGTCACGACCGTGGTGGGTGACGTCATTAAACGAAGCTTTAATAGCGAGATATCTCGGTTAATATTGAACGTCGAGAGTTGCTGTTTGGACGGATTTTATCATTTTTAGCTGATCGCAAGAATCCAACATCAAAACTTGATTTTGTGGCCAGCGTAACTGATCCATTTTTTCACTTGGTTAGCAGTGAAATAGAGGGGTTGGTCAAAAATACTCGTCACATTCTATTTAAATATATTCAGTATCAGTTTCTCTGTTATCAAGTCATTTTCAAAAGTCAGGTCTGTGTACATGTGGATAATCCAAACTTTCCTCTGCTGAAAATAGCTTCATGACTTTCAGCAATCCGGGTATTGGACCCATCTATATGAAAAAGTCAATATTTGTAATAAACTTGTAGTAGAAAAATATGATTTGCTTAAATATGTCCTTGTATTCTCCTTCTCCAAATTTTTTGCCTCTCAAACGCCAGTTTTTGGATACTGCGCGCCGTATACCATTTACCGCGGAAGCGCGTCCTAAATAATAGGTGTTCGCATAGAAGATAACATCGGAAATTGCCTTCACGGCCCTAACATGCCTATCTGCCTCGGGTTTCCTTTCAGCCTCTAAAAGAGGAAAATGAGGCACAGAATAATCAACTTATTCACGTAAACGGGGCATTCCGTAATTTTTTTTTTTTTTTTTTGAGAAATGAATTGTCTTTTATCTTTTGCTAACACCAACATTTCCAAAACAAGTTAAAATTTTTCATTTTAATTTTCAGTGATTAATTTAATTTGTTACTTTCTCATTAACAGGAAAATTTTCTCTCGATCAATCTATTTATAATTAATTATCATTGAAAATCATCGTCATAGAATTTCAACTTGTCTTCGTAAAGAACGTACATTTCTCGAAATGCAGAGATTGACAATAGGTGCAAAAATTTTGCTCGATTTTCTCAATGTCAGCATAGCACTATTGCAAGTCTTAAATCAATATTTTCAGTATTTGGAAAAAAGATGCACCAGTAAAGAGCTCCTCAAAATTAACATAAAAATGTCTTTTTAATCCGAAACTGAACTCAGTCCCCTAACAATTAGTCTTTTCATTTTAAACATGAAATTTACAAAATTTCAGAAACCTGCAAATTCTTAATTCACTGCAAAATTCAGTGAATTTTTCAAGCAGCGTTCAGAAGAAGTTCGCGCACTCGAGAGGAATTTTTTTTGAAGGTCAGATAATGTTAGGGAATTTAAACATTTTGGAGTTGGGCAGAAGCAAAAAAGCCAAGCAGTGAATCGGAAAATGAAGAAATTAGGGGAACCCTGTATCAAGGTCAATATCTGGCAACTGTGCTAAATGGCTTATCATGCCGGTCGTGAAGGCTTTGCGACGCGACAAAGTTATGAATTAACCCTAATGACTCGATACCGGGTGTCCAGTGTCCATTCAAGCCCCGCAGATGCAAGCGGCTCAACACGCGTGCTACTGCTTATGCGTTCCGTTGATGAATGGCCGGCCACCCCTCCTCCGTGACAACACGGGGCCCCTGGGGGACAATCGAAGCCGAAAAGTTTGCCCGGCATCGGGATTACAATCAATTTGCGCGGGAGATGGACCTGGGCAGCAGGGTTGCCACTCAGGAACCTTTGAAATAGCTATAGGTACGACGTGTAAATCAAAGCTGATGTGCTTCGTCACTTCTTAGCTTCGGAACTGCCTGGCGGGGTTTTATGCAACGTCTAGGGGTAAATTTCCTAAGTGGATTTGGTTGACATTTTAACCAAATCAAAATGAAAAACGTTTCTTTTTTCAACCCAATCTACGAGTCCGTTGAGCTCATCAGCAATCGCAAGCGGTGTCTGAACCAAATCCAAAATTTCTCAACTTCCTTCCGGAGGTGGGTCGAAAAGTGGGTGGGAGTAAACGGTTTGACCAGAAACCTAGGAAAGTAACCAATTTTTCAAAATGGCGGTGTTCTGTACGATATAAACGACAAATGAGCAATAACGGTGGTGGTGATGAAGTAAAGTGTAAAAAGTGCACATATTTTTCTATATGTATTTGTAATTTAATATTTATGATCTTTTATATCGTAGATTACATCGCGTTGTATCGGCTAGATCTTAAAATACTGTACATAGGTTTTTTTTCGGAACCCTCAAAATGTAGATAGATTCCATTCGCTTAATTTCATCCAAGTACCATTCCAAGATTCGTTGTACTTTACTAAGCAAATTAACCAACTGTATCTATATATAGATACAGGTTATTTATATATAGATACATGTTATCTTTATGTAGATATGTAGGTTTACAGCTATAGGAGCGGTAGCTGTAAATCTTTTCCCTGTGTTTTATTACCTTTGAATGAGTTCAAATCTGGACCTTGAACCACGTGAAACGGCACCGTGGCAGATAAGAAGCTCCTTTCGTCCAATACAACTAATTGGTTGTTGAATATCGGCGCGGGAGAGTGGGGAGGAGACGAGGTGCCTCGCCGAAGAGGCAATCAATTAGCGCCTTCGCATCCACCGGACGGCAATCCTCAAGACAGTGTTTACTCTAAAAACACGGCGTGCGTTAAGCCGCGGGGCTACTCGCTGGCAGACGTTGCAACTTGGTGTGATTATTGCCGTCAATGAAAAATATTTGTATCGTCAGAACGTTTCGTAGATTGCATTACTGAGTTCGATAGCCAAGGAGATTGAAATCTATGGATTATTCTAGGGTAATGACTATACTAAACCAGAATTTTCGCCGTTTCGAGACGCTGCACCTTCTGTTCAAACAGGTGATGAAGATACTTTCTTTCATTAATGGCTGACTAAAGACCGGTTCAGATTACTTTTTCCCTTTTGCTGTGCGCGCGTGTTAGGGAACTCTCCAGTGGCGAGGCGTGAATGATCGATTATCGATATCTCCTTACTTTAAGCTGTGGTAAAGAATCGATTTAAAGGCGTTCGATGTGATACCCTGTTCATCGATTATTTTCGTTAGGTTCAAATGGAACATCAATCAGTATATCGCAAAGCACGCCACGCCCCTGAAACTTTCTATCCCACGCATACAGGTAAAGGAAAAAAGTAATCTGAAACGGGTGCTACCTTATTTTTAAATCACACTTAAGAAGAGGAAGTGTATAATTATTATTATAGTTGCCTCCTTCCCCCTCCCATCTCCCGATTCCCCTTTTTTTTTTTTTTTTTTTTTTTTTTTTTTTTTTTTTTTTAATGGAAACAACATGAAATCGGTCATTTTTGATTTTCCGCAGAATAGCTAATGCTAATAGCTTGATACCAGAATAGCTAATTCAGATAGAATAGTAGATTTTCCCCGTATAATATCGTGTAAAAGCTGCATAATTCGTGATATGAGAATCCTCGAGCCACGTAAATTGTATGAGAATGTCTTACTTCGCCCTTGTGCAAATCGTGCTTTTTGAGCGACTTCTCTTTAGAAGCCACTCTTTCTTTAAGTATGGCAAAAGTTTGCAACCAGTCTTATTCTTTCAGGCAGACTCGATAGAACGGGAACAGAAGAACAATTAGACAATCCCTTTCCTTAAATTTGTACGTCTGCTCTTATAAATTCTCAGGGCAGAGTGAGCAGTTTAATAAAGGCGTTTTAAAATTTAAATTTTTAGTCATCACGAATGAAATACCGAGCGTATAAAATGAAGCAGCACAGAGATGAAAATGAAGTATGCCAGCCGGAAAGGAAGGAAAGAGAGTGAGAGGGGGGAGAGAAAACAGAAAAAATAAAACGAAATCAAAGAGAAGTTGAGTCATTTTATTGCTCAATAAAACAGGAGGGAAGGAAAAAAATTAAAGGGGGTTGGGCATTCTACATTTATTATTTAAAACATATTTCAGAGTTTTTTGTGCGCCAACTCAATGTAGAGTTTACAGTTATTAGTCAAACGTGCAAACTTTCTACTTTCATTCAAGTTCAACTTACTTAGCACGCGCCATAAAAACTGTAATTTTTCTCTGCGTTCTGATAAATTTTAATGAATTATATAGTCTGGCCGCTTCGGTCTAAACGTTTGACGACCAATTAAAGAGTTGCTGGCTAACCGCATTAGATAAATAAATCGCGGTCGTTGCCGTAATTGCGGAAATCGCCCCGACATCAAACATCGATTAGTTTCCTAACTTTCCCGCAAGTTTAGCTTTCAATTACGCTTACTCCCGTTTTATTGTTCTTCTATTCTTTCCCGAGTTTATAGATCAACCATTCGAAACTTTCAAGTTGGAGTCGGTGCAGACCGCACTCCTTAGCTCGGCCAATTGATACGTTTCTTTAGTGTGGGCTGATAAGTACCGAATTATTGCTTACCTCGACCCCTTTCGCAAGTTCGGATGCACTCGTCTTGGGTTCCGCTAAGTAAATTTTGTAACTTGTCTCACGCTGGGCCCATGATACTGCTGAGTGCTGCAGCCCGATTGTTGAAACTTCTGCCATTTAAACCTATGGAAAAGAATTAATCAGGGTGTTCGCTACGAACACCTTAATAATCGATTCTTTACCGTGGCTTCAAATGAGAAAATGTCGATAATCGATCAGTCACGCCTCGCCTTTGGAAGATACTCGTAGTTGTCTTATACAACTTATTTATGCTTTCCAATCTTTGCTCAAGCAACTGAATAAAAAAATTGAAAGGTCCGATCATTTTAACGGATTTAAAATGTAAATACCTTGTGATGATTTCAAAGGAATGAAAAAAGACTTCCGATTATCGAGTTGAAATTATGGAAATAGTATGGAGCCTGTTGACTTGAAAACCTCAAAATATTTGCTTTCGAGATAAGTTCCGTATCTACACTTTTCGGGGGGGGGGGGGGGGGGCACGCCCATGCCCCAGTGTTAAATATGTGAACTGGTAAAAAGTTTTTTTTTTTTTTTTTTTTTTTTTTTTTTTTTAAGATTTACTTTATTGTAAGCTGCCAATACAGGAAATACATATATATACAATTATTAGCTTAAATAATACGCAATGTATGTAGAAGTAACAACAGATAAATTATACTTAATATCATAAGAGTTTGGAAAGAAAGTGGTAAAATAATTGACTAGCTACAGTTAGTCGATTATGTAATTCTAAATATTTAGAGATTAGGACTCGGAATCAGTAAAGACATTCATAAAAATTCAATGGATTAATGAGTGAGTTTCAGATGCGATGAGTTGGCGTAAATAATTTGATCTTAAAAATAGTTTTGTCTTAGAAAGCAGTGTCAGGGTTGGTGACAAGCTCCCAAGGTTTCTTTCTTTTAAGTCTTCTAATCTCTTTTAGATTACAACGTTTTTAAGGTCATACAAAGTTTTAAAAATTTGTGTCACTGGTTTTTTTCGGCAACTCAGAGCAGGAGACAGAGGGTTGTGAAAGAGATGTGGTAGATGGCACCGCTTTAAAATAAACAAATATTACTACGAAACGCTTTGAAGAATCCTCTACGTTGACACATTTCCCGAATAGATTTCGGTAATATCGGTGAATGTGCGCGTTGCGGAACATCGTAAGACCTTGTCTCTCCGTCATCCGCTCCGCACGGAGTATAGGTTGGTACCATGCAGCGCTGCGTTGGAGCTGGTGTCTTTATCAATTTCCGTCTTCTTCCCGCTCATAAAGCAACTCCCGACCGATGGCCCAAGTCGTTAGTTTAATCAGAGCTCTTAAAGTCTTAGCAAGGATCCGGCTTTCGTTTTTCCAAATGAAAATCCCGCCAGCAAGTGGAGAATTTCTGAGACGCCACCTCCCCTCCCTCCTGTCCGATAAGCCCCCAAAACCGCGTATATCTTTTTAATGACTTTTCGCGGTGATATTTTCTAATTTTAAGCACTCCGCTGGTTTTTTTCCTAATCGTTTTCCCCCCGTCTAGCTATCTCGAGAACTGCGGGGTTAGATTTACTGATTTGCGAGGGAATTCTAGGTGTTCGTGTTTGTGTGGGTCTGAACGGTATACTTTAAAATCTTATCTCGTTTTGTGAATTTTTTAATTTATCGATTCATTAAAGTGTTCAGAGATTTATGTATTTCCCCATTGACAAATTTCCTCCTACAAAATATTTATCTCTGAGAAAAGTTAAGCATATTTTCCCTTGAAATTTTCAGATGTTCTAGATTAAATTGTGAACAAAATTGTCTGTAAAATTGAAGGCTAAATACCCAGGATTTTTCTAGTAAGTTCATTTGTTATCGAAGGAAATATATCAACGTCTAGAGGCTCCTACGCTCCTACATACGGTGCTCTTCCTTACCACAGCAGTAAGTACTGCAGTGCTGACCAGGCTTCCGAAAATACGTCCACTTGTCGGTGAATTAAACGTCGAAGAAGGCAGGTCACATCGGCAACGAAGCCGCTCCGTCGAGCACTGCAGTAAATATTCGATTGAATCGACCGCAATCTTTCTCAAGTTAAATCTTTATATATTTTTATTATTTCAAATTCGAGGGCTCTTTCGCCGGAGCCGGAGCGCACCATAAAAGTCCCATAACTTCTGATCGGCTCTGTTTATCTCGCAACGCGCACGCCGAGTACCGTATACCTCGTCCCCGATGATTTGCTCCGAATCGAGATGACATGTCTCGATACCCTCCTCTCGTTCGATAGTTTGAATCAGCACATCTTAGCAGGGGCGAGCAGCCGTCGCACTGTGGACGTCCGCACCTCTGACGTATTTCCATTCAAATGCCAATCAGCGTTTCCTGTCAATAAGAATGGAATACATCCAAAATCTCCCCATGTCGCCATGTTTTTTTATTTTTATTTTTTTTTTTTTTTTACGTACACGGAGAAAAAAAACTTCGTGCATGGGACCCGAAGTTGAAGTCATATGAATCTCTGAAGTTTTCTGATAACGCATCCGAAAACTTGAGGTCGAGCTGCCGAAGTTAGGAGTTAGGGTCAGACATCGAGGCACTTCGGTATGTACCGGAGTACTTCAGATGTGTGACCCGAACCCTTCGGTATACATCGAAGTACTTCAGATGTCTAACCCGAACTTCGGCAGCTTGACCTCAAGTTTTTATATACGTGATCCGAAAACTTCAGAGATCTATATGACCTCAACTTCGGGTCCCACGCACTAAGTTTTTTTCTCCGTGTAGAGTGAATCCACCAACCAACCCTGATTTGCATACTTTTTAATGGGTAATGTGCCAACCGCGTAAATTGCAGAGCAGAAGTTTTGAATTTTTTTTAAATAACACAGGGTTTTAATTTCAAAAGTCTGTCTTATAAGAGAATTTTTTGGAAGGCATCTTTAACAATGGTTCAGCAGAGTTTATTGAAAGTTACTCTACGTTTAAGTATCCATTGAGCTTGGTTTTTTTTATTCAAGTGGAAATGTTTCTCTACAGTCAAATTTAAGCACGATTGCTATCGCCGAGTTCGGTAACCTATCTGACAGAAAGTGGGGAATTGAGCTACTTTAAGCTCGGCTAATAAATACCGTAAAAACCAGTGTGGATTCAAAAAAGCGGAGAAAATAAGTTGGCGCAAGGAACTTTTGGCCGATCTCGGGGGCGAAATACGGCAGTGTGCGTCGCGGCGTATAGTTATTTTCCGAATCATTACGATGAGTGCTTGTGCTTCCGCCGCGCCGCGCCGCCCACCCCGCGCCGTGACAAATGCCTTATTTCCGCCACGTATCGACATGTGCCTATATTTACGGCGCCCCCGCTCCGCCCCCCGGGCTGCCTCATTACTTATTTATTTCATTACCCCATAAGATTGGATCATCTCTCGCCGCAGCCGTATATCGCTTTATAAAACTTTTTATCCGTGATAAACAGTTACGGTCCGTTTATCCGCCAATATGCTTGAGCTGCGTCGGGCTTTTATTGCCTCCATCGCCGCGCCGCGGCGATATGTTACCGCGGTGTAATCCTTTCCGAGCCTTATTGTTTCCTTTTCAGTCGGCTGCTCGCCTAAGCACCTTACGTTTGATTCACCCAGACGCTGGCTACGGCTTCGCCGGAACTACGCCTCGCCTGTCGACTTGGAGGGGAAAAAAATGATATCCTTGCCCCAATACTTCGATGCTCGTGCACGGCAAATAATCTACGTTTCGCTCGGTTTTCTGGATTGAAGTTGTACCAAGTTTAACAGGAGTGCACTTATCCCTCTTTAAAAACAGTGGCTTGGGAGTAGTTTTGAAGTTGACCAGTCGGAAATTCTCTCTTTTCAAAAATTAGAAGTCGAGAAAAAATATTCTCAACGTAAAAATTATCGTTACACTTTGTCGCAACATAGAGTCTTACGGACGACTAAAATGTCAAACTTATCTTCCTTCGTTCAAACTTAACGCAATTTTGTGTGATTCGGTTGAGCTTGATTCAGTTGAAAGAGGTCCAGGTTGAGCGGGTGAATATCATAAAATTATATGGATAATAGATTGATATGTTTTGGATATATATCTAAATCGGGTTTCCAGGCTTTTCGACCAAAAATTGCAATTTTCACAATTTCTTCCGATTCACACTCTCTTTTTTCAAATTCTTGCCGACTAAGGCCGAATAATTTCTACCAATTATTCCTTTCATCCCGCTGATCCCGCATATCCTCACCAGAATTCATAAATGTGAGCAAACACTGCCGGCTGATTATTGAAATTTATATTTAAAGCGATGGACAGAGGATTCTGATTGAAAATAGAGCGATTCTATCGTTAGAAGCGGGTGATTGCAATGGACAAAGGAGGTAAATAATAGTCTAACCAACGGCTATTTACGAGAGACCCTGTAGTTAGTCCATCACTTCCCCCCTTAGTCTATGACAACCACCCTTTCAATCAAGAGGATTGCACCGTGTTCCCTATGTCTTCTTTGTCTATAGCTTTGTCTATCAATTTTAATAATCAGTCCATTTACGAGTATCACCATCCTCTCGAATTCAGAATTTTTCCAACCTGAATGGAGCTCTCGTATTAAAAATCGGCGCACCTCTGGAGTTGATGACTGCAACGACGACACTTAGCGAACCCATTTGTAAGCGAGGAGCTTCAGCATCGATCTCGCATTAATGTGAACTGTTTGTCGTCCGATTTAAATTGCCGCCCTTTCTCGTCCAACACCCCCCACTCTAGGCCACCCCTCCACCTCTCAGCTCCCTAATGCAAAATGGGCAGCAAATGGGTATCTTTCCCTCCCAGTCTCTTTCCACTCTACTCATCACGAAGCCCCGCGAATGCCTGAGGCAAAATGTTCCTGAAAAAAAAACGCACGAACATGGGTTGCTCTATACTGACCTAGAGGCAACATACTTCATCCTTATGATATTTGACACATCAATTTGCGATGAATATGTTCGAAATGTCGATTTGCGATGGTCGCTATATTTAACGTAGCTGGTCTGATGGTTCCTATGCGTATAAATGATCAATTTGCTATATTTCCAACCGCAACAATAGAACATGGCCCTCTTCAACAAATTACACACCAATGCATGACTCATTAAACATGAGAATGTTTTATTATAAGAAACACTTAGATGCATTTTTCTATCATGGCGAGAATGGGACAAGGTTATGTGTAAGCGCGTCTGACTCTAGGTCGATAGGTCCTGGGTTCGAATCCTTCTGGTAGCGCCAAATTTTCATAAAACTGACGAGTGAATCTGCAGGAAAAGATGCTGCTCGGCCTTAATCCCTAAAAATTTGAAAAGCCTGGAGCATGGATTGGCCTAAATCCTTTGATGTCCATACGGATAATTAATGTAGTCAATAGATGGTTCTAGGTCCCAAAGGAATTTAAGCCAATAAACCAGCCCCCCCCCCCCCAAAAAAAAGGTCATGTCTTTGCTTAAAATGGAACCGTCAAATCCCGGTATAAAACGTATGACCTAGCCATGAAATCAGTCTATATAGGATGAAAATCGCTTTCATGACGATCTGCTTTCATTTTGCCTGATCGCCCAAACACTGTGAACAAAATTGCAAATGGACATACCCTTTTATAAAAGACTGAGAAAAATGTATGCCGCCTCCTTGAATCATGCAATGTGTACATTCACACGATTTTAACAAATACAGTCATGTCACGCTCTTTTTTGCCGGGTGAACTTTCTTTATCGCCGCTCCCGGCTAACTTATGGCCCAGGCGCGAACGCCTAGTCTTATTTTTTTTGCAGCCCTACGTTTGTCCGTTTTTCCCGGTCAATCCAGGTTGTTAACATATTTCACGGGCGATGCGCGGAGCGGGATTTATCCCGTTAAAAACAAACAAAACGACAGCGCAGAGAATGCGGGGACACCCGACACACGTGCTTATCTCGGCCGAACAAATCATAGCCGTCGTCCCTCATTAATCCTGCCAGGTCCATTAGCGCGCTCTAAATCACTTCGTAATCGGGCCCCCCTCGCTCCCCCCCCCTCCCCCTGCCTGCGGGAGCTCCGGGACAAACGGCCGAAGCCGCGTCCTGCATTTTCTTTCCGTGTTTGCGCTGTTTGTTCTCAAAACTCCGCGGCAGCGAACAAATATTAGTTTGTACCGAGCTTTTTCTCCCCGGCGGCCAACTTATGAAGATAGAATGAGGTCAGAATTAGCCGCTCCGAGAACAATAGTGTCAGGATGACTGGAGGGTGGGCAGGAGGATGGTTTCAGAAGTAGTAATCTTCGACCCCTCTCCCTCCGGCAAAACGACTCCCTTGCAGCAGTAAACTGGCTCAAACGGGATTCTCGCCCTTAACATGTGTCAGTTATAACCTCAGTTGTATTTTGTTTGAGGTAACAGTTGGAACTTGTCTCTGAAAAATTGTTATTTGTGTTACTTTTTCTCAATCAAGGAGCAACTAGTGAGAGATGAGTCGAGCGAAGTGAGGTTAGGAACTCCATAACAATTTGATTATAGTAAGGTGCGATGATGCTGATCGAGGTCAAAATCCTGGAAAGCTCCCTGGATTATGTGCGAATCCTTAGTGTAACTTTACATTAGCTTTAAAAGCATGCATGTAAAGTTTCGTCAATGGTGTATTGCGTATCGCACGTGTCTCCGCACCATGAGTTGTTGTAGCCGTGAACGTAAAAGAAAGCCAGGACGCCTTCAATTTGTTTACGTATGCAACACGCACATCCATAGAGCTCGAATAGTTGTATCAGGCGCCTTGATCAACGTTGCATTCGCATCCTGTCAACCGCTCCATAGTGCGTCTAATCATCCAATAATATTCTCCTGTTAATTTTAAAATTTTACCTTTTTTAACATTTTACCTTTACATAATTTGCAACATGACGTAAGTTATTTTAACGTATTGAACACAAAAAAGGCTGGCCAAAATATCCTTTACTTCAGGAAAAAGGATTGATCGTACCGAATGGCGTTTATTATTACTACATGGCTTTACACCTGCGTACAAGAAGTACATTACGGACTAAATAATGTTGCGAATATCCTCTTCCAGGGGTGCAGTGTAATTGCTGGAGATATTTTATCTATATCTATATGAAGTGGGAAAATGTCGTACTGATCACTCTCAACTTACGGCCACCAATTGATTGCCGTCCAGCTGTGACTTGAAAAGTAATTAATCCTGTGAGGCTCGTAACTACGAATACTATGCAACGATTAGTGCCTCTCTAATTCCTTTAACCCGATGTAGGCTCGGTTAGTGTGAATTAATTTATTTGTTAGTCCCTGGAGCCCGCTCAACCAAATCTGTCCCGGAAGAATACCAAGATTGCTGCTGCGAGAGAAACTAATCCTCCATTTCATCAATCCTTGAATTTTATTTTTAATCATCTACATCACTGCATCCTTTTCGCGATTTCATGAGAAATCATTTTGATGACGGAAAGTTTGGATATTGACAAATAGTGCACTAATTTTTGTACGAATTGTATAAGTTATATTTACAAGTATTGAACGTATGAGATGCATCTGCTCTGCTAAATTTGACCAATCCCAGCCGCTGTCATAGAATGTGTTGTTTTGGGAAACTTAACTAGACATACTCAAAAACATAATGCTGCCAAAGGAACGGCAGAATATGTGTTTAACTAAATTTTAGTGTCTATGATTAGAAATATTTCATTACATCAGATCTCTAGGTGCTGTCTAGATTCCCAGAGGTTGGATGAATGAGTTTTATGTTTTAATTTTTTACGACTGCAACTGTCCCTCAAGATAAACGCAAATTTTTGACAAACTTAATAATCATATCGATTTTATCAATTTTTATTAATTTTATCCCTTTTATACGTGTGCGACTCCGATACGACAATGGCTCAAAAAGAGGGCTTATACCCTATTCGGAGGAAGGAGAAGGAAAGGAAAATGTTGAAAAAGGGAAAGAAGATCTTTACTTGAAATTACGCAGATTTGAAGTCTACTTCCAGGTAGCACTCGATTGAAAAGTGATGTATAAAAAAGTTCCCGAGATTTGTTTGCAAATTTAAGTCACAGATGAACCTTTCCTAAAATTACTCGGAATAACCCCTCAATGTAATTGTCATTTTAAATGTCATCTCCCTTCTTGAAACTTTTTTCTGCTGAAGTAACCTTTAGGATAATCCAGGAAAATTCATCCCGCGAGGGATATCCAGAGAGATTCTCTTCAAAATTTCCTCGAAAGCGTTTAAGAGTCACTCAGTTTGGACGCGGAGAAGGTTTATCTAAGGAGATCTAATTTAAATGAATCAAATCTCATCGAGTTTGATTGTTTCTTGATTTGTTTGCAATTTTGATGGAGAACAATGATTCAAAATGAAAAGGTCAAGTTCTATCCCATCACCAGGCCTCAATTTAGATAATAATGTACAAGCTTTATTTTTATCAGATATAGAAGACCAACGTGTATAATGTATCACAATAAGCGTTGAATTCAAGACCACTTATTTAATCATTCTGCTTTTTTCATCTTAAAAAATTAAGCATCCCGGAAGCTCAGACCCACAGCAAAAGTTAAACTTAAACAAGTTGAGTTTTTATTCATCAATTAAACACATATAAATAAATTACGATCGGCATCATACACTAGATTGCTTTCTACCGAAATGAGAAAAAGAAACATAACTTTTCCGATTATTGAGTTGTTGTAAGAGTCACTAAAAAATGTTTGCGGTTTGGATTGTTATTCCAATCATCGAGGGGGAAAATTGAGGGGATCACAACCCCTTCTTCCGTTCTTCCAGGAAGCCAGGGAGGGGGAACACCTCCACCCGAATATAAAAATTTTCAAATAGGGACCCTCACTTGTGACAAATTATGGCGTATCGATGTGTTTCTTTTGCCCACCTTGGTAGATGGGCCTACAAATTTCGTAGGAGATTAAAGTACATAAAGTCGCTTTTATAGCGCCGCCTAGGAGATTAAAGTGATGTGCTTAAAAGAAACGAAACTGTCAATTTATGGAGGTATCAAAACTTAACATGATCACTGAAATCACTAGTGCTTTAAATTATTGCCTGTGTCTTCACTCTCGCCAACAAAACCCTTCATTTTCGTCTCATATCTGATCCCATCATCCGATACCGATGATGAATCGCAATTCGACGATATCAGCACTAAAACCCCAACATCAACATGAGCCTCCAATGCAGTTCAGAGGGGGAAAAAAGATAGATGAGAATCTTTCGACGGCGGCCGATCGGTTTGAGTACTAATCCGTTGTTTCCCGATACGGCGCAAGGTTGCTGTGGACCGCTGTTAAAATGACTCTTTTACGAAGAACTGCACGCAATAGGTCGGAGTTTGGCAGCGTGAGGATTGTCTCATTTACCGAACTTTGCGGCATGTATCATCAGGGTTTGTTTTCGTTTCGACGGCTTCGTTCCGTAAATCGTCACCTCAAACGTGACTCCCGAACGGGGCTCGAGTACGGCGTTGCCAATTCGTTCAAAAATTGTGAATGTATTCGTCGGAAATTCGGTAATCCATGCACGATGGGGCAAGTGAGCATGGGGTCTCATGCATAAATTTCTCATCTGCGACTGCGGCAACTTCCCATGAACTCACGGAGCTTACGAGGAGGACGAGTTTGCCAAACCGTCGCACTTTTTTTTACCAATGGCGAGGCGTGAATGATCAATTATTATCGATTTTTCATCATTTGAAGCTACGGTGAAGAATCGATTATTCAGGTGTTTGCTGCTAAAATCTTGCTCATCGACCTATTTCAATGTGTGTATATGGCAGATCAATCGATGTATCGCAAAGCACGCCACGCCACTGTTTTTTATTCTGCACAAAGTCCGAGCCCTCTAACCGAGGTGGCTCACCAAACTTTTCTCTAAGAGTGAAAAAATTTAACTATGAGCTGTGGATCATGAAATTGCGAACAATCTATCAATCCTTTTCCATAGGTTTAAATGACAGATAAATCGATGTACCACAAATCACGTCACGCCACTGATAACATCAACCGTTAAGTATGGTTTATCCTTAACTAAAACAATTTTAGCGAAAAAATAAGGCTAAAGACGATTTGAGAGTAAAGTTTTTTTCCTCATTCGTGTTGCTATCTGTAAATGAAACTTATTAATTCAGCGCGCACTCCGGAATGATCAGAAGGAGAAGAGGCAACAGACGCGCCGCATTTGATGCCTTTGAAAATTCGGCGGGAAATTTGAGTCCAATTTAACTCAACCTCTTTTCTCTCTTCCTTTTCAAAACGGCATTTTTGAGTTTGTATCTCCCTAGGCAACACTGGGAGACCTGAGCTGTCGAAGCTCTGTAAGTTTTTGATTTTTCTTCCTACTCTGGAGGCGCCTTCCTCGCCTCGATCTAACAGTCGTCAATTCTGCAAGCTTACAAGCGTTCTTTAAAATAAGGTCACGGTGCTGATGCAGCACTTTTACACTCCGCATTTACGTGTTTCCTAGTATTCGATTTTTTGCACCAGCTCCCCAAAATCCAGAGAATCTCAGTTGCTTGATTCCCACTTGTTTGGCCGAATTGCGTTATCACGGTGCAGCCCCGCTTCCCCGCTTGGACCGTTAGAATCCACAAGATTTCTCGGTATGAAATAATCTCAAAACTCTACGGGAGCGATCCAATATAAAAAGGTGTTTAGATGGCTGCGAGATTGGTCCTAGTCTTGCATGATTTATGACACCACATGTATCATCTCTCGTGAGTGCACTTCCCGGGAAATACTAGGAAAGAATCAATTTGTCCATCACGGTTCTTTTTTATATTGACAAGTATAGTCTTTAATGAAAAATTAGGACATTTATTTTTCGAACGATTTTTTTGACCTAGGCATATTATCTTGTTAATACTAAGCTCAGCTCTAAACGGTTTCTCACGGGAGACGCAGCACTGAGGTCATTTCTCGATAATTGCAGCCAACAACCCGTTAAATTCAAGTCATAGACCGTCATGCAAGGCTCTTAAAAGCTTTGTGTTTCTGCTGAATTTACAGGCATGCAACGGACTAGCGTTAAATTGATTTAAAAAATAGCGTTTATCGCTATGAGAAGCTTAACCTTAAGCTTTGCTTTAACGCTTTAGTCCGCTTGATGATAACGAATACGGAGTGTTTGAACTATGGACCGAATTGCCCTTTATGGTCTCAATGTGACTAATCGTACTTTCCCAAAAGTCTCTATTAGTTCATTTTGATAAAATATGATTTCGGAATTCCTTTTGAGAGCTTTTAGTTGTTCTCAAGGCCAAGCGCAGCTCCTGAAATCAAATAATAAGCACTCTTTAGGTTTTTTTTACATCATAAACTTCTAGCATCGCATCTCATTTGGATCAAAAGAACTGAAAAATGTCCAATTGTAACGTAACCATTCAAGTATTATGTATTGTGGTTTTCATCCAGCTTTCCTAGACACTACCACAGCCCAGTCACCGAAATTTGGTCAGTATACTGCATTAATTGGATTAGCTGGATTAAAATTAGCTTTGTCGTTGGTGCTGATAACCATTTTATTTTTCAAAGCATAATTTTATGAAGGGACTAGGCAAATTTTTCTATCGTCAAGGGTGAATAAAATGCTTCCCCAAATATCTAAGAATAATAAAAATGGAGCAACGATGACCCTCCCGTGCTTACCATTTAATAGATTGAATTTTTTTTTTCTTGTCATGCTCGATTTCTTTACCCCAACCGGTCGGCCTTATCAGTGGCGTGACGTGTTTTGCGATATAGATCGTTTTCGGTACATCAAATAGGTGGGATTGTATCGATTATCGATCGGTTCAACATTTAAATATAGCCTCAAAAGTCAGTCGAGTAATCTGAGGAAACGGGGTTTTTTCTGATAGATCTTTGATTCTTATGAGTACTAAATGGCATCGCAAGGTGAAGTTAGGAATTTTCTCATTTTCAGCGTATCCGACTGAAATCCTGAAAGTTTTATTCGAGGTTACGTTCTATTGTTCTAAACCAAACGATACATCGAACCACTATCGAAAACGATCTATTTCGATTGATCTACCATTTAAACCTTTGGTAAAGAATCGATGGACAGAGCGTTCGCAACGAACACCTTAACAATCGATTCCTCACCAAGGCTTCAAATGGGGAAGTATCGATGATCGATCATTCACGCCCCGCCACTGCCTTTTAGGAGACCGCAGAGAAAAAAGACGAATCCAGCGAGAGTGGAAGGATGATCATCTTGCAGAGAACTTCTTCCCGTATCCTCACCCGCGAGTTGAGACCTCATTTAAACCTTCCCTCCTTTTCCTGGCGGACCCTTTTTCGAGAGGGTCCGTCCCGCTCGATCTCAAGTCACTTAGGTTCAGGAGACATCCAGCCCCGAAAAGACAAAACGATATCGGAAACCTGCCGTGGGCATACATTTAAATAAAGATCACCTCCGCGTTGAGGGGGCATTGATCCTCGAAAATTTCGAGTGGATCCGGTGGGTCGGCGTTGCCACGTTGACGGAAATTCACAATCGGCTCGATGAAATATTCCAGGGATTCGGAGGCAACTTTTACCCTCGAGACTCGGTAGATGCGTCCCGGATAGGATGACGGATGACACTCCAACCCTTTTGACCCGAGGAAAAAATGAAAAGGAAAATGTAAATAAGATATGTAATACAGAAGTGGAAAAATTCGTTCGCCGTGAGGAGCAGATAACCCTTTCATCTCAGTCCCTATCTTATGCGTGAATCAGGAAGAGCGTCACACTTCAAATTCGGGGATGTTTTTTCAATTCCTTCGTAAACGGACAAGCTTAGGTGAAAAAATTGGTTCTTCTATGTTCCTCTCCGCTACAGACCGATCACTCTCTCTGTTTAGCTATAATGCATTACCGCGGAATAACTTCTAAATTTACACTGATTAACTTAACGACATTTGACTGTCGCAAACTTAGTAGTGACAGAATACCAATGAAAACCACAAAACGGTTATTTTCAAGTATATGGATAATAGTAGTACAATGTTAAACGTCTAGGAGAGGAATTTGGAGTGCATTTCACCGCGTGGACTATTTTGTTCCCAAAGAATTTGAGTTACTTGAAAACGGAGTAAAATCTTCTCTTTGAGGAGTAAAATGTACTCTTGAGGAGCAAATTTTGTTCCTGATTCATACTGGCCGGGTTTTTTGGGAACAATTGCAGTCATTCCTACCAGGAAAAGCAAAATAATACTGCTGGAAATTTTAAAAAATTAGTTTGGTCGTTTAAAAAAACAAAATATTGCGTCCCGAAAAACGGAGGACATGTTATTATGGTTCCAATATTATACTTTTGAGCGTGAGCCGCACAGGGACCCGGAGTATTTCAGTTCACTCGCTTAATCGTCACTTTCGAAATATTATGGCAACCTGTTGTTAGACTTCGCGTGACATAAGATGAACCGTCCAAAACGCCGCGACAAGAGATCGTCCTATTCTCGCCACCCTCCGGATCGAAGGGTCGCTCCTGAGGGAAAAGATCGCGAAGGGAGACGAAAAAACACAGGTCTATAAGCCTGTTTGCGAGCTAAAAAGGTTCTGCAAGCGATTTATTCAAGTTCCTTGTTTACTCCGAGCTTAGCTTGTCGAATATTTTTTTGTGAATTGAGGCCCCACGGAGGGAATATTGAAATATTTTCAGCTGCAGTTTGAGCAGATCATCCGGATTTAGAGAGTATCCACTTGCCTCTGCAATTTATTCAATTCATATTCTAAATATGTTGCCTCTTCGACACCTTTGGTGGGCGGTGCATGTTTTACATGTGAGCATAGCCCCTGAAATACCCTTCCGCTGCATATTATGATCTTCTTTGAATTTTATTATGGAGAAAAATAGGTAGAATGTCAAACAAATCGTATGCAGGGGAAGTTGCAGGGGTGGCCGATCAGTGCTTTTAAGCGCTCAGCCGATAGGGAGCGTAATGTAGTGAACAAGCACGAAGTCATAAACATGATTTTCCTGAGCATTTCTACGTTAATGCTCATTTTTATCATATTCCCCCTTTTCAGAAAAAAACATATGAGCCAAAAATTCTTCTGAAAAAAGCGAGCAATATCCTCACAGCCGTGCTAAGGAAAAACGCCGTAAGAGCATTCGAGAATTTCCAAAGTTCCTTCGACAAAATGTTTATTTTTGAGGATTGTTATGAATATTTTTTCTTAAAATTTTCAGGAACTTCAGGTAAAATTGCGCACAAAATTATCTGAAAAATTGGAAGGAAAATATTCATAAGTTTACCAGGAAATTCGTGTTTTATCAAAGGAAACTTGGGGGTCCATACGGCGTTTTTCTTTTGCACGGTAGTACATAGCTCTGCTTTTAGCGCTACGAACAATGCACTGTGTAACCATAAACACATATCGCTCCTTATTCAAGCCTCTCTAACTGTGAAACCCAAAATTAATTATAATATTGAATAAAAATGGGAAAATGCAATTTTCATTATAGTTTTGCATATGGCACATAGAGTTTATTATAGAAGAAACAAATTAAATGAAATCCAACGAATTACGCTCGCATTAGGCTCTTAAATTCCCTCTTTACTTCTTCGAACCCAAAAGTGGATTTTAGAGGTGTCCTCATGCTGTTCCTTCAACCAGTCATACTTTCTCTGCCGCTTTGAGTCCAGTGCACCCATTGGCGGATCCAGCGAATTGGCAACATTGTTTTTCTCCTTTTAAAACTATGGGAATGTATCGATTCTTGGAGGGGCTAGGTGCTCCGACAAGAATCGATTATTTAACATAGGTTAAAATGGAGGGAATCAGGTGTTGCCGAATTGCTGGATCCGCACCATTTGAATTCTTGTACACAATGGCTCACTTTCCAACCAACTTATTCCGAATCTCGACAAGCATTTGCCGTCACAACTCTTTGCAGCGTTGGCAAATATAGTCTCCAATTTTGAAATTTCAGCGTTTTTTATATGAAGCAAGTAGTAGTTCATCGCTTTTTGCAACCTTGTTGCGCGCTCAACGTCACGCGCAGATATGTAAGAAGTTAGGCCCTCTAAGAGTTGTCATTTTGGACAGGAAATGTCTTTGTTCGTGCCGGCTTTTCTGGGACCACCACCTGTTTTAAACGAGGCACGACAACTTCGGTCGACTCGTTGCCCGAGGGATAGTGCGAGATGGAATCGAAAAGTTGGAACTTCGGAAAACTTGATGTCAACCTGGAAGTACATTTTTACACAGTTTCGGTTTTAGCGGGGATAACATTCGGGGCTGTCGCACACCGTCCTGGGCTTCGGTTACTAAATGTTCACGAGACGCGATAAGGTAAAGTTTTCATGACTGGTGGAAGATATATGCATCCAAAGAGAGGAATGCCTTAACTTCCTTTTGAAAAAATCGGGGAGGGGAAAAATAAAACGCAGCTTAGTACGGTGAGAGGTTATAGTTTTGACATCATTTATTCTCCTCTCTCTCTCTTCTCTCCCCTCTCAGCGCGTGAACTCTTGAGTATAGTATAGCATTTAGGGTTTTCTTTTAAGATCCGGGGGTGGGGTGATCTTTCTTCTCCTATCTGGAAATATATGAGAACAAATGGATCGCATTTAGCAAAAAGGAACCAGCGCAATTACAGTGTCAATAAAATGTTGCTTCTTCATAATTATCTGAAAAATCTCCCAAAATAGCAAGTAATTTTTGCATCCCACAAAAAAATTGTTTAATATAAAGGGAAATAATGGTGCAAACACGAGTATTAATACTGTACATATATTTAGTATTTTTTTTTTTTAAAAAAAAGAATTTGCACACTTTTGAAAACTGTGTAATCACGATGGTTCCTTTTTGCTGAATGCGATCCAAGAATAACATCCCATAATCTACATGGAATTGACAAATTCTACCCGAAACTATCGCATTTGTCTCTTTATTCTTACTTCCCGAAAACTCTTCTTTGGCCTTATTTTGACACCCTCGTCTTGAAACGATGCGATGAAATCATTAATTGCCGTCTGGTTTGAATTTTTCCACAGCTCCCGTCTCGTTTTAATGCATTCCTAACGTGCTGAGCGGGTTCGAAGACGCAGATAAAAAAGACAGAGCGGAGGGCGGCGCAAAAAAAGAGCGGGGACAGAATAAAAGTGAAGTTGATAGAAGTTGTCAAGCAGTCGCGACGAGGAGTAATCATGAAAACGAGATAGATAATGTCCCAGACTCCGCGCCTCCCTCCGTCCCCTTGTTTCCATCTCCTCTTTCTTCCTCCCTCACATGAGATAAATAGACTTCAGTAATTAGCGAGAAGAGTCACTTTCTCGGATTTTTCCCGCCTCCATTTCAATGGAGGTTGTCGGTGTGAACTAGAATTCTCGGAATTCCGTCGTGTATCCATGGAAATATTGTTAATGTAACGTCATTTACTTCAATAGAATTCTCAGAATTCCGTCGTGTATTGATGGAAGTATTGTTAATGTAACGTCATTTACTTCAATATAAAAATAGGAAAAACACAGGAGTTTCGATTTCTGGATAATTTCTCAACTGAAAGTTTTCCAGAACTTCATTTTGAGCGTTGTAGGTTCGTTTTAGGAAAATTGAGTTTCTAACGGCAAGAACCTTTTTGTCCTTTGATGAAAAGTTAAATGCTATTTGATCTGTGTTGAAGTATTGAAAGGAGAGAGGAGAGGGAGAAACAGAAGGGGAGAAGAGAAAAGAGGATTCCTATTAGATAATATTATTTGGATTACATTTTGCAATAAGGAACCACTACCTATGACTCTTCTATAAAATCACCTTTTTGCATAGGGAACCCAATCGCATGTATGTAGCCAGAAATAGTGGTTCCTTATTGCAAATATAATCCATTTGATTCGAGAGTAATGATTAGTTGGAAGACCGTCTCTCGTAAAACCCTGCCTTTTCTTCAAAAACGGAAATCATAATTTTGCAACTTTGAGCGTCAAAAATACTGTTTTCAACTATCGGGTCTTGCAAGTCAATGCGGTGAAAGGTTTGATAATCTCCCTTCCATGCTATGTTGCTATATATAATAACCAATGATCCGTTGGATTTTCTGAATATCTGTTCCATGAGCAGAGCGTAGTGACACCGTAATGCTAATATCCACGTTTGAACATCTAAGATAATAGAAAGGTTGTAACCAAATGACACCGTGCGATTTTCATTTAAAACTTGGAGGAATGTTTCGAGGTGGCAGCGCTGCTGAAGTCCGCCGTTTACATTGGGAAGTAGATAAGACGCGCTTTGAAAAAAAATTGTTTTGTTCGTTTTCAAGAGGGCGAAACAAAGTGATTGTTTGGCGAGGGACAGGGCGCTGAGGGAAGAATCCAACTTTTCTCCTTGGGCAAATTCTCACAAAGGGACAAGATATTTAATTTTCTACGAATGGACGACGATGCTAGCCGCACTTAGTATTGAACTTTGGCCGAAAGTGTTGTTCCTTGTCTCAAGGTTTCTCCTACTCTTGAAAGCTGCTTTTGCCCACACAACAGTTTGAACGGTGTTCCAATGGCATTTGCACTTGTAAAGCGGAAGAAAATTACCTTCGCCATATATATTTGAAAGAGGAGTTTCGCCAACCATCTATTTTTCCGTCGCCTTCGATGAATGCCGGAATTTTAAGATGGCTAAATAGGAGGCTGGAGGCTCAGTGGGTTTCCAAAAAAAGTTCAACTATTTTTTAATAATCTGACAACACAGCTGTGACTGTAAAACTCTCAAGTTCAACGCACATATGAATGTTTGTTTTATTTAAAAAAAAAATGGTCGACAGAAAGAATCAAAATCAGCAATAAAAACAGTCGATTATCTGAAGTTGCTGTGTATCCATCCTTTGAGCGGTTGTCCATTAAGTCTGGTATCGATAGACCGCCACTGATTTTAAGTGAGAATCAAAATTATTTTGAAAAGAGACAAGAAACGTGAAATTCACAATTTACTGATATTGAATCAGGACCATAATCTTTTCGTTACATTAACCTACCAAGAAGTGTCCACATTTCCATTAATTCAATCATCTGTTTATTGTTCATCATCGAGGACGCCTCCAACATTTTTCAAGCCTCCAGCCATCCAACCTCAAGCTGGATAATTTTTTTTTCAAAACCCACCGCAAATTGATGTACGTTTACTCAACGATTATCCCCTCTTAGAGACGCCAGTATCCTCTTCCATTTTTGTATTTTCTCTTATC